>NC_134872.1:34589239-35189239 GCF_049852395.1 Peromyscus maniculatus bairdii
TGGAGTGAATATTCAGAGTGTTACCAGTTTTGATGATGAGTGCCAACCAAGACTTATTTTTATAGCAGGTATCAATCCAAATATATGAAATATATTTATTTAAATTGTTAAGTAAAATATTTTGATCAATATTTTACATGTGTTTTACTGATATATAAAAATCTTATATGTATAATGATGGTGATAGAGAGCTGTGTAGTTTATAAAAAGAAACTAGTAAATGAAAACCATGAGAAAATATATACAAGTTTAAAAATGTAAATCTCTGTTCTTGTGCATTTTGATTTAATTAAACCAAAATAATCCATTCATTTTTATATTAAAAAAACTGAATAGAGATCGGGTATGGACCACTGACTTTGTATTAAAACAATATCAAAACCTTAGGACCTTTGTATGAGAAACATCAAGAGATATCAACTAGTGAATTAATATAACTGTGTCCAGGTAAGCAGAGCATATAATGGTTTTATACTAGACCTTATAGAAAACATAACACATATCCACAAACCACTATATACACATCAATAAAATGTTAAGTGAAATTCTTACCTTCCACCTAAAGGTCAAACAGTTTTTAAACACTTCTTGAGTAACTAAAACATGTGCTTGACTTTCTAGTTGTTTGTAGTTAAGAGAATATTTCAAAGATAAACTATTATGTTTACGCTGTTTTGTTTGTCTATTGGCCAAGATCAGAAATGTTAACTCAAGAAGTAAAACCGTGCTGAGCAGCCTACAATGATCACCCTAGAGCATATGCTATGGCTGAGATCAGGGACGAATCACACACAGGTTCTCAGGTGTGGGCGGTGACACTGGAGCATGTCCAGGCCAGGACCATCATCTTCAATTTTTTTTTGTTCCCACTACTTTTAAAACATGTTTTCTTACTAGAAGCTATATGCAATTTCATTGAAATATTAAATTGGCAGGTCTGTTGGCCAACTCTTTTCTCAACTTCTACTCTGGATTCAGTCAACTCACACATACCAACTTGTAACACAAAGCTAAAGTAGGACATTGAGTATCCATATATGAACAACTAATGCAAGAGAAACACTAAAACTTAAATGACATCTTACTTGTTAGAGTAACTGTCATATGTGGAAGTTACATATTTTCCAGAGCTATGATTCTTCCCCAACCCTCTTTGGACAATATCTTTTGGACATTTTCCTGTTGTCACAAACAGATGCTATTGGAAACAAGACCCCAGGAGACTATTTAGTCATCATCTTTTAGCTAAGATATAATTTTAAAGTATTTTTTCTTGTTTTTCTTATTAGACATCTGAGAATCTCAGCCTTCAATATAATCAAAACATCAATTGAAAACATCCAGAATAGTAAGCACTTTAGTACTTGAATGTGTTGGGCTTCCCACAGAGAAATTATGAATCATTTCTGAAAATATTCTCTCCTGGTTGACTATTCGCATTTAAGCAGGAGAGGACTAGCCAATCTTTACATACATACATATAGACATACATACATATGCATGTATATATACATACACATACATATCTACAGCAAATTCATTAAAATACATTTGTCTGTACGTATAGTCCCATCAATCTCTCCCAAACAGTCATGCATGCTATTTTCTCTTATGGTCTGCCTATGATAAGGTGCTAAGTGCCACCATGTGGCAAAGTCCTGAGTTCAAAACATGCCACCAGCAAGTTACTAAGCCATTTAGACATCCATGTAGCTCTACGTATTTCCTTGAAGAAATTAGAAATTGGGACCTTTAATTCACAGTGTTCCACCTTTCTGATCAACATGGTAAACCCCTATTGTTCTGGGATTCTTTGTCTTCCACAATGAAGCTGGTCACATGGGTGTCATGCATCCTGGGATATCACTCTCTGCTTTCCTAGTCTGCACTGGGTTCTACTCAGTGTGTCTTCCCAGGAATGCAATGTCACTTGCTCTATTCACACTCTGACAGTTTTACTTAAACGCTATTCTGTCAAAAAGCTTTCTTTTCTAAGTTATCGATCCTCCTAGCAACCTTTGAAACACAGCCTCTGTTCCTGGTTTTTTTTGTCCATGCAAAGGAACCGGAGTGTGGACTCTCGTAAAAGTCAAATGTTTGGGCAGTGATGAGAAACTCTTCAGCTAAGAACTCCATTTAATGCTCTCAGCAAAGGGAGGCAGCAGAGAGAGGAAGCAGGAGAAATCAATTGTGATTTTGCTGTTGCTGTGGATGGTAAAAGACTCCTAAATAAGGGCCTGCCTTGAGAGGGGCCTGCTGAGAAGACTGAGGCTGAGAAACAGTCGGGGGCTGCAGGAGGAGCTGTGGGGACCACGCAGGGAGGAGCGCTGTGGCATTGACTGCGAGCTTTTACAAAGTGCTTTGCAGAGCCTTGCTTGCCTGGACCCTGGCAAGAACAACTCAATACCAGAGAGTGTGGAGCATCGAAACACACGACTTGCTGTGGGAGAAAAGAGTCACGAGATCCGGGATTCCATTAGAGACTCTCTCAAGGGGTAAAACTCAGAAAGGGGCAAATAAGGGACCCCTTAAATGTCATCCATGCTGTCTGAGTCTCGACTTAGCAACTTTCACTGGGAAAAGAAAAACACACCAACAGCAGCAACAAAGCGGGGCCTCTGAAATGTGGAAGTTTTCATAGGTCAATTGAAAGTTAAAACTCTTTAAAATGTCCATTTTCAGTGTTATTTTAGCCCCAACAGGAAAATGCAACAGAGAAGGAAGAAAAAAAAATTCATAGACTTGGCAGCTTCTCCTGAAATTTAGACCATGTTTATTAAGTATTCCCATTATCAAATTATATAATGCTTCCGTCCTTAAAAATCAAAAGACAAAAAACAAAACAAAATCCCAAGTTTACTTTTTTTTTTTTTTTTTTTTTTTTTTTTTTTGGTTTTTTGAGACAGGGTTTCTCTGTGTAGCTTTGTGCCAAGTTTACTTTAAAAAAGAAAATCCAAGACATTACTTCGGAAGCTAGAAAATCGTGAAGCAACCCCCACCCCCACCACCCCCACCGGTCAGTTTTCCTTTTTGAGAATACAACATTCCCCTTAGACAATTCTGCCTCTGTGTGTCTATATTTAAGCTCACAACACATGGCTTTTTACTTAGTTTCATAAGGAGAGTGCCACCGGGTTTCCTTTTGCTTTTTCTCTCATCCTTTAGCCATTAAAAAAACGGCAACAAAAGGAGGAGTCTTTCTGGGGGAGAGGGGCACGGGGTGGGGGTGGGGGAGACACGGGATGGTTATTAAACAAAACTCCTCTCAACCAAGAAATCTTCGACGTCCAGCAAAGACACAGATACTCAAAATACTGCAAGGACAGCAACTTACCTTTGACTCCTCTTAACAGTGCAAGGGCCACAGTGGCAAGCGTCCCGCAGAGTTTTCCCCATGGGCAGAACTGCGAGGACTGATAGAGAGCCAGAGAAAGCCGATAGGAGCCTTAGCTACGAAAATGTGGAGAAATCCAAGAATTAAAGTGTCGTGATTTCGGTTAGAGGAGAGTACAGTCTATTTTGCAGAATATATGACTCAGTGCATATTTCTTTGCCATTGTTTTCGGGTTCACTTAACCATAAAGAGGGAAGACAGCTCAGTGAAGCATGGCTGGCTTGACAATGGGCCTTCTGCAGGTTAGCCAAATTCAACTGGCAAAGGCTCGCCCCACACCCTTTTGTCTGCTCCATTTGCACCATAATGTTGGACCTTCCTCACATATTTCCCAGATCTAGTCTGGCCATTTATCCCCAGAGATAGAAAAAGTCATTTTTATCCTGTCCTTAAAAGTTACTTTATAAAGTATTGTGCGGTTCGACCAACAAAAGATACAAAAGGGTAAATGCACTTCACATGGCCACAATTAGGGCTTCTGTTTCCGCTCTCCTGCCCTTGTCAAAGCTTTGATTTAGTTTGCCTTGGTTTTGTCCAAGGGTCATTACAGATGTCTGCAGACAATTAGCATCTCCCCCCACTGCACCCCCCAACGAGATGATTAGCAAATTAAAACTTTGCATTCTTCTCTGTCCACTGAGACCTCTTGGGAAAGATCAGCAGCTGTGATTATTTCTGAGGACTGGAGGCGGCGGGCATCAAGGTGCTTGTCTCTACATTTGGGGAGCTAAATATTAAGTTAGCAATTCAGAATCCCATTAGGTCACATGCTCCAGCGTTTAATGAAGCATTCAGCTCTGAAACTTAGAAACAATTGTATCCTTGATGGGGCGGGGGTGTTGCGCAGGAGCACTGTGCATCCATGCAGTACATGTTCCATGCCAACCTGACCCATTATAAACTGGACTTGGCATAGCATATGGACCGTTGAGCGCATTTTCAGCCTCTGATGCAGAAACTGAGCCCCAGCTCTGCATAAGGGCTCAGTATAATTTTTAAAGTATGCACGACCTATGGAGTCAAGTAAATGCCAACCATAAATGAAGTATTCAAATGATCCAGAAGAGATCGGGTCTTCAGTTTCAAGCAGCAACTGAAACATAGGAAAAACTTTCTTGGCTCCAACTTTGTTTTAGGAGAGCAAATGTTTGATTAGGTTAGCAGACGGCAGAGGCGGAAGGCAAGGCTGTTGGCAGTAGTACCCCAACCATATATAGGATATAGAATCTACATAGAGGTCGGATAAAGGAGGCCCAAATGTCAGGCTTCCATTCAAAATATACATCCTGAAAAAAAATAGACATATCTCTCGAGTGTAGACACAGAACGAACGAGTTTTAAAAAGGGAGTTCTCCATCTCTTTATTTTTCTTCATAATTTTGTGGTGGCAAGTCATACAGATAAGCACAGGTATCCCCACCTGTAGAAATCAGTGGGCTATGCAAAGATGGAAGGCAATGTTAACTGTAAATTTGAACCTCATGTATGAGCTAGCTGCATTATCTTCCTCCTCACTGCCTCTTGAAACTCAAAACATTGGCAGTCACACATTTCCCTGGCACCTCTGTTTAATGGCACTAGCTTAAAGTAGCAAGAGCTTATTTTTTTTCTCTCACTAAAATGGATTACCATTGCAATGGGACTCACCCTCTATTGTACTAGGAAATCACTCTCCTACTCCTAAAACAAAGAAGGCTATTGACAAATTCGGGGGGGGGGGGGAACCGCACACATGTGAGGACTGAGGCCATCTGTGTTTTTAAGTTCTACAGAGCAAAAGTGTTTGTAATTTCCTATCTCAAGCCCAAAGGAGCTGTGGACAGGGGGAAAAAAACTATGAAGATAGGAGCAGGAATTGGCCCATTAAACACTCTTTGCAACTTATCACCAAGAAATTCCCACAGGACAGAGTGGCTCAGGCCCATAATCCCAACAGTTAGGAAGGATTTCTGTAAATTCAAAGTCAAGTAGAATTCCATAGTGAATTACAGGCCAACCCAGGAGGCTGTTTTGTAAGACCTTGGCATAAATAATAGTAAATGATTATGATGATAAAGATGGTGATGTGTGCCACAGCACACATCTATAACCTAAACATCAACTGGGTAAAGAGAGACACATTCCTGGGGCTTGCTGGCCAGCCAGTCTAGCTAAAACAGTCAACTACAGGTTCAATGAGACCCTCTCAAAGAAGAGAGCTGGAGAGAGATACTGGAGGACACCAGAAAGCCATCCCTGGCCTCGCCAACAAGCAAGCAAGCAAGCAAGCAAGCAAGCAAAAAAGAAAGAAAGAAAGGAAGGAAGGAAGGAAGGAAGGAAGGAAGGAAGGAAGAAAGAAAGAAAGAAAGAAAGAAAGAAAGAAAGAAAGAAAGAAAGAAAGAAAGAAAGAAAGAAAGAAAGAAAGAGAAAGAGAAAGAAAAAGGGAGAGAGAGAAGGAAGGAAGCAAGGAAGCAAGGAAGGAAGGGAGGAGAAAAAAGAAGAAACAAATCTAAATAATAATCCCTAAGAAAAACATTAAATAACTACAACAGCATGCTGAGGTGAACTAAGCCAATTTTTTCTTTTTATTGCAAGGTGTGTTCTAGGACCATAAAACACAGCACTTAATTAAACTAGTTGAATCATCCAGCAGGTTGTGACTTCCAGCCAAGAAGCCCTACCTCACCTGCAGGACTTTGTGTTACTATGTTATTCCTTTTATCACAAAGTCAGGATTATACCACACTCCATAGAGGAGCTTTGGTTTAGTAAGAAAGACACCACAGCAGTGGCCTCACGTGCAAATGTGCAAATATAAACCATGGTAACCACCCGAGTAGAGGGACAGCCATGGTACTCTGCCAGAGCTAGCATCTGTAATGTGCAGTTTTTTAAAACAGTTCGACCACCTGGCTTCTGTGAAAGTCAAGAGAGCTGCCTTGCAAAGGTCAATCATCCTCCATCTCACTGTGACAGCCTCCTCTGCCATTTTCCTGTTCCTTATTAGACAAGTGAATGTTCTCACTAAAGGAAAAATAAGTAAATCAGTTAATCCAGGGATGGCTAGCTAACCATGAGAGGGATGTCAGCTAGGAAGCTAATGTTCCTTTCTCAGCACTTCCTGGCTAACTTTGGTGTGACCTCCAGCCCACAAAGTTCTCTTCCTCCCAGAACCTTCCATGCATACTTCTTTTGACTCATTACTTCTCTCCTTCTCCATTTCTTTACTCCTCTTGATATACAAAGGCACGGTGGTATTTATTCCATGTGACATTCCAGAGTTTCCTTCATATTTCTTGTCCCATATAAGACAAATAGGGAAATTAAACAATATACTTGAGCCCCTGGTTTGGTTTATTATTTATTAATTTATTTATTAATTAATTAATTAATTTATTTATTTATTATGTGATCTGGAGCTGTCTACTTTTCTATGGAGAAAAGGATCTATGACACTTGTACCAACGGAACTATGTAATATATAAATGCAATTTATTTTATAAGTACTTTATCCTCCTTTCGTGTTTGGGAATGAATAAAATGGAAAACAGATATAAATCATGGTGAACCCCCAGTAACCTCATTTCTAGCCAGCTTTCAATAGTGGAACCTTTGCCATGGGCTATTTTATCTTACCTCTGGCAACTCCACTGCTCTCCAGTACAGTCATGTGAAGTACACAGAGTCATGATTCCCATTTTACAGATGAACACACATATGGAAAGAGAAATTAAATGACTGGACTATTGTCACCTAGCTCATGACTGTGAGAAGAGAATTCAAATGCTAATCACAGCTGCTCTGAGATTTAATGCTGTTTCAAATCCTTTGCTCTTTAAGTTATTTACCTTGCAGCACATATAATTTTAAAGGAACAGACTAAAGAAGTTCATAAATCAGAGACAAAATTTCTGAGAAAATAATAAGGAATATGTAACCTTGTTGCCTTGGAGCAATAAATGAAGTATTTGTACTATTTGAATAATAATTATGACAACTTTTTGTTGTACCTGCTAAGTGTATGATCAATAAAATAATAGAAATGTAGAATGAACCCAATATTTATCCCTTGGTATTCACCAATGTACACACACACACACACACATCATAAATCATTTTTAAAATCAAGTATATTAAAGGCAAATATTCTCTCTCTACCTCCCCTATCCCTCCCTCCTTCCTTCTCCCCCCACCCAGGTTTTATTTCTCCCTCTTCCCTCCCCTGCCACAATGTAAAAACACAGTGACCAGATGGTCATCTCCAAATCAGGAAGAAAGCCCTCAATAGTCAAATCTGTTAGCGTCTTGATCCAGAAAGACCCGGCCTCTAAAAACGCAACAGATGCAGGCATGTTGTTTAAATCCACGTGTGGATGTTTTACAGGTCAGCCCAGGCACACCAATGCAGATCCTGCTACTATCAGAGTAAATCTTATTCTTCCACAACCCTGGGGGTGAGGCTCTGCTTGTGTTCCAGTTCTTGCCTTTTGGGATGAGTTAGCTATCAAATCTCCCAGCATAATATTTCAGCTAGACTTCTGAAGGAGGCTCCATTCTTCCAACCTTTCTGGAAAGATCAGGAAGAACCTTTCTGAAGAGGTAGTATTTGATCAGTTTGTACAAATGAGTGCTTTGTCCTAGGATGAGAGCCTCTAGGGCAAGGAAAAATAAAGGCAACACCCTTGAGCAGAGATGGTTCTATCCAAACAGATGGTGGTGAAAAATCAGGTTATGAGTTACAGGCAGTGATTGAATCATAAAGATCTAGGCATCCCAAGGAAATATTTGGGATATTTAATCCTCTACTGTTAGAGGCTTTGAGTGTAGAAGAGGTTGCAGCATTCCTAGCCTCTGAACACTAAAGACGACAATGACATTTCTTCCTTGTGATGACATCCAAAACTTTTTCCAAATTTTGCCAGAAATCCTGCAAGAGGTGAAGTTTCCCAGGATTGGGAATTGCTATTGTGGACTACAGAAACGACTTGGTATTAGTACATACTTAGTCCCAAATGGTTTGTCTTCCAGCAGAAGAACTGTAGGATGTTGGGACCAATCAGGTCATAAATAGAATCTATGAGAAAGGAGGAACAATGAATGAGATCCAGGTGAGACAGCTTGGCTTGCTGTCTTCATCACTGACTGGATTTCCTGATGAATGGGATGTAGGCTATGAATAAAAGATAGATAGTAGAGTCCAGTTTTGAGCCAGAGTTAACTGAAAACTAATAGTATCAGTGGTTGAGGTTAACTGAGTCCTGCTAGAAGGACAGGGGGAGATTTTAGGGTGTGTAGATCAGTCTACCATAATAGTAAGACAGCAATTGTCATTCTCATATGAACCTATTTAACTTGACATGCTCTTAACTATCCTGGAAAGCAATTGAGCAAGCAGTTGTATGCACAAGTTGGGGGCTCACATAGTAATTATTTGTGAGGATGAACATTGAGAAATTATGACAACCAACACCCTTTGGGTGGCCCCATTGAAGGACATGTGTCACTGGGGATAAGCTTTGGGGTTTTAAGACTTCTGCCATTCCCAGTGACTCTCTGCCTCCTGTTACTAGATCAGCTTGTGAGTTCTCAGCTGTTCCATGTCTGTGCACCACTATCATGGACACAAACCCTCTGAAACTGTAAGCCTAATCAATTGCTTAGTTCATGGTGATAGTGTTTTCTCACAGCAATATGAATGCTAACTAATACAAGCACGTAGTTAGCCCTATTGGAAATGCATCTCTTTGCAATAAGTCCAACATTCACAGAATCAAGAGATTCCAATCTAGGTGGGTTTGGGGACCATTCTTTAGCCTCTCACAGCACATAAAGATTTAAAAAGGCGCCTGGGCTCAGAGACTTAACAAAGTGGCCAGGTCCTTTTGGGGGCAGTAGGAGGCAAAAACAAACAACAAACAAGCAAACAAAAAACAATAATGCTAAAAGAACTATGAGAGTCTGGTAACTTTGGACCTAAGAATTAATGTAATTAAAGATTCCCTGATAGAGAGTGCCAGAAACCCCAAGTGTTTATACTTTGAAGAGAGACAATGAGTCAACAGATGAGGCCAAGGAAGAAAAGCTAATGACACAGGACAGAAAAGGGGGAAAGTGGCAGAACTCAGTAGGCAAATGAAAAAGTAATTTAAGAATAAGTGAAATATCAGAGTGACTTCGTGCCACATTGTGTAAAAGCAACAGGGAGACCTGTCCTTAGTTGTTAGACCAACTGAGACATACAATATAAATACGGATATATTGCAAAAATTGTTTGAGCATAGCAAAATGAACAGGCATCTAAATAAATCTTTATGGAACTAATTATGACTCTAAGTAGTATATTTACATTGGAAAATTTTATCTATCTATCTATCTATCTATCTATCTATCTATCCAACCATGCATTTGTATGTCCATATACATTTATTCATCCATCTATACATATCTCTTTCTATCTCTATCTGCTGTCTCTCTCCCCCTACCTATCATCAATCATCTATCTAGCATTAGTATACTAATATCATGGAACTGTATGTAATGAAATCCCTGACAATTAACCGCTCTGGAAATTTTTTAGCTGTTGGCTTTAAGAAGAAACTAGCACAAATGGCAAAGTAACATAGTCAACATAACTGATTTCATCAATCTCTCTCTCTCTCTCTCTCTCTCTCTCTCTCTCTCTCTCTCTCTCTCTCTCACACACACACACACACACACACACACACACATTCATAAATGCGTGGTCATTCAACAAAGCTCCTACACAAGTGAGCAACACGCTAAGAACTAGTTAAATACCAGGCACTAGAGTCAAGTCCAGGCAGAACTCTGCTTGGTGAGTTTATAAGAGATGGTGCAGGAAGCAGAAACAGTGGACCACATGCAGAATCTTGAAATGGAGCAGAATGGGATCATCTCAATTGTGTAATTGCAATTTCAAGCCCTTCTCATGGTTCAACTCTCTACTTTCTTCATTGTATTCCATTATTTTACTAAAACAGATATTCTTACTATACTATCAGGAGTGGCATCAAAAATTCTTGTGTAGATTTCCCCTTAATTACATCCACCATGAGAAGGCCAGGCAAATACCACGATAGGCTCCTAATAACTCAGTTAAGAACTAGGCCTCAGTTCCTGCCTCTTGAAACTGGACAGACAATTTCTGAGGAAGCCACAAACACTGGACAATCAATCTCCAGTGCCTCTGACAACAAGGATAAGAGGAACTGCATGTACCAGGCCTGAGCCAGGCCCTAATGTATCTCAAGGCAATAACTTAAATAAGGACAGAGCCTGAGACTTGTCCAGGCATGCCCCAAAATGGGAAAACTGTAGCCGCATCCAAGCCCCACCCCTCACCCCCCACTCCAAGACCTCCCCACCCCCATTCCCCTAACCAATCAGGAGTGTACTAATGTGATTGCCACTTATACAAGCCAATCATAGAATGACCTAACTGCTTTAGAATTCCTTTAGCTGTGTATAAAAGCCTGCAAGCTTCTCTCAGGGTCACCATTTTGCCATTGTCTTGGATGTGCAGCCTCAGCATACTGGTACCTTTACTCTCGAGATAATAAATGGTCTTGTTGATTGCATATGTGGATGATAGTCCTTTGTGGGACTTCTCTAGGACCCTAACACACCAGTTATCAGCAGAATATCAAATGACAGGAGTAAGAGCTTCCCTCCAAACTGCTTACTCCACTGACCTCCATAAAGTGTTGGTCTCACCAACCAGACGGAACTTTTTAAACACTGTCTACATTGAGTAATGCCCAAGTAAAACACCAATGAAACCTAATTTCATTTTTCAAATTGATATTTGTCATACCAATTTCCTCTAATTTGGGTAACAGCAGTTTGGATTACATGTACCTTTTCTTAAATTAGAATTTTAACACTTTATTTCTTATTATTATTATTTTTATTACTATCTTTTATATATATATATAAAGACAGGGTCTTATTTTGTAGTCCAGGTAGCGTGGAACTAAAAGATCTTCCTACATTAGCTTCCATAGTGCTGGAATCCTAGACATTAACCATTGTATCCTTAAAAACTGAGATTGTGCAGCCACTGATTCTTTGGACCTTTTTATCTTTTTTATCATCTTTATAGTATTGGAGGGTCAAGCCCAGGGCCTTGCCAAGGTGGGACAGGCACTCTACCACCCAGTAACCTTATTTCCTTTATGATGTGCTTAGAAAAGATCTAGACTTTATCAAAACGAGAATACTATATTATTTTATGTAAAAGAATCTTTGGACTCAGGGTATCAAAAGGAAAACAGTGAAATATTCTGCTGCAAAAGAATGAGCTCACTGTAGTAGACACAGTGAAAGGCTACCTCATTACTGCCATTTTGTTCAACTTCCTTTTGTCGGTGTCAGCCTACTGAGAAAACTCTATGCGTGAAGCTGCAGCCAACTGAAGAGAACTCAGACAAAAAGATGTTCACCAGTGTAACTTTTCCTCAGACCATCGTGACGGCGGCCTCGTAGTGAACCCCAGAGACAAGACGCTTAAGGAAAAAAGACATTCCCGTTTCCTGTGGCATGGTTCCTTCACAGATTGAATGCTTTGCCAACTGCTTTCCCCTAACCACTTCTTCCGTTAAGGATTCATTAAGTTTCCATTTGGCCTTCTCCCAACCATTCTTGTACTGCCTTTGGCCAATAACCATTCATCAAGAATTTGTTTGCTATGAGCCTCTGAAATAAGCTCTTCCTCTGCTCCCTGCCCAAATGCAATCAGAAGGATTTCCACCCAAGAATGTGGAAGAACATGATGTCTGTTTGTAAATGTGCTTTCCCAGGGCGGTTTTCAGGTCTGCTTGTCTGTAATTATGTCTCTCTGTTCTTCCTCATTGTGGCGAGCTGCTGCCGGAGTAGGTTTTCAGCTCAAAAGTGGGACATTCATTTAAAATAGACTTGGAGATCAATAATGGATCTTTTAAAGTATTAGTTATGGCAAAATGTTAGGTTAGACACACTAAGAAAATTCTCTGGAGTGTATATCATATATTAATTTATTAAGTCTGACATCATATATTAATTTGTTATCCCAGTGGCCACTGCAAGATTCAGATACTGTGGGATTACTCATCCCTAATGGGCTTGAGGGCCAGACTGCCCAAACAAGTAAAAAAGATACTTTCTGAGAGCCTGCCTGGGTTTACCTGATGGTCTTAGCAACAGCAGCTGAAACATGATCTGGAGATGACCTGGACCAATGAGAGAAAGCCATGTCACACCAGCTGATGCATATTCATCAGCCCTCCCTCAAGAGTGGGGTGGAGGGTATATAAGGCTTGCCTCTTCCTGAATAAACTGACCTTGTTTTGACATTCTCCCGGAGTCTGTGTGGTTTGACTCTGTGCCTACTAGGCCCCCACTCCCAAAGGGAACAACAACAAGGACCCTGCTACATCTGGTGCGGAAACCCCGGAAATTTGGTACATGAACAGGGTCTGTTTGTCTCCCTTTAGTCATGTCCGATGCTGGCTGAGAAGCCCCCTTGAGCGGTATATTTCGGTGAGTAGGCCCCTCTACGTTGATTGGAAATTTGGTCCTTTCAGCAGGTAAATGCTGGGACCCCCACTTTCTTCTCTCTGTTTGTCTTGTTTGTGAATCTGTCTGTACGGTAGGGTGGCATATACTTTTGTTCAGGCTTGCCTAGTGTTTCCTTATAAGGGCTGGACCCCCAGGAAACAAAGCCTTAGTCACTGTTGTTTATCCTACTTTCTAACACTATGGAAAATTTCTTCCCTGGCCGGAAAGAGGCCCCTACTGGAGCCCTTAAGTCCCTCCTAACCAGCCAGGGGCTCTGGGCTACAACATCAAAACTAGAAAGGTTTTGGGTGGGGATCTCTTCAGAGAACATATGGGAATCTGATCTTTGGATAAGAGTTTTCTGTTCCTGGCCAGAAACAGTGAAGTGGCCTCAAGAGTAACCAACCCTCCAATTGTTTGTTATGCCCATTTTGTTGACTATAGTTGCTGGCCTAAAGTCATCCTCTACAGAGGCCCACAATAAACACTACCAGAAACAATGTAACACTAACTTATCTATTGCCTTCATTCCATCCATGACTGTTATTTCCTCTGCCTCTGATGGCAAAGAGAGGCATGAAAATAGGCGTAAAGTGAAGGAAAGGGACGGAAAGAGAGAGGAAATGCGTGCAACATCTAAGTCTACACTGGCAGCCCTTCTCTCTGCTTCCCCCATGTCTCGAGCGGCTACCCCCCCACTGCAGTATCCACAGAGTGATTTGCCTGGATGTCTGCCTGCTGAGACAGCTGCTCCGCATACCTCCCAGCCTGTTCTATCTATGGTGCCACACATGCCCACCATGGTGTTTCCAGTTAATGTGGGCCCCAATGCAGCCAACCCACCATGGATACCTACCCCTCTTGCAGACCTGTCTTTGGTCCCTAAGGCTGCTAATGAATCAGGTCCTGACTCACCGTATTTTGAGCAAGTCCTACGGCAATGGACAATGCATTTACAGACTTATTATCACTGGTACCATTTGATGAAGGTTGTGTTGAAGTCTATGGTCTTCCTTAACTGACAAGCTGCCTATGATGACCAGGCTGAGGCTCAGGCTCGTTTTAACATACAGTACAACATCACTGTTTCTCTAGAGATGCTCAAGGGTCGAGGACTATATGCTAACCCTGTCACACAAGCCCAAATTGGACAACATACTTATTTACTTGCCTTGGGAGACACCATTGCTCTTGATACAATGAAGGGATCCCATAACCCTTCAATAACAATACTTTGCTCCCCTATTAACCCGGGGGTGAGGATATGCTTACATTTTCCCCCAGAATACCACCACACCAATATGGATACCCTCCAAAGATGTGCGTCTGGCAACAGACCAAGAGACTTTGGACAAAGAAGAAGCTTCAGAAGAGTAATATATGATTTGCCCTGCTACTGTGGCATTAGTAAAGGTCATGTCATCACTGGCATGCGACCCTAGAGATTAAACAATTGCCTCACCCCCTATAAGATCGATTATACACCACCAAAAAGATTTCAATTGGCATGATAAAAATGACTGGGGTCCCATCCATGTCCTTGAGATTGAAATTTTGACTAATCCTTCTCTTGTTCAAATATCTTCTACAACAGGTTCACCAACAGAAGGCAGCCACTAAGGCGAGCTTACGGGTTTTATTGGCTCTCAGGCACCTAGATCAAAGTACTCCTAGAGAGATAATGCCTACATGGCACACTGAAAGCTACTGCCTAAAGCCTACCAACCACCCAGACAGCTCTCCAGGATTGATGCTCTTCCAGGGCTGGTAGTCAATGATGGATATGAGCTTGTTTGGCAAGCCAATCTAAGACAGGCACAGTCCATTATGCTGAGCTCTCCTAGGGTGGGTCAATAAGGTTAGGGCAATACACCCTAGCTCCCACTGAGCATGTCCTATAAAATAATAAAAAGGGGTGGATATGTGGGATGACTCATCCCTAATGGGCCTGAGGGCCAGTCGGCCCAAACAAGTAAAAAAGATACTTTCTGAGAGCCAGCCTGGGTCTGCCTGATGGTCTTAGCAACAGTAACTGAAACATGAACTGCAGATGACCTGAACCAATGAGAGACAGCCATGTCACACCAGCTGGTGCATATTCATCAGACCTCCCTCAAGGGTGGGGTGGAGGGTATATAAGGTTTGCCTCTTCCTGAATAAACTGAGCTTGTTGTTTTGACATTCTCCCCGAGTCTATGTGGTTTGACTCTGCGCCTACTTGGCCCCCACCCCCAAAGGGAACAACAACAAGGGCCCTGCTACAAGATACTAAGTAGGTCGTTATAGGTGTGTTGCCAAAATGGTCAGGGGACCCACAATCACTACACCTTTTTCAAATATCTAGTAAGGAAACCAAATATTTGGCAAGAAATTTTCCCATGGTACCCAGCCTTCAGGATGGTAGCCATCAGCTTTCTCTCATGTTAAAAGCTAAAAATGATTTTGAGTCTCCTGACTGTGTATAGCATCTGAATAAAAATTAATCATTCTCAATAAAAAATAAATGTTGTTAGCATAATTTAATACGTTTGTAACAAAAATTGACTGGTACACAAAACATAAATGATCTTCACATTCAGACCTGTGTACCCAAAGTGGTTCACATGTGTATTAGCAAAAGACCAACAGACACTTAACACAATTCTTTTAAGTTATTTTAGAAATAGACTTCCCAATGGACAGTGACTAAAATAGGTATAGGTATTTTTTGTGTATTCATTTACAATCCACTTAGAGATATCACTTGACTGGAGGAGATGGAACTAGAGACTGAACCCAGAGACGAATGCTTGGTAAATGTTTCATCACAACTTACATCAGTACTCCCAAGTCTGGAATCTCTTAAATAAAACTGTGAAAATCATACACTAAGTGTTGAATTTAACTGTAACTTATCCAATGAGAAATATAACCTCTTTTTGGAGATAGGTGAGAAATATCATCTAGTGAAATTATTAATAATCTTATTGCTGAAATACAGTAGGACCAAAGTTCAAATGCAACAATGATTAATACCCCAAACATTTTAATTTTTAAAAACACCTTGACTTTCAACTATAAAATATGTTTGTGGGAACAAAACACCAATCCAGAACCAAACATTAGAAGATTTTCTATTGAAGGCTAAAATATGTAGTGGTAGTTCATATCTCAGAACATTAATCAACTATCCCAGAAAAGTTATAGCTATATTATCATTAGGATTTCTCTACTTATGGATGGCACACAGAACATTGCTAGCCACAAATATAAAGATTAGGAACAGATAAGCATTTAATCATCATCTAGTCTGTGATCAGTTACCATGAAAACATTTCTTACACTTTAGCCTCCTACTATGAATCATGTATTAACAACTTGTCATTGAGAATTCTGTTGTCCTATGGTCCTTCTAACGTGATTTTTTTTTAGTGAGACATGTGCTTACAGAGTAAAAAAATACATGTTAGACTTTGTGTTAAGTCCACAGATAGAAATAAAATGTACAATTAGCAAGACCACCAACTATATCACATTACTCAGTGCTGTTGGGAATTAAGCAATGGAGCTGCCAGAGCAGTGCTTCTCAACCGGTGGGTTGTGACCCCTCTGTCAAACCTCTATCTCCAAAGATATTTACGTAATGATTCATATCAGTAGGAAAATTACAGTTATAAAGTAGCAAAGAAAATAAATATATGGTTGGGGGTCACCACAACATGAAGAACTGTATTAAAGGGTCACAGCATTAGGAAGGTTGAGAACCACAGTCCTAGAGTGAAAGTGTTGGAAGCAGCTTGAGAACAACGTTTCTTCCTGAGTTTGTGCATCTTTCTGCTTCTTCACTTCCCAGCCGCCAAACTAGAATTTTTGTTCTACACGGAGGTCGTAGAAACCAGGACCTGACAATCAAGCATGAATCTCAAAAGCAAGCCAGTCATAAAGCCCATTCTAACTCTCATTTATCTTTCTGTCTCAGAGTAGCAAAGCAAATTTTCAACCCTCCCCTGTTTGACGGAGCATATGAGTCTCATAGCCTGGGATGCTGGGATGAAAGAGTGCTGCAGATGGGCCAGTCAGGAAGGAGTTTTCCTTCATGGTTTCTGTTTCAGATTTCTACCTGGAGCTCTGGCCTTTCCTCAGTGATGGCAGTTACCTAACAATGTAAGCTGAAATAAACATTTTCCTCACCTTAGTCTCTTTGAGTCAGAGTATTTATCACAGTAAAAGAAAAGCAAAGTGGAGCACATGCCTAGAGATTTGTCTCCTAGGTGACGCTAGTTCCTGTCAAGTTGACAATCAATGTTAATCATCATGCTGAGTAAGTAAATTATAATGAATGGGATGTTATTTCAGCTTATGATTCTGGTCAGAAGTCAAAGCACCACAGTGCTGATGTTTTTCTTGCTGCCAAGGTCTTTTGGTGAAGCTGTGTTGATGGACAGGAAGCACATGGGAGACTTGGAAATACTGGCAGTTAGAGGGGACATACCCTTGTGATGCCATAATAATTCATCAATCACTAAAGAAATTAATCTGCTCCTAACATCAGCATCTGAGTTACATTGTCCTACCTCTTAATAATCTTCAAATGGGGCAAATGGGGGTTAAATTTCAACATGAGATTCTTGTGGGACAAAGCATATTTAAACCACAGCAGAACATAAGACAGTAGGTGGATTAGGGTTTTGTAGATGAAGATAACCAATAGAATATATATTACAATGAAACCGATTAGATCTGCTTACACAATATGGTGTAGGTAGTTTAATAATGGCTGTCCCACACTGCAGAGGCCAAAACATGGTAGCAGCTCAGACCAAGGTGCTGGTTGCCTCATCAGCCCCAGTCTCCTACTCAAGGCTTGGGAGATTCTTGGTTAGCAGTTAGTCTTCACTCCACATTGAAAAGCCAAAGAAACCAGACTCTGATAACAGTGAAGGATGGCAGCAGGAAGAACTGCAGAGACAACAGAGCAGATGAATGTGCAATTGAGAGTGGAGCCAAGCAGGCAAAAGAAAAAGTTCTTTGTTTAACCTCCTTTCTTCTGGGATGCCATAGGAAGGTACTGCCCACATGGAGGATGTATCTTTCCACTTCAAATGATATGATTAAGATAATCCCCTGCTGAAGCACTTTGTGGATTGCCCTTTGGCTGATTCCAGATGCAGTCAACTGGACAACCATGATTAGCTACCACAGAAGGAGAGAAGGGAGTGACCAAGAACACACTCTGTAGCAGGAATCTTAAAAGCTCTTATTAATAAAATCAAACCTGAGCCAGGTATTGGGGCGAACACGGGAAGATCAGAGAGACAGAACAGGCCACAGCTACCTCACCTTGCAGGACCCTCAGCTGGTCTTGTTTCCTCAGACTGGAGGCCTCTGAATCCTCATCCAGAATTGGTCTCAGCTGAACTGCTGCTCTAAAGCCTGAAGCTTAACCAACTAAAAGCTTAACCAGGCCAAATGCCTAACCAGGCCAAATGCTTCTAGTTTCTGGTCCTCATGCCTTATATACCTTTCTGCTTTCTACCATCACTCCCTGGGATTAAAGGCTCGCTTTCTGGGATGAAAGGCATGAGTCACCATGCTTGGCTGTAGCCTTGAACAGATGAATGTCTGCCTCTGGAATGCTAGGATTAAAGGCATGTGTGCCACCATTTTCTAGCCTTTGTGTCTAGTGGCTGTTCTGTGTCTGACCCCAGATAAGTTTATTAGGGTGCACAATATTTTGGGGAACACAACACCACC
Organism: Peromyscus maniculatus bairdii; assembly: GCF_049852395.1. Lineage (NCBI taxonomy): Eukaryota > Metazoa > Chordata > Mammalia > Rodentia > Cricetidae > Peromyscus > Peromyscus maniculatus. The sequence continues at coordinate 34,607,901 of NC_134872.1, forward strand.
ACACACTCTCTAATTCCAAGTTCAAACTTTGTATATGTCCTGTTTGTGCATGTGTATAATTGTGTATGTGTGTGTGTGTCTGTGTGTATGTGCCTGTGTGTGTGCACTTGGTTATGTGTGTATGCCTGTATGTATGTGCCCCTGTGTGTGTGTGTGTGTGTGTGTGTGTGTGCGCTGTTTGTGTCTTTGTGGGTATATGCATCTGTGTATGTGCCTATGTGTATGTATGCCTGAGTGTGTGTGTACCTCTGTGTTTGTGTCTGTGGCTGCGTGTATGTGACTTTCTGTGTGTCTAGGTGTGTGTCTCTGTGTGTATATGTGCCTCTGTGTATGTGTATGTGTCAGTGTGTGTGTATGAGAGATGGAGAGAGACAGACAGACAGACAGACACACACACACACACACACACACACAGAGAAAGAGAGAGTTCTGTATGTGTGCCTGTGTGTGCACTTATGTATGTCTACTTGTGTGTCTTTTTGCCTGTATGTCTGTGTATGTGTGGTTATGTATGTGTGTGAATGTGTGTGTCTGCCTGTGTGCTCCTGTGAATATGTACTGTGTGTGTGGCTGTATTTGTATATGTATCTATGTGTGTGTGTATGGCTATGTGTATATATGTGTGTGTGTGAGTGTGCTCACATGTGCCTGTGTGCCCTCCTCTTTCCTTCCATTAGAATGTCAGAAGCACTCATGGCTTCTTCAGTTCTTCACTGATGCTTTGGACTAGAACATAGTAACTGAGAGAGAAATTGTCCCTTTTAACATCAGGATTCTCCGAGTTCTTGTCTTCCCAATACCGTTTCACAGACTAGCAGGCCTGGAAGGGCACACACTCCCTGAAGTCTCTCCCCAACCACTCAAGTGTCTCTATAAGCCACTGGCATCCTTTGATCTGAATAGTTTTAGCACAAGGGAAACAGCATAACAAAAAAGAAACATTTCACATCCCCAATGTGCTCCAGTATTATATCAGATAGATGCTTATTTAGGTCTCCTTGTCTCCTCCTAGAGTGGATTGAAATGTGTTCGACAAATTCAAGTTGACTTGAAACATCAGAATGTGATGTTCCTGGGAATTGGGGTCTTCATAGATGTAAGACAGAAAGTCATGTTGGGTTATGGTGGGCCCTAAACCCAATGATACATGTTCTTAAGGGGAGGAAAAAATGCACAGAGACAAGAGTGGGCTGAAGCAGTCAGAGCTGGTTGGAGGGACATTGCCAGCAGAGCTGAGGAACAGGAGACAGAAGGTAGAGCAAGAGTCAAGGAGAGTTCAGGAAGTACAACCCATGGTTCATCAGCCTCATCCCAGACACCTGGTTCCCAGAATGCTAGGGAAATATATTTCTGTGTTTTTCAGCTGACAAACTTGTCAAAAGTAATTTTTACAGCCATGAGAGACCAATACTACTAGGAAGAGGTAAGAAAAACTCGGACAAAGAAGATAACCTAGATCCCAATGTGACTGCCTGAAACTTTATTCTTAGCATCATGAGCAAAGGCAGACAGATCCCAATGAGTTCAAGGCCAGCTTAGTCTACTTTTTGCATTCCAAGGCTACATAGTGAGACTGTATCTCACACATATATATTCGCATACACACAAAAAAGAAAAAAATGTTTATATATATGAAGATTAAACATTATACACTCAAATATATAGGTATATATACATATAAGTTATTCAAATATAATGTAATACATTAATAGCAAGGCAGTTGTTATTAGAAAGCTATATAAATAATGCTAATTGTAATAAGTATATGCGTTATAAATATATGGAGCATTTATATTTAGAATATATATTAAACTTTGTATTAAAATTCTAGTATATATTTACATACCTTTGGTACCATTATAGGAGGTGGTTTGAATTTATCCTCTCAAGGGTAGTCACAGGTGAAGCCTAACATTATTTTCCTGACTCACAGCATCTTTGGGCTCCTACCAAAGAGTGCAATGCCAGTGACCAAGCACATGCCACTGGCAAGCACTGCAGCTTTTACCACCATTTACAGTAGGTTTAAAGAGCATTGCTAGCTGGAGCTCATTCATAGGGTGTGTCCCTAGACAAAGAGATTCATGGTTTGGCCAACAGAAATGAGGGTTTTATTTGGAACTGTCTTTGCTGAATTGAGACCCTAAAAGGAACTGTAACGTGGACATTTTATTTAGCATAATGACTACAAAAATCATTGTGATAACCAAATCTATATGCACTATAGACTGTTTTTACAAAGGTAACTTGGGCAGAGAAAGGTTTATCTCAGTTTACAGGTTACTATTCATCTTTAGGTGAAGTCAGAACAGGAATTCAAGCCGTCAGGAACTTGAAACAGTAACCATGGAAGAATCCTGCCTATTGACTTGCTCCCCGTTTTACCTCCAGCTAGCTATTTTTTAAAAGCTCAGAGTCACATGCCCAGAGATGGCAACCCTGAAAAGCAGGCTGGGCACTTCTACATCAATTAGCAATCAAGAAAGTGCTCTTGAAGACATATCCACAGAGCAGTCTGACTGAGGCAATCCCCCAATGGAGATGTCCTCAGATAACTCTGGGCTGTGTCAAGTGGACAGTAGAAGGTAGCTAGGAGACCATGCTTTATGGAAACTGATGTTTAATGGTAAGCCTCCTGTAACTCTTTTCTCCACCTGGTTCTTCCCACAGTCAAAAGCAGAACTCTAGAACAGCTCACTCCCTTGCAGTGATGAAGACAACATTCTATATGAACCATGTTCCTTTTAGAAGTTGGGTATTTACATGCTAAAAAGCATTCAACCAAGTACCCATGGCCTGACTCATGCATACTAAAACTAATGCGCTTGGACCTACGTACCACATATGCTGAGGTGAGGGCAGCCACACTCCTGGTTTATGTGGTTGTATTGAATTATGGAAATGAAGTTTGATTATCTTTTTGAAGCTTATTATAACATTCCAAAATAGGAAAAGGGGTTGGATTATGAGTGTTGCCAATTGTTAAGGAATGCCCTTCCATTCCTCCTTTGGCATCTGCCTTATGCATTCTTGGGGAGATTATTATGTCTCAAACAGAGCCCCGAATATAAGGTCAGTCGATTGGCTCCTGACACCTCTGACACTCTGAGGTATTAAGAAGGATCTGTGGTCTACTTTCTCCTGCTTATACATGACTCACTAGGGAGCCACAGGCTGAGCTTACCCTGTCTCTTGAATGAACTGATGGCTCCTGCATGAACGTTTTTTTTTCCACTGAGGCCGTTGATAAAGGGACTTCAACTGTTCTCTGGTTACAGCTTTGATAGTTCTGCATCTGTTCTCATTATATGTAGGATGAACCTGTAGAGACTACATCAGGCTTTGGCTTGGGCAGGTGCCTCTTAAGTAAGTTAATTTAAACTGAGAACCTACTTCTCACAAACTTTCCCCAATTATTCTCCTTCCCTATCTTTTCTAGGTCTAAGTTTCCTCTTACCCTTATGACCTCTGCTATTCCATTATGGTTATAGGTTTGTAATGTCTCCCTAACAGCTTCTACTCAGCAAGTGGTGAAAAATGGACCATGTTGTAGCTAACAACACAGTAGTGAACTCCCCTGATTGAGGATCTCTCTGGTTCCCACAGAGATCACTCCTAACTCATCATGAGACTCAGCAGCAGAAACCTGGACATCCTCACCAGAAGCCACATTTGTGAGCATCCAATTAGGGGTTAGACACTCTGCAAGCAAATTACATTCACCCAGCACCTGTGCGGAGCCAAAGCCGTGTTTCAGCACTTCTCACAATTAGCAGAGGGCAGTTTCTTCCATGGGGTGTAGACAGTTGGAGTGATGAGCAATTCTCCCCCAAAGAGCTGCACGAGACAGCTGGTGCCTATGCTGGCAACAGTACTGCCTCAGTGTGTTTGCCCATAAAAGCACAGACCAATGGTCCCCTTCTAGGGCAGCTTTTCACCAGGCTTATCTGCTCTTGCCTCACTTCAGAGTCTCAAGGGACTGCAAGATTCCCTTCCCATTTCTTCAACTGTACTTCCAGCTGAGAGGTACAGTGGGTGCCCTTCCTCAGCTGCTTTTCTTGCTCACTTTCTCTGTCCCTTCCTAGGATAGAGTCCCTATATGAACCCATTGCAATTCATTTAATTCCAGTGGAAGACTTGATAATTTGGAAGTTGTTGGAGGGCAAACAGGTTGAGAGTAACATCCATTTTCAAGGAAACTGTGAAGCCCAGCCTCAATAAGGCCTTGTGAGTTTGATTATTCTAGAATAATGCATTTAATGACACTAAAGAAGATGCCCCTGTGGGCCAAAGGCATCCTAGAAATAGAAAGTTTCCAGATGGTTCTGTTAAGGACCCAGTGGCTCCGCAAAATGATTCATGAGGTCTATTCAGATTGAGTTTTTGAATGGTGAGTGATGACTACCAGTTTTCTCAGCAGCTCCATAGTAAGTGGATTTTCATAAGATACAGAAAAATAGTAAGCTATTTCCAGGTCCCATAGAGACTGGTGTGGACTTAGCTATTGTGTAAGGCAATAGAATATCTAGTTTTAGTTTTTGTTACTTCATCTATGAAATGATGTCCTCTTATATTTTAATTTTTGTTGAAAAAAAAAAGAAGATTCAGTAGTGCGTATTCTGATTATACTTTTTTCCCTCCCAATGTCATGGCTACTTTAAGAGCCAGCCATTGTAACCAATGAAACTGGACAAACATTTTGTTCCTCGGTACTCAAGTCAGTCAGAAAACTCTGTCTTAGGGTTCTCATTCTCTGACCATCTAATATGGTCAGAGGTCCTCAGAATCGAATGCCCTGAAATTGGGGAATAACAGCCTATCACAAAGTCTACCATACGCAGTTTGTGTGGTTGGTAATGCTTCTCTGTGATGATTCTCCTCATGTGGCCTTTAATTTCTTTTGAAGCAAGACATTCCACTTCCAAGAAGCTAAGTAGTATGAATACCCTTCCTCACATACAATAACATGTTGATCATAATACCCAATACCTTGCTTTAATTTATTTTAGCCATGGATACTGTTGAAAGAATGCTTATCCATTCATAACTAAAATTTTCAGTCCTTAAGATCAATAGTTCCTCCTTTTAATCCTGGACACTCAGATGGGGGAAAACAACAGCAACTCTAAAGTATATTATAGCATCTTTCATGTCATCTGATTATAATGTGTAACTCTAATTTATTTGATTCACTGGAACCAAACTAATCAGCAAATATCTTAAAATCTTAGGCCCACAAACAGGCATAGTACTGTGGGGATCCAAGGAAACCTTGAGTGAATATGTAAAGAGAAAATAAAGTCCTGAGTAAATGTGTATTGCTGACATGGCAACGGCCAGGTCAAGGATCAAAGTCTCAAACACATGGGAAATTGGCAATGTCGTACCTTCCTGGGGTGAGGCTCAGAAAGATCGAAAAGCCTACTCTTGTCCTAGTGTAGATGTGGACAGTGTGCACAAGTAGAAGTCTTTAAGAATGATTGATATGTGTGTGCCAACCTAGCAACTTCAACTTCTCCTTCTGGATGACAGTGTTGTGAGACTGCTCAACTTCACTGACCTCCTAGACTAGCGAATTCTCCTCTTTGTGCTATACCCACTGAGATTCCTGGTTGTTGGATAATAGGTACACTCCATCAGATAATGCAAACCCACTGAGTAGGGGTTTTCTATTAGTGTTTCTTGGTGTCTGTCCTTTATTCATTCCCTCACCTTCCCTTGTCAGGTTTTTAGGACCAAGCCATGCAGGATGCCATATAATACCACAAAATTTTGATAGTATCCTTTATTTGAATTTTATTTTGATTCATAAACTCTGATCTTTTATAGACTCAACAATTTTTGATTGAACGTTATAAGGTAGTTGATGCTGGAAAAATTGAGGAAAGTACAAAAGTATCAAATGGAAAAGAATGTTTGAAAATGAGATTAGTTATTCCTAAACAAGAACCTCTCAATAGTAATAGTTTGGGAAAGCTGAACTCAGGAGATGGCTTATTGGATAAAATTCCTCCTATGAAAATACAAGGACCCAAGTTGGGTTCCTAGCACCCACATAGGAATCTGTACCTGGCTGTGCAGGGCTGTTCCTCCTGTCCTGGGATAGCAGAGACAAACAGATCTCTAAAGCTTATTGACCAGCCAGTCTAGCTGAGTATAGGAGCTCCATGTTCAATGAAATATCCTGTCTCAATAAAAAAGGTAGAGAGTCATCAAGAGAGACATTCAATGTTAAACTCTGGCCTCTATACACATGCACAAGAAAGTGCATGCGTATGTGCCCTCTCACACCTGAGTACACACCCACACAACATATGCACACATACGTGCACATTGACCAAGACAGAAAGGAAAAAAAAAAGGTTTATTGACTCACATCACATTCTGGGAGTTGCCTCCAAGGCTATATGTAGCTCACCAGCCACTAAAGAGTCTTAGTTCATGTCTGTAACTATTACCATGGAAAGTGCATTGTGTTTCTAATGGGTTATCAACATGATTGCCGTAAGTATTTGTTCCCAATGATTGTGAGCAGAAGACAAAAAGAGGGAGAACATTCAGTTATCACTTTTACTCTGGAATCAGTGACCAGAAGGTAGTCCTCTTACCTGATCTCCTGGCAGTAACCTATTCTGGAATAGTCCCTTTTTAAGCCACCATGATCCTAAAGCAAATTCATGTATCTTGGGAAGATAACATGGTACTTTAACAAGAATTTCTGTTAAAAATTGTAATGTTTTCTTCAGAATGCTTTCACTTTGATTTTTATTGACTTGAGTAAATTGAGATTTGTAATTAAATTTTATATCATTAAATATCAAGTAATTTATTTTAATATTATTTTTCAATAACATCATTAGGTATCTTGCCATATAATTTCCTATTTGAGTAATAACTGACTATAGAATAATTGTTTTGAGAATCATTTCATCTTTAAAAAATAATAAACATCTATAAATGATGGACTATTCTTTATCAGTACAGGAGATTCAGAGAAGGCAAAATTTCACAAAATGTTTCTAAACTTTATAAGATGTTGCTTAATTTAGAAATTCTAACTTATAAAGTCTGTATCTATGTTCTTTTTTTTTTTTTTTTTTTTTTTTTTGGTTTTTCGAGACAGGGTTTCTCTGTGTAGCTTTGCGCCTTCCCTGGAACTCGCTATGGAGACCAGACTGGCCTCGAACTCACAGAGATCCGCCTGCCTCTGCCTCCCGAGTGCTGGGATTAAAGGCGTGCGCCACCACCGCCCGGCTGTATCTATGTTCTTATCCTAAGAATGTATATTGTTTCTCAATTATTTGCTATTCAAACATAGACTCTAATAATTCCCAACGTGTCCTATCTTATTATTTAGTTTTGCATTTCCATATGCTCAAACCCATCATTTAGTACTTACTTGCAATGTGAGTGCTCCAGCAGGTATCATAAGAGATTCGTCAGAGGTCACAGCATAAGAGGCTACATTCATAAATACAAGTCTCTACTCTAGCTGTCAGGGCTTTTAAACTCTTACAGGGAAATAAAGTGAATGAAGCAATTGAGTCATGAAAAGTTTTAACTTTGAAGGGACTTGTTAAAATGCATGGCTATGAATTTCCTACGGTTCCTTGTCTCAACTGAAGAACAATATCCATATGAGTACAACACTGAGATGCCCCACAAGGCAGAGTTTCCCAGATCTCAGACTTCAGCCTGCCTGTGTACTCTCTTGTCCCTCCACAGAAATCATTTGCTCCAGTCCCCCGTCCCCAGCCCCCAGCACCCTTTCCCTCCCTTATCATTCCCCCACCCTCATTACTTGTACAATATTCTTCTGTCCCAACTCTTCTAGGCACTGTTACAAGTCCTTGAATGACCCAGGACACTAAGACAGAAGCCATCTCTAATGATGGATGATTCTGGTCACTTCTCACTATTCCCTGTTTCCTAATAGTGGTTCCACCTTATTATGTGTCCCACTGGAGGTCAAAGAATTCTAGGCCTTTATCTCCTGTAAAAAATACTCAGAGCACCCCAATCCCACCAGAGAACAAAACTGGACCTTGACTGCAGATGTGAAAGCCAAATTGGGTTTGAAGTTGGAAGTTGTGGGTTAAGAATCAAAGAGGGATACTACAGAATAGTTCAAGGATGAGGACCAATCCAGTGAGACAATGGGGGCAGTAAAGTAGGTGGAGTGGGGTGTGGCCAAGGAAGCTTATGGAGACCATGTTGAGACATTCCCCAGCTTCATTCAAATCCATACACTATCCATGAGTGATGATGCTAAGAAGCCAGGAAGCCCATTCTCAAACACTCAAGAGATGGCTTAGCAGGTAATGATACTGGCCATGGAAGGCTGCTGTTGTAATTTCAGACCCTGGAGCCCATATAAAAATGGAAGTAGAGAGCACAAAGTTGTCCTTCAACCTACACATGCTCCCCATGATAGACATGTGAGCATGCGCACACACACACACACACACACATACACACACACACACACACACACACACACACACACCACAAATAAGGCAACTTTTAAAATCATCACAAAGCAGCATTTTCAGAATTAAATTGTTCTTTTGAAGCCAATGACTTCTCAATATAAATCCTTGATTGTTGCTGCCCATTTCTGCAACTCATAAAGAAAATGAGCATGCAGTCTAAAATCAGATGCTGTGGCTCTGAAAGGACTTCTCTTAACTTTCTGCTACTTCCTGGTATTTCACAGGTATTGGTGAAATTATTAAGGCCACTCCACATAGTTAAAAGGAAGATTTATTTAGTGGGTGACTTACAAATGAAGGGATAGGTAGATCGTGGGGAAGGTGTATCGCAGTCCAGCGGTGTTCTCTGGAGCTCTGCTCCGTCAACCTCCACCTTTTAGGGTCCAGGAACAGAGAGCACTCACCCATCCAGGTCTAGGGTCTCCAGATGCCTCCCTTGGCCCTGCCTTGTAGGCGTGACAGTTGCCAGTCTCAATGGGGGTTGGAACTTCCAGATTCAAGCTGGAATGGCTACCCACTACATCTCCCCCTTTTTGTCTAAATAAGAAGGTTCTAAACTAGTACAGTCGGTAGAGCATGAGACTCTTAATTTCAGGGTCATGGGTTCGGGCCCCACGTTGGGCACCAGATATTGGTGAAATTATTAAGGCCACTCCACGTAGTTAAAAGGGAGGTTTATTTTGTGAAGTAACTTACAAGTGAAGGGATAGTTTACAGGGTCTGGGAAAGGTGTGTGCAGTCTGGCAGTGTTCTCTGGAGAACTCTTCTCTGTCTACCTCCAGCATCCAGGGTTCAGGAACCAAGAGAGCCTGCATATCCAGATCTCGGGTCTTCAGGGTCCTCTCTTGGCCCCACCTTGTAGGCGTGACAGTTACCGAAGCCTCAGTGGGGGTTGGAACTTCCAGATCAAAGCTGGAATGGCTACCCACTACACACAGGAGAATGCCTTGCCTTTTCATTGCTAAGATGCCAATACATTCCTTTTCATAGCTGTGTGTTTTCCAAAGAGGATGCTCAGGCAAGTGTGTTCCTGGATGCAGTCCTTGCTCTCTACGTGACAAAGTCTGCAACCCAAGGCATGCACTACCAGTCATCAGTACCCTTGGGAGGACAGACGGGTGGAGTATTTCACCATAATTTTCTAATCTTTTGAGTCTTCCTGGTTGTATGAGCAATTTGAGGAGAAGATTTTCTTATAATGTTTCAGTACCTATGAGTCTCTTTATTGAGCCAAAAAGTTTTACATTTTATAACTCTGTCCCTATGAGGAAGCTGTATACAAGAAAGCTCACCTTGCCAGCTTTCCAGAACATTTGTCATGAAGAAAGGAAGATTCACAATAGAATAAAATTTTACTTGAGAAAATGGCCATATAAAAACAAGGCTGTAGTATTTTTTTTGACTCTTAAGTGAACTTTAAAGGGACATGTAGCTATTTAGTTTAATTTGTGAAAGACTTTGGCATACTGGCTCAGAGATGTGAGCAATGGTTTTATTCTAGCCTAGCTGCCTGCACTGATCATGGACAAAGCCTCCCTGGATCTTGCTTCTCTAACAGTTAAATAGGATTATACGAAGATCTATTTTTATTGGTATTGTCTTATAATATTTCTTCATAAATGCTTGCTTATAGGTATTTGGTTTTAAATGATATTCATGAGTAGATGAATCCTGCAATTAATCAAATATATTTTCTCATTATTTTTGGTCTTTGATCTTGAAGTAGTAACATATTTATATATTCCAGCAGAAATACATTGATAAAATAATTTCCCTCATAGAATGAGTAATATGGCAAGGTGTACTTTTACGGACTATCCACATGGCTCACATGCTATCCTCTCTTTACTAGATTTAACAACCCATTTGCCTATTATTTGGGCTTATTGGTGTTGACACGCTGAATGAGAACTTCCCCCTCATCCCTTTTCATCCTTCTATGTCCTGTTTCTTTCTGTTTCTCTGATGGTGGCAGTGTAAGGCACTGATATGTGGGTACAGCAGTATGTCATGAAGAGTCATGTCATTGCTATGTTCATTTAGCAGATCAATAATATTTGGTTTTCTCCTTGATTTATAGCTTATCCTGTCTCAGGTCTTTGGCTACCAAAGGAGTGTCAGGCATGGGTTCCTTCTCATAAGATGAGCCTTAAATCTTTTCAGTGAGTGGTTGTTTACTGCCATGCTTGTACCACTACTGCACCTGTGTTGTGTATCTTGGAGGCAAGTCTCCACTGTAAGTCACGTCCCATTCCAAATTGGCTAATCTATTTTAGATTCTGATCAGCAAAATAGACTCCTTTACTATAAATAAATGTCTTTTAAAATGTCTCATTTGGCCACAAAAATTTCTAACAAGATCCCGTGACTCCACAATTTTAAGATTTGTGTATAGTTATTTCATGTGTGAATATTTTCAGTATCTGAATTCTCCAGAAGTTTGCTATTGTCAATTTGCTTTTCTAATTCTTTCCTCTGGTGACTTATTTCCTTCTAAGTTTAATAACATTAGTGTACTCACAATACTTATTTTTAGTTATGTATATATTATATATGTGTGCTTGTGTAAGTTTATGTATGCAGAGAGTGGTGGATTCCTTGAATTGGAATTATAGGAAATTGTGAGCTACTTGACCAGGATCTGAACCCTGATCCTCTACAGGAGCAGTATTTGATCTTCACTGCGGAGCCATCTTTCCAGTCCTTGGTATACCTTTTTAAAGTAGTAAGTTAACTTTGAATGATTCTGAGAGAATTGAAAGGCTTGAACTGAAGTTGTTTACTTCTAGAAAGAGTCTCAGTCATTTTACCATGTACTGTCTGAGCTTTAACTTCACAGGCTTCATCTCCATGTATGTGCTCCAGACTGAGTTTGCAGATATTGTGACACACCTTTCCATTTCCTCATGGAAATGCCAGTGTCCATACTGTTATCTTATGGTTGCTCTGTTGTCTCCCCTCCTTCTTCCTCCTTTATCTTCCTCATCTTCATTTCCACGTCCATCTGCTCTCCTTCCCCTGCTCCCACTTTTATTCTTCTTTGCTCTATTTTTAGCCTTTAGAGATTCCACAGGCATAATTCCATCAAACATGAATATTCATGCTCACTTAGAGACTTAGGTTAGAGAAAGCAACCATATTCATAATGGTCAAAAGCTGCAACAATTCAATGTTCATCAACAATAGCCTAGACCAAGGTCTTGTACCCATTTGTAGTTCCAACACCAGGGAAGGTGAGGTAGGAAGGTAACAGTTCCAGGCCAGGCTGAGCAGCATGGAAAGAATATGTCTCACATACAAACAGAAACAGAAATACATCAGATGATGATATATTCTAGGAATGGAAATCTGTACAATAATGAAACATAATTGACAATTGACCATTGTCTCAGAGACATAATGGCATGAAGTGCTGTAACATAATCTGTTCACATTAATCCATCTGTATGTGATATGATGAAAGTGGTAAGAGTTTTCATTATAATCTGTGTGCTGATGATAAGAGGCTGTCCAGGTCTACAAACACATTAAATCCACCAAGGTTTCCTCCAAAGAGTCATATTTTCTGTATACAGGCTGTACCAAAATGAAAGTTCTAGAAGTAAATGGCACAGATTTTAAATAAACTATAAATTAGAGGAGATCATCATATTTATAAAATTGTATTTATCTTCTTAAGATGGTTAAGAGGAAAGATGAGTAAAATATATATTTGCAAACACAGACTAAGTTGAAATGATGAACCACAGAACTCTAGAACCTATTGGTCAACGTTGATGAGTGTGAACCCTGTCCTTGTACCATTTTATTCTTCTCTTCCATTTTAGACTCCTTTAAAGCAGAGTGCCTATGACAATCTGAGCTCTTTCAGTGTTTCAAAAGTGAGAGGAGACTTGTTTGCAGTGCACTTAGAAATGCTCCTTTGCCTGCAGTCTCCTGCACGAGGCTCATGAAACCCTGCTTGTACATGCTCATTGTATTTACCATTGCTTAAGCACCTAGGAAACAGAGTTCATCAGGATACCATCTGTTCATGCTGCACAACAGGAGGCACATCTTTCATTTACCTTGCATGAGAAACATTTTTCAAATTTCACATTCTCTCCCTTTGGATTCTATACTTCAAAAATAATCTTAAGTAAATCAGAGATAAGCAATCTAAGCATCCACAAAATTGCATAAATACATGAACTAAGGTAAATTTTGGAAAGGAAGTCTATAGCCAGTCAGGTAAGCTGAGTGATTAGTCTATTAAATGACAAATAAATATGTAGATAACTGATACAAATGGTTGACATGGTGGCAACAAAATGGATTGCTATTAGGTTGGTGAAAAAAATAATTGCCTTTGATACTAAAATGCATTCTTGGTAAATGTGGTTATGCTATATATCATTTTAATATGTATTCTCAGTTTAATTTTTTTGTTGTGGTGGTTTTGGTGGCTGTTTTTTGTGTGTTTGTTTTTGTTTTGTATTTTGCTAGTGACATTTGCCTTAGATCACATTCTATTGCTGTGATATAACATTGTGACTTAAAGTGCCTTAGAAAGGAAGACATTTATTTTATCTCACAGCTAATATAGTCCACCATGAGTTAAGTCAGAGTAGATACTTAGGTAGGAACCTGGAGGCAGGAACTGAAGCAGAGGCTATGGAGAAATATTGCTCACTGGCTTTTTTTCATGGTCTGCTCTGCTTTCTTTCTCATATAACTCAAGACTACCTGCCCACAGATGATGCCACCCACAGTGGTCTGGAATCTCACAGGTCAATTATTAATCAAAGAAATGTTCCCACAGACTTGTGCACAGGCCAATCTGATGGGAGCATTTCCTATGCTGAGGTTCATTCTTCCCACATGCACCTCATTTGTGTCTAGTGCACAAAAAAGCTGTAATTTTCTGTTTGTTTGTACATCTCTTATGTTATGAAAATGATAGTAGACAGAAGGCAAATTCAAGGGATTTTCTTATTCAAGTTCAAATGTTTCTTAAAGTAGTGGAGATGACTGGCACGTTGAACAGTGTGTGTACCCAGGAACTAACAAATACATGAATGGTGCAGTGGTGGTTCATGAAGTTTCACAAAAGAGAAGAGAGCCTTAAGCATAAAGAACACAGTAGAAAGCCATAAAAAGTTGACAAGGACCAACTAAAAGCAACTGTTAAAGCTGGTACTCTCAGAACTGTATGTCGAAATTGTGAAAAACAACTCAGCATGGACCGTTTGAAGAAAACTATAAAGGTGACATAGCTTAATAAGTGGATGTCTCATGAGCTGAATGAAATGTTTGTGAAAAAGAGACTCTTCATTTTGAATGATTTTCCTCCTTTATCCTACTTGACAATCAATTTCTTCATGGGAAAATGATATACGAGAAAAATAAATTGTTTAGGATGTTCATTCAGTGACAACACCCAAGGAGATACTTCAAAAACACTTCCTAAAGCCAAACTCGAACTAAGAAAAGGTCATGGTCACTATTTAGTCATCTGCTGCTGGCTGCATCCAGTATGGTTCTCTGACCATTACACCTGAGAAGTATGCTTAACCAATGCAGTGGATACACCCAAAACCACACTCCTTGAGCAGGCCTTGGTCTACAAAATAATCCTCATTTTTCTCCAAGACAATGCTGGACTGCTGGTCATACAACCAACACTTCAAACACTAAAAGCATTGTACTTCATCCACTGTGTTCAAAAGACAACCCACAACCACTTCAGGGAAACTACTTGTGCAGAGAAACACCCCTACAACCATCAGAAACTAGAGGCAGCACAACAATGAAAATGCTTTGGAAGCATCTGTCTTTCTCAAAAGATATATATATATATTGCTACAAGAATAAGCAAACATCTTTCCTTGGCAAAAATGCATTATTTTTCATGGTTCCTATTTTGATTAATACAGATTAATTTGAGCCTTGATACAACGATTTACAATCCTCCCTCTGAAGCTGCCATTCCTCTCATTACAATGTCGCTACAGGAGCAGACCATCTATCATAGCTCACAGGCCCACGGAGCTTCTTGGACTCCATTGGCTATCATTGCTCTACTTTTTCCTCCTTAGAATTTCTCCATGTCAATTTCGAAACTGTACAGAAAAGCAATACTTAGCTCTGCTCACTTCTGAGTCTTCTGGACTCTAGTCTCTCCTCATTCTTCCGGTCAGAGAGTCAGAGATTGCTCCTCCAAATGAAAGGCACAATATTTGCATATGAAGATTGTGTGCACTTCACAAACATGCTTTCTTGTGTTAGAAAATGATGTTATGTTCTTGCTTTTAGGGCCAAGCACCGATTTCTATCACGACTGAGATGTGAAGCACACATAGCTGGAGTTGCAAGCCTGTGCAAACACTGGCAAATCGAACAACAACAACTCAAAAGAAAAAAATCTTCAGAAAGTCTTTCAAAGTGAAACTACCCAGTGAAGGCTTCAAAGTAAGAAGAAATAGACACTAGGAGACTGGCACGACTCCAAAGACAAGAAAGACGGGACCCTAATCATTGTCCATTTCATTTATTTACTTTACCCACCGAGCTCTTCGTACTTCTGTTTGTTTTAAATGAAGGAAACATTAAAGTCACATTGGTTCTGTTGAAACTTGGTATCTATAGCTTATACCTTGTGATGTTAATTAAAAACATAATTTTTATGTACTTATCACAAAGGAAATATCATTTCATTAAAATCCAATTAGATTCAGACAATATCTGAGAAGACTACGGAATCGCTGCTGTTTGAACATAGGCGCCTTTGTTCTGTTTTCATTACTTGAATAAAAGCAACCACAACAAACAATCAAAGAAGAAATTATTACTCTCTGGGGTGCGGACACACTTGCATTTTGAGTAGTGTTTGCTTATGAGGGAAAACAACAACACAGAATATTTCATGTTTCATACAGCAAAAGTTAGTTACCTTAATCTTTCAAATGATTTATTTGTCTCTTTCCAAGAAAAATAAATAAAAAGAAGCCAAAAGCAACCTTCAGCAATTGTCTATGGACGTATACTCTCTTCACATATAATGTAAATTAAAATAGTATTAGAAGGTGAATTGCAACAATTTTAAGATAAAAGTATAGAATCATGGTCCTACATGTTCACTAAAACAGTGAAATCAAAGCACTCAGGGCCAAAGGAGAAACACTGGATGGTCTCTGTGGCTTCTTATTTCATTGTACTTCCTGAATAAATAGACAACCATGTCATGAATTACAACAAGGATGCTCATCTTGGGTTGGAAATCAGCACCCTACATGGTGAGATTAGAATGTGGCTTACTGTGCTTGGTGAAACTGCATGGAAGGACTACATTGGCTTTTTTGTGATGGGCTGGGCACTAGCTGACTGCTTGTTAGAATACTTTTAAGTATCACTTTGGCAGTGAGACCTGTTGAAAACAAATAGTGCACTGCACAGGTTTCCAGAGGCAGAGCCTGAGAATGGCTGGGATGTCAGAGCAGCGAGACCTCTAATGGGCTGCATTATACTAGACAAACTGCATGTTACTGATCACTCCCTTCATCTATGAGATACTGATAGTAACAAGACCACTGTAAATATGTCTTGAGTACTGAGTCTAAGTGTGAAAAGGGCCAAGAAGAGTAAGCAAAACTCACAGTTTTGTTATGTATTATTGCCATTATTTAAATTTTATGGATATTGCATTTGATTGTGCTACTCTTTATGGTACTGAGGATTGAGGTGAGTCTTTGTACATACTACCCAAGGGCTCTACCACTACACTACATCCTCTTTTCCTGTATTTAAATATAATTTTGAGACAGAACCTCACAAAAGTGTCAGTATAAAGTATACTCTGAATTGAAAGCTGGACTTGGATGTGTGAACTGCCAAGCAGCTGAGATTTCAACTGGGCACTACCAGACCCATCTTAGAAACATGCATTTGTAAAGGGAGATGAGGGCAAAGTAATAAGCTCTCATGCTTTATGTGATTTCACATAAAGCATCATTAAAAAGAATGGCCTTGAGGTTTTTTTCTTTTTTTAACTAAACTGTTGCCTGGTAGCCCATGTAGAAGTTAGACTGCCAATATGCATGGGCTGCATTATTTCATTGGTTTGGGATCTAAAGCGTGATTCAGGGCACACCAAAGACACTCAGCATGTTTGGGGAATGGGGGGATAGAGAAAAGGTTCAAACAAATGAAAATCAATACAATATATCATTAAATTATATTGATAAAGTAAGGTCAATATGAAAACCATTCCTTTGTTCTAAAAGACAGTGGCCTAAAAATGAACAAAGTCTCACTCTTTCATTAATGCATGGTCATGACATGTTAATTTGACATTTAAAAAAAAACAGCCACTACGTTTCTTCTTTTTTTTTTGTATAAGTACTTTAGATACTGAGCCAAAGATTATATTCCCCAGAGTTTTAAAATATAAAAATTAGACTTTTATTTGATGTCCGTGACAAAGTAATTCCTGGTCCTCATTCTCCTTTCCCTCTTCTATAGTTTTATACATTTAAAAAAAGTCTTTAATAATTTCGTGATAAATGTACTCTATTTTGATCATATGCACCTACGTGCTCCCCACCAACTCTTCCTGGAATCCTCTAAACTTATCTCCCTTCCAACTTCATGTTGTTCCCCCCCCCCGACTCCCGGCCGTGTTCCAAGGATTTTATGAATGGAAAGCCATGGTGTATGTATGTTTCTAACACCAAATCACATTGACAAAGTATTTAATTTCTTGAGTTCCTCAAAGTTACCATGTCCAGTTTCTCACCATGTGACACACAGCTCAGAACTCCTATGTAATAATCATCATGTTCACACTTTCTCCCAGAAGGCTTAGTGTTCTGAAGTTATTGTTTATAGGTAGCAGGTTTGATTAATGCTTTGAATTTTAATATTGAAAGCTTTCTTTTTCCTGACATATCTGATTCTTATGGTGTGTGGAAAAGCACAATAGGATTTCTCAGCATTGACTGTACTCACTGGAGTTTCTCAGTCCTTCCTATCTAACTGCGGTCATGAACCAGTGAGATACTGAACACACTGTATTCAGTGGGACTTCTGTACATATCTTCTTTCTCTCTTACTAGAGCAGAACCTAAGCCTGTTTTTAAAATAGGGGTTTTCATTTGTTTTCCTTGTATGTTCTGTTAATCCCTTAAAAGAGTCTGTTAATATACTTTTTGGTTCATCTGTTTAAATTTCTCACCTCAAAAGCCATATAACCTAGACATTTTAAAAACAAAATAAAATCGATGTGTTTCTGTTTACAACAACTACTTAAAATGTTCATTTTAAAATAAATACTGGTAACTCAAAAGAATATTATCTCTTTTACTAAGGCATAGTGTTCTTATTGCTCTTCATGAATCTCATAAAGACCAATGGGACTATAGTCAAAGAAGAAAAATGGTTCTAAAATAGAGAGAGCAATGCCAAAGCCGGGGATATCAGGTTTAGGTCATGACATGAAGTCCAGGTGGAAAGGATCAGGATCCAGCAGATGAGAACTTGTGAAATACAAGCACCAGAGTCGGGGACATGATGGCTCAGCCTTGCAATCTGAGTCAGAACCTCCAGAACTCACCTAATAATGGACATGAGGTCTGAAGATTGTAATTCCAGTGCTCTAACACTAACAAGGGAGGTGGAGGCAGGAGAATCCCCAGAAGTTCCTGGATCATAGTCAGCATATGCACTCACAAAATGTACTCACAAAACTATAAGGAGAGCCTGCTTCCAACAGGGTAGAAGGTGAGATATTCTCTGACCTCCACAAGTTGGTGTGGAATACTGCAGTTTGTATTTAATGGAGGGACAGGCACACACACACACACACACACACACACACACACACACACACACACACGAGAGAGAGAGAGAGAGAGAGAGAGAGAGAGAGAGAGAGAAACAGAGAGAGACAGAGAGAGACAGAGAGAGAGACAGAGAGACAGAGAGACAGAGACAGAGACAGACAGAGAGACAGAGACAGACAGATAGAGAGAGACATCATGCAGTTTATCCCCCAGCATGCTACACACACAAAGATATCAGTAGTTCAAGAGAAGTGAGGACAACTAAATTCTCAAACCCACACTGTACCCCTATACCCAAACTGACCCTCACACCCATACTGTACCCTCACACCCATACTGTACACTCACATCCACACTGTACCCTCACACCCACACTGTATCCTCTCATCCACATTGTACCTTCAAACCCACACTGTACCTGCATACCCACATTGTACCATTATACTCACACTGTACCCTTTCATCCACACTGTATCTTCATACCAATGCTGTATCTTCACACCTATGCTGTATTTTCATACCCACAATGAACCATCACACCCACACAGTAGCTTCATATCCACTCTGTACCCTCAAATGTGGTGATATTTTCTTTGTGCACCCCAATAAAGCTTATCTGAGTATCAGAGGAAAAAGCCAGCCACTACAGTAACATAGAAATCAGGCAATGGTAGCACACACCTTTAATCCTAGCATTCAGGAGGCAGAGATCCATCCAGATCTCTGTGAGTTCAAGGCCACACCAGGACCAGAGTCAGGTGTGGTGGCACAATCCTTAAATTCCAACACTAGTTAACCATAGACGTCTAGAGGTCTGTATAGATAGACAGGAAGTGACAGAGCTGGGCAGAAAGAAGAAATGATATAGCTGGGCAGAGAGAGAAAATCAGATGGCAGGCACAGAAAAGCATATAGGCATGGGTATACAGGAAGTAGGACTCTTTGAAGACTGAGGGCTGGTAAGGTAAGGTTAGCTGTGGCTTGTCCTATTCCTCTGATCTCTTGGTTTTAATCTCAATGTCTGGCTCCAGATTTTTTATTAATAAGACCATTTAGCAATTCATCTTACATTTGTTTGCCCAATGTGTTGACTAGAGTTTCCACCTAAAACCTGAGAGAACTTAATAAGAGATTCTAAAATGTCTACCGTGGGCCACGAGACCCTGCAGCATTTTGAGCTTGAGTTACAGCATGGCAGATTCCTGCCGAGGTGCACAGAGGTTTCTCCAAACCATGCAGTGCACTGTGTGGTAGATTTAGCTTTTGCTAGTACAGAAAAAAGAAGAATTAGGAGGAGGAGGAGGAGAAGGAGGAGGAGGAGGAGGAGAAGGAGGAGGAGGAGGAGGAGGAGGAGGAGGAGGAGGAGGAGGAGGAGGAGAAGGAGAAGGAGAAGGAGAAGGAGAAGGAGAAGGAGAAGGAGAAGGAGAAGGAGAAGGAGAAGGAGAAGGAGAAGAAGAAAGAGGTTTCTGGGCCACACGTTCCTGGATGGAAGCATGAACCCACTGCGTCTCAGAGTCAACAGAGAGAATGGCTTCCAGAGCTGGCTATGAATTACCTCCACCATGTTGGGAAGCTGAGATGGGCAGAATCAGCAGTAAAGGCTGCCGCTTATGTTCTAACTATGCTAGAGTTTAAAGCAATAGGTTCACAATAAGACAGATTCAGATGGAATAAACCTCTAAATGGTTTACATTATATGTAAAAATATATGTAGGCTTGGAAGAAATAAGAAAAAGAATATATGCAGTTATATAAAGAAATAGATAGTTTTACAAAATAAAGTCTTTAAAGAGACAATAAAAGTAATGTAAAAAAGAAGCCACATAAAGATGGAAATCACACAGAGAATCTGGATTATATTGTCTTTGGGATTTTTATCTGCAGAAAGACATTTTATTGTAAAGGCTGCTCAGTTAAGCCAATATGTACATATACATACATACATACATACATACATACATACATACTATATACTATATGTTTTAAAGGTATCTTGACTTCAAAATTTGTGTCTAAGGATATACAACTTTTGAAAAGAGGTTCTGCTTCTGTTTCCACAAAATATGAGAACCTATGGGTTGCTTCCAGGCTGATATGGTTTGATCATCCAAGACCAAGAGGTCTCCAAATGATCCAACAAACAGAACAGCTTCAAGACAACTGACTCAGACAACACAGCCTCACCAGCTACTCCAGTCAGGACTTGACCATATTCTTAATTTTCTCAGGATCCCCATAAGATTGCCAGCACACTCAAACAACAGGAAGTAGTATGAGAAGCAACACCCAAATTCCCAAAATATTTTTATAAACGTCTATTTTTTACTTAAAAGGGCTTGATTATAAATACAATCTCTTTCTAAAAATGAAAAGAGGATAGTATAGATATGATAGGATGAAAAGGTAGATTATTGAATCTACTCTTAATGAACAACTTGTTTAAAATATTTTATATTGCTATGGATTTTACTTCATTGATAAAATTTAAAGTTAATTTTGTTATAATGTATGTATATTTCTACTCTTGTTTAAGGTATTATGCTTGTGCAACTCATTTGAAATTATAATGTATAATTAAGAAATATAGATTAATCATTAGTCATCCATGATAATTAAAGTTATAGTCACGTTAATTAAGTTTTTAGATATACATAGGTATATTTCTATTAGGTAGGTAATCTTCAATCGCTTCAAAGTCCTACAGAATATGGTATTTAAAATGTTTTAAGAATTTTGACTTTTCTGGACATTGAAACATGTCTGCTCCTGGCAGCACTGATTTACTTCAGAGAGGAAGATGGATGTAGAAGACACTCTATATGGAGTTTTTCTTCTTGGAAAAAATAGCCATTTGGGCAAGAAGTTGCTCTTGCTTGGACTGCTGATAATATGTTGCATAAACTGGACATATAGGACCCATAGAAAAATGAATTTGTCAAAACAAAGTGAAATGGTCCTTCAGGTTTCTGCTTCACAGAGACTGCCAGATATTCTTTTTTCTCCATTTTTTATGTATTTATTTATTTTCTATTATCAGCTTGATACAGTACAAAATCTTATCCTAATAGTGAAATGTTTCACTGAGGCTTGCCAAATAATTGAGTAAACCCAAAACTTATTATAAGCCACAGTCATCCCTGCTATATAGCCTCCATGGTTCTGTGGGTTGCAGTCTGATTTTTCTTTGCATTTTATCTAGTATCCACTTATAAGTGAGTACATACCATGTTTGTCCTTCTGGGTTTGTGTTCCTTCACTCAGGATGATATTTTCTAGTTTCATCCATTTGCCTGCAAATTTCATGCTGTCATTATTTTTCTCTGCTGAGTAGTACTCCATTGTGTATATGTACCACATTTGCTTAATCCATTCTTCAGTTGTTGAAGATTGGGATTTTTATCTGCAGAAAGACATTTTATTGTAAAGGCTGCTCAGTTAAGCCAATATGTACATACATACATACATACTATATACTATATGTTTTAAAGGTATCTTGACTTCAAAATTTGAAGGCATCTAGGTTGTTTCCAGGTTCTTGCTATTATGAATAGTGCTGCTATGAACATAGTTGAGTGTGTATCTTTGTGGTATGAATGAACATTCCTTGGGTATATGCCCAAGAGTGGTATGGCTGGGTCTTGAGGTAGATCAATTCCCAATTTTCTGAGAAACTGCCATACTGATTTCCACAGTGGTTGTACAAGTTTGCATTCCCACCAACAGTGGAATGTGCTCCCTTTGCTCTGCATCCTCTCCAACATAGAATGCCATTAATGTTTTTGATCATAGCCATTCTGACAGGTATAAGGTAGTATCTCAGAGTCATTTTGATTTGCATTTTTCTGATGATTAAGGATGTTGAGCATTTCTTTAAATGTCTTTCAGTCATTTGAGATTATTCTTTTGAGAATCCTCTGTTTAGCTCTTTAAGACTATTCTTAATTGGATTGTTTAGTATTCAGATATTCTATAAGACACAAAAAAAGTGACTGAGAGACTAGTGCTATCGGCTAAAAATGGATTCCCCAACATTGCAGAGGAATTTCGGGTGATTGTCTAGGCAGCCAGCTTTCTCTGTCATTCTAGATTTTTGGAATTGTTGACAATGCACTTGGTTTACTTAGGTAAAATTATGTCCTTCTGGGGTCTTTGATGTAGTTGAAAGCTAGATAATGATAATTTTCCTTGGTTATGATAAAAGATAAATTAGATATGAAACCTTAGACTCACAAATATAGTATAGATAGAATATTTTCTTTAAATTTGCCAAATATAAATAGACTAGATATTGTGACTGTAATTCTTCTTGATAACTGTTTGTTATATATAATTTTAATGTTAAAGTTAAAACCTTCCTTTTTGATTAGACAGAAAAGGAGAAGTGCAGTGGGATGTCGTTCTGGATGCTGTGAATATGTGTTGCTGTTTGGTTGACAAATAAAGCTGTTGAGCCAATGGTGAGGCAGAATAAGGTTAGGCAGTACATTCCAACTGCAGAGGCAGGAAGAAGAAAGGCAGAGGGGGAGATGCCATCACCACCAGTAGAAGCAAGATGTGAAAATACTGTTAAGCCACAGCCACATGGCAACCTACAGATGAATAGAAATTGGTCAAGTTATAAAAGTTAGCTAGTAACAAGCTTGCCATAAGCCATGCAATTGGTAATTAATACAGGCTTCTGAGTGATTATTTTGTAAGTTGGCTCTGGGACTGCAGGGATGGGAAGGGTCAGAGAAAACTTTCAACTACATTTGGCACCCAACATTTTTTTTTTAATTTTAGACAACAAAAGGGAAATGTAGTGATATTTTCTTTGTGCACCCCAATAAAACTTATCTGAGTATCAGAGGAAAAAGCCAGTCACTATAATAAACATAGAAATCAGGCAATGATAGAACACACACCTTTAATCCTAGCATTTAGGAGGCAGAGATCCATCCAGATCTCGGTGATTTCAAGGCCACACTGGGAACAGAGCCAGGCATGGTGGTACATGCCTTAAACTTCAACACTAGTTAACCATAGAAGTCTGGAGGTCTGTATAGACACACAGGAAGTGACAGAGCTGGGCAGAAAGAGGAAGTGATATAACTGGGTGGAGAGAGGAAATGAGATGGCAGAACAGAAAGGTATATAGGCATGGGTATACAGAAAGTAGGACTCTTTGGAGATTGAGGGCTGGTAAGGTGAGGTTGGCTGTGGCTTGTCTTGTTCCTCTGATCTCTTGGTTTTAAACCCAATATCTAGCTCCAGGTTTTTTATTAACAAAACCGTTAAGCAGTTCATCTTCTACTCACACCCATACTGTACCTTTATATCCATACTATACCCTCATATCCATACTGTACCTTCATATCCACTCTGTCCCTTCACACTCTTACTGTACCATCATATCCACACTGCATCTTCTTATCTACACTGTACCCTCACATCCATATTGTACTTTTATGCTCACACTACACCCTCACGCATACTATACCTCCATACTCATGTTGTAGTTTCACATCCTTAGCCACATTCTACTCCCACACCCACACCATACCTCCACACCCACACTGTATTCCCATATCCACAATGTACCATTCTGCCCATACTGTACCCTCATACCCATACTGTACCATCATGCTTCAGACCGTCCTTTATACACACACTGCACCTTCATATACACACTGTACTCTCATTTTTACTGGTACAGTTCTGTGTGGCCCTCTTAAGTTCTAGTGGATAGAGTGTGTTCAGCCTCTCAATCATTCATGATCACAGGAAAAGGAGATGGACCGAATAATATCCGTGAATGTGTTCCATGCTGCCAAATCCCATTGTATTTTTTTCCACACACAATTAAATGTGTCAGTATGTCAGGCAAAAAGAGCTCTCGATATTAAAAATCAAAACATATATGAAAGCTGCCACCTGCAAACAATAACTACAGAATGTTCAGCCTTCCTGAAGATAACACAGAAGCTGTGAGCTATGTTATGTGTCACATGTTGAGTACTTGAACATGATAAAGAGTTAAGCACATTGTGAATGTAAAGAGAAAAAGTAGCTTAATTTATGCTCATCACTCTGTGGCTTAGTAAAATTGTTACAAAACAAATATGACTATTTTTCTTAATATTGTCATTATTCAAGTTTTAAAAGAATTTTTCCTATCATGTCTTTTAACACTGATATTTCACTTAAATTTGAAATCACCTGTTTTTGCAAGTTTTTTTTTTAAATAATTAACTTTCAATGAAAAAAAATTTTTGGTTTTTTTGAGAGAGGGTTTCTCTGTGTTGTTTTGGTGCCTGTCCTGGGTCTCACTGTGTAGAACAGGCTGGCCTTTAACTCACAGAGATCTGCCTGGCTCTCTGACTCCTGAGTGCTGGGATTAAAGGCATGCACCAGCAATAGAGTTTCATCATATTCTTGGTTCTCCACTAACTAGTTCCCAGGTTTACTCTACCTCCCTATCCACCCCACATCATGCTCTTTCTTACTCTTAAGAAATCAAAATACAAATAAAAGTCAGTAAAATAAAACACACACACACACACACACACACACACACACAAAACAGCAATCAAACAAACAACAAACAAAACAAAAAGCAACCAAAATAACAAGAAACATGGATTCTGTAGTTGGTTGTTTTTTACTCTTTGGCTCTTTTGAAGGACTCAATATCTAGCTCCCAAATAATCATACAGATGGAGGCTTATTCTTTCTTATCAATGCCCAGCCTTAGCTTGGCTTGTTTCTTGCCAGCTTTTCTTAGCTTAAATTATCCCACCTATCTTTTGCCTCTGGGCTTTTACCTTTCTGTATTTCTGTATATCTTTTCTTTCGTTCTTCGCCTGGCCCCTTCTTTTCTCACTCCTTGATCTCTTTTCTCTCTTTTTCTCCTTCTATTTATTCTCTCTGATTGCCAGCCCCTCCTATCCTTCCTCCTGCCTCACCATTGGCTGTTCATTTCTTTATTAGACCAATCAAGTGTTTTAGACAGGCAAAGTAACACAGCTTCACAGAGTTAAACAAATGCAACTTAAAAGAATGCAAACACATCTTTGCACCATTAACAAATGTTCCACAGCATAAACAATGTAACACATTTTAATATTCTACAACAGGATTCCATTTTATGTTGTCCAACTACTCCCTGGCATAGGGCCTTCCTTGAATTGTAGTTGATATTCCCTTCCCCAGCAGGTATCAATTACAGATAGTTTCTTGGTCAGGGGTAGGAGTTAATGTCTACTTTCCTGTCTCAGCAGTGGGACTTTGTCAGGTTTGAACCTGTGCTAGTTTTGTGCATGCTGTCATAGTCACTGTGAGTTCACATATGTATCAGTCTTTTTCTGTGTGAATGACCCTGTTAGTCACCCACCAACTCTGGCTCTTGCAATTCTTCTGCCTTCTCTTCCACAAAGATCCCTGAGACTTCAGGGGAGGGGTTTGATAGAGACATCCTAGTTAGGACAGAGTGTTTCTAAGTCTCTCACTCTCTGTCCATTGTCTGGTTGCAAGTCTCTGTTTTAATTACCATCTGTTGCAAGAGAAAGCTTTTCTGATGTGGGAGGAGTCAATCTTTAGTATATGTCATTAGGAGTTAATTTATTGCCATGCCCTTTAGCAGAATTAATTATTTTCATGGCTTAAAAATCTCAGGACAGAAGTTATTCCTGTTATAAGTAGTTATTGTAGGGAAGTTAAACTCACTAGCCAAAATTAAATATATAGGTAATATTCACAAACCTGACTTAATTTTCTATGAGTTTCTCAGACAAATATTTCATTTAAAGTTTTAAATTGCTTAAGTCTACATAGAATCAAGAAATCAGTTAAAATTAGCCTTGTTATATCTCATGCTCCTTTTGCTCAATTAGTTTTCATAAGTAAATACAAACAGGTTTGAAGTTTCTAAGTCAATCTCCCATAGGAGACATAAAAAGCTAAAGATATGTAGATGAAAGATAATTAAAGACAAAGAAATTTGGGGGCACTTGTTATAGACTAGAATGATATAGAGTTCAGCTGGGGTGTAAAGTAACTTTTTAGCAACTGTGATTCAATGTCCTGTGGGGAGATGTCATGTGGCCAAAGATGACACTCATCAGAAGTCTAACATGAGAACTCTCAGAGGAAGGAGGGGCCCATCAGAAATCTTAAGAATGCCACCAGTCAAGGAGAGGAGGGTCAAGGGCAAAACAGACATCTCATTTCCTATTGTTAAGTAGGAATGACAACTGAGGAAGAGCCAGAGCTGTGTGAAATTATTCTTTTCCATCAAGACAAAACATAGTCCAACACATTTTGACAGATCTTCCCCCACTGCTGTGGCAATGTTCATAGCAGATTAGCAATATAGAGTGGCTTTCAATAAAATGTCAACACTTCTTATTACGGTGTGCTTAACAATGCCATCTCACTCAAGGGAAATATTGTGACTTAGATCTCTAAGGTAAATATTATGAAATGAGAGCTAATACTGGATTTTGAATGAAAGTATTCAGCATCAGATTTTCATCCTGTCAGCAAGCTTCCTTCACCACAATGAAGTGTCTGTTTTCACTCCTGAGAACTGGTGTGTAGCTCATGTTTTCATCAGTAGTTTTACATGATGCTTTAGTACAATGACATCATTTTTGACATCTCTTAAGAATTGTGAGATCTTCCCAGTGATGAAATGCTAATGTATTACTCTGAATGAGCAAGGAAAAAAAATTGGGGAAATTTGTTTTGGAGGAATAGATAGGGTGGGTCTAGAGAGTGCCTCAGGGGCTAAAAGCACTCATGGTTCTTGCAGAGAACCCAGGTTCTGTTCCCAGTTCACAATCATATGTGGCTTCAGGTCCATGGGATTTGACACCCTCTTCTGGCCTCTGAGGGCATTGCATGGATTTAGTGCACATACACACATGCTGGCAAACACTCATACACATGAAATAAAAACAAAGAGATCTATTCTAAAAAAAAAAAAAAGATGTGAATAATTTAAAACTATATTACATATATTCATTTAAAGTCAAACTGTTATTAAAGTTCAAGTTTTTGTTTTTAAATTAACCTTTCTAGAAAATAGTCACTAAAAAGTAATAAAGTAGAATAAAAACAAAATTGAATATTAAAACTCAATTCTGAGAAGAAAAACATACATTTTAAAAATAGAAATTTTGGGGGCTGGAGCAGGACTCTAGGCAGAATACTTGCCTAACAAGCAAGAAGCCCTGGATTCGATCCCCAGCACTGTATAAACCAGCTGCAGTGACAAATGCCTACAATGCTGGCATGTACTTAAAAGGTGGGGCAGGAGGATCAGAAGTTCAAGGTCATCCTCATCTGTATACCAAGTTCCAGGCATGCAAGGGCCTCTACCTTAAAAAATTTAGTAATATTTTTTTCATAAAGCTAAGGAGTTTATCTTTACTTAAGAATGGCTTTTCTGTGTCTATATTGTTTGTACTCATTCAACTTTATGAGGAAATAGAAGAGTTTTCAAAGTTGTAGCAAACTATCCATCCTGCTTATCCATGTATTTTTCAAAACTTGGTACAGTGTACCTTTATCCATGGTTTCAATTCCCTCTGGTCAATTTCAATCAGAAAAACTTAAATGGAAAATTCTACAAATAAATAATCAACACATTTTAAACTATCCTCCATAACACAACAGAGCCTATGCTCTCCCACCTGACATGCTGGAGACTTCCCTCTGAGTCACTTAGTACAGATCTTGGCTGTCAGGCCACATTCTCTCTGATGGTTTCGTGATGGGAGTATCTAAGTAACCTGTATTGTACAATAGTAATGCTGGATATTTATATGAGAAAAATCATTTACAAACATTTTCCTGATAAATGAAAATGAGAATAGTCTAGACTTAATAAAAGAAGAAAACAATCTTATGTTGAAGCTTTCAGCTCTACAAT
This sequence comes from Peromyscus maniculatus bairdii, assembly GCF_049852395.1. Lineage (NCBI taxonomy): Eukaryota > Metazoa > Chordata > Mammalia > Rodentia > Cricetidae > Peromyscus > Peromyscus maniculatus. Next base: position 34,636,124 of record NC_134872.1, read on the forward strand.
TTTATGAAATAATATAGTGTCTAAAACTGTGTGTTTCTGTTCTCATATGTATGGCTCAGTACCAGATGTGGTTTCAGGCATCCACCAGGCATTGCAGAATGCATGTCCTACCTAGTAAAATGGTACATGTGGCTACTTAGTAAATGTATTACCTGACATAGCTATCATTCTTTAAATGAGAGAATTTTAATAAAAAAAATTTTTAAATGCAGCCTCTTATCATTAACAATAATGAGCACATTGTAGACTAGATCACATGAATTCATTCCTCCTAACAGTGGATATAAATCCTCTGAAGAACACGTCCTCCTAAATCTTATGTATTAATCTTTTTAACTTCAATTCTTATTTTTTGAGAACTTCCTACGTGAGTACTGTATTCCACCATTTCCACCTCTTTCTGTCCCCCATTCAGCTCCTCCAGCACCCCACAATCCCATTTCATATAGATGGCCTCCCGTTTAATTACTATTGTTATACATATATGGGGGTCTTGCTCATATTCGTATGTCTTTATTTGTCTATAATTCTTCCTCTAGGTATGGGACCATATGAAATTTCTTCTGTCCGTATTGGCATGTTAAATAGTATAGTTGTTATCAAGGTCTTCCTGGGCAACCAAACTGTTGATATATCATAGGTACAGCTTTCTTGTCTTGTCTACAACACACTGTCTGGCACTAGGCCTCCTGGTCCCCTGGCTTTACAATCTTTCACCCCTTCTGTGTTTTCCCCTGCATATTATGTATATGGGTTATATTATAGATGTAACATCAATTGGGGTTGACTCTAGTCATTCAGAATACTGAGCCATTGAAACTACAGTCATGGACATTGGTGGATATCATCAGACAAAAACTTCATTCAATGGCTGATCTAACCAATCAAAGCATGTTCTCGACTTTCTATGCCATACTAGTTTAGGCAGTCATTTGAAACATGTGTTAGGATTTCTTGGTGAGTGTTTTACTACCAAGAATGTGAATTTGTCAAAGAAATCTATCTCCCTGTGGTGGACTGCTATGATTATTTAATGATGTGGGAAAGTACAGCCTACTGTGGGTGGCATCATCCCCTGGGTTTGGGCATTGCACTGGATAAAAAGGAGAAAGCAAGTTGAGCACTAAGGATGCTTAGATGTGGTCACAAATATGGGTGTGAGTACGTGCTTCAAGTTCTTCCCTCTTTGACTCCCACATGATAATGGGCTAACCTGAAATTGTGAGTGACAAACAACAAATCCTGTGTGTGTGTGTGTGTGTGTGTGTGTGTGTGTGTGTGTGTGTGTGTGTGTGTGTGTTCAGAATATGTGCGAGAGTGTGGAAGCCAGAGTGGACAACAGTTATCTTACTAAATTGTTCTCTGCTATCTTGAGATAGGATCTCTGCTAAATCTGGAACTTGACAATTTGCTTCAAATGGCTGACTTGATCTTCCAAGTATCCACCAGTATCTTGGTTAGAGAATGTTGTTACAGACTTGGGAAGGACTCAAAGGCACTCTTCATCATCAAAGAAATTCTATCTAATTTTCTTACTGTCTCAAAAGAGTCTGCAATCTGAGTAAGGCAGCTCTCCCTACTTGTATGGTAAGACTTCATCTAATCCCCACTTTCATATCACCCTTTCTAGATTAGACAAGAAGGATACTTTTGACTGTACTCTGCTCCAGTCTAGAACACTCCTTTGCTCTCTTACCTACCCTTGACCCTCAGAGCTGTGTTTTATGTTAAGAGATGAATATATTACCTGATCTAAAAAGTCAGCAGGTAGACTTAAAGCCTTTTTTGACTGTTTATATTAGATTGTATTATCAGTATTTATTTTTTCTGCCCCATGCATGATAAAGCATTGAAAATGCAAAGCCCACTTGCACATATTTTTATTACCAAGATCAACAAAATATCTGTCATAGATGGTGGTCTTTAATCAATATTTGTTCAGCTAATTTTATCCCAGATACTATCTGGATTTATTTTCATGGTGTTCTTTTCAGATCTAGATACTGTTGAAATATAATAGCTTTTCTAAATTGTATGCACATTCCCTACAGCTTTAGGATATCAAAATTTCTCACTCTCTCTAAGCTACTTTCAGCTGAAGAAAACTTTTCTCCCAGTCTCTTACACATTATTTCTGTTTTGATTTGTGTTATTTTTTAAATTTAGACACACAAGCACACACACACACACACACACACACACACACACACACACACACAAAATGTCTTTGTGTGGCTATTTCAGGCTTTATTAAGTATCTGGTGCTATGTTAGTCAGTTTTCTGCCACTGTGATAAAATGTCTAAGACATTTTATAAGATAAAATGTCTAATATGGAGCAAACTATTTAGATGGGCTCACAGTTTTTCAGGTTTAGTACTAGACAGATGAATGTAACCCTGCAGCTGCATGCTCTTCCATGTCAGGAAGATGTTTTGAAACTTGTTCATCTATCTTGAGGTGGGGGGGGGAGAGAGACAGAGGAAGAAACAAGTGTCATAGTCCTTTACAAGGCATGGTCTTGATTGCCAAACTTCCTCTACCAGGATCTACCTCTCACAGTTCCCAACATATTCTCGCAGTATTGTAGGCTTTGTCCCTTGGCTTTGGGGGATATTTTAGATCCAAATGAAAATAAGTGAACAAAGAGTGATTTGATTAGATAATCCCAATATCAGAAAGTCTAATGTAGCATCCTTATACCTGAAACCTTGATATCTCTTATCAATTTCTGATATTCCTACTGATTGTAACAATCTTGTAGGACTATGTCTTTCATTGAATGTGTTGAGTTCTTCTATCATCAAAATATCTTTCTTACTTTCCTTTTTGCAGTTTTTCAAAGAAATCTGACTTATACTAATTAATTTATTCCAGTCTCTGCATTCAAATTCAGCTATATCAACCTCTCAACAACCTATTCTCTATAATAATAATGGCATTTATTTACTAATGAGCTTATATATTGTCTTGGAATGATTGCTAGAATGGTAATAGGCACTTTTAATCTGGGTTTTCATAATAGTCTTCTGAAGTATTCTTATCAGTTCATTAATATTCCTGCTCTATTACAAAGGTACAGAGTAACCTAGGAGACATGGTACCATATGGCAAATTTCAGACTTCAACTGACATTTATTCTCTTATTGACCTTGTTCTCCCTCTAACTACAATACCAGGGTGGTATTGCTGAGATCCCAGTAACACATCTTCCAATCTCCATTAACTATATGGGAACTCCAATAGCCAAAGATCACCCTAACTACATTAGCCCATCCCCTGCTGACTCTTTCTTCTCATGCCTAAAATCCTGGTCATTTGCTAATTTTCTGTTATGCATTATCACCCTTAAAACTCAGTGTTGCATCTTCAATGCTTTCTTCAGACATTTGTGCACTGGACACTTAATATTTAAATTCTTTCTTAGGTGCATCGATGTATGACTATGGGTCCGTGTGTGTGTGTGTGTGTGTGTGTGTGTGTGTGTGTGTGTGTGTGTGTGTTCAGAATATGTGTGTGAGTGTGGAAGCCAGGGTGGACAACAGTTATCTTACTAAATTGTTCTCTGATATCTTGAGATAGAATCTCTGCTAAATCTGGAACTTGACAATTTGCTTCAAATGGCTGACTTGATCTTCCAAGCATCCCCCAGTATCTTGGTTCCTAACCCAATGTTGGTGTACCTAATGCATACTTTCTCACCCTCTTTTTCTGTGAGTGCTGGACATCTGAACATGGTTTCTTCTGCTGTTACAACAAGCAGTTTATTGACTGAGCCATCCTCTCAACCTCATTAATACTCAAAAGCTTATATAAATGATAGTCACAGGTGAAATCTTTGAAAATAATTAGGATTAAATAAATTCCTGATGGCAGAGTCCCATGATGGCATTAGTGGTTTTATAAGAATAAGAGAGATACCAGCTAGTGAGCTTGCTTTCTTGCCATATGATGCCCTCTGCCATGTTATTGTGTGGCAGAAAGGCTCTCTTGAGAGGTCTGTGCCATGCATTTGGCTTCCCAGAACTCAAAATCCTAACAACAAAAACAAAAACTTTTTAAAATCTCTCAGTCTTATATATTTTGGTATAGCATTAAATAAAGGATAAACTTCTAGCTCCTATTGTCTCCTCAAACTTCATCCCTTTAAATAAAAAAAAAAAGCTGTGCATTGTGTCTGTCTTTTCCAGCTTGATTGTGACTGGACAGACCCAACTTTATTCTGCCAACATTTCTTGTCATCATTCAGAACCCTGTGTGGTTATGATCCCTTATAAATTTGACAAATCTGAGGGGCTGAATCTTCATAGTGTATATAACAATGATAACAAACCTAGATGGTAGAATGTTGGATAAAGCTTTTAGAATAAGTCTTGGCATTTACATCAAAATAAAATGTAGAAAAATATAACGCACATTTCAATTGCAACTACAGATGTCCCTAACTTAGGATAGTTCGACATCAGTAGTTTGCCTTTGCGATGGTAGAAAAGCAGTGCATATTCATTTGAGGCTGCCTTTTGAATTTTGATGTGGATCTTTTCCTGGACTAGCAGTATGTGGTTTGACACACTGGCAGTATACTGGACAGTGAAAGCAACTGAGCTTTACTTCCCTGTGGAACACATGATCACTAGAGTTCCAAAAGAGGACTCAAAGTAAGCTCTGGGACTAAGATAGTAGACTGGGCAGCAGAGTTGTGTTAAGCACACTTTTACCGAATCTTTTCAACTTGTATGAATTTATTGGTATGTAAGTTGATTGCCAGTGGAGGAGTATTTGGACATATAATCTTATGGATATTTCCTAGACACTAATGTCACCTGAATACCTCTAGGATCACCACAAGGACAAATAAGACAATTTAATGTTAAAAATAAATTAAACAGTCAATATGGTGGAACAAACCCATAATTTCAGCAGTCTGGAGGTAGGCCATGCCTCAAAAACAAGGAAGGAGAGAAGTAAGAAGAAAGGAAATAAAGGGGGTGGGGTAAAAGAGAAGAGAGATGTGAGGAGAGGGGAAGGGAGAGAAGGAACGGGGGGGGGGCGGCGCGGTGCAGAAGAGCCTCTTAGATATTTGGCATATATGGCAAGTTATTTCTCTGCTTTGAGTGTTCGAGAGTCTTCTCCAAAGTTATTACATCAAAATCTAGTCACCAAGGAAATGAAAGGTTAGTTCTCTAATAAATGATCCTACTTGGTCTTCCCAGGAGCCTTGCTTGCCTCCTTCAGGCATGTGAGGGTGGAACTAAAAGAGAAAAATGCCTGGTGTGATCCAGAAATCCAGCATTGCCCCCTCACATTACATCAGCTAGCATACTGATCTGTCTTCAGCCTATGATATGTGGGAGATGAATTTCTGTTGTTTACAAGCCATCCAAACTATGGCATTTTGTTGTAGCGTCCTGAAGATGGCTGCCTTGGAGAAGAAAGCAATCATTAAGCTATTACACTTCCCTGGTGTTATAGGGAAAGGAGACTCTATTGTGTAACATTTTAAGTTGCACCTTTAAAAGGAAATTTGAAAAAGCCACTTATGAGAGAAAGGAACTCTGTATTATCCAAAGTACATTCAAAGCTTAGAGGGTACCCTCCCCCCTCAACACACACCACCTAGTAAAACAAACCATTTTAAAGCCTACTACTTTAAGGTAGTGTTTTACATAATAAATCCTGAACTGCACCATTAAGGTTCTGTATGCTAAATAATTCCATGCTTTCACTTATCGCAATCAGAGGTGGATCCCAATTCTATTTCCCTAACAGTGGGAGGGAAGCAATAGAAACATCAGCGATGCTCTTTATCACTTACAAGATGAACCTTCATTGTTCTTGGGTCTCACATCACTTTCAATTTTATATGTAGCAAGAATCTTAAATGAGTTTAAATCTAAACCAAGTGAACTAGCTCATCATCTTTATTCTTCTTTAAAAGAAAGGAAAGCCCAAAGACACCTCACCACCTGTGCCACACTTGGGTTAAAGGATGTTGATTATTCTGACTGTGTTTGATTTTTCTTCTTCACGTGTTCTCTGGCAGTATAGATAGAGGATGTGTAAATTAATAAAAACAATGGTGCACATACAATAATGTAGTTGGAAGGTGATAGAATAGAAAATGGTGTGTTGTTTCTACCAGCATCAAAAATTAAAATCCAATGCTTGTGAATGGATATGCTACTTCTGCTCCTGAGAACCTCCCTAGTTCGAGAGCATTGCAAGTGTGGCTGCCATTAGAGGATGTCAGCACACTGTAAATCTGATTAAGAGAAGGCTGCAGTGGTGGGTAATTACAAGAGTGAAAAAAACATGTTGTTGACAAAAATTGTGATAAATACAAAAATGGGGGAAATTGTAGCTTCCGTGTGCATGTCTGGAATCCCCACGGTAGTCATTCTTGCCTGGAGACAGCACTGCTTGCCATGTTTAACTTTATGAGTCCCAGAATACCCTTTGAAACTGAATGTTATTCCCAGGAAGTGGTTATTACTTCACCTATTAAAAACTGAATGTTTAGTTAATATAAAAGTTATTATATTAGTCACTATTAGTTAAACTTGACTCATGGTGACTTTGGCATACATGTGTGCCTGTGCATCTGCGTGCTCGTGTGTGTGTGTGTGTGTGTGTGTGTGTGTGTGTGTGTGTGTGTGTGTGTACGCACGTGTGAGTGCGTGCTTGAGAGTGGCATTCCTGTTTGCATATTTGAAAAGGGCATATGATAATGTTGACTCTCCCTTTATTTTCAGATAAACAAACACATTCTCAGAGGCTAATTACTTACTCATGAGAATGTGGCTCGGGGCAGGTGTGTGGAATGTATATGAAGAATGGAGCTCACAAACGTTACCTTAGTCATGTCCCAAAGGAATCTGACATACATACACTCCTAAAACTACAAGACCCTGGTCCTAAACCAATCTCATTCTCATCAAATGAAACTGAGATCAGGACATGTGAAATAACAGCAAGTTCAAAATAGGGTGTGGATTCTCTATAGTCTGCTGCCATCCATTCCTTTTCTGTCTTGCAAAGTGCCTGAAAAACAAGTACAGAATGAATGATTATCCAGTTAATAAGAAACACAGACTTGTGCGTATATGGAAATTGCCTGAAATTTTCTATTTCAGAAGTACCTTAAATATCTTAGTAATGTATGGAAATAGAATTATTTACCTTAGTTTTAATGCAGTTATTTGCAAGCAAAGAGCCCATACTTTGTGATCAACAAATTTGTATTGTTCATTGTAATGTCCAGATAAAATGCCTGCTCTTATCGTCATCAGGACTGTTGAAAGGTTCGTTAATGCCACTAGGAACAAAATTTCCAAATGGCTAGCAGGGGACTTGTTAAATTATATCAATCCAGAGCAGTTTCCTGGCACCAATTTTACTGAATTGTGAAGTCTGAGGTTATTATATTAATCCCCTGGAACAATGTAGCACTTGCTTATAAAGTAGAGATAAATATACACTTAACTAATAGATTTATGGCATCTCCCAAGTAAACATGCCCATATGTTATTATTGTTATTTCAATGTTATTTTAATCCTAATTACTAAAGTTGAAAGTCATTTTTTATTATTTGTATTTAGAAAATGAGAGGGTCGACTTAATGCCAAGAGATAAATTGTTCACTGTGCGCAAAACTCAGCTTCAAATTGACCAAGGACTTAACATAAGGTCTGATCTCTCGAATCTAATAAAGGAGACAGTACAGAATACCCTGGGATTTATAGGCACAGCAAAGGAGTTTCTGGACAGAACCCAGTAGCACAGGTTAATAAATGGGACCTTATGAAACTAAAAACTTCTGTAAAGCAAAAGGCAACAGTATTCAGGTAAAGAGGCAGCCAACAGAAGGGAGAAAAATATCTTCACAAGCTATTATTGTGACAGAGGGTTAGTGTCTAGAATACACAAAAACTAAAAGCAAAGCAAAACAAAACAAAAATTAAAGAAAAAACAATTAAAAGTGGATCAAGGAAGTAAACTGAGCATTCTGCTGATATATACATGTTCAGGGAACATCTAACTGCCAGGGAAATGGAAACCAGAACTACTTTGAGATTTTAATTTTATCCAAGTCAGAATGGCCAAGATTAAAAGAAAACAAACAAATAAACAAACAAACAACAATGATAAACCACCCATAAACAAAGGACAAGGAATGTTGACATAGATGCAGGAAAAGAGGAACATGTATTTACCACTGGTGGGATTGCAAAGTGGTATAGCTATTAGGAAAACCAGGGTGGAGTTTCTGTAAAAAGCTATGTATAGATCTACCACATGATTATGGATATATATCCAAAGGCTACTACATCCTACTACAGAGATATTGCTCATTCATGTTTATTGCTGTTCTGTTTACAATAGTAAAGACATGCAAACAAGCTAGATATTCACCTATTGATGACTAGATAATAAAAACATGGCATATTAACACATGGTTTATTATTCAATTCTTTAAAAAAATGACATTTAGGTGGAATTGGAAATATTCTTTATGAGGCAGCCCAGACCCAGAAAGACATAAATCACACATTTTCAGTCATAATGTTAGTTTTAATTCTTTATATACATGTATTTTATTTGAAATATCCATATAGGTTAAAAAGAAACTAGTAAAGAGACATGAGAATAGGCATCTTTCAGGAGAGTCAATATTAAACATGGTTTATATAAAGATGAGAAGGCCAATAGTGGATTGGGAAGGATTAAGTGAGGTGTGGATGGGAGGTCAGGGTCGAGGAGGTAATATGGGAAGAATTACCAACATAAAGGCCTTTGGAAAATGCCATACGGAAACATACTACTGTAGAAACTTCCTAAATATATATGCAAATGTATGAGTTACAAATGGTTAAAGTGCAAGTACCCTGTAACAGGAAACACTCCCCCTCTAAACACAATGTATGACCCCATACCAGAAATGGGTTATGTCTTTTTAGTTATTGACTATTGGGTTTCCATAGGCCCCTAAACATATCAGCTATTGCCATTTAGTTACCTTCCAGAACAGGTAACTGTTGCTGACGATGTCACATGTGTCATGAAACGAAAAAAAATCAAGCTTGTCTTAACCTGGAAGCTTCATTCCTACTTGTCAGTTTTCATAGAGATGGATGGTGCTAAGTGCACTACTAGGGGAGAAAAGTAAAAATCAGTGCTACCTAGCTGTGAAAACTGTGAGCTACAATAAAGACTCTCTTGGCAAAACTCGTCCACTGGCACAATAATGGCACAACAGTTTTGGGAATAACTAAATGCTTTCTGACTTGATTTAAGGGCTGCTTAATCTATAAGTGGCTGGATAAGTCTTAGGCCATAGAGAAGAATCTATTGCTATTACTCTGCCAGATGGACATATAATTAAAGAGAGTCTTGTCCTAATTGACTTTCTGTTGCTACAATTAAACATTAATCAAAAGCAAACTGGGGAGAAATGGTTTATTTCAGCTTATGTGTTTATTATAGACAATAGTTTATTACAACTTTTCAGTCCATCATTCGGGGAAGTAGAGGCTGAGACTTAAGGTAAGAAACTAGAGGCAAGAACTGAAGCAGAGACCCTGGAAGAATTTTGCTTACTGACTCTCTTTTCATAGCATGCTTAATTTGCTTTCTTATACAAGCCAGGACACTCTACTCAGGGATGGCATCTCATACAGTGGGCTCATCTTCTGTCGATGAGTAATTAAGAAAATTCCCCCACAGACATGTCCATTGGACAATGTGATGTAAGAAATTCTTCAATGGAGGTTTCCTATGTTCGTTGACTAAATTGTTTCAAGTTGACAAAAAGTAACCCTACACAACTTCTAGTGACTTATTGCTGCAGTCATAGATGAAAATATCTCTTAACCATTATCAAGAAGCTTCAACTTGGAGTTGATGTCAATAGACACAGAAACTCACAACTGGTTAATGTGCAGAGAATATGAAACTGCAGAGTGTTTTGCCCTAATCTTGACATCTATATCACTCTAAGCCTCAGGGGTCATTGTAGAAGGGCTGGTGATTAAGAGCCAGGGGTGGTGGATGACTACAAGAAAACAGTGTTTTCCTGACACAATGGGACAGTTGTATATATGAGCTCACAGAGTGTGACAGCATGGACAAGAGCCTTCAAAGCCAAACCAGGCAAAATCCCATGATGGAGAGATGGACATGAAATACTGCCACTAGATTAGGAGCTATTAGTAACTGGTAACTGCTAGAAGAAGAGTCAGTTTTATTTCAGTGTGTGACTCTTCAAGGGTAGGTTGATCATGCTCCAAGACATCCCCATATCCTAGAGTATTTGGGCAACATAAATTGGGCTGGATGGGCTTAAAAAGAGAGTGAGAACACAAAATTGGGTGAGTAGGAAGTGCGGGGTCTAGGAAGCGTTGGTGAATATGATCAAATACATTGAAATGCTCAACAAATTAAAATACTATTTAAAAAAGTTAAAAAACACTAGTATTTTTTTTAAAATAAATTATGTGAGTGGGCTACAGATTTTGAACTGGTGCTTCTCCACTTGTTAGCCTGCTCAGATCTGCTCACAGATGTTCAGTCCTGTGCCACCGACTGATCTTCATTCATAACGTCACCCAGACAGCCCTGCCTCAGCTCCTGGTTAGAGTAACATTAAGTGTGAGCATGAGATGAAACTGCGAAAGAAGACTAGCAGTTCCATATGCAATAGTTCTAATAGCTGGTTGCATTCCTGAAAGACAGCCCCACATTTTCAATGGATTTTTTCTTCTCCATTCATATTTAGTGGTAGTAATAATTTTGCTAGGCACCTAATCCCCAGGTCTTATTGTGGCGTGTTGTTGATGCTCTGTTGTTCCTCCACCTCTTCTTCCTTTCCCCCTCTGCCTCTCCCTTTTCACCTTGCCTTGCTGCTCACCCCCTCCATCACACTGCCATCAGGACACTCTTTCAGGATGCCCTTCCTTTTCTGATAGGACCCTGGGTTAAACCCTGATTAATAGGAAAATTAGCTCACATACAATAAAAGGCTTTCTTTTACAGTTTAGTGGGGATACACACAGACAGCTCACAACAGTGCCAATGGAAACAACAATAAATTTGAACAATTAATGTTTCACATTATAGGGCTAAGAGAATAAATATTTTCACCGAGGAACTGCTGAAATCCAGGAGTTCCAGGAAGCCTCTGCTCTAGGAGGGTTATGACTCTTTTCTTAGTGCCTTGGTATAACTTTCTACAAGGTAGACATCCAACAGCTATTCATGTAATTGAATACTTGGAACTGTAAGAGAGGGCAGGGGATAACATATCATCTTCTGGGTTTTGTTTATGTTTTTGCTTTTGTTAATCCAATTCTTGTCTTTTATTTTTTCTGTTTTCTTCTTAAGATTTTTTTTATTAATTTTGCATACCAATCACAGATCCCCCTCTTCCCTTCTCCCACCCCTCCTTCCTTCCCCCCACCAAACGACCTCCCCCATACCCTCCTACATGAAGGTAAGGCCTCCCATGGGGAGTCAGCAGAGCCTGGTACATTCAGTAGAGGCAGGTCCGAGCACATCCCCCTGCCTCAAGGATGTGAGAGGGTCCCACCATAGGTAGTGGACTCCAAAAAGCCAGCTCCAGCACCAGGGATGGATCCTAATCCTACTGCCAGGGAGCCCCTTAAGCAGATCAAGCTACACAACTGTCTGGATTATGTAGAGGGCCCAGTCCAGTCCAGTGGATGCTTCACAGGTGTTGATCTAAATTTCATGAGTCCCCACTAGTTTGGTTTTGAATAGTGAAAGTTCTTCCATGTGTGTGCAGATATGAGAGTACCTTTCAGTGTGGCTTCCATAGCAATATCCCGCTGAGCATGTTGTTTTGTAGGGTTATACTGTCACTTCTTGAGAAAGAAAACTATTCTGTTTTCCATCTCCTTAATTCTATGGGATAAGGGGGAAGAGTAGGTTTTACAATCGTTTGACAAATAAAATATGGCTGACATAACAATGAATTAGCCTGGATTTAACACTTGCCAGGCAGTCTCCATGTCCTGTCAATTGTTAATGTTAAAACTATGCTGAGGTTATTTTATGGCAAGACACTCAAAGCCACAGGGCATCCTAGAGTGCCAGGTGCCAAGATTCCATGTTTTGTGAGAGGAAATAAGAAGAAAAAACAGAATAGCACCACCTCAAGGAGGACATCAATACCTGGAACAGGGTTCTTCTGTATCAACTACCAGATCCTTGGCTTGTGGACCAGGGTAAAACCAGCCAGCTGAGTGCTTGCTGATTGCTGATGCACAAAATAGTAAGTAACGATTAAAGTCACTGTGTTTGGGGGTTGCCATTTTTTATGGCAACACGAACTACCTTATGTCTGTGTCTGAACATGTTAAGTTGTCTTCTGAAAGAACAAAGTTTTCAACAGAAATACTGAAATAGATATGTAAATAAATGAGTATTTTAAAAAATCGTACATCTCCTATATTTAACATTACATTCTAGGGTCGAGACATGGTAAGACACATTTAAAAATCTTGAAACTCATGGGGAAGAATAGGAAAATTATAAGTTCAAAGACAGTTTTGGCAACATGGCAAGATCCTAAAAAAATAAGTAAATGAATTTTTTATATAGAGAAGATTTCATATATGTCTATATCTAAAGTATTCATATAATTATACTAGAGTACATAATACAAGAATATGCATGTAATCATCACACAATGTCCTGGGAATTACACAGAAGTTGACAACAAGAAAAACAGATCAAAATATCAAAAAACTGATTTATGGACAAATGCCTCATAGAAAACAAGGAAACAACACTAAATTGAAAACATATGTTGTGAAAAAGGGGGGGTAAATAATGTCCACTGCCACTGAAAAGTACATCTAAAGGAGCAATTTATAAATTAAAAATTGGAAAATAAAGATGAAGAATAAAATAGACTTATACTCCACAGGATGAGAAATTTCAATCAAAATCAAACATGATGTTTTTAAAGATTTACTCATTTGTGCTCTGAGTGTTTGTCTACATGTATATACATCCTCACTGTCCAAAAAGTCTAAATATTTAAAACATTTTAAGTGCCATATTTTGTAGGTCTTTGAAGTATTTGAAGATTACTTACCTAACTAAATTATAGCTATATATATCTAGAAAACTTAATATGACTATAAGTTTGACTATCATTGAAGAATAATTATTAATCTGTATTTTTAATTATCCATTACAATCTAAATGAGTTACATAAGCATAATACCTCAAACGGGAGTAGAAGTATATACATATATGAATAAAATCAACTTTAAATTTGTATCAATAAACTAAACTCTATACCAATGTAAAATATTTTAAACAAGTTGCTCTTTAAAAGTAGGTTCAATAATCTACCCTTTCATCCTACCACTTCTACACTATCCCCTTTTCTTTCTTCTTTGGAAAGAGATTGTATTTATAATCACCCTGCTTTAAATAAAAATATTGTTGTTGTTTTTTTCTGTCCCACACAAGAGGGCTCTTTTGATATGGAACAGAAAAATCTCTCAACCTTTTTTTTTTTTTTTTGGCAAATTTTTGGGTTTAGAGAAGGAATGAGCCAATTCCATCTCCAAAGCCAGCTTGGTATATTTGGGAATCTGGGCATATCTTCTCATACTACTTTCTGCTGGATGAGGTCATTGTATTCTTATGGGGACATAAAGAAAAAATTGAGATTATAGGGTAGTCCGTCAGGCTGTATTGTCTGAGCCAGTTGCCTTGAAACTGTTCTGGATGTTGGATCATCTGGGCCATAGTGTCATCAGAGACCTTTCAGGGGGTCATGGCTGGTCATACCTGATGTATCTTAATCTGGAACAAATCCATAGCCTCTTGCTTTCTGTGGAAACAAAAGCAGAGCTTCCTTTCCAAAGCAACATATCCTTAGATCCAAATTTTGAAGTCAAGGTACAGTTAAAATGTACATATTTGTTTACTTGAGCAGTCTTTACAATCAAATGTCTTTCTGCAGTTAAAAATATCAAAGACAACATAATCCAGATTCTCTGTGTAATATCCATCTTTATGTGGCTTATTTTTATATTACTTTTACTTTTTCTTTAAATACTTTATTTTTTAACTATTTTTTATATAACTGTATATATTACTTTTTTTTCTCTTTCAAGCCTATGTACATTTTTACACACATTATAAACTATTCCATTTGATATGTCTTATTGTGAAACTACTGTTTTAAACTGTAGAATGCTCTGCCCACCTCAGCTTCCCAACATGGTGGTGGTGTATTTACTGCCAGCTCTGAGAACCATGTTCCCACAGATTCTGGGAAGCAATGGGTCTATGCTTCCATCTAGCAGTGTGTAGCCCAGAAATTTCTTCTTTTTTTAACTAGTAAAAACTATATCCACCATGCAGCAGCAGTGTAATGTACAGCTTGGAGACATCTCATTCCCGCCATACTGTAGGTCCAGTGTGCACTCTAGGAACCTGCCATAGAGTAGTTCAAGCATGCAGGCTGCAGCTAACTTGAGAGAGACAACTAGGAAGCTGTTTTAGCTCCATTTTAGAATCTTCTTTCTCAGATTTTAGGTGGAATTTTTTGCCCCACACTGGGCACCATTTGTAGCTGAAGTTTTCTCTAGTCCTGCCCAAACCCACTGTTGCTGGAGGGCTTCTCTCCAGGTTTCACCAAGCCCCGCAGTCCCACAATCCACATATAAAATAATCACTCAGACACTTATATTACTTATAAACTGTATGGTCGTGGCAGGCTTCTTGCTAACTCTTCTTATATCTTAAATTAACCCATTTCTATAAATCTATACCTTGCCATGTCACTTGTGGCTTACCGGCGTCTTTACATGTTGCTTGTCCTGGCGGTGGCTGCAGTGTCTCCCTCCTTCTTCCTATTTCCCCAATTCTCCTCTCTCCTTGTCCCGCCTATACTTCCTGTCTGGTCACTGGCCATCAGTGTTTTATTTATATAGAGCGATATCCACAGCACCCCACGGACCCACAACCACTTATAAAATAATCACTCAGAAGCTTATATTAATTAAACTTGGCCATTAGCTCAGGCTAACCACTGAATTGCTCTTACACTTAAACTCAGCCCATTTCTGTTAATCTATATGTCACCATGTGTTCCGTGGCTTTACCTGTTGCCTTTACATGTTGCTTCCTGAATGGCAGGCTGGCATCTCCTGACTCAGCCTTCCTGTTCCCAGAATTCTCCTCTCTCTTTGTCCCACCTATACTTCCTGCCTGGCTACTGGCCAATCAGCACTTTATTTATTAACCAAGCAGAGCAACACATTCATAGCATACAAATATACACAGCATTCTTCCCCTTTTCAGCTCGTGAGATTTAAATCCACCACTTGAAAGTGCTCTTCTGCAGTTTAAAGAATAAAAGAAAATTCCTAGGTAAATGGTTGAATTGTGTGATTTTATGTTTGATTTATTCTATGTAGCCCAAATGACTCTGCAACACCCTTAACCTCCTGCCTCAGCCTCCCAAGTACAGAGAATACAGGAACATACTACCAAGCCTGGCCTTAGATCTCTAAATGTATTTAAAGTCTGTGATTGAACTTAACCTTATCTTGAACATCCTGACTTATGGCATCAAAAACAATAAAAACAAAAAACCAAAAGCACATCTACAAGACAACACCTATTGATCACCATTAAATAGATTGTACTGAATCTTAGTGTGGATACTGGGCTCATTGTGAAGTCTTTTAAATGGAATGAGTTTGCATAGAATGAAATACCAAAGAGTGAAATGCCAGCTACAGGAATATTTCAAAAGCCCATGTCAGTGGGCCGGGAGCTGTCATATGAACTTCTGAAAGGATAAATATAAGAAAAAAGCCTTTAAGAGGAAGTTGCTTTGCTCCCACTATGCAAAGAAAGAACAAATAACTTATAAATCATTGTCTGCAGACATCAGCCCAGCAGGCTTCAGCAGGAAGGGTTAGAAATCTACCTCATAGTACTACCTTGGCATAAATCCAAGGTACACAGAGATGGCTTCTGCTCTAGACTGCAATGTGTGCCTGCTACATTCCCTGATAACTTACTCTCCAGCCTATGCAGAATTCCAAGGATAGACTGTGTAAATGAATCTTATGCAGGGTGCTTGTAGCTACCAGCAGGAAATATTGCATGTCTGCATGCTTTTAGATTCCTGCTGTATTTATACAGAGGTGGTAATGTGGTTTGGGGCAGGTGCTTCCGATGAGGAGGTAAGATGTTATGGGAAATGATAATGAAGCCTTAACCTAACCCTGCCCTATGCTGCTTAGCCCCCAGTGTGTGCTAAAAGCTTTTATTTATTTATTTATTTTTAACAATTCTCAGTGTTTTTTCTTTCCTTATTTGAGATGTGTAAGTATTTTCATTATTGAGCCAAATGCTACACACAGACTATATTTCCTTTTTTTCCCTCTTATTTGCAAATATTTATTTTACTTTTACTATAATTAAGAGTATAATTTTCTATTTATCTTTCACTTCATGGGTCACGAAGCTGCACAATTTTATCAGCTTTGCAACATTCCTTTCATTTAGATTCAGTTCAGTGTAACAGTGGAACGATTCTCTCCTATCTACTCATCCTTAAGTTTTTGTTTGTAATTTCCCAGATAACTCTTGGATTTTTTTTTCTTCTTCTAAGTAAGTCTGGAAATTCGCTTGGCATGCTACCAGCTATGGCAACTTCATTATGTTTACATTCTGCATAATATTTTCTCCTTTCTTTTTGTAACAGATGGATATCATATTTTCTCTTTGTAAATTTCCTTTGGCAACAGGCATCTCATTGTTTGTCAAAAAAGAATCCACAGTGATCGATCATATTTTGAGATTATATAATGCCCTAAGGATTCATTCTTACTCAACAATGACATAGCAATTTGGCAAGGAAATAAAATAATAGGGTAAAAATTTGTCAACCAAATTTTAAGATTGTGCATGTGGGGTTGTGAGTTGCAAACTAAGCAAGCATTTAACACTAAACTATACTGTGTCCTCTACTTAAGTTGAATTTATAACTTTTGTATTGCCATTATAAGTTCATGACCTCTGTAAAATATTGGTATTTGCTTTTAAAACTTTTTAAGGGTTTTTGCATGTTCTTAAATTTTTATCATAAGTGAAATGCTCTTTCTTGTGCAATGTCTATAGTCAGCAAGGAATTCAATCTAGAGGCAAATATATTGTCAACATTTTCTGTTTTAATTCTTTGCAATCCTTTTCCTGAGCCTGAAACACACACACACACACACACACACACACACACACACACACACACACACACACACCAAAACAGAAAAGTGTGAGAAACTTCTTTGTTTTCTAGGATTATCTATCCATTTACCCATCTTTGTTAATGTTCTACTTTGTAGCACATTCAGTTGACTTATTCTTTAAACTAATCCCCTTTGACCAAATATCTTACTTATTCCTATGAGCTCAATCCAAACAAATCTCTGTCCCCTCAAGTTCCAATTCCATGGGCATTGTATTCTGTTATTCTTGAAATAGTGCCATAAATGTGACTTTTCACATGGAAGATACTTAGCATTCTCTTGTATGTAGAACATTTTCTGTTGCTGTTTCTTGATTTTTATTTATTAATTTTATTTTTTTTTTTTTTTTTTTTTTTTTTTTTTTTTTTTGGTTTTTCAAGACAGGGTTTCTCTGTGTAGCTTTGCGCCTTTCCTGGGACTCACTTGGTAGTCCAGGCTGGCCTCGAACTCACAGAGATCCGCCTGCCTCTGCCTCCCGAGTGCTGGGATTAAAGGCGTGCGCCACCACCGCCCAGCTATTTATTAATTTTAAATTCTCTCTCTGTCTGTCTCTCTCTGTCTCTGTCTCTGTCTCTCTCTGCCTCTTCAACTTGAATGTTTTCTTAAGTTATTTGTCTACTTGTTCATGTTTAGAAATCAAAGATTGGAGTTGTGACTGTATGGACTAGTCTAAAGGTGTTTTCCTAAAGCAATTTGATGGGTTGATTGTTGCTTTGGGGAGAATACAAATGATATAGTCTGTGAAGCTTTCCTTTGGGCACCATCAGAGTTCTTTAACCCTTTTCTTGGAGAACAGGAATATCAGAAATCAGGTATCTATAGCTGGACTGAAGAAGACCAGAAACCTGATACTCGACACATGGGCATCCAATTCATCTCCTTCTTTATTCCCATGCCTCCCTCCTCTCCTCTCTTCCATGCTATTGGTGTCCAGATCTTCTTAAAATGGATTTCTCCATGGGACAGTCTTTCCTCTCCCAGGTGGTTGCCTACTGCATTGGATGAGGAAAGCATTCCGTTGTCTAGCTGCTTTATCACTGAATTTTCAATCAGTTCCCAGAACCTCTTCTGATGCTCCCAATAATTAATTTCTGAATTTTGAAACATAAATTGCCTTCTTTTGATTACTGGAATCTTCTATGGGCATTTATCTTTTACTGATAGTCTTACTTCTCCAGTCACTTTCTTAATGTTAATATAATACCAAGTCAGATATATTTTGATAGAGATTGTGCACATACCCCATCCTGAGTTTGGAGTGGACTGGTGGGTTAGTAAGAATAGCTGTAAACAGGTGCTCTGAGCATATAGCAAGAAGAATAAAAAAAAAATCTTATAACCTCAAATGATCATGACAAACACTGTGAGCACACATGTAAGGCAGAATGAGAAGTATACATAGAGAGACTCTGGATCCTATTTTATTCACACACACACACACACACACACACACACACACACACACACACACACACTGTTGTACATCTGTTTTAATGAAACACCACTGGACATAAAGGGACAAACATATCCAGATACAGTATATGTGAGTTGTTTTAATATTTTGCTTTCATCAGTGCATTGATCATCCAAACTCCCCAATAAGTCAATAGAAGAACAACAGAATTAAATTGTATCATACATCAAATGAACCAGATAAGTACCTACACAGTATTTTAGAAAATATTTTACTATTACTCTATTTCATGTGTATGGGTATTTACCTACACATATGTGAGTGAACCATAGTCATGCCTGATGACTGAAGACTACAAGAAAGTATAGAAAGAACCAGTCTAATGTAGCTGGAGTTATCTCCAGTCCCACCTGGGCCTATAGCCATTTATACCCAAATAAACACACAGACTGCTTATATTATTTAAACTGTTTGGCCTAATGGCTCAGGCTTTTTGCTATCTATTTCTTATATCTTAAATTAACAAATTTTTATTAATCTATAATTTGCCACATGGCTAGTGGCTTACTGGTACTTTACATCTTGTTTTTCATGGCGGCGGCTGGCAGTGTCTCCTGACTCAGCTTTTCTGTTCCCAGAATTCTATTCTCTCTTTGTCCTGCCTATACTTTTTGTCTGGCTATTGGCCAATCAGCATTTTATTTATTAACCAATCAGAGCAACACATTCACAACATCCCCAGCAGTCTAACAAATATGGTTCTCAGGATTGGCAGTCTCTAGCCAAACTAAATATAGGAAAGGGAATGAGATAAGGAAGATGGTTCAGCAGTTAAGATTATGCATCTGACAGAAGACCTCAGTTAGTTCAGTCCCCAGGAGTCATGTCAAATGACTTAAAAGTGCCAGTAACTCCATCATCCAACATCCTTCTGGCCTTTCAAGCATCCGCACTCATGTCCTCATAGCTACACACACACACACACACACACACGCACACGCACACGCACACGCACACGCACACGCACACGCACACAATTTAAATAAACTTTAAAAATCAATATAAATAGAGGCAAAAAGCAGATACTGATTGAAGAATAGTTCAATGATCTATACTACAATAAATTAAAAATACTTTGTAAACTAAGCAAAACTCTAGATATACATGACCAAAGACTTAAACTCGAAGGCTTATATTGAACTATTACAAGAAAGATTATTACAGTTGTAATAGACTGGATATACTCACTGTCTAACTCTATAAGACATTAAAAGATGAACTATAGTCAGCTCTTTCTATAAACTGGAAAGGGACAAAAACTACCCATTTATTTTGCAAGGACCATGTCACCTTAGTACCAGTATTATACAAGAGCACAGCAATCAGAACAATAACACATAAAATTATAGAGTCCTATTGGTGGAAGTATTAAGGCAACTCTACATAGTTAAAATGGGAGGTTTAATTTGTGGGGTAACTTACAAGTAAAGGGATAGGTTATAGGGTCTGGGAAAGGTGCAGTGCAGTCCAGTGTTGTTCTCTGGAGAATTCTGCTCAGTCTACATCCAGAGTCCAGGATACAGGAACCAAAAGAGCCAGCACATCTGGATCTCAGGTCTTCAGGGCTCCTGTCTTGACCCTGCCTCATAGGTATGACAGTTACTGGAAGCCTCAATGGGGGAAGTACTTCCATGTCAAAGCTGGAAGCTACCCACTACAGAGTCCCATTGAACATGGACTCAAAAACCCTTACAGAAATACCAGAAATACCAAATCAAATACAGAACACATTAAAAACAATGTGATCAAGATCCAAATCACCTAATCAGATCAATAGACAGAAAAGACCCTTGATAAATCTCAGCAACTCTTTATGATAAAGCTGCTGATGAAATCAGGAAGAGAATGAACCACTCAAAATCATGAAGTCCATATCCAGCATACCTATTGCCAAATTTATAGGAAATGATAAAAACTTGAATGTGTTTTTCTTAAAATTAGGAACAAGCAAAGTTATGTACACTTTCATTTTAATTTAATACAGATCTTGAAATCTTGGCCAGAGCAATAATGTGAGAGAAAGAATCAAAGTGATACAAATAGATGAGAATTCAAATCATCATTTGCAGACAATGTGGTCCTCCACTTAACATACTCTTGAGATCCCACCAGGAAATTCTTAAATTGCATCTTTCAGAAAAGTAGCAAGATCCAAAATGAATCTACAAAATTAGTGCCTTTGCTATACACCAATAATAAATGTGTTGATGAATAAATCAGGAAAGTAAACCCATTCACAATAACATCAAAAGCACCAAGGAAACAACTGTCACATGGTGAAAGCTTTACACGAAGAAAGAAATTGAAGAAAACAACAAAATGGAAAGACCTTCTCAAATCATGAATTGGCAACATTAATGTTTTGAAAATGTTTGTATTACTGAAAACAATCTACATATTTAATGTAATGTAAACCCAGATCCTTATGTCATCAGAAGACACAAGCTATGTTATGTTTTACATGAAAACACAAAGATCCTGAATAGAAACAAATCTGTAAATATTACACACCTGATTTCAAATTATACTATAGGCTATGTAACAAAACCAGCACAACACTGGCTCAAAAACAGATGTATTTATCTGTGGGAGAGAAAACTCAGAAATGAGTCCACACAGCTATAGCCAATATCACTGCCTGGGGGACCAGACTCCAGCAGTGCAGTGCTCAAAGGGAATCCATAGACTCAGCCCATACTAGACTTTTTTTATTTGAGGGGGGTTAAGGAAAACAACACAGTCTATATGGCCCCTCAATAGAAACTCATGTGTTCTAGCTGTGTGACACCTCCTTGTTTTAATTTTTAATCATCAAAACGCTATTTAAACTAATATTATTATTATCGACTAGACAGTACTGCTTAGGAAGAAATCATCTTCATAATAATCCATAGGCAAAAATGGCCTGTAAGACAGGATGTTTCTATGAGATAAACACACTACATTACAGGCAGTGGGGATCTCCCCACATTTAAAATTTGTAATCTAGATTCTCTCTCTCTCTCTCTCTCTCTCTCTCTCTCTCTCTCTCTCTCTCTCTCAGTTTTTCAAAGCAGAGTTTCTCTGTGTAATAGCTTTGGCTGTCCTGAAACTTGCTTTGTAGGCCTGGGTGGCCTGGAACTTACAGAGATCTGCATGCCTCTGTCTTCAGAGTGCTGGGATTAGAGAATCTAGAATGAATCTGGGATTAAGGAATCTAGATTTTTATCACTCACACCATGCAAAAATAAATGCAAAATGGATCAAAGACCTTAATGTAAGACCCGAAACCTTAAAACTGATAGAAGAAAACACAAAACATCCCTGAAAATGTAGGCATGGATGACAACTTTCGGAAAAGAACTTCTACAGATCAAGAAGTAATTGTGAGAGTTGACAAATGGGATTTCACAGAGTAAAAATTGGTGTCAACAAAGGACACTGTCAATATAGTGAATCAACAGCATAAAGAATGGAAGAAAAGCTTCCCAGCTGTTTATTTGACCAGGGTTAATACAAACTCAAAAATCTAAACACAGAAACTCTTACGAATAATCCAATAATGGATCAGCCGACAATGAGTAGACATTTCATAAAGGACCCGTGTGCAGATGTCCAAAGGATAAAGGAAAAATCTAAAATATTCAATATCCTTAGCCATCTAGAAAATATAAAGCAAAACAGTATGGAGATGACATCTGATCCATGTCAAAGTTGCTATCATTAAAAAAAAAAAAAAAAGGAAGATGTAAGGGAAAGAACCCACATACAATGTGGAGGTATGAAAGCAAAGCAGATTCAGTATACAGGTTCTTCCCAAACCCAAAAGTGCAACTAACATCTGGTCCAATGTCATCTTTCCTAGAAACACACCCAAATGAACCTCAGTCAACAGAACAGAGATACCAGCTTATCCATGTCTCCTGAAGCACTGTTCACAATAGCCAAGCTCTATAATCAGCCTTACATGTTTATCAACAGATGAGTGAATAAAGGAAATATGGCATATATCCCAAATGGGGTTTTATGTTAGAAATAGAGATCATCAAATTATGCAAGATAAGCTAGACCCAGAACAGAAATAATATGCATTTTATCTCATAGGTGGAACCTTGGCTACAAACAATATCTATCACATGAAAAGAGAAAGCTGGGTATGGGGAAATGGAAGGGGTTTAGTCTGTTGTTGGGGGGACTTGGGATCAGGACAGGATAATGTAATATAATCAAAGTACTTGATACACTTGGCAAAAGTCATGAAATTCATCACTTTATAGAGTGAGTGTACACTAATGAAATATATGGACTACAGACAATAAGTATTCTGAAGCTTTAAAAGTATCTTTTTATAATAAAATTTATACTCTATATTTTAATAAGAAGCCCTGTTATCCTTAAGTTTTTTATTTGAGAAACATTTTACGTAAAACTATTCATTTTATATTAATTGTAAATTTTAGAACTATCCAATTATCAAACATAATAATAGAAGATGCTTAAGATTTCATGAAGTAATTTAGGTCAGTTTTTATTCTAGTAAGGAATAAAATATTAACGTACACTTACGTGTTCTTCGGAGATCTGCTGATTTGGGACTTAGAACAATGTTTCCTTTTTAAGATAACTTCAGAGAAGTCACATTTGTATTCTAGTTCAAGGTGCTTAGTTCTCATTATGAATTAGTGCTTCGAAACAGTCTTGTAGGAGATCTTGTCCTATCATGTTTAATTTAATACACAACTCAAAAGAACTTAGCACAGTTTTTGAAAATTGACTGGATATTTTTTTCAGGCCTGAGAAGCTGAAAGCAATGGCCCAAGACACCATGACGAGCTTCAGGGAAGCCTTTTGTTCCAAACCCTTTCCACATATTGAGCTACAATGAATCCCCATGCCCCAAAACACAAACCTTCCGTGAAACTGCCCACCTGCTTCCGCCTGCGGTGGCCTTGAGGACAATCTGAAGTGCCAGGCAGCCATGGCTAGAGCCAGCATCCCTCTACCCTGTAGACGTGTTGAGTAACATCAGAAGAAAGTGAGTCGGGATACTTAGAATTCACTGTAGCAAAGAAAATCACAACAACAAAAGCACTCTCGCTGATGAAATTGGAATTTTTTTTAATTAACACTTCTAATTAGAATTTAACATCTCACTAGCTTCGTATGGGATTTTTCGCTTCCTTAACTTCGCGGAAACCTATCCGTTGGCTCTAAATAGGCAGTCACTTACCATGCACCACTCAAGGGTTTCAATTAATCCCCAGTCCTCTGACTTGGGTTGTGAACTTGTCTTTTGGCTCCTGTGCAGTTTGCCCGTATAGAACCATCTGAGTTAAGACCCTTCAACAGGTGATCAGAGGCCCCCTCACTACATCCTACTCCCTTGCTGTCGTCACCCATCACCCATCTGCAGGGAAGCATTTCACACATCTGACCTTTACGGAATATAGTAGTAATGAGGATTGCCTAGTCTCTTCTGCATGTTGTGTTGGGAGGGATGATGGCTCTCGGTGATTCTGAGAAGGGGTCTCTCTGAATTGTATTTGAATCTGTGTCTAATGCACATCCACGGAGTCTATGGTGCTTAATCCATGTGGTATTCAGAAACACAAGTAGCAGATACTTGTGGTTCAAAAAAAAAATCTTGCCTGGCATACTTCACTAAAACTTGTTGGCATTAATAAAACATAAAGCTATTAGTTAATTCAATGTGTAGCAAACAAATGCCACTAGATGCATCCTCCGTGAATCCCATGTTTCCTCAGAAAGGCACATCTTAGAAATTCTTGGGAGTATCAGCAAACACCGGTACACTTCCAGGTACTCATTTGCGTTCTGAGTTAAAAACCTGCCCGAACTCAACAACTGCAGAAATTCCAGAAGACTACACATTATCTGTGTGTACACCTCCACACTGCCAGTGGTGCCCAGTCTGTGAATCAGTGGGTTTTGATTTTTTTTTTTTTTGCTTTGTATTTTGGAGACACAATCTTACTATATAGGCAAAGCAGGCCTCAGATGCTCTTCTCCAGTATCAACCCATGAGTAGTGTGCACAGTAGTATTCCTAGCCATTCAATAGCTAAGTCTTGTAACATTTCCTAACACATACATTACAGAATGAATGCTTGAACAAAACATCTCTATATTCCATCCAAACTCTTAGGGAATTCTGAGAAAGTAGGAGCTGTCTAATAGTAAATGTTGTCTTTGCTATTTTTCTAGGGGTTGGCAAACCCTGGCGATCCTAGGTGTTGTTTTTCTTAAGCTAGAAAGCAATAAGAATCCTGAAACAAACTTGTATCATAAATGTTATGCAGCTATTCTTATCTCTGAACCATGGACACCAGAATCTAAAGGTCATTCCAAGGGAAACTCCATCTCCTGATAAAATACTTAACATTTATCTGGCTTTTATGATCTTTCCTACAAAAACTTTTTGTTTGTGTGTTACTCAAAAGAACTAAGCAGACCACGATGAATTCACATACCATCTCCCCAGCAGGTTGTTAAGAAAAGAACAAGACTGCCCCGCAGCAAAATTGGAAGACGCAGTTCTTTGGTGTCAGGGAGCCTCTCAAGAAGGGGAGAGAGAGAAAGCACAGCCTGCCAGGCTGCCACCCTGCCACCCCACCATCCAGCCAGGCCCCGCCCCCCGTTACTCAGGATTGCTCTGGCTTGGCCATGCCACTGTCTTCACATTGGCTTGCCTGCAAGGTGGCAAATGCCTTCGCGATAGATAAGGCTTAATGGGATGTCACAGCCCTGCCATTGCTGAGCTGCTCTGAAAGCATGGGGGATTTTTAACATAATAATTATAGCATAATCATTTAAACATAATAATTATAACATCTTTTGTGTAAGGTCTTTCTTCCATGGAGGCTTGCCAGCATTCATCACCATCAAAAGTATTTATTTAGCACCCAAATGTGTATAGTTCTGCTGAGTGCTAGCATTTTCTTTGCTAATTTTTTTATAACATCTTAAATGGGTAAAGAAAAGCTGGAGGAGGAGAATTAGGAAAGAAAAGGTTAAAGAAAAGCCTTGGCTATTTTAAACCTCCTTCTAGCAACTTCTGAGGAGAGAGGTGGAGAAGGACCCCAGAACTGGAGAAAATATTTTCCTATTAGAGTATAGAAGCAGAAAGCGTCACTACCTAGGAAACCATTTTCTGGAAAAAACATTAAATAATTTTTAGAAAACTTAAATGCGTCTAACATTTCCTACTTACAAATATATTAAAGGATGAATGCTTGAACTAAACATCTCTATATTTTATCCAAACTTTTAGAGGAATATGACAAAGTGGAAGCTCTCCTGCTTGATGTTATTAAATGTTATCTTCGCTAATTTCCTCAGGGTTGGCAAATCCTTGCAAAGCTCGAAGATGCTTTCGGATCTAAATGAGTTTTGTGTGAAACACTTGAATATTTTCTGTGCATACTTACATGAAAAACACATGCAGCCAATTCAAGGCAAGTAGGTTGTGGAATTATATAGATCTCTAGAATTATTTCCACGATTATTTTCACACTACAGCTTACACATATGTTGAAAAGTCTATTGTAGGATATACAGTATTTTGAAAATCCCAGAAGGACTGGAAAATAAAGTGTAGATATTTTGCAAAATACTTAACCAAATGGTTCACACAAATATAGAAGCAAACTGCGTGCTTGGAGATTCCCTTTTAGGGCCTCTTCACTCGGCTTTAACATATGTGTCCTACTTTTTTAAAATACCGAAAATATTTGCAAGTATGTTTATTGAAATGTTTCTAAATTCTTTGCAGTAGTCACCCCATTTACATCCATACATAATTCCTACTCCTTTCTGTGTGCATGGTGAGTGTGGGGTGGAAAAACTTCGATAATTATATCTTTACGAGTTTGTAACATTTTAAATTTCCAAAGGAAAATTAGACCCATAATTTTTTTCAGATGTGCAGCTGAGAAATACTTTTTTAAATCGCTAATTTCTCTGCAGATTAACACATTCAGTTCTGCCAAAAATCTGCCTCTTCCCATCCTTCCTCAGCCGAGCCAGCCACTCTCTCCCCTGTCATGATCTTCTCTGATGTCTTCTAGATGGGAAAACAAAAACAAATCAAAAACAAAATCTTTTATTACCAGGAAGAGAAAAGAGGGAAAGCTGATCATTTTTAAGCTTTCAAAATTTCCCTTTTCTTAAATAGTAGAAGAAACAGAGAGAATTAATTGAAGAATCTTACATAGAGTACAAAATGACAATGCATTTTCTATGACATATATTCTTATCCCAATAAATTCACGATGTAAGTGGTATCTTCTATAAAATGAAGGAATATTGCTTTTAAAGTTAAATTTAGCTCTCCTCCCATTTCAAAATCAGTCCTATGATTTCCAAAAGTACAAAATTACGATTAACCTTTTATATGTGTATCTTTTTAAAAATTGCATAGAAAGAAACAAAATAGGCCTATAACATCAGCCAAACTACACTTCAAAAGTGACATTATTTATTGAAAGGTAAAAAGTAGAAGCTAAATATATTTCTCATAGTACCAGTGTCTAGTGTAAACTGTATGTTAATGGGGAAATGTAGACTCCATAGAGAGTTTTGCTATTAGCATGGCTCCTGTTGTTTTACACAAGACCCATATCAGTATCCAATTTTTTATGGAATATGTATTCTACATAATGTATCTATAAATGTAGATAAATAAATTATGTGGCTAAGCGTGCAAGTGTGTGTATGTGTGTA
Organism: Peromyscus maniculatus bairdii; assembly: GCF_049852395.1. Taxonomy (NCBI): domain Eukaryota; kingdom Metazoa; phylum Chordata; class Mammalia; order Rodentia; family Cricetidae; genus Peromyscus; species Peromyscus maniculatus. Next base: position 34,663,621 of record NC_134872.1, read on the forward strand.
TGTGTGTGTGTGTATGTGTGTATTTGTTAGCTAAATTCGATGGATGGCAGAAATGGAGATGGACAATCCATTGTGACTCTATTGTCAAAGAGAATCACAGCAGATCATTGAGAGGTAGTTGCTTTTGATGTACATTTTTCTCGGGGTTTTAAATAATCCCCAAATGACTCAAACAAATATTGAAATTTTCCTTGAACTGCAGAGTTCTGCTACATACTATGCTTATTGTCCTTGATGATGCTGTGTTAGGGATCAGTCTTTTAAAAGAATAGCATAACTGCTGAGTCTGTCACCAAATTAAATGTTTAGTTATATTCCTAGACAATTAATATTGAACACCTCCAGAGTTTGTGTGGCCGAGAGCATTGCTTATGTGACTTTATTAGCTTATAAGCACTGGACCTGATAAGCAAGGAATCTTTGCATTTCCTTTTCAAAGGCTCCCTCTAATTGGAGCTAAATTATAAACTCCTGTGTTCAAGAACAATATTTCTAAACTTTCTGCTGTTTGTGGCCATCTTCTGGATCCAACAATATAAAAAATAAAACTCTAGTTTTTTCTTTTCCCTTCGATTATTAAACAGGAGCCTTGATAGAACACTTCTTAGGGGTTAGAATCAACTCAAATATTTTTTCCTTGAAAAATGTTTTATTTTTTAAATCAGGAGAAAACATGAAGTAAGGTTGAAGTAACATTCCAAAGTATGCATCTCTAATATGATTGGTAACAATACATATGAATCATAACTGTTTGCCTTTTCTGGCAAAAGTGCCTATAGTCCAAAAAATTTATAAAGCCGCCATGATTCACTGTGTTTATTTTAGTGAGGAAAGAAAGGTTCTTTCACATACAATGTCTTCTCCTTTACTTCTTTAAAAAAATATAATTCCTAACATTTAAGAATTAGATTTCACAGTTATGGATGTAGTTCAGTGACTAGAATACTTATATACCATGCGTGAGGAACTGGGTCTCATTCCAAATACAATACACACAAGGTATTTTGAAACATACCTGTAATCCCCAGCACCTGGAAGTTAGAAGCAGGAGGATCAGAAGTGCTAGGTCATCCTCAACTACATAATGAGTTTGAGGCCATCTTGGGCTACATAAGACCCTGATAAAAATATTAGATCCCTCCAAGTATTTTTTTATTGGTTTCTTTTGACAGTAATAGGATCATGAAATATTTTATTGCTCCTTCCAGATGGCAGACATGACAAAGACCATGTTGAAGACCTAGTCTCGGTTCTTCAACACATCTACCTGAAATGTTCATGCTTTCACATGCTGATTTCATACTCCTTCTAACGTGAACAGTGTCCTGGTGCTAATTTAGAGGCACCAAAGTGAATGATTTCAAAGGCTCAATGAAACTTTTCTCCAACAGCCAGAAGTTTCCGTCAGCAAAATTGTTCTAGAATATTCTAAAGGCACTGTTTGCCAAAAAGTTGTTCTTTTCAACAGTACTACTTTAAGAAGTAAACAACAAAACAGAACAGAACAAAGAACAAAATACTTGAAGCCTATTGGCAGACACATTTGTTCTATAGCAATTTCCTTCAAGATAAAACCTTCATCTTAAAGAAAAAAATCATTAAGTGCAGATGATTGAAAAGGAGGTGAAACATTATATCCTGCAGGGAACCTCCTTAAGCCTAGAAAGTAAACAACTCAAAAGCCACAGGAAGTTCCTGAAACTGATCATAATCCTTAGTCTCCTCCCTATCCAAGCTTATAGAAGCAATAAAGACTGCTGAGAGAAGCTCTCAGACAAGCTAAATTGCCTGGAATGGACACTCTTCAGTGTGCTAAGCTGCCTGCAGGTTGTACAGTGCACTCTTCACTACAGCTTCTGGGACCAGCTTTGGTGGTACGGCGATCATTGAATCACTTTTGCTTTTGTGAGTCACCTCAATAAATTTCATTCATTCACCAAGTTGATGCTATTTTCACTTTGGTCTGTCATTGGTTCTCTATCTGGCATGTGCTCCCCAGAGACTACAACATTAAAAGAAAGTTTTCATCACTGTCAAGTGACAGCCATTGTTAATGCCTCAGATATGTACACTACTTTAGAAATAGCCTATAGTCCATTTAGAAGGAAGCCTTCTTAAAGTTGATGCAGTCTTTTAACATTTCTTGGGGAGGTCGCTCTTTTTGAAAAATGGCACCTTGAAGTATCATGAATCATTCCAAGTGGGTTTTGGTGAAACTGTCCTATGCTTGGAGCTGAAGCTGGGCACTGTGTTTGCAGGGCTACACTTGAGGATGTTCAGCATATTCCTGGGTTTAACATGCTGCCCGCTGAAAGAAAATTCAGGGGGATGGATGGTGACAAGATTGGAAGGACAGTGAAATGGTCTAGCATCTGTATACAATGGAATAGTCTTCTGACCTCTCCCATGGGTGGGGAACCTGAGTTCTCAGCAGGAGGTGCAACCTCAGAACTTGGGAGTTTTTTCTTTCCATGATTCCCCATTATAGAGGTAAAAACATCTCTCTGATTTAAGGCCCAGGTACAGAGCTGCTTCATGCTCTGTGGCTGAGATGCTCACTTGAATTCAGCTCAGTGAAGGGGACAGGAATCTGCAATGCTCTTGAAATTAATTGGCCCCTGGTGCTTCAGAAGCCCAGGGTAGTCTGTCCCATACACAGAGCTCAACTGAGTCTCTAATTAATGACAGCAGCTGTGGCCACTGGCAACATCTGCAGAGGACTCCCATCAGCGTCAGCGGCTCCTCTACAGTGCTGAGTATGAAAGTATGAAACTAACAAGTCTGGGTCCACACGTGAGGCACATACACCATTAAATCACAGGGAGAATATGTGTGAGATTGAACCACACCTGTACCCACAGAAGGGAGAAGGGGCCCTCAAACACCAACTTCTACTTTCCAACTAATGTTTCTTTGATTAAGTGCTGGTCTGTGTGAGTGGAGGATGGAAATGAGGGCCTTTCACATGCTAAACCAGCTCAATTACTGAGCTGTATTCTAGCTTCTGACACTGATATTGCTTTCTTCCCTTCCTTCTGTCTGTCTGTCTGTCTGTTTTCCTATAGGGTCTCACTCAGTAGTGCAAGCCGGCTTTGAATTTCTCATTCCTTCCTCAGACTCCCACGTGCTAGAATTACAAGCATTTACCACAGACATTATTTTCATAAAGACTGACAGGTCTGGAGATGTTTAGATCTTATAACTCATTAATAATACATCACTGTGATGTTCTCGATTACATGGGGAGCCTAGAAAAATTGAGCAGCTGTCTCATTTACGTCACACACACATATTTGCTTAACAAAATGATTTTCATCAAAAAACAGACAAGGAAAAGCCCCGTTCCTCTGAGGAGATGACCCATCTCACCTTCCTTTCTCACTCAGAAAAGGAAGACGGAAGTGAGCATTCTGGCTGCTAGGGAAGAGCTCACACCCATGCTGGTCAGCACACCTTATGCCTCCCCTACTAACAGTTGGTGCTTGAGTGCCTGTACCTTAAATCTTGCCCTTGATATGTAGCTTCATCCTTTACAGAATCATTTGACAGAAAGGTCTTGGGGAGGCATTTGTGCTGTGCAGAGCACAAAGTGCCTGGGCTGATGGAATCCTGCACACTTCCCACCTGTCCTGCTTAGCAGCACCAGCTGGGGGTGATGGATTGGCCTTTTAGGTGGCCTCATATCTGATGTTTCACTTTCAACCAACCACCTTCTGTGGAAGGACAGAGTGGAAGGACAGAGCTCAGCCAGGGCTTCCTCACTAAAAGCTTTAACCATTGCCTCACTGCAGAGATTTCAGGGCTATGCAGTTGGGATGGCAATCTGCACAGCATGGACCAGTTGGCCTTAAGTGCTCTGCTCCTGGCTTCTCTTTCTGCTTTGAAAAAAACATTGACACTTCTAGAATGAGCAAAAAGACAATGAGCCTCTAGAGCTCCTGCAGAATTGACCATAATATGCCATTCTCTACTTTGAACTCTTTTAATTCTCCATCTACAGTCGGATACTTATTTGAAATTTCCTGATGTAAAATATGTGAAGATAGCAGATCTGAATTTAAAAAGTGGGGTAGTTTGAGGGCAAGGGGTGGATTTTCCAAAATCAACTGTCAAGTGAGAGGCTCTTTTTGTCTACCTAAAGTCAGGATAAATGTTTGCAAAGAACTGAAGACTTAAGGAAACTTGACAGCCACATGTGCAACTGCCTTTGTGAAAGTGGACTGCGTGGCTATTGTGTTTGGGAGTTTTGCAATTCAGGATTAATTTCTTGTCTATATTTTCTATAATTAAAAACAAATACTTCATTTTCTCTCTTATGTAATTTTTCAAGGACATGAAAGGAGGAGGGTGGGCTCTCTGAGAAGAGGGGACCATCAGGAGAAGGAAGGTGCAGAAAAGAGGAGGCCGATAAAAATGAGTTGAATGCATTATGTACAGGTATGGAAACATCGTAACGACACCCATTGTCCCTGTTATATTGTATGACTAGAGTACACTAATAAGAAGCAGGGCTAGCACTTTCTGCTTCCAGGTTCCCTAGAAATGACCCAGAGTATCCCTTTTGTTTTGCCATTTCTGCTTTCATTTTTCCGCCTCCTTTTCCTTTCTCTATTCCTCCCCCACTCTTCCTCCTCTCTCATCCCTGTTCTCTCTCTCTTTCTGTCTGTCTGTCTGTCTGTCTCTCTCTCTCTCTCTGTGTGTGTGTGTGTGTGTGTGTGTGTGTGTGTGTGTGTGTTTAACTTTAGAAGCCAGCAGTATGTGATTGGTCAACCCAAGCATCCCAATACATTTCAGACCCTAGAAGGAATGAATTGTCTTCAATCTTTTTTATCTTGTGAAACCTGGATTTTACTTCTGTTAATTCATCAACTCTCTAGAGAATCTCGTCTGCCTTTCCATGTCCATCTCAAGAGGTGGGGATACATCTCCATCCTTTGAGTTATAATCTGCTACATCTCTAGCATTGGCAAGTAAATTCTGGGCTCCTGAGCTTGTTCTGAGTCATAGTCTTAAGTCATGTCCGAGTGATGGAGCTCCTGATCACTGGCTTTCAGAAATTTGCCTTCCTCACTATTACGTGACCACATGTTAGCTAGTCTTCTGGGTAATCGAGAGGACCCTCCACTACTGAGGCCATCTTGGTTAATCTCTCTAAGTATCTTAGATGCTGCCAGCAGAATATTGGCCCTATCTAAGCATAGCCTTGGTGATCTACCTGTTATGTGTCTAATAGGTAGTGTTTTGGTGGATTGTGACATGGAAAAAGGTGGTGGTGATGATTAATTTCATGTGCTGATTTTACTAGGTCATGGTAGTCAGACATTTTGATCAATCCTGTATGTTTCAGTGAGATTTTTTTTTTTTTGATGTGATTAACACCTAAGTCAGTATTAGAGTAAATATATTTCATAATGTGGGTAAACCTTGCCCAATCATTTGAAGTCCTGAAGAGAAAAAGCCAATTTGTCCAGGCAAGAAAGATGATGCCAGTGAGTGGTGCTTGGATTTGAACTGCAAGTTTGCATTAGGTCTACTTTTTGGTCTGCTTTGAAGACTTTGTACTTGCCAGACCCCACAATTGTCTGAGCCAATTCCCTAAAATAAGTCTCCATCTCTTTAGATATGTATATACATATGTATAAGCACATGCATATACATGTATGCTGATTCATACTCAAGATCTCCAACACTCTAATTGACTCACCAAACCTTACTTTTACTGTTTTCTTTAACTGAAATGGCAGACCAAAACAGTCAGCATATTTCATTAAAATTAAACTAGGCTTTTTCTTATGTCCCAGTTTCTCAGGTTTTCCAAGTAACTCTCATCTTCTAGATACTTGAATTATAACCTATAACTAAGTAACCATCAGTATCATGGAGACCAGAAAATGGTGTTGACCTTGGCAAAGACTGATCATTTTCCTCTTCTTTCCAAAGACCCAAAAGGCATGAGAGTCACCAACCATGTGAGGTTGCCAAGCCTGAGGATTTAGCACTGTTTATTTCTAATCAAGAGTATTGCCCATCAAAAACACATTCACTGATCTCAGGGGCTGCCGCCCATAGTAGAATATCTGCTGATACTCTAAAAATTTAATTATCCACTACTGGAACCAGAATATTTCTATGACATCAATGTACTTCCTTACCAAAAATGAAGTGATTGACTAAGCCACATATGAATATCTTACCAATGACTTTTATCTAATTGTCAATAAATAATCTGCGTTCTAATATCTCAGATGGAAATAAACTGATGTCTTACAGGTCTCTTTCCTTTATCTTTAAGCACACACCCATCAGTGAAAAGTTTTACCTAAAACAAAAGCTACGTTTCCTTTGTGTTTCAAATAGATTTTTCATTTATTATGTACACAATTATGTGTGTGTATAGCTGTATGACTCTTTTATATATTCTTATAACTCAATGAGTGAAAGAGGACCAGGAGGAGGAGAAGAAGAAGGAGGAAGAAGAAGATGATCAGGAGGAGGAAGAGGACAAGAAGATAGAGGAGGGACAATAATGCAGCACAGTTAACATAAGTAGCATTATTTGTTTAGGTGGGAGGACTGTTACTCTTCATCACAAATCATGGAGTTATCTTTTTTTCTTTCATTTTTTTTATTTTATAATTTAATTTAACTTTACATAGCAGCCATGGATTCCCCTGTCCTCCCTCCTCCCACCTCCCCCTACCCTCCCCCCAGCCCATCACCCATTCCCATCTCCCCAGGGCAAGGACTCCCCTGGGGATTCAGCTCAGCCTGGTAGATTCAGTCAAGGCAGGTCCAGTCCCCTCCTCTCTTCACCCAGGCTGAGCATAGTGTCCCTGCATAAAACTAAATACTTCAAATAACTGAACTTGTGTTTTCAAGTATTACCTCTTAAATAAAAAACCTGTAGAAAAAAAATTTCCTGATACTTTTTTTTTCTGTCTTTGGGGAAAGAGCTCTTGCCTGACATATTTGGCTATATTTGGAGAGGTAACTATCTCGATAAATTCCAGTGATGCTATTGATCATATGCAGCTTATCACATGTGTTAATTTATGATTCCATGTGCCACTGACCCTCTGTTCATTCTGAGATGCCTCATGAGCATTTTATCTGAGGAAAACAAGAACACTCATAAGGACCCTTATATGCTGAGCATGTTTTCTTGATTTGTTCTGTGTGGAGATTCCTAATTCTGTACTATTTATGTACAGCTTAAAATACTTTGTGAATGAGTTCTTCTGTTCTATAGAACAAATGTGTTCTCAATTGAATTTACTGGTAGTTGGCCGATACGCAATTTAAAAATCAAATATTATAGGAACTCAAAATTGTTCTTCTGCACTGACATTTGTCTAAAATATTCAGAAGTATAAAGTAAAGTAAAAAGGATGCATTGGAGGCAAATGGGAAATTTTTGGTTAATGTGGAGTACATCTTATTCAAACAACTACATTTTATAAATAAATATCATGTCTAGTTTTTCTTTGAAAAGGGCAAATAAAGAGGCTTTCCCTTGGGGTTACACATTCAAAAGCCTTTTGGTTGGTGGAGAGTTCTTTGGGGAGATAGCTGGTAATGGGAATGGATAAGGGGCCTTAAGCTTGAGGAAGACTGTGAATCAGACATTAATAGTCACTATTCACCTATATGTAGACTTCCACAGCAGCTGAGGGAACAGCAGTGTCCTGCCATAGCAAGGATAGAAATAGGACTGTTAGGGTCTAAAATCATTCATCGTTGTTGCCAAGGTTTGAAGCTGACTCCAAAAGTTCATGTTTTGAAAATTGAAGCTCCAACACAGGGGAAGTGAAAGATAGGGTTTATTAAGAGATTATGAGCATTGGATAATGCTGCTACCAGGACATCATGCTATTCATTAAGGGAGTGGATTGTTATCAGTATGAGTTAAGCCCTTTCTTGATACCTCACTCTTACCTTCTCATGTCTTATCACAACGTTATGACACAGCATGAAATCCTTTGCCAAATACTACTACCATGCTAACGGATGTCCCCACCTCTAGAAAAAAAAAAATACCAAAACCCAACCAAACAAACAAACAAAAAAGCCTACCACACTGTTCTTTATTTATTACTCAGTACTAAATTTTCTATTGAAGCATAGAAAAATAAGCTAAAGAACCACAATCCTTACATGATGTTTATGTGAAAGTACCGCTGGTAATAGTCCTTTCAGAAGCTAATTAAGATGAATTGGAATTCTAGAGCCTCAATCCATTAAGATTAGTGTTTGGGTAAGAAGAGGAAGAGACACCAGGATACACACAGAGAGAATGGGTGCCTTGGAGGACACAGCGAGACCATAGGCATCTACAAGCACCAGGAGGAACCCAACATACTAGCACCTTGAACTTGGCTTCCAGTCCTTGGAAGTCTGTGGAATGGTGAAACTGTTGTCCAGTCATCTGCATCTGTGGCATTTTGATTATGAATACATAGGGATGTAAACAAGGGGATTTTATTGTAGGAATAGTGAAAAGGGTAATGATGATTAAATAGTAGCTATATAATGTGAGGTGAATAGTGATCTTGTCATAAACTGGAATTTCCTTTGGAAAGAAGACCTTGTAGTTTCATGGTTAGGAGTTGCCTATTGTTGCCATATCAGGTTACCTCAAACATAGCCCTTTAACCTACACTATGCACTAGTATGAATAAGAAGTCAAGTATATGTGGGTCCGCTGAGTCCATGCCCAAGGTCTTACTAAGACAATATCAAAGGTTTCAAAGAGCTGTGCTACTATTACGGGCAATTGGGAAGAGCTTTCCTGGGTTGTGATAGAATTCCTGGCTGCTCTGCGGCTCAGCTCATAACCCTGTGTCCTAGCTCATGACAGTTGAGAGTCTCTCTCTGTTTCCTGAAATTATTTGCTGTTGCCATCACACTTCTACTCCAATTAGAAAATCAGGAGAAATTAAATAAATAAATAAATAAATAAATAAATAAATAAATAAATAAATAAATAAATAAATAAATAAGGAGAGCCTTTCTATGCTTCCAGCCTCTGAAAATTTTCTTTTCTTGTCTCTTATCTCCTGCTTGTAAGTGCTTATATGAGGTTACATAGGAGGTATTATACTCTATTAGATAGAAAGAATAAGTTCTAGTGTTCTGTGGTCTGTTGAGAAGCATACAGCTTATAATAGCTATCATATACTTTATAAAATTCAAGAAGACAGGATCTTGAAGTCTGCAAACACAATGCAATGAGATCAGGAAATGCTAATTCCTCCCAATTTGTCTCTTTGATTAGTGCATGCCGTATGCATACAACTAATACATGCTAATCAAAATCTTACAAAGAATGTATGCAATTTTATCTGGACTATTGACTTTAAAATTCTGCGATCTTACTGACATCTCAAATTCTGCTTTGTCACTTTGAGTACATATTCATAGGCTCTCAGAATTAGGATGTGAACAAATTTGGGGGGCCATTCTACATATGTACCACTAATAATTTAACAGTTCTGCAAGAGACCAATATTACTGAAAATACAATGAAGAGGAGCTCATTAGACAAGCTTTCTAAAATGTCTGAGGAGAGTCGATCCAGAACACAGATGGAACTGCTACCCTGGAATAAAGATGCTGACATGAACAGAGAGTTGGATCACAGGCAAGCATTGAAGGTTTTTCATTTCTGTTGGCCTCAATTATTTTTAACATACTATGAAACTGAAAGCCGGTAAACCAATCAGAAACCTGGATAAAAGGATTTGAAGAGATGCCAAGCTTATTTGTTGTATCTTTGAAGAGTGTGAGCTTTTTTCACTACTTATATGTACTTAGGAAGAGAAGGCCTTTTTTTTTTTTTTTTTTTTTTTTTAAACAAGGAGGCAAGTTGAGTTCTGGCTTTTATATAAGCCTTCACTTTCGGTCTTATAACCAATTTTTCTATACAATACTGCTAAGTATGTCATTCAAGATTTTCATAGAAATTTTATACAGTATAGTGGACAGTAGCGGTTATAAGGGCAATTAAGAAAGGTGGAAAGGTATAGTAACTCAGCATTTAGTGGTAGTAGAGTGTTCCAAATCAATATATTAGTGTGGGGGACATGATATCTTTAGGAACCAGGAGGTAGAGAAAGCACAGTTGAGATAAGGTCCAGAATGTGTTGTGGGTACAGATGTGCTTAGACCTTGATGGCTGTGACTAGCACTTAAGCACTTAAGAAATGGAAGAAAATGGAGCAGTTGCAGTAGCTAACAGGGTCAGAATCATGGGAAAGAATAGTAGAGGAAGCTCTATATAACCATTATTGATACCTCGTTGGTACATAATATTAGCCAAGGGTACTTGACCGTGATGGAAAGAAGCCACTTCAAAGCATCCACAGGACAGGAAAGAGAGAAAAAAGTCTCCTCTTCTCCCCTGCATCTGATTTTGCATTAATATGATTGACTAAACATAGAGGTCTTCTAACAAGGGAATCCTGGGAAGCCCAGTCTGACTAATGATAAGGACATAATATGGATATGTTTTAGAACCAAAAGATAAATTATTGGTTTTTCAAGTGTCTTAATAAGAAATATCTATTGCAGGAAGCCATTGCTTCCATCTATTTTTATAGAATCATCAGTTCTGCTTAGGACGTGTATTGAACTCAGTCTTGAGGACATTGTCTCTCAGTGTACTGATGTGAGGGAGACTATAGTTTGGATTAAATATGATAATTGTGTAAAAGAGCTCACACAGAGCCTTTATGAAAAGAAAATTCAGTGAAGGCTTCACATAGATGTAGGTTTTCTATGGTCAATATATTTTATCACTAAATTTAGCTATTTGAAAATTTACTTTACAAATATCTAACAGAAACAGTCATGGGTCTTATTATAGCCTCCTTCAATTCATTTATGTGACTGTGAAAAAATGTCTGGGAAGGGCTGAGAGTCTTTTCTTTGTGTTCCCTGTCATGATGTGAGGGAAGGAAGCTGCCTCTACTTTTCTTTCAAATAGGCCCTAGATTTGAAGCTTTTGGTACCCAAAAGAAAGGATTAATTTTATTGTGAATAATTCTCAGTTAAAATGTCAAATGCAACTCTCGATTTTTAATAATGTACATCTCTCATTGCATGCTATGGGGAATTTTGACTGAGTCCATGGTAGCATATAAACATTCCTGCTTCCTATAATCTGTGAGGTATATATTTTTTAAAAAATAAAAATATATACCAATGTTCTAGAATACTATAGTTTAAAACAGTGTTTTTGCAATAGATGAGGGTGACAACATATGCCCTAAGGTATAGAACTTGTCGTAAATACTGTGGCTGTAGTAACAAATACTAATAGAATTTTGAATGGTTGAGATAAGATGGCAATTGTCAAATATGTTATAGTGAGAAAATGCTGAAAAGAGAATTTAGACATGTGAGGAGAATTTTGAGCCAGTAGAACATTTTGGTACAAGTTTGGGTAGATGGTGTTTAAGGGGGAAATAACTAAAAAGGCATTGGCCGTCAGTTTTTAGAATAAATGGGATTGATTCCAGTTGCATAAATACTTCAAATTTCGTTTTATATGGTGTTGTTATATATAACCACACAGACAATTGCTTTATTCTGATATGCCTATTATTTTTACTTGAAATAAAGTAAACAGGCTATGTTACATGTCCAGGTTAGATTGGAAAATAGGTAGATGGCTACTGGACAGGAGGCAGGTGAAATCAAGGTAGATGTAAGAGTATTTGTTCAGAGTTGAAATTATAGGATGCTATTCCTCAAGTTCTGCTTAGAGAAATGACAGTCAAAATCTTCTGATACTTTCTGGACATGTAGAGAAGCACCTATAATGTGTTGGCCTTGAATCCTAGCATATCATGTGGGAAAACTTTCACAGTGCATAGAGTACATCCTGCACTATAAATGAAGCAGAGGAGTGTTCTAAAATCCCTTGCAGCACAAACTCACCTAAGTAGCAGCAACTTTGACCTCTTTGTGGAATAGTCCATCCCTAAGGGGTAAGCTGATGGTGTGAACATCATGAATGTGAAGAGTATAGAGAGAAGATTCCATTGGTTACATATGTAGTTGTTGCCATGGTGAATCAGTGTCTTGTCCTTTAGGAATCCATACAATCCAGTCAGCCTTCTGAGAGCCATATCTGGTGGTGATTGAATTCAATGTAGACCACCAGCCTCTCACAAAGGCATCTGTGTATCCAAGATTCTGCTCTTTGATACAGGATATTGCTATGTTGTGCAGCCTGAGCTTGAAGGAGGGTCTGAAGTGGTGGATGACAGCACTGGACTTGGCACATGTTTTAACACAGAATTGGATGGACCTTCTCTGAGAATGTATGGCTTGAGGATCTCAAAGGCTTTGAAGAGTAGCTGGCTGCTGCTGAAAAAACACAACTAAGGCAGAATTTCAAAGTAAATGCATTATTTTAGCCTTGATTCACTACTGCTCAGCCTGATATCTTAGACTTAGGTGCTATCTTTGCCTCATCAGCAGTTCAACTCTTGGAAATCACTGAAGATTGATGTACAGCACCACAGCACAGCTACTGAATGGAAACTCACAACCCACCAAGTGATTTCAAGCTATTCCTGTGAAGACTTGAGTTGCATGGGAAGATTGTTGATGGAAAACAAACAAACAAATAAACAATAACAAGGAATACTGGTTTCTGAAACAGTAGCAGAAACGAACAAATAAATGATCCAGACCAAAGCTGTGGCTGAGGGCAAGTAGGAAAGTGGAATGATTTTTTAAAAATAGTTTTAAAGATACACAAAGAAGTCATCGAAGTGTTTAGGCAATAAAGCGCCAAACCCCAGGACCTAAAGGCAGTCACCAATCAACCCCTGCCCAGGGGCTACATTCACACAAGAAGATGGACAATGTATAAAGAAGTGAAGGAAAAGCTAAGATCTTTAATCAAACTAGTATGCTAAGGATGAAATCCATGACCAAAAACTTGCTGACTATTCCCCAACATTGCTAAATGAATGACATCATGAGCAAATGAATGAATGAATGAATAACTTTTCAAAGACAAACAACAGCATCGACAGTAAAATCTAACAAAGATGGAAGGAAAAATAGTATAGTGCCTGCTGGTGGTAATTTTTTTTCAATACTCTGAATTCTAGCTACAACTAGAAGGTTCTGCTTCCTGAACAAAAGGTTAATACAGAAAGTGGGATTCTTGGCTACCAATCATCTCATCATCTTATTCTCTTCATAGACTAAAATGACCTGAAAACTGGGTGAATCTATCTGTACTATATCTCTTGAGCAATTATCTACCATTTGCGTAGAAAGAGGGGATCATCCTCTGGCAAGGAATTTGCACTTGGCATTGTATCTTTGGGAGCTCCTTTCAGGTTGTTTTGAGCATATGGAAATTAACTGGCTAAACTGTAAGTAGAAAGAAAATAAAAATGTCCTGGGCGAAGGGCAAGTGCTTCAGTCCTTAGAGGAAGGACCCCCTGCAGCCGTGAAAGGCTATATTCATTCTTAAGATGCCTCTGAATCTTCTTTCCATGGATCCGGATCTGCATGAACCCACACATCCATGCCTCGACACTGGGCAACATTGTCCAAAGATTTGATTCACCTCTCCAGTCATCTTAGTGTATAAAAACTAAGTTCTTAGTGAATAAAAACACATGGTCACAATCCTACCACTGAATAAGATAATGTAGAAGACCTGCCAGTTCAAGGTCACTCTGGCCCACAGAGCAAGTTAGGGATCAGCCTGGTCCAAACAGCTACAGAACAAGACCTGCTTGAAAAAAATGAATGAGTAGAACAATAAAAACACAGTGCATGCAGGAAAATAACAAATAAATGAATGGACACACAGCTTAGTTCAGAACTGCAAAATAAGACTGGAGGCCTTGGGATAACTAAAATTAATATGTAAAACAAATGACTGAAAACCTAATTTTCTTCTGAATATCAACTATATACATAAGACAATATAAACTCTGCAACTAAAAGTAAAATAAGTAAACTAAGAAAGAGTGTATGGGTGGAATAGCAGATATAGAAGCGAGAGTCGGGTCAGACGTTCATATACAGAATGCCAGGAGGAGAAAAAGTAAAGTTCATAATGAGCATATTGAAATAATGTCTGCAGAGTTTACATGCAAGTAGTTTGCATGTCAGAAACAAAATGAGAGTGGGGTAGAGGTACTTGAAGCTATAATGAATAAACAACTTTGAAAAATGATGAAATCCTCAAGATTCAACTTTATAAAACATCAGGAAGCATGGAAATGTGAAAGCAGATGCCAGTATAGGAAGTAGGGACGGAAAGGCTAAGGTGACCTCTAAGCACACTAACATCTAAGGATGTAACTCGATAATAGAGGACATGGCCATTTGGCAAGTACATCTAACATGGATGCAAATAAGGGATAGATTAAAAAAATAAAAGCACAGGAATTGAACATTTAAGTGATTAGAGATGCTCTCTAGGAACTAAATGGTGATGCTGCCAATTTATGTTAAGCTTTCACAGATAATGATGCATATGTAATATGGTCTGGAGAAATTAACCACCCAAAGAATGTCACATGTTGCTGCTATCCTTACTAGGAAACTAATAAGAAGAATGCAGAATAGCAATAAAACCCTGTCGGCATTTAAAAATACAATGAAATGGAAAGGGAATCAATGAAAATATGGCAGTAAAATCCAAGACACATCAATTATTCTATTAAGTAAAACAACTGAAATTTTCTACAGACAAAACGGGTAGATCAAATGGACTTTAAAATACAGAAAATAAAGTAAATGAAACTCATTGACAATTGCAAACCTCCTCTCATTCTTCAGGACAGGGAGCTACCTGATGATTGGCAGGATAGTGATGACAATCACCTACACTGCTGTGTGTACTTGCACCAACCATAGTGAACGTCGTTTAATCACAAAAACCCTTGCAAGTTCTTAAGAAAATACATGAATTCAGAAATTGCAAATAAACACATAAAGCAAAAGTTTACATGTGGAAAACAAACTGAATGCCATATTGAAAGATTAACATCTCTATAAAATGGCAAGTATCACTGACAATGTGGATTTTAAAATGTGTTTATAAAACTGGAGCTAGTTGACCAACATGGAATTCTATGCAAGTGGTAAAGATTGCAATATATTTGTGAAACTGAGGGTTTTCTGAGCCACAGTGTGAAGCTAACCAAATCCCAAGATTAAGAAAATACAGGTCATGTTCTTTGAATATTAAAAAATCCACGGGGAAATAAATGAAAAGTAATAGAAATTTTAAGTGTTTAGAAATTTGGTAAGTAAAAGACATAAAAAAAAGTGACCATGTAAACAATCTGAACTAAATAACAAAATGTTATGAAACTTAAGCCTTATTTTTTATGAACATAAACATGATAAAGATTATAAATGTAATACATGTTAGCACTTACAATGTTTCTATTAATGTTTATACATGAGAAAGGCTGAAAACATCTACTTAAGAACAGTAAACATTACAGTTTAAAAAAGTGAGTAGAGGGATAGCTCAGTTGATAAGAGTGGGTAAGAGAGATCATTGCTCTTCTGCTCTTGCTGGGGACCAGGATTTGGTTCTCATCACCTACATGGTGGCTCACAGCCACCTTCAACTCCAGCTCTAGGGCATCTGATGCCCTGGGACCTCTGAGAACTCTTTTATACTAATGGTGCAATTTCCTGTATTCAGGCAATCACATACACACATAAAATAAAATATATATAGTTAGGAGAGTTTGAATCCAGTTCTAGTGACTCAGCTTTAGAATCTTTGAGAGGCTGAGACAGGGGGATTGCAAATTCAAAGCCATCCTAAATAACATGGCAGATTCTGTCTGATAATGGAAAAATAAAAGGTTTTGAGATAGAGTTCAGTAGTAGAGCACTTTCTCTCATTCATAAATCACTAGATTCAATTACCAATTCAGAGCAAAAGGTGTTTTGTTATGTAGACTTTATACATCACACCTTACACTGATCCAGGAGTGAAAAGAACAATCAATTTTTCACACAGAATAAAACTCGAGTGGATGCTCTAACTGTAATGTACCTGCACAGTTACATGGGACCTTTCTACATGAATCACAGACAAGGCAACAGATCAAAACTGACAGAAGAGAAAATTAAAATCACAATCACTTCAACCTTAGGAAAGAATTGGAATCAATAGTGAAACATTGTTAGCAAATAAAATCATGAATTTGGGGCTTTGATTGTTAATTTCACCAACCATTAGGGAAGGGAAGCCCTCCACAATTGTGATATGGCCTATGCCCTTTCTCTAGCATAGTAGCAGTTCACCAATATCAATGTTAATTTGCAAAGTTGCAAGTATTTTGTTCCGTTTCACCATAAAACAGAAAGGTTAAAAATGTCCCTTCCATTTAGCAAATACCAAGTATGTCCTAATACAGGCCAAGAAATTCATGAAGAAAATGTTTTTGTTTTTCTTTTGGTATACTTTATATATTTGAAGTAAAAACTCATTGATAGCCGGGCTGTGGTGGCGCACGCCTTTAATCCCAGCACTCGGGAGGCAGAGCCAGGCGGATCTCTGTGAGTTCGAGGCCAGCCTGGGCTACCAAGTGAGTTCCAGGAAAGGCACAACACTACACAGAGAAACCCTGTCTCAAAAAACTAAAAAAAAAAAAAAAAAAAAAAAAAAAAAAAAAAAGAAAAACTCATGGATAAATCCTCTTGAAAAAGCATGGACAAAACATAGCCAACTTATGGTACTCCTCAGATGAGCACTTCTAAGCGATGATGGGAAATACTGATTTCATTTTCACAGACTAATTTAATTAGTTAAATGTTATATATTAAATTTTGTACTGAATATTCAAAATACAGCATATAATACACCTATTAACTTCAACATATTGAACTGAATTTTGGCTCAATCAATAATAGCAATTCAACTGGAGAGATTAAGTACTTTAGGTAGTTCAACAGAACAAAAAACATGATTTAATTGTAACTGGTTATATGAGTCAAAAAATCCTCGCAAATTTCAGTATTTTATTAAAAATGTATCTTTTCTCAAGGCAAGAAGTCAGACTGAGCTGCTCTTCAGCAACTTTCTCTCAAGCAGTATGGGTAAATCTTGAGCTTTTGTTTATATCTCTACCACGGCACAACATGATTTCCCATTTCCTTTTGGGATGGAAGAGAACAACTCAAGTCAGCACTGCCTTGGTGGAACATGCAGCTGTCTTGAGGAACATCTGAAGTCATAGACTCAGTTTTTGATGCTATCCTTGTTATAATTCCAGCAGTGAATAAAGCCAGAGAGAAACCATTATATTATCATGACACGCTAAGGCACGAGGCTGTCTAGTTACCTGGAAAGCAGGAACAGTTCCCAAATAGTCTTGGTGAGCACTAAAACCTGAACATACATAAATAAGATTTAGTAATAGCAGGAATGGCAGTACAGTTAGAGGGAGGGGGAAATAAAGTCCTGAGAAATCACTGTGTAATTTGACCTCTGTAGAACAAAGGGATTCAGTCCTATGTAAAATACGTAAGACAAATGAAGGCTGCAGGAAAGGATTCTGTTCTGAGTGTCTAGAATCTCCAAGTAAAATCTATTGAATATATTTTCATTATCTCCCAAATAGAATTATCACCTTTCTATATAATCTTGATGCCCTCCACAACTGTAAAAATGACTTTGATGTGTGTCACAGGTTCTGTAGCTGGGAAGGATGCGGTTGCTTCCTTATTTTGTTTGGAAGCTTGCACGATGCCTCCTATTACCATGAAATCTAGTACTCACGGAGGATTTAGCTCTGGTCCTCTGGATCCTGTGTCTGAAGTGCATGATGGCTTCAACAATATGGACTTACCTTCCACCTCTGGGGAAAGACCAAGCACAGTTAGCAATAGCCTATAATTAGAAGTCTCATGAACAATCCTGATGAACAACTTAAAATAGGGCTTTTTTATGCCTGCCTGGTGTTGGGGTTTTTGTTAGACCTAGATATATTTTAAAAACTTTTTTGGTAGACAGTTAATAGTACAATTTGAGTGACTATTTAAAGCATCCTTACTATTTTTATGTGTTCCCCTCTTTCTGTATTTATCTCTTTCCTGCCCCTTTCCATGAATAACCCTTTCAGATCGCATGTATCCTGCTATTTCCCTCTCCATTGCCCCCACTTCCCCAAATAGTCTCTTTTTAACTTTTCTTGTTTCTGCAATTACTCAGGTTATATACTCACGTCTCAAGACTTGAAGCTTGGGACCTCAGGTGAGACGTTGGTCTAGGTTACCTCATTGAATAGAATCTTTTCTAATTCCATCTATTTATCCACAAATTTTATGATTTCATTTTTTTTCTTTTACAGCTGAGCAGTATTCCACAGCATACATGTACCACATTTTCATTATCCAGTTTGGTTGGAGGACATTTAGGCTGTTTGCATCTCCTAGCTATAGTGAAAGGAGTAGCAATGGACATGGCTGAGAAATATCTGTAGATTAAGATATCAGGTCCTTAAGGCATATGATGAGGTTTAATACAGCTGAGATATACTATAGGCTTATTATTTGCTTTTTGATGACCCACCAAGCTGGTTTCCATAGTGTCTGAACATAGTGGCTGAACAGCTTTGTAGAACAGTTCCCTTTCCCACATCCCCTCCCACACTTGTTGCCATTTGTTTATTGATCCTCACTGTTCTTACTGGGGCCAAACCATTATGATTCACATTTTCTCTAATTGCCAGGGACAATGAACATTCTTTGAGATGTGACTCAGCCATTTTTATCTTTTCTTTTGAGAACTTTCTGTCCCAGTCTATATATAGCCTGTGTTTGAATGGGATGATTTTGCTTATTTGTTAGTTTGTTTTACTCTTTGCCTTTTGAGTTCTTTATATATTCTGTATATTAGTCCTCTGTCAGATGGGCAGCTGGCAAACATTCCCTCCCATTCTGTGGGTTTTTCTCCTCAATGGATCGATCGTTTGTTTAGCGATGCGGAAGCTTTTCAGTTCTGTGAAGCCTCGCATTGCTGTGGGATGGTCTGTATGTCAAATTACCCTGATTGGTCAATAAATAAAACACTGATTGGCCAGTGGCTAGGCAGGAAGTATAGGGGGGACTAACAGAGAGGAGAATTGGAACAGGAAGACGGAAGGAGTCACTGCCAGCCACTGCCATGATGAGCAGCATGTGAAGATGCTGGTGAGCCACGAGCCACGTGGCAAGGTATAGATTTATGGAAATGGATTAATTTAAGCTATAAGAACAGTTAGCAAGAAGCCTGCCACGGCCATACAGTTTGTAAGCAATATAAGTCCCTGTGTTTACTTGGTTGGGTCTGAGTGTCTATGGGACTGGCGGGTGACAAAGATTTGTCCTGAACATGGGCAAGGCAGGAAAACTCTAGCTACACCGCGTGTTCACTGCAGCAGAGGCACACGTATCTTGGTGCTCACCAGTTCTTCTCTAGTTGGTCTTAAGGCCTGCTCAAGAAGATTGAAATCCTACCAGATACTGGAAACCTAGATGGCTCCCTCAAAACAGTGAAGCCATGGATCCTGGTGGAGGACCTACAATAGCTCCTTAACTGAGCCATTCTAATCCCTACTACATTCTTAATATGCATGTTTATACCCACAGGTAAATGTAACTCTGACTGTTTTTCAAAGAAATGTCTCTTTGCAATGGACGAAGACCATTGCAGAAAACCCCGACTGGTAAAAATTCAGAGTTGTGGAGCCCAGTCCCAACTGATACATCTACATACAGCAAACACTTGCACCTAAGACTCAGCAATCATTGCAGGGGAGATTTTGAGTCATAGAAAAATAATGGTGAGAACGTGCTTCCTAGAAATGTCAGAGAAGCTACACCAATGATGTCTTATCAACATAGCTGCCTAATATGACCAGAGCAAGACAATAATATTAAGCGAGATAACATGAAAGAGAGAAATTTCAGGAGGCCACAAATTTGAAAGAGAGCATGGGGGAAGAGTACATGGGAAGGTTTGGAAGGACTAAATGGAAGAGGAAAATGATAGATTATAATCTCAAAAGTAAAACAATGTATTTTAAAAATAACTTGATTTCAATGATATCAAATAAGCAATCCTTATTATCTACAACCAACTGCTAAGTGTTTGATTCTTCATATTAAAATACAATTAGTATCATGGTGCAGCTGAAGAGTTAATGCTCAGTGAGGTGATGTCAGACTCCACAAGAGGATGAAAGCTTGACTTATTCATTCTAAACAGTTTTACACAGTGGCTGTGAGCTTGTATATGCCTTCAGTACATTTTCTTTGATCCCATATATTCCCTTCCTATGAAATCCCATTTTCTTTGTGTATCCAAAGCTTCCTAACCCTTTATTTAGATATAAAGCATAGTGGCATTATAGCAATTATTGTCTATTTCCCATAAACTGAACTCCCATGTTATCTGACACAGTAAATTGTTCTTATAAAAGTGGGGTGATATAATTCTAAGGGACTATAGAGCAATGGGCCTGAATAAACTAAATGTATCCTTTAAAAGACAGAAAAGAAGTATCCCTATTGACTAGTCAGAATCTGATTGGCTCCAGTACATCTGTTTGTAAAGCATATTTAGAATGAAAAGTTCTATTGGTTAAGTGGGTTTTGGCCCTGGACATGATACGTGTTTTACATTTAATCTTTATATTAATAGAGCAAAGAATCTAGGCTGGAGATACATACAGTTCAGCACTTAAAAACAATCACTGTTCTTCCATGGGACCTGGGTTCAGTCCCAGCACTCAAATCTTCCAACTACAAGTATCTACAGCTCTGGGAGATCTGACACCCTTCCCCTTTCTGGCCTCTGTGGGTACACACCCACATGTGTACAAACACAAATGCAGACACATGCAAGTAAAATGGAAAACATAATAAAAAAAAAACAGATCAAAGATATTTTAAGTGAGAAAATGAGGCAGGGGATGGTGAATTGAGAGTGATTCCTAATTGAATGAGAGTAAAATGTGGGATTTGACTTTAGATTTACACAACACCCAAAGAAAGAATAGTGTGTTTAGTTCAACACAGGGTTTCCAAAGAAGGAGTTACTATCCCAAACAAGCAGATGTTAAACAAGTATTTATAGCTATGGTGACATTAATCAAAAATGAGTATACTTAAAGAAAATAAGCACTTGTTTTGACCAAACTGAAAGCTTTTTTTGATTTCCAAACAGACCTTAAAAAGAAATGCAAAAACATATTGTATCAACTAGTGTATTCAAGTCTTCTGTGTTGCTGAGGCTCTGGGATCTGGAGCCTTGCAAACACTAGAAACACTGCTTTATCCAGGGCTGCTCTCTGTTTAGAAATTATCAAGTGACAGGCCTGTGAGTGTCCCTTCCAAACTCAAGCCAACCAATTCAGAGTCCACAGCCCAGCTTTTTCTTCTGACTGGCCTCCTAGACTTTGGGCTGATATCTCAGTGTCCTTGAAACAGTAGCACCAACCAGATAGCATAGCCAGAAATGGGTTAAATGATTTGTTCTGTTAGTCCTTTGCCTGCGTGATCTGCATTGGTGAGTCCATCACAAAGAAACTCACAGAGCCTCTTCCTGCCAGTGTTCCTTCACTCCTGCCTCTTTCCCATCATCTCTGAAAGATGTTGCTTGTCACCTCTCTGAACTGTGAACAATCTGTGTACTTAATGACAATTGCCTCCAAATCAGTTGGCCTTAGCATAGGTAAACAATAACAAAAAGCTTTATGTTGAAGCATCTATCTTGGAAATACCAGATTTTGTTTTTCATTTTTTCCCTGTTATCCAAATAAATTTAATAAATGTTGAATATTTATCCACAAGCCATAAGTTACTTCAGGTGGTCTTCTTCCAGAATGGAGTGCAGTGCCTAATGATATGATCTATTTTTTTTCTTTTTAATGTTTGCCCATAGAAACAAAACAAAAAATATAAATTGACCATCATGCATACATGGAATTTAGATTTTTTGTCTTTTCAGATGTCAATAGACCCTATAAAAGTTAAATATGTTAAGAGGAAACAAAATTACTCTAACATTAATTTTAATTTTAGTGGGCATTTTAAGTTCTTTATTGCATATCATTCAATTGATAATTGTATTGTCTTGTTTTCAGTACAAATGTAATTGTTATAATATGTAATATTACGTGAAGAATAGCAACTTGCCTTTTTTGGATAAATGGTCGTTTTATTCAGTTTCCTAGGGAAGGATTTGTTTAGGATTCTGAAATACTGTAACAGAAAAATGTCTTCTTGAAAGTTTTATAAAAAGCAAAACTATTTCCAAAGTACTAGAATATTTATATTTTGTTTTATATTGACAAGATGTTTAGATGCTCTGATGAAGGCAGAGCTTGATGCATTTTCTAATAATAGTTCAATACTAATTTTAATCTGACATAATAATAGCAGTTTTAATCTGGTCTTTTTGTGTTGAATAAGGTTGTAATTTCTATTGATTCACTAAAGCTGACCAAATCCTCTACTATCTTCTCTGACACATTACCTAAGTTGCTTAGTACATATCTTCAAAATCTTATGAAAAATTGTTTGGTATGTCACCGGGATAGAAATGAAGTTTTAGAAGATAAACCATATCCAAAGACATTGTACAAGCTTTATCCAAGTGTTTGCGGCAAAGCTGTGCTTGTTTGCTTGCAGCGCTCCCCCTCCTTGCCCCCTCTCAGTATTAGCTTTGAAAATTCAAAAAAAGCTCTCCGTTCAATGATTCTGTATTGGCTAACCTCCAAAGAAAAACAATGTTTCACTTCTAAATAACCACTACGTAACTCTTCCTGATAGGAAGACCTGGGAATCTTTGTTGCATCCAGCAAGTCTGTGTTCCTCGCTTTCCAGACGAAAATTTGTAATTCATATTTCCTCAGGCCAGAATTTTGAAATGAATGCCCAAAAGGGATGTTATTTGTATAAGAGGGTCTTGCAAATATACCGTCAATTCTCCTTTGAGTACGGCTCTTCTGTCTTAGAGCAGACTCTTTGTCAGAGGGGACCCTGTCACTTGTCCTGGTAGTTAAAATGTAGAAACAATCTCTCCTTGGACTGAGTCTTCACATTTTGAAAAATTGCCACAGCAAATTCCCCAGCTTGCCAAGTTGGCAGATCCTAAGCTTGGAGTTGGAGGCCAGCCAGGCATCAATGGCGCATCCCAAACCCCTGAGTCAGCATCCAGGGCTGCCATTCTCTGTCTCATGTGCAGGAAAGCATGCCACTATCTTCGTGAGCCAAGCCCTGAGCTTGATTCTGAAACCCAGACAACTTTCAGGTTGTGGCTCCATAACCTAGAGTAGGGAACACAGGAAATTTTAATCAATTCTGATATGGGAGAACTCCTTAAGTTTGATGCATTTGAACCCTCCCCCCTGTTTTTCCAGAAAGTGAGCTAGAAGTCTGAATAATTTTTTGGCTTGAGTTGTAAAACACAGGTCCTGACCCCTTGTCGTCATTAAAGATCCCATGGGCTCTTTTCAAAGGACTAAGGGGGATTAACCTTTCTGTTCTGGCTAAATTCCTAATTGGATAATTACATTCTGCCTCCCTAAATTATCGCTGTAGCTCCAATTGGATATGGAATTTTCACTTCCTGTCATAAAAGGTTGTGGGGTGTTAGGACATTTCACCCCAGGGGTGGTGCCAATTAAGTCGTTAGTGAGGTGAAATCTGTATGAGGTTTGTCTTTCTTTTTTGCAATCCTTTTCCCCACCTCCTGATTTGGAGTTTAAAATGTGTGGAAACCATTCAGTCCTTCATAATGAAAGGGATGTCATAAGTTAGCAACACTGCTTGCTGTCACATTATTTCGACGAATATAATAAAAGCAGTCAATAATTGATAAGCGTTTGCAGGAACGTTATCCTTAGAAAGAACAAAAGCATTGCTTGAAATGCTGCTTGTCCAAACCCCCGAGGAAAGGGTTTCTGGAGCAAGTTCACACACTGCATTTTTGGGAGGGAAGTCTGGGGCAGCTCCCTGTGACTGGTCGAGCTTTTGTGGATTGTTGGCTCAGCATTCACTGCAACATTGAGGCCCGGGACCAGGGCCAAGGGGAGCCAGTGTCTCTCCTGCATATGGATGCAGGCATTAACTGCATTAATGGTGGGTAGATTACACACGCTCTTGGTATGGAAAGTAAAGGTCACATATCAGTCTCTTCAGCTGTATTTATCTGTACTGGAAATCATTGCCCACAGAATCACCTTTGAACCCCACAAGTAAGACAGCCAGAAATATCCTATGCTTAGCCAGAGGTGAGGAAAAATTAATAGTCATCTTGGGCTATTTATGTTTTATTGGGCTATTATTTATTTATAATTTCGCTGTTAAATCAGTCAAAATAGCTTTTGTGGACCAACTATAATCATGCTTGTTCTTTGAAATAAGCCATGGCACCAATAGATACTATAGTGGGTTTTGTGGTTTTATTCACAGAACACTTGAAGTGATTCCTTAGAAACATTGTGTAAAGATTATATAACTTGAGAGAAAAAAAAATCCTTCTTGCTCCAACTCTCACACAGCTGCACTGGAGAAAAGGTGAGGTTTGGGTTCTTGTCCATGAGATAGGAAAGGAATCTAACAACCGAGATAAAAGACCACGTGTACCCAACAGATGATAAGGAAGTACTCCCTCTGCCCACTCTCTCACTAATACTGTAAATCCATCCTTCACTGTGTCACAAAAATAAACTAGTTTTCAAGAGTTTAAATGCAATGTCTCAATATTTGCAACATAAATTTAAAAAAAAAAAAACAGGGTTTCAGTTTCATCACGTTCTATTTTATGCTACTTCCTTGGCAAAATATAAGGGTTGATTTTTAAACCGTGAAGTAGGGTTTTATTTGAGAGCCATTAGGTTAATTTTTACTAACCTCACTGAGGCAAATGGCACCATCTGACTTATGAACTTCACTATTCTATTAGTGCTAACATATCTGTGTCTATTGATTACCGCTTCCCGCCCTCCCCCACCCCAGGACTTTTCTCAGCGGGAAATTTCTCCCAGGTGGCCAAATCTCTCCCCCTGAAAGTGGATATTGTACACTTGCCTGAAAGTACTACAGAAGAAGCAATGGAGCTGGGGTATTGCCGATTTTTGATTATACTTGCTTAAGTTATTTGTAGATAAGTCCCTGTCCTCCGCCAATGGCTGCAGACATCTCACCTAAGTGAATGTGGATATATGCTTAAAATTCAAATTTAATCATATTGCATGTCTTATTGTTGCTATTTTATCATTCATAATTATATCAGCACATATTTTAACTACTAGTGAAATTATTAATAACATTTTAGCATTATAAAGACTGCCAATCCAGAGTTTGCCATTACACCCATCTGCATATTTTATATTGTAAGACCTTGCCATGTATGTACCTGAGATCCGGTAGCTTATCTAACAGACCACTCATTTAAACGTCTGTTCTGGCTGATGTAATGGCAATCATGACTTCTCCTTTGAGATAAGCATGTATTTTTCATTCATTGGAATCATTCACTCAATGACTCCTTGCAATCTCACTTTAGAGATGTAATAATCCAGGATTTCAAACATGACCAAAGAATTCATCCAAAAGACAGCAGATGATAACATTGAGATAAAATTTGATATGTGTAGTAGTTATTTCTCTGATCCTAACATTTCTTTAAGATATGGACAATGTAAAAACTATACCAACTATTTCATGTGGGCACAATTACTCATTAAATAATACTAATTGAAATGTTAAAAATATTGAACAGTTTACTACAATAATTGTGGTATTACTTCAAAGGATGAAAAACTATGAGGTAACTTTCTGGTTAATCATAACAGTCATTCTTCCAGTAATGCTAAGTATTTAACTTTCTTTGCTTTTCTTTGATCAAAATTAGTGGCACAGTTATGTACTAGTGTATACCAAACACACACACACACACACACACACACACACACACACACACACATACACACGACATACACATGCACATCTGAACATATCTCTGTAAGATATGGTAGTCAGGCAAATAATGAATAAATATTACAAATAAAAAGTTATTTATCAATTTATCTCATTGTTATTACCTCTGAAAATAGGAAATAGTTTGAGAATACTAAAGAGAACAAAATGGAAGAGCTTTCATGTTTCTCCACCCAGGCTTGTTGGCTAAGGTTTCTTTAAGGTTTGCTAACTGAACAGTTACCTAGCAAAATTGACTGGCAGGCTTCATTGTGAAGAATGCCATGTCAGCTCCTAGGCAATAATCTGTTAGTCAGTAACGCAGTTGAGTTAAACACTGAGGTGTTTAGTTTTAAGTACTTCTTCCAAATTGCTCCCAAGTATCCCAATTTACTTCCAGACCATTGCGTCCCTATGAATAGATTCAAGTATTCAATATCATGTATCTTTCTCAGTCCACATATACACACAAATACACATACACAGAGACATACATTATTGAGGTATTCAGAGGTGTGACAAGCATGTTTTTATAGCACCTTGTCATGCCAGTATCATGAAGGTGTAGCCACCACTAAAATGCTTGAAGCATCAAGTTGTAACAATCCTGTGTATAAAACATTGTGATTATAATCATCTTTATATAATAATGCAACACTAGCTGAAAAATACACTCCTGGGAGAACCAAAGGCGGAGAAAATTGAAACACATGCAGAGGACTGGCCATAGTTCTTGCACTATGCCATTCTCTGTATATATGATAATGAAGCAGAAACCAGAATTAGGTCATGAATGCATTTGACCTTAATTGAGTCCTTGTGAAGCCAGAGGACAACGTGACAGCAGTGGGAACTGACAAAGTAGACCACCTGCTACAGTGCCTGGCCTTAAATGTTCACTGGACGGCATCAGGTGACATGAATAATTATGATCTTTCTGGCATTAAAGCCTCGATAGGCTTATTGGTTTTAAATTAATATTATTTCATTTTAGAGCACTTGATGTCAAAAGAGGAATGAGCATATTGGAAGCTAATTGGTGACATACATTCTAGCTATGTCATGATAGATAACATTATGTCTTAAGATCTACTAGAAAAATAACTCTCATATCCACCTATGTTTAACAAATATAAATTGAGTACCTTTTATCCAAAATGCTTAAAACCAGAAACTTTGCAGAACATGGATATTTAGAGTTTTAGAATGATTGCTTCACTGCAGTATAAGATGTTCCAAAACATGAGAGTATTTTGAGCATCTTGTTAATGTCCTAAATGCCTTGAAACAATTTAGTATTCAGAGTAGGGCTAACCAATTTGTCCAAATAACTTATTTCTTAAAAAATAGCACTTAGAGACCAAATATGGTAGCAACTACCTTTGATCTTGACACTAAGGAAGTAGAAAAAGGTGGATATCTGAGTTGGAGGCCATCCTTATCTACACAGTGAGTTCCAGGCTAGTCGGTGCTAATTAAGGAGACTTTATTTCTAAAAAGAGGAGAGAGCGAGAGCAAATGAGTGAGTGAGAGATATAGAGGGGGGAAATTCAACTTAGATTGAAAAGCTATCATTTCTTGTAAATCACTATATTTAAGGTACTCTCATCCATGAAAGTTGAGGTCTATAGGTATATGTTAAAACCAGAGAAATCAACAGAGCTGAATCACCAAGTAACTGTGATAGAAATGCGTTACATTCAGTTCTCCTTATGTAATTGATAAAGCTGATTTAAAGTCTGCAGCTGCGCAGTTGTATGTTGCTGTTTGAGGTAGTACAGCAATGTGAGGTAACAAATGCCTTCCATTGCTTGCTCTGATGTCCTCTTCCTCTGTTGGCTTTTCTGCCTTGTATCCTCCTCAGGTGAGTGGGTGCAAGCATGTTTAAATTTAGAAATGCAAATTTAAAAAATATTCTGCTTAAGCACTTAGCTGTGAAACAGATTTCTTCCCAGTCTTATACAGACATACTTTCTCATCTGTTCTCTTTACAGGTATTTATAAACCTTATCTGAGCAAAATCAGGAACGTAAAAGAAAATTGACTGCTTCCTTATGAGCATTCTAAAGGTCCCTTAGAAAATCCTTTACAAAAACTAATCTAAAAGCATGTGCTGTCTGCTGACGAGAAGGTAAACGGAACAAAGATGTGAATGCAGAATTGAGTGGCTTGGTTAATGCAGAGGAGATGTCACAAAGATAGTTATTGTACTTTCTTCATCGAAGGAATAAAGTAGTTTAGGTAGAATAAGGCCTGCAGAAAGAGGACCTAGAAGAAAAGAGAAATGAAGAGCAGAGAAGAATAGAAGCAAGTATTTGCTGACAGATGGAAAAAAAAGGGGGGGGAGGCATTGCCAAGAATTAACAATGGGTGATGTGGCTAACTGAAGAGATACATTTGCAAACTTCTATCCACTTCACACTTCACCTGCTACCTCCCAGTGAGACCCAGCGGTTTCTGACTATGTCAGTCTTCCTTCTGATTCATTTCTGGCTCTTGTCTTCCTTCTCTTCATTCTTCTTGCAGAATTCCGGCTTCTCTGCTAAATTCCTTCTGTTTGTAAGGTGCAAAGGTAACAAGTGCCAGAATCAACAGTCTTTTCTAGTCAGCACAGCTAGTGATTCAATCTGGGTGAGTAGTTACTCATAAGATGCTCATTGAGAGCATAAAGCATGGGTTGATGCCCATGGAAACAGTGTATTTCTAGCTAGACAGAGATACACATCTCCGGAAATGCAAGCCACAAGCAAAGATGCATTTGCTAGACAGAAGTTTTCTAAAGCCTCCAGTTAATTCCAATATGGTAAGTGAATTCAATTCATGAGAAGAAACAGCCTGGGCTGCAAGCCCAAAGTACAGGGGAGAACATCTTGGCATCTTTAGAAAACAAAATACAAAATGTAAATACTGCATGCCCTTGACAAAACTTGGAATGACCTTTAACACCTTCCTCTAATTTTCTAAGTTTCCCTTTATGAATGAGATATGTAATGTTTGTATGTGCATGTATGGTTTTTGTTTGTTTGTTTGTTTTTTAATTTTTTGACTATTGGTTGGTAAGGTTGGAGTACCGGTGCTGTGAATAGAATGGTTTTTTTTTTTTTTTTCATTCTTTTAGTATTCTTCTGTTGCATCTCAGCCTCATGCAGTGGTTTCTACCTTGGATTTCAGGTGAGTCTACTGACAGGTTTGTGAAGAGACCAAGTGCTGTTCTCTATGTCTAGAACATCTGGCTTAGCAGCTCTAGGCCTGAATATGTTCCTAAAACATTTCCTGGTGCTTCTGCTGATCCCAGGACCATACTGTGAAAGCCATGCCTAATAGAAAGCATCACTGAGACCTCAACACAGTCTCAAAGCATTGAAAAGTTTTAACTCAATCCTTCATATGGATGACTGGTTGGCATATCTGCACAGTAGGGGCAAATGCAACTTGGAACCAAGGGTGACCTTGGCTGCGAGACAGTATCAGATGGCTGTCATAAGTAGGATAGAGATGAAAATTATCTTAATAGAAATTCATCTGTTCTCAGGAAGCTAGGAAATCAAAAAGAAAATATCATTAAAAATGCAAGAAAGAGAAAGTTGAATGTAGGCTTCATTTGTTTTTTGGGTGAAGAGAAGTAGACTGAGAGCATGCCTGCTGAGTACTCTTACCAGTCATTTCTCAACTATAACGCTCCTTTGTGTGAGCGTTAGAGGCATGAGTGATGATTACTATTGGTTGTCAACTAGACAAGACTTAGGTTTGCCTAGGCGACAAATCTCAGGGCATAACCATGAGGAGTTATCTGGTTTAGATTAATTGAGACAAGAAAAATTACCTTGACCAGGGGCAGCAATGATCTGTGCACTAAAGTCCTGGGATTGACTGTGTGATTGAGATGAGCATAAGCATTCACTGCTCTCACCCACTGACTGCAGGTGCAGTGCGATCCCATGCCTCAAGCTTCCCCACCAGCACGGACCATACCTTGTTACTTTTGTCAAAACATTTTACACCAGCAATATACAAACCAGTACAGCATGTGTCTCCTGGATTCAGATCTTCTGGTTGGATTTGTTGGACTCCACTGTATACATACTTGCTCCACAGTCACTGAATCTCTCTAAGAGAACAGCCACACACTTTCACATTCTCCATGTCCAATAAACAAGGAAATGCAGTCTTGCCTTTTATAACTACCACCTCTCTGTGTTATCTGCTTCCCAACACTTGTTCTTTCTCCTATACTACTCCTAGAATCAGAAAGCACAAAATTGCCCCCAAACTCCTATGTGAACATTAGTAATGAGTTTGACTAACATGTCTGAATTTTTTTTAATCACTTTGACAATTCTTTGAGGAAGATAGTATGTTCTAGGCATCTTCTCAGAAGTAATTGAAGTTGATAAGGTTTTTTTTTTCCCCAGGTCACTTGGCTGTTGAGTAGCCAAGCTCATCTAGAACTACCTATGGAGGGGAGAAGAGCCCCTCCATCACCTGCCTGTCTCTATTCTGGTCCATTTGTCCTTGGTTGCCTCTCCTTCTTCAGCCTGCACTTCACTTCCTCATGGAATCTTTTTTTTTTTCACAAGAAGGAAGGTATTCCCATTCCTATTTTGTGCTGGCTAATATTTTGTCACCTTGACACAAGTTCCAGTCACCTGGGAAGAGGCAACCTCAGCCGAGCACTTGCTTCCTTCAAGCAGGCAGGTAGACAAGTTTGAGAGGGCGGTTTCTAGTTTAATGATTGATGTGGCAGCACCCAGCCCACTGTGGGAGGTGTCATTCCCAGACAGATGTCCTAGGTTGTACAAGAGCAAGCCATTGACAGACAGCCAGGAAGCAGCATCCCTCTGTAGTCTGCTTCAGTTCCTGCCTCCAGGCTCTTGCTTGAATTTCAACCCTGACTTCTTTTAGTGATATACCATGATGCAGAAGTATTAGCCAATTAAAACCTTTCCCTCCCACAAATTGCTTCTGGATATGGACTTTATACCACAGCAATGGAAATCAAACAACACTGATCTGACATCATCATGTCTATGTGTCTTTGCTGAGTGCCTCCAATCCTGCTTTTTGTGTTGCGGATCAAGCTCACCATTCTCTTCCCTTTGGGGTATTATTCCCTTACATCCAAATATGAATTGGTGTCAGTGGCTTCATACTTTGTTCAGCACACACACACACATCTCTTTCTTTTTGACTTCATGGGACTTGTATTCTGTGGTACGATGACAAAACATGACATCTGCAGCCCATACACTAAGACGCACTTCTAGCCCCTGAAGATCCCTCTACGTTTTTTACACCCCAGAGAGTAACACCTTAACAAAATGTGTACTTTCTTTCTATAAGACTTATGTATGAGCTTTAGTTGTTTGAAACATTTATTTAATGAATAACAGAGCCCCTCAAAAGAGAATGTTTTACATTATGAGTTTGAGTGAAGCTTAATTTTTGAGCAAGCACAAGGAAATGGTCTAGGTTACTTTAGGAATTCTGAGACTAACATAATGAAATTTAAAATTCATAAGGTAAATACTGATACTATTTTCTATAATATTAGAGAAGCCAATGCTTTAGGTACACACTGAGAGTCTTTACTTGTGTGTAATTTATGTTTACCTACATAAAATAAGCCTGACTTTCAATACTGCTTACCTCTTCACTTCATTTTATATTGTCATTAAGAAAGTTTCCCAAATTAATCTTGTGTTCATTTTAGAACTATTTCTCCTCCAAATATTCTTTCCCAACATTTCCAAGAATCACATTCCTCCTATTTTCTACTTTCATAGTAAGACCCAGCCCTTGACAATTACAATGGGGTCGTTCTTAACTAGATGAGGGTCTTGGAGCAAAGGCAGAGCTGACACAAGAAGACAGTGAACCCAGTTAAATCAAAAGGTAAAGGTGGAGAAAAGACACAAGCAAACAGAAAGCCTGTCCATCAAAGCAGGAGAGTGGCCCTGGATGCACAAGAACAAGGGATGGTGTAAACACTGTGTTACATTGTCCCTTGATGGGAATTAAAATCTACACTTCAGTCCTGGAGTACTCTTCCTGAAGTGAAGCCTGAGGTCCTCTAAGGTCAAGTCTTGCCCGGCATATTGTAGTTATAATATTTCTATTTTTATATTACTGATTGCAGAATGAGTCAAGGACATTATACAATTCTTCAATCTATAATGTACATAATACAATTATACATATTATCATTAAAGAAACATCGATATAAACCTACACATATATATGTATACACATACATACATACATATATATATATATATATATATATATATATATTACTAAGATAATGTTTTGTTTTGTTTTGTGTATGTATCTGTGTGTATATGCACATGCAGTGAGTGTGGGGTCCTGGGTGATATCAACTATTTTACTCAGATGTTTTCCACCTTATTTTATTTATTTATTTATTTATTTATTTATTTATTTATTTATTTTTGAGACAGGAACTCTCATCAAACCTGGAGATGTTGATTTGGCTGGCCAGCAAGCCTCAGAGAGTTATCTGTCTTTATCACCCAGCACTGAGTTTATAGGCTAGTGCCATTAGATATGGGTTTTATGTAGAAGTTTGAGATCAGACTCAGGTCTTCATGCTTGTATGGCAAGTAATTTATCCACTAAGTCATCCTTTCCACCTTCTGATTTTTTTTTTTTTACTATGGACTATTTCTATGTCCTTGCATTTATTTTGAAATCTATTATTGGATATTTTATTCAAGAAAGTAAGCAAAAATAAACGTGCCAACTTTGCAATCGAACATGACTTTTAGTAACTTCAGAGTGAGGCTCTGATAATGCAGTATCATTTGTCAGTATCTCAAGGATTATCTGTTGCTATACATGTTCCCACAATCCAGTCCCTTTAAAAGGAATTCACTTACTCAGTCTGTTTTCCTGAGCAATCTACTAAAGCAATAATGAGC
Source organism: Peromyscus maniculatus bairdii (assembly GCF_049852395.1). Lineage (NCBI taxonomy): Eukaryota > Metazoa > Chordata > Mammalia > Rodentia > Cricetidae > Peromyscus > Peromyscus maniculatus. The sequence goes on from NC_134872.1 coordinate 34,696,536, forward strand.
AAAGCCATTAAGCAGTATCAAAAATGACATCAAAAATGCCTCTGAGTTTTTAGGTTTTGACTTAGTAGCTATTATCAAGCATTGGGATTTCTTCATTTCCCTTCTCTGGGTGAACTAGATAATGTGTGGGACCACATTCCCATAAGCAACTTTGAAAAATAGAGCTTTATTAAAATGAACCATAGATGTAATGCATAGACTAGACTGATCTTTGTAGCACTCTTTGCCTAGTCTGATTGGTAGAATAAAGTGGGGCTCTTAATGAAAGCACATGGAGAGGTCATTTTCCTTTCCTGTTTTATAAATGAAGACTCAGCTGTTTGCCAGATTCTTCCTTAATATTGCACCATCAGTATTACCTATGGAATAGTGCTAAAATATAGAGGTGGACCCAACTCTAATTGTTGTCATTTCTCTGGCTTTGTTTGTACGACTATACAACTCACAAAAGCACACCAACCATGACATGTATTCAAATCTTGATTCAGAAAAACTTAAATATAAATTCAATTCTAATTCAGTAAGCTAGGTGATAGGGACAACCATGGCTCTCCAGTAAGCTGAGAGAGCCTTCTGATGCTCTTGGATGCATTTACACATCCATCTTCTGGGGAGTTACCTATCCCATCAGTATTCCTGTAGTACATTCTTGTCATTTTACTATAACTTAAATATGCTCATATGTGATTGGTGCCTTTGTGTGTCTGTCTCTCTCATAACCTCCTATTTTACATTTGATTCTGCAGTGTTATCCACTAATCAAGTTTATGAATGAATTATTCATTAGTTGTTTTAAGGAGTAGCAAGAAGCACATTTGAAAGGGATATGGAAATGAATTTTTGAGCCCAAGTGAGGGAGTTTAGTTGTAACGTATTTGTAAGTTTTTCCATTGTATTAATGAAAACACTTGTATTTGATATTGCCAACCACGTTCCACTCTTTGTGACTCTCTACTTAAGGGAAAACACAGAGCAGGGAAAGCGTATCAGGAGCCCAGCCCACTCTCACCCCATGACTGCATCCTTCATGAACGGTGACACAGTCACTTCTCACTTTGTTTTGTTTTTGTTGAGACAGTGGTGTTCACAGGCCGAGCTTAGATCATAGATATTTCAACACTACATTTAAGGCCTTCTTTCTAAATACTTTTATACAAAACAGACAGTTATATTCTCTCTCTCTCTCTCTCTCTCTCTCTCTCTCTCTCTCTCTCTCTCTGTGTGTGTGTGTGTGTGTGTGTGTATGTGTGGTGTTAGTATGGAAGCCAGGACTTGGAGCATGCTGAGCAAGGGCTCTAACACAAGCTATGTTCTCAAACCCAAACACTGTTCTTACTGCCTTTTCAGTTCAGTCGCACTGGAATAAACACAAAGACCCGTTTCCCTGTCCAGAATTTTATTTTCTTGTTCCTTCACACGGATACAGATGTGTCTAAGCTATTGTCACACTTCATTGAGTCTTGGGTGGGTGTCCAATCCAATGCAAATGTGATCAAGTCTCAGGGCTGGTACGTTTCATTTTATTTATAGGGGAGTCTACTATGGGGTCAGTGTCTTTTAGGTATGCTTGCTTTCTCATAACCATTTTCCTATTTCTCAGTACAAAGGAACAATACAGGCTATGCCCATGCCCTACTTCTAAGCTGTATCCAGTTCATATTTATATTCCTCTTTTGAGATTGACTTAATGAACATTCTGTTCCCAAAGTGTTTATTAAACTTAACAATCATGTTTTATATTTAACTTTACATTTTAGAACAATCCTAGACTTAAAGAAATATTGAAAAAAAGGGGAAGAGAGACCCTGGGAACCTATCCTTAATTTCCCCATCATTATTAACAACTTATATTATTGTATAGTTCTATCGAACCAATTTTTGTCTTTGATCCACTTGGGCTTAGTTTTTGTACAATATGATAGAGAGGGGTCTGCTTTCATTCTTCCACACATGGAGATCCAGTTTTCCAAACACTATTTGTTGAAAATGCTGTCTTTTCTCCAGTGTATGTTTTTGGCATCTTTGTTGGATGTTAAATGGCTATAATTATAAATACCCGTGTTAGGATCTTCTATTTTTTTCCATTGGTCTACAAATCTGTTTACATGCCAGTACCATTTTGTTTTTATTGCTTTGGCACTGCACACTGTATATAGAGGTCTGAAACAATAGCCCCTCAAGCATTGTTCCTTTTGCTCACAATTGTTTTGGATCTACGGGGTCTTTTGAGGTTACATACGAATTTTAGGATAGCTTTCCCCCATCCCTATTTCTGTGAAGAAAGAGATGGAAATTTTGACTTGGGTTGCACTAAATCTATTAATGACTTTTGTAGGATGGTGATTTTCACAATGCTAATTTAATCAATCCATGAGCATAGGATGACTCTCCATTTTCTAGTATGTTTCTCTCTTGTCAGACATTTGAAGTTTTGTTTGTGGAGGTCCTCCTATACTTCCTTGCTTATATTTATTTATTATTATTATTATTTTATTTTAGGCTATAATGAATTAAGTGCATCTACAATCTTGACTTCTTAGTATTTTTAGTGATGTATATAGAACAATCCTACTCATTTTTGTAAGGTGATTTTGTATCCTGCCATTTTGCAGAAATTGTTGATAATTTTTACAAGTTTTCTGTTAGAATTTTTGGGATCTCTTTTACATAGGATTATAGCATCTACAAATAGGAATAGCTTGACTTCTTTTTTTTCCTATTTATATTTCTTTAATTTTCTACTGTTGCCTTATTGCTTAAAAGCACAATATTTAAAAGAAGTAGGGATGGTGCACAGCCCTGTCTCATTCCTGCTTTCATTGGATTTCCTTTATATTTTCTTCATTTAGGATAAGGTTGGCTGTGAGTCTGTCATTTATAGATTTTAATATATTGAAGTATGTCCCCTCTATGTCTATCACTTATAGGACTTATATCATGGAGATATGTTAGATTTTTATCAAAGGCAAAGCATCTAATATTTTTCCTTTTCAAAGCTGCAGATTGAATTTGTGTATTCCTAAAACAATTGGCTTCTGGTCACTTTTCATCTGCTCTGCTCTTCTCTATTCACTATTTGTATTTCCTCTGTGTTTGCCCTTCACCAGTATACCAGAGAATTAGGCTGATTATTTTAATTACTTGGTTGGATATTTTTTTTTGCAGCCATTAGACATGTTTCTCTGAAACACCTTTTTCAGAATACATGGTAACCTAAAAGATTTTGTATAAAATAGTGCCATGGCAGAAAAATGAAGCCTCCATATACTTGCCAACTAGCCAAATTACTGAATGAATTTTGCAAGAATTACAACTGTGCATGCATTCTCTGCTCCTGGGAAGAACTGCTCTGACCTTTGTACCCCTGGCCTTTCTTCTGCTCTACTCCAGATTCATACAAGGGAATTTAGGGTTCTTTCTCATTCTGTTACTTCTATTACACCTTCAAGTATTTATTTTTCATTATGTGCATTGATGTGTATAGGAGCAGGTATCTGTACATGTGATTGCAATGCTCATAGATTCCAGAAGAGAATACCAGATTGTATGGAGCTGGAGTTACAGGCAGTTGTGTGCCAGGCAACCTTGGTGCTAGAAATTGAACTTGGTCCCTTGCAAAGACAAACTGTGCTCTTTAATCACTGAGCTGTCTCTTCAACCTATCACTCCTTGGTTTACTTTCCCTTGTTAGTTTAATCTTTTTTTCTTATAGTTCACCTTGTGCAAAAGTTGTGGCTGACACATAGAAGAGATGGGGGGCAGTGACCATTTCCAGTCTTTTTCGATGCTCCTATCTGCCTTTTATGGGAGAGGGTGCTGTAGGTTTGCTACTTCAATTTCTTCAAGGGGCCTTCTCTGTAATGAAATTATTCTGTCATTTATACTCTAGAACATTAACTTTGCAACTCTGTTCTTTTGACAAATCTAAATGTAGCTACTTTAAAGAAGTCTCTTGAGGTCTCCATTTTGCTGAAAATACCTCTTGCTTGTGAGTAGTCTCATGGTATGATATACAATAGGAATGCACCTTATGGTATAGCTAACTGTGTGGCCATGTGCATATGCAGAGATGTGCATAGACCTACAGATGTACTCCTTTGGATATAAAAATTTAAATCCTCTCAATGTAAATTTTGGAAAGAGGAGCTATAGATGTTGATGCATTTTGCTGTCTTCAAATAGAGCCCAGTGAAATTTTAAAACCGGGGCAGAAAATGCAAATGTCTTATCTGAATAACTTTTCTCTGTGCAGAAGTCAGAAGTTTTATGTGGGAGCCAGTATGTACCTGCAGAGAGAAAACATTTCATGCATCTAGTTCTTTCGCAAAGAGGCTGCCCCATTTGCATGAATTTCCTCCCAGATTCTTAAAAATGACCTTTTCCAAGGATCACATGGATCTTTCTTAATAGTCGTACTTCTTCGCAAAACCATTTCTTTATCCATCTACAAGCTCTTTCAAAGCCTTAAGATGGAGAAAGCTTCAATAGGAATCTCATGAATCTATGCATGACTGTGTAGAAGGTACTTCAGGAGTTCAAGGTCATATGTGATGTGAGAGTTCAAATAATAGTAAGGCAACAGAAAATTTGCACAAGGAAGACTAAAACACTTTCTTTATTAACTTACTCAAGGGGACTTGCTTGGTGAAGAAGTTGATAAGTCAGGGTTGTCGTGTTTATTACTTTTAGGTGCACTAATTTTATTTTAGGAATTAAACCTAATAATTGTGCTTTGCTTTATTTTTGGTTACCTTATTTGCAATGATTTTCCAGGCACTCGAGGGTGTAGATTTCATTAAATCCAAAGAGAGCATTTGTTTTAGCTTAATAATACATGCGAGTCCCCAAACAGTAAGTTGGTTATATTTAAATATGATCATGTGGGGAAAGCCATAATTGTTATGGTCCATAAATGCATGAGAAAATGGTGAAACAGGAGTAGTACCTATTGATCCCGCATAAGCAAAAGCAGAGTGCATTACATTAAGATGCTCAAATGGAGCAATATCTAACATGAAATTACTATACATTAAATTCCTACCTCTCCAAATGTACTTCAAGCATCCTCTTACTGAGAAATATCTACAAAAAGCACTTTCATTCTGTGCATTTAATATTATAGTACCTTAAAGATAATGCTTAAAGCAACGAGATCTCCTCATTTTGAATTCAAAGTGTGTATTTAAGGCTAGTGTTCTTACTTTCATTATTTGTGATGGGAATGAGTTTCAAAGATGAGGACAGAGAAAATCCAAATCAAAGGATAAATGCTAGTAACTCATGTATTAGAAGGTGGTGATAATTGCATAATTTCTAGTAGAATTCTTATTTTCTTCAGTTAGGTTGCTTTTTGTATTTTGCAATATCTTGATGTTTAGCAACCTATCAATAAAATATAGTGACTGTAGATTTATCATATGTCATAAAACATGACAACATATATTTCCCTTCCCTCTTCCAGGTAGGAATTTCTGTTTTGTATTACAGACAGGAGGTTATTCTCCCCTTTCTAAAATAGCAGGCTGTTTCTGATAACTTTGCGTTGTTCTGTGATGGACTAGTCACTTTCAAGTGATGGGTTGGAAGCTGCTGTTAGAAATTTTGGATATTAGTAAGCTAGGTGAAAGGTGGAGTGTTAATTTATAACCCACCCAATGATCTTCCATATCTTAAGCCCTGATACCATCAACAACAGAAACAAAGTAAAGCCAAGACAACCCTTTAAAGGCCTATGCCTTCTCTCTCATAGATAGCTCCCATGTGCCAAGACAGTATCCATTGTATTGCCTGAAACTTCCTTTCCTATTTCACGACATTAAGCTGAAATTTGAGCCAAAAGGTACAATATTGCCTGTGTTCTGGTTTTGAGGAAAAATAACTTCTAAGAATTCATCATTTACTTTTTTCAAGGAGGGACTTCGGGTAACATAATGTTAAGACACGGTTCTGGGCAGCCATGCAATAACTATTTTCAAAGCTTAACACAGAAGGAGTTGCTATAAGAAGCACTGATCATGGGAGTAAATGTACATTTGTTATGTCCACACTAAAACACCCACTTTTGTCTTTGACCCAGCCCTTGCAACTGTGGTCAGATCTTGATCCTCTCATTAGCTCAGCTTTTGGCAGTGCAGTGGACAACTCTTCTATCAATTCATCATCATCTACTAGCCTATGACCCAGCCCTTGCCACTGTGTTAAACTCCTGAATCTCTCTTTAATGGTTCTCTTTATTTATCACCCTCTATTTGTTTGTTGTCCCAATATCACTGGAGTCCCAAAACCTGGAGAAATACTCCCCAGGCTTCAATTTTTTAATCTATAGCTGATTTTCCATCAATTCCTCTAGCAATGATTCTATAGTCATTTTAACTTCTTGGAGGCCCTTGGTAGATTTAAGACCCAGTTTTCTACAATAGAAAAAATATATTTTAAATGTTCTTGTACAGTTATCCCACAGTAGTTTTGGAAAAGGAATTTGTGTTCTCTACCAGTAGAGGACCACAAATACTAGTTGAAAAAAATGCATCAACAGAACATGGATATACTCCTTAATTACCTTGTACTAATACTTTAAACAATACAACATAGCAACTATTTATGCAGCTCCTGTATTTTACAAGGTTGTTGAAACCAATCTAGTCATGCTTTAAAGTATATGAGATTATACAAGTGTCAAAAAGTACTCTTCAGACAGCTAATGGAGGAAAGCAATAAATAGTCCTAACTAGCTATTAGACCACCACAACAATAAGCAGCATGGCAAGATACCGGTGAAAGTGCAGTAGTGGCACTCACATATGGTATTAACCAGCATCTCTTTACTTGAACTTAAGGCCCACTCCAAAAGAAAAAAATTAGGCCTGGTGCTAGATATCTAGCCAACTACCTTGAGATAGAGAGGTCATGAATCATAGGAGAGCATCTACTACCACCACTTGCTAGACCAGCACAATTCCTTAACTGCATCTAAATCTTATCTTTATTCCCACAGTTAAGTATAGCTGTCACTCCTCATCAAAGAAGCTTCTCTTTATAGAAAATGGAGACCATTATAGAAAACTGCAATTAGACACAATGCAAAAATCAATGCATTGTAAGGAGCCCAGTCCCAACGGATACATCTACCTCACAGCTCCTACATCTATGCATTAAGGAACATTTGGGAAGAGGAGGTGGAAAGATTGTAAGAGCTAGAATACAAGAAAGCCTAATGTGAAACTACCTATCTTGAAAATGGCTGTATAAACAAGACTTGAACAATGAAAATATCAATAGATAATGCTAAGGCAGAAGGGAAAAATTCTCGTTCTAGAGAAAGAATTGTAAATAATTAGTGACTGCTGAGAGAAAGAACTAGACTCTCCCATGAATGAGCACTCTATTGATTGATCATTCAATACAAAGTGGTTAGCCCTGAGACCATATAAACACAAACAACACAAATAGACTCAACAGTTTGTATTTATAGATCATCTGCCCAGAGATAGGGGTGTGGTTTTTCTCAGTGTGCCTAAGCACATGAATGGTTTGGCCTGCTCCAAGCAACTGTACAGCTATTTAATTTTCATCCAAGGGCTCAACACAAGTGCTTACTCACCCTGTACACACCCCCACATCAGATACAGGTGTCCCCTAAGCACATGAATGGAATTCTCCACTTGGAGACAACCTGCGTATCTACTCAGAAGCAAAGAGACTTCAGGGCTTCATAGTTCAACTGTAACTTTGTCCAAACAATCACTGTGAAACAGAGCTCCAGAGTTCCTTATAGACATTGAAAAGCTCTCAATCCATTAGGGTGGCCACCAAATACAAGATCATGTCTCTCTAGAAATATTTACTCAAGAGCTCAATTCTATCAGCTTCTTTGGGCATGTCCTTTGTCTGAGCTTCTAACTCAATTGATCCTTAGTCCTCCAGGAGGGAATATGCTAATGAACATGCAACCCAAAGGGCAGATCTCCTCTGGAGTTTCTGAATTCTCTTTGATGAAAGTTGCCTGATTCTTCTGATGCAGAGTTGGGGAGAGTGCAAGACTGTCGTTGATGAGCGAGCATCCTGTCTCATAATGTGAACAACCAGGATCAGGTGCACAGCTATTACACTGCGGAGACATCATAAGTTTTAAAAATCTGTCTGTAGAGGACTGATTGATTGTCTGGCTGTCATATGAATTTCAGTTGGGGCAATATTTTCAGGGCCAATACTATCAGCTTTCCCTGTTCAAAAGTCATAAAAGTACTCTAGAGAGATTTTAGAATGTAAAAAAAAGTATTTAGTTTTGTTACTAAGTTACAGTATAAATACCTGCAACATTTTAAGCTTAGAAATAATGGTAGAGATATTAATAGTAATATACAGCTGAATTAAGAAAAATGAGATGGACTGTAGAACACTTACCAGGCTTGAGATTCCCTTGGGAACAGTAAATGAATATTAGGAACTCTGTATTAGGATTAATCTGTGGAAGGAGACGGGGCCTTATCTGTTTCTTCAGCCACATGGCCATGAGAATCAATGAGTGTATGCACATAGATGCTTTCTTGTGGTAAAACTGGAAACTTTGCAAATGGGAGTTCTTCATGTAAACTGAAGATGCTAAAGCAGGCAGGCTAGGAATCACTGAAAAACCTTGGACTCCACAGTTATTAACACCCCTCTATGATCAAGGTACATGGGAGCCTAGCTCCTTTACTTGCATACTCTGTGAACCCACACATCCTCCATACCCTTCACCTAAAGCCCCCAGTCCCCTACCTGGTTGTCATGTGGCTGTTTGTACACCTCTCCTGGAAGGAACAATGGAACAGCTTTCTCCCACCCTAACACCAACTAAACAGAGCGCTTCTGTTCAAATATATTTCCTCTCTATCTAAGTTCAAAGGACAGAAAGGCTGATCTATCCTGAACTCCTCATGTGTGCATGAGCAAATAGGATAAAACTATGTGTCTCTGGGTAAACATTTAAGGGAACATTGCCTATTTGCCATCATATACCTAGGCATAACTGGGCATATGTATGTTTTAAATCAGATGCAATGCCATCATATACCTAGGCATAACTGGGCATATATATGTTTTAAATCAGATGCAATGCAGACAGAGACACAAGCAGTACAGAAAGTGATTATGTTCCCTACTCTAGTAATCAAAACAGAGGACCACCTTCACTATGCCCTTTCATATTTAAATATCCCTTTCTCTTGAGCCCCATAAAAGGAAGACCCCCCAATAAAAACCCGAGCCATTGAGTATATTCACTCAGACACCAGCTGTTCCCTCGTAGTGTGTTCATATCTTTTCTATTGCTTTACTTTAAAGAAAGTTTCCTTGTTACTTTTGCAAATCTGTGTAGGCTTTTACTTCAGTTTCTTGAATAATAAGTCAAAACCCTAGATAATTCCTGGCCCTGACTACTGGATACATGACAGAGTCTTATAATGTATTGTAAATCAGTAAAACTTAAATATTTTAATTATATGATTAATTCATTTGACTTAGCACTTTCAGTACATATTAGTAATATTAGCCACAAAGAATAAATCATTTAATCTTCTACATTTTGAGAAATTTTATGATGAAACTATGTGATACATTGTCTTGTGTGTAATCTAATCTGGAAAACACCATTCAGAACTATAGTGGATTCATTTTCAATAATGAGAGCATCAAAAGTTACAGAAGATGAGAGAACTTACTCCATGTATCATACCTACAGGGAAAAGATGCTGGGTCCATACAACTCATTCTGGTGAATCTAGCCACTGCTAGTCATGACAAGTCCACTTTGCTTTCTTTTAAGCAAGCAAAAAACAAACAAACAAACAAACAAAAAACAAGAAGAAGGAACCTAAACACAGGACGACAGAAAATGAAATAATTGGAGCTTGTGTTAGGGCACCAAAGAAGTTAAGTTAAAGAATAAACTCCAGGCCAGTCACAGCCTCATGCATATAAAAGCAAAAAGTGGTGAGAGAAGTTGAACATCAATCAAGGCCATAAAAAGGAAAAGCTTTCTAATTGAAACTGAAAACCCAGTGTTGCTGATATGAGGCATTTCTCTATCAAAATTCCACTAGAGAAGATAAAAGTAGGTTGATAAAGCTAACAGAAAAGATTAAAGGCTTATATCAAGCAGTTCTTAAAATAAAAGCCAAACAAGTCCAAATACCACACACACGAATTAGAAAAATGAGCAAAGGCAGGGTACGACCGCAAAGATCAAGTACATAGCAGTAGGCAGGGAACTTCAAAGCACTAAATGTTTGCCTTACATCAGACTGGTAAATAAACAAATATCCAAGTAAATAAAAGAGACTCACTTGAGGTCTGAAAGGTGCATGCAACTGATCTCTATTACATCACTATTTATATGGCAACTAAATCTTTTTATCAATAGCAGAAAACAAAATTTTATTCTATGTGCAAAAAAATTATGCATAAATCCACTATTGTCTGTACAAGCCACACGATGAAATATATATAAAATGATTTGTTGTAGAATGAATATATGTGTTTATACATATGCATGTACTGCCTAACCATATGACATAAAATATGATAACATTTCCATTGAAAATGGAAAAATATAACTAAACATTTATAAGTCTGTAACATGTGTTGCATAGGCCAGTTTGTGGATAGCCCAATGAGAAGGGGTATGTCTAACAGAAATAGAATCTATGCAATAAAAATGAAAGGAAGGAATAGATTAGAGTCTAAAATGTATGTAAAAGATTCAATTAACACTTCTAGAATGTAGTAGCAGCTAGTGATAGGTGAAGTACTTTCTGAAGAAATAATGCCTTTGCAGAATTTGAAATGCTCCATAACCTATTTGTCACTATGTTTAGTAAGCATGCATACTTAATTTCACCTCTCATCTTTCTGCCTTTGCTAAACTTCTACAATTCTATTGAGAGTCTTTTAAGCTCCTGTGAGCTCCATTAATATCCCTGTAACACTGCAATACCCCTCCTTCTGTCCTATAGCTATTTCCTCACAACTAAAACATTCCCTCCAGGACAGAGTATACAAACTTCTTATGTCCGGGAAAGCTAAAATGAACAAAATTCACCAGAGGTCCTCCCCAGCATAGTAGAAAAAGGAAACAACTGTTCAGGGTGGGATGGAGGCTCTAACAGCAAAAAGTTTACAAGAAGACATTTTCTGAAGTGTGGAGCTTCCTGAGAGCCCTGCAGAGAGATCCAGAGACACAGCTTTGGGGAGTTATCACCCCTACTGGGGTGGACTTTTCAGTGGATCGGTTGTCTGTGAATCTTCCCCTTTCTGTAAGCACACCCCCACTCATACTTTTGTTAGGAACGCGAATGCACTCACTGCCACATCAGGTTAGATTTTGGTATAGTCGTTCTTTGGTCTGTCTTGGGATGTCTGTCTGGGGTTAGCCAGTGTGTGTGTGTGTGTGTGTGTGTGTGTGTGTGTGTGTGTGTGTGTGTGTGTGTGTGTGTATGCACGCACGCTCGTGTATCCCTAGAAAGTGTTTCACAGGAGCTTCTGAAAATATCTGCCATTTGCTGTTGTGATTCTATTTGTCTTCCTTATGATGTTTTGGTATCATGTGTGTAATTCATCTACATCATGGGAACATCTACCTAACAATATTTCTAGTAGAATTTGACACTGTGTAAACAACAAGCAACAAATTGTCTCTACATGTTGTAAGAAGCTTTATTTAAGAATATGTTTTTCTCTTAGATAATTTGCACAATATCTCAGTTACTAGCGAGTATCTTAAAGTTCACTGAGCTTTGCATGTGAGGCATTTGGCTTTCAGCGGCAGAAATGGTTATAAGACCAATTTTGTAAAACCTCATTAAATTCAGAATCCAAGGAACCAAAGAAAACTTTAATTAGCCAGTTTGGATTCTCTAATATTTTGTTTGATAATATTAGAAATTTTATTTGTCTAGGGAATACTGGTTGTTTTGAACTAAGCAGTTTTCTGAACAAAGGCAGTAGTTTAATGAGGGGTTAGCTCCTGAAGGCTTGTTGCAAGTTTATAGAGAATTGCCATTAGGGAATGCTCAGTGAAAACTATAATTTAGCAAACACAAGACAAGGAGAATTTTCAAATTCATTCAGAAATGTCTCTTGAACAGTGAATTTATTTAAATGTTTGTTACAGACTTTGGTTTCTCCCAACTAACTGCGGAGAAAGTTGAGGTGGAAAATCAGTGAACTGTCCCTTGCAAATTCATATATAAAATCATAACTTAAAAAAGAATTATTTAGCTCTCTCCAACACAAATGAAGCTAATGCAAAACACAATAACTTAGGTAAATTGAATAAAATATAGGCAAATCTCCCATTATATTAACCATGGAACAAATGAATTTAACTCTATTTTCAGAAGAACTTGAGCTTTGACTATTAGAAGACTCCTTTTCATGTTCACTTAGGTTTATTGTTCTCTTTGGATGTGTAGAACTCTCCTACAGACAATTTTTTTATTGGTTAGTAGAGAAATGATGATGTAAACCCAAGTACATCTATTATTTAGAACAAGGGCAGGGATCACCAACTGCTCATATCTGAGAATAGATGCACTTAGATATTTTTTTTTTATTTGGCTGTCAAATGCTATAAAATTTCCTGCTAGGGCAACTTTCCTTGTGCCCCAAGGATTTTGGAAAGCTGGGTTTTAATTTTTAATCAGTTCTAGAAAATTTTCCATTTTTTCTAGACATAGTTGTCATTAAGGAATGTGTTTAGTTTCCATGAGTTCCTGTGCTTTAAGTACTTGATGTTGATGTCGCTATCCAACTTTGCTTCATTGTGTTTGTGTAGAAGTCAGATTGTGGTTCAATTTTTCCATTTTCTTTTTTTTTTTTTGAGATTTTCTTTGGATATTCGTAAGTAGTTCTTTGTTGAACATCATTTTATGACTTGCCTGTATTTGAAAACAGAAAATATTACCATTAATGGTCTATCATTTGTGTAATCCTGTAAAACATAAGGATATGTTTGTTCTTTGAAACTGGTTGGATTTTTTTGTCGAATAATAGGGTCAGTAACCTAAATGTGTTTACTTAGTGTTATCATGGTGTTACCCTTATTGAATTAGAGAAGACCTTAGTGCTCTTAATAGATGGATAGATGTTACTGTACATTGGATAAATATTCCCCAAAGGCCCGTGTGTTAAAGCCGGCATCATTAGCATGTTGCCATTGGTGGTTGTATAACCTTTAAATGGCTGGGTCATTGGAGTAGCACCATTGAAGGTAGTATTGAGGTCTAAGCCAATTTCTTATCTTTGTGTCATAAAGTAAGCAACTACCTCTACCATGTGTTCATTGCAAGGTATAGCACTGGCCCAAAAATGATTGTCTAATAGAACAAAAAGCAATTTAAGGAAGGAAAGAAAGGGTTTTTGTTTGTTTCCTACTGTTTTATTTATATATTTGTTTGTTTTCTTATTTCCTTGGCTTATTGCCTGAGGCGATACAGTTCATCATGATTAAAAAGACCTGGCATCAGCAGAGGAAGGCTGCTGGTCTTATTGCATCTGTGATCAGGAAGCAGAAAGTGAAAAGGGTCAAGCTATAAAATCTCACTACCCAGCCCCATTGTGATTCACTTCCTTCAGGAAATCTTCTTATCCTAAACATTCCACAACCTTCCCAAAACAACTGGGACCAAGTTTCAGACACATGAGCCTATGAGGGATATTTCACATTCAAGCCACAACAGTTATGTCAAATATTTTGTCACAGTGGTTGAAAGCTAATAAACTGTGTATATGAAACACTTAGTTTTTTAGTAGGTGCTTAAAATCTGACTATTCACACAGGGGAATTAATGAAATAATCGATACACCCAGCAGCAAGATAGAATTATTTAGTGTGTTTCCACTACACAATTTTAAAATATAGTTTTTAAATTTTCAGCATTTTCTTTCAACTTACAAAACATTTTTAATGAATTATATCTTGCCAGTCATGGATTATCCATCTGTGATCTAATATTTTAAGGGCAGAGGGAGGAAGATCACTTCCAGTTTGAAGCCATTCTGGTCTACATAGCAAGTTCTAGGCCAGCTAGGGCCATATAGTAATGTATTATCTTAAATAAATAAATAAAATAATTAACTCATTCTGCTGTTTTTCTTAATTTTAACAAGTAAATAGTTAGGTATTTTATAAGTAATTAGTTTTATAACAAAATTAAGAAAGAATATTATATACATGAATTTTTAACTAATCATCATTTAAAGAATGTGCACCAAACCAAATATAAAAGAAAAGGAAATAATGACTCCCTGCCCAGAATAACTTTAGCTAATGCCAATAAATTGGAGAACAATGAATAAATCTACTAAACAATGAAATAAACTTTATTCTAAGAAGAAAAGCTAGCCAGAGGTCAACTTCAAGAGGGTCCAGCATCCTAAATTCGAGCAACTTTGTCAAGATGAGGAAAAGCAGGAAACCTGTGTTTTCTGGTTTAGAGTTACTTCACTAAGAACACTGGTGCTATGAAGGAGCCCAGTGTTGCTGTGTGCTCTCATGATTAGGAACCTGGATGTCCACGTGACACTCCTCACTATACTCTCACAAGACTGTAGTGCCCTTCGACAATGCTAAACCAAATACCTAGCGTATAACTATCTATTAAGACTGTATTCTTAAGTGCATGCATGAATGAATGGTTTTAAGAGTATCTCTGAATGCTAATGTGTGTGATATGGATGCATCCAGAGCATATTGAAATAGGGAAGGATGCTCTTGTCTGACTAGAAGAGCTAGAACCATGCATTCTCAGAAAGAAACCTGCCTTTAAGTTCTAACTCAAAACCTAAATTTAAGTGAGGGATCCAAGAAGAAGAGAAACCCATTATGTGTGTTAAGAGAATGGAGTGACTTTCCATGACATCTACCACATGAGACTATTAAAGGAAAACCTGTGGTAGAACCCTCATGTGAGTGTCAATGTTTTGGATACCAACTGTTGAATACAGGAGTCACACAAAGTTACTGAAAACCCTATGTCTTCAACTACGTGGGTATTCAAACTGGAGATGATAAAAATGGGATGAAAGGAAGGAAAGATTTTAAATCGCCCCAGATTATGAAATTACTCAGCTGTGAATGTATGCTATCCTACAAAATATCTGATTATTTAGGGGTAGTTCTTGTTCTGATAGCATTAAAGTAAAGAGCAATATGATTATATCAGAGAACAGATATATAGGACAATAGGATAGGTCTTTAAACCAGAGGAATATTCCAGTTATCAAAATCCAACATCATCACCCTATGGATCTGGGTTATGAAATGCTTATGAAAGAGACTCCTTTTTACCTATCATCCCAGCCCCCATTTTAGAAGGTAATTGGCATACTTGTTATATTACTCTCTTTCTATAATTGAATTTTGGAAGAATTATTTTGTAGTTTCATGGGCCTTTATCTACTGATTCTGGGGGTCAGATGACAGAGAGAAACCCTATTGAATGTGATGGAGGTCAGATAATCAACATATCCTTCCCTTGATAAAGATAGGGTACCACAGGCTCTAGTGCTCAGGAGCTGATAAACCTGTAGGCCTGTAACCTGTGGTACCCTACCTTTACCAAGGTCACTAAGCTCCCACTCATAACTTGGGAAGGATATGTTGATTATCTGACCTCCATCACATTTAGTAGAGTTTCTCTCTGTCATTTGACTTTCAGAACCAGTAGACAAAGCTAAATTTGTTGCATTTTAAGTCATCTTGTTTGCAGTATTGAATGTGACCACTTCAGGGAATTAAAACAGGTAATTAACCTAATTTGGGCTTAGTTCACTTACGCATGTTTATATCTTTTTTTTTGGGGGGGGGGGGCTTCATATTAAACTTGTAGTTTTATTCAGGTTTGATTTTTTAACAAATGTGTCAGGGAGAGAGCCGCAGGAAAGGATGAAGCCCATGGGGGCAAGGCCCTCCCAGATGCCTTAGGAGGGATCGTGTCTGCTTCCCCCCTCCCCTTCTCACCACCACTAAAGGGGCTTAGGGAAGAGACATAGGCAGGGAAGGAAGGGGGGCTGGTCCCCAGTCTGTACAAGTGGTGCTTGGGGGTGACAGACCACGGAGAACAGGGGACCAGACAAGGAGAGCGGGAGAAAGGGCACAAGACCATTTGCCAGAATCCACAGCTTTCTGATTCCAAATTGAATTAAAAAGAAAAAAAGGAGAGGTGGGGGACCTAAACCACAAGCAATACCCAATTCCCTTTCCCCCACCAGGGCTGTGAGGGAAGAGGCAGGTAGTAGCTTCACCAAGGCCATGGCTCCCTCATTCCTGGCCAAGGGAGCTAGGTGAAGGGCAGGGTCTCCCCGACAGTTTGAAGGGGTGAGGAAAGCCAACATAAAACGTCAAATAAATTGTATAGGAGTCCAGCCAAGGGCCCAGCCAGAGCGGAACCCAGCTGGGGGAGGGGCATCTGTAGGCTCAAGGATCGCTGCTGCCACCACTGCCACCTTGAGGGACAGTTATTTTGCCATGGCCTTGACTGCAACAGCTGCCTCCTCTGTCATGGCAGACAGCACCGTGATCAGGATCTCTTCTCTACAGTCATACTTCTGCTCAATCTCCTTGCCAAGGTCTCCCTCAGGCAGACCAAGGTCCTCTCGTACCTCCCCACTGTCCTGGAGCAGGGATAGGTACCCATCCTGGATGCCAATCAGCTGGAAATCATTCCTTTTAATGTTGGGGACATCCATATTATGAGTCGACGGGCAGATATCTTCATATTTCTTCCCAGTAAAAATGTCAATACCAACCAGGTGGACCTTGGCATGGCCATGCTTGCCAGTCTTCGAAGTAGACATCTCGACGATCTTACTCGGCTGGCCTTTGAGCACCACAAAACCATTCTTACGTAATGCTGAGCACTGCATTGGGAAGGTGGCTGAGGCCTCTGCATCTCCTGTCTCGAAGTCCAAATCATCTGCCATTTTAAGAGGCTTCGATTCCAACTCACCAGCTCCTCAGCCTGAAGAAGCCTGACTCGTGTTTATATCTTTAAATTTAATTTTTTTTTTTTTTTTTTTTTTTTGGTTTTTCGAGACAGGGTTTCTCTGCATAGCTTTGCGCCTTTCCTGGAGCTCACTTGGTAGCCCAGGCTGGCCTTGAACTCACAGAGATCCGCCTGGCTCTGCCTCCCGAGTGCTGGGATTAAAGGCGTGCGCCGCCGCCGCCGCCGCCGCCGCCGCCGCCGCCGCCGCCGCCGCCGCCGCCGCCGCCGCCGCCGCCGCCGCCGCCGCCGCCGCCACCACCACCCGGCATCTTTAAATTTAAATTTTAATTGCTATAAAAGAACTGAATTGGAATCTGATTTTTATCTAGTTTGAAAAACTTGATTGGATTTTTAATCCATTTACATTTAATATTATTACCAGTATATTTGAATTTATGCTTTATAAAATCAGCAGACAATAACATATCATTGTAATCACCACTATCTATAATTTTTTGTGAAGCAGCCAAGACTGATGAATGTATAGTGTTTACCCTGTATGTGCTATTTTTATTATCTCCCTTTGTATGTATTCCTTTGTACTGTTAATTCTTTATTAAAAGATAGCTTTACTGCTTTATATATTCTTTGCATTTTAGCTTTAGAATATATTATCCTAATAAATGTTACAGGTCCAATGTAATATATATTGTTTCATATACTTGTTTGTGAAATTACCCAAGGGAAAACATTTTCCATATACCATCTTTTACAATTGTGTAACTACCTTTACTAATGCTCTTGCCTTTTTCACATGAAATTGAATTATACTCTTGGGTTAGTTACTTTCATCATGGAGAGTTTTCTTTCAGTATTCCCTGCAATGCATGTTTGCTTGGAGTGTTGGTTAATTCTGTACCCAAAGCAAAAAAACCTCAAAGTAACAAATTAACAGGAAAAGCTATGTACTTTGGCCCACAGTTGTAGAAAACTCAGCTAAACACTCACTATGTGGCTCAACTGAATACTACATGGCTCACTAGAACAAGGGCAGGGAATGAGCAGTAAATGTATGGGGCCAAGGCAAGATAAGGCACCCAAACATACTTCGTTACCTATTTCCTCTAACCAGTCAGGAGGCTCTACCATTTCCTCATAGTCTATTCAAAATTTGAATCAATCAATGGATTAATCCATTCATTAAATCAAACTTTCCATAATGTAATGTTTTCACAGACACAACCAGAGGTGTGCTCCACTAATTCAGCCTTTGTCAATCTAATCAAGATTACAACCTAGATTAATCCTTAGCCAGTGGTCTCTACAAGCCATCTGCCCTACATTTGAGCTTGTTGACCTCATAGATCTACCACTGTGTCTTCTGCTTGCTTATGAAAATAACCTTGTTCACAAGTTCCTGTGGGGTTAACCCCTGAAATCTTTTAAATAAGGTTCTCTTCTTAATTCTTTTGCATGGAATCTGCATTACTTTAGCAATCTAGGATTAAGACAATTTGATCCCCAACATGCTAATACTTGGTTCAAAGTAATATTTCATGAATAGTGAAATTTCATACTTTATCAAAAAATATACATGCACACACACAGTTGTATGCTTCTAAACAATAATTTCTCGGGGTGGTGGGGGTGGTGGTGATAAATGGCAGTGTGATAATGCCTAACAAATATTCTGTTGTACTCATAGATTGGTGTCTAGGCCAATAGTCATCAGAGAGGTTTCATCCAACAACTGGTAGAAACAGATGCAGAGACCCACAGTAAAACATTAGACTGAAATCAGGGAATCCTGTTTAAGAGAGGGAGGAAGGATTATAGGAGCCAGAGGGGTCAAGAACTTCACAAGGAAACCCACAGATTGAACTAACTTCGGCTTGAAGGAGCTCACAGAAACCAAACCAATAACCAGGAATCCAATGTGGGACTGACCTAGGCCCTCTGCATATATGTGACAGTTATGGAACTTGGTCTTCTTGTGGGATGCCTAACAGTGGGAGTAGAGGCTGTCTCTGATTCTTTTTGCTGGCTTTGGGAACACTATTTCTCATACTGGGTGGGTTGCATTGCCCAGCCTTAACACAAAGCAAGGTGCTTCGTCTTACTACAACTTTATATGCCATGTTTTGTTGATATTCATGGGAGGCCTGGCCTTTTTAAAATAGAATTGGAGGAGGAGTAAAAGTGGGGGGAAAGGCAGAATGGAAGTTGGGGTGGGGTACTGGGAGAAGAGGAGGGAGGGAAAACTGTGGTCAGTTTGTACAAAAAACAAACACACAAGTAAATAAATAATGAACCACTCAAAACATTATTTGCCATGTGGAAAACTGAGATAAAAGTAATAGTTTCTATTTTAACTTAATTTTGAATACTGTTTAATTTGAGGAAACCAATATAATACAAACAGTAGCTCCATGATTGACCTCATCCATGCTGTAGTTACGATTATTATTGATTGCTGTGAGGAAACACCATGGCCAAAGCAATTCTGGAAGGAAAGAGTTTATTCAGCTTATTCTTCAGCATCACAGTTCATCATCATTGGAAGTCAGGACAGGAACTTAAACAGGGCAAGGCCATGGAGGGGTGCTACTTACTGGCTTGCTCCTCATGGTTTGCTCAGCTTAAATTTTTACAGAACCCAGGACCACCAGCCCAGGGGTGGCCCCACCCACAATGGGTTGGGCCCTCCCCCATCAATCCCAAATTAAGGAAATGCTCTACAGGCTTGCCTGCGCACCAATCTTATGGAGAATTTTCTTAAGTGAGGTTCTTTCCTCTCAGATGACTTTAGCTAGTGTTAAGTTGACATAAAACTAGCCAGCACAGTCAGCCTGTTGTCTTTTCTCTGTGCCATTGCTCTTATTCATTCTGTCTTCACATTTCACTCAAGGTACTGCTTCATCCATAGACCTAGTCTATAATTTGATATAAGCCAGAAGTGCCCAAGAAAAATATAATATAAATGACATTTATATTGAATAGTTTGCTTTGAGCTCCTCATTCAATGTGTGGAAAACTCAGTTAACATTGAAAAACAATAATGCTCCTTCACAACCAAGGTATATGCACTACATTTCTCTCTATTAGTACTTCTCAATACTCATGCTTTTCTTGTGTATCTCCTGTGACAATTTTCTACATTGCCATTATTATTATCATCATCATTATTTTAAGAATGTGTTTAATTATGTAACTACCATTTGCCGACTATATTTCATTCAGCTCTCTGATCTGTGACAGCTTGAATGTTATCTTCCCTATTCAGTGCTGTCTCCCTGATACCAAGCATACTACTGTTGCTCAAATGAATTTCACTGATTCAAATAGGGAAGCCCCAACAAAATGCGACTTCTCTAGCAAATGACAAGCATAGAATCACAAAATAATGAGTTTTGAAGTGCTAAAAGGATGAATTTTACACATTACATTTTCATTGATCATCAGTTAATTGCTTATTTTCTTTTAAATGGAGTTTAACTGAAACACTCAGTATTTATGCCATGTCCACAATCTAACTTGATTTGCCTCTACTATTGCCATTGTTCTTGGTTACCCATCCTACCTAGACATAACTAGACACTCCGGTGCTAAAGACACACAATACTCCTTGATTGCAAGACAGAGAAATGAAGCTAGAATTGACGTGTAAACTTCCTGCCTACTGGCTAGATATAGTGCTAGTAGGTATGACGCAGGTCCCTGGGGAAGATGGGGCATGCCAGTTGTACCCCCTTGGGACAATAGTGACAACTGTTATAGGAACAAGCAACTGATTTCCTAGTGAAGTTGAGGCCTTGTGCAGGTTAGTTTTACAAACTCAATACAAGCTAGAGTCGTCTCAGAAAAGGAATTTCAATTGAGAAAATGCCTCCATCAGATTTATTTGTAGGCAGGTTCATTGAGGGCATTTTTTTGAATGACAACTGATCTGGGAGGATCCAGCCCACAGTGGGCAGTGCCACCTCTAGATAAGTGGTCCTGGGTTGTGTACAAAAAGGAAGTTGAGCCAAGCCATGAGGAGAAAGCTAATGAGTAGCATTCCTCAATGGCCTCTGTTTCAATTTCTACTTCCAGGTTCCTGCCTTCACTTCTCTCAGAGATAGACTGTGATCACGACATGTCAGCCAAATAAACCTCCTCCTCCCCAAGTGGTTTTTGGTTAGTGTTTTTTTTTTTAAATCATAGCAATAAAGAAACAAACAAGGCCAAACCTACTCCGTAGGAGATACTATGTCTGGTACTTTATACCTGGTCAAAAGTCCATGGCTTGACTTGGGAAGTACTCGAGGAGAATCTATTACTTCTGTCCTGCTAAGTGGATATGTTGTCCAACAACCTTCTGGGTATTGTAAATGCATTCCATAGACTCCTGCTACTCCCAGATTTTGTCTATAGCAGTTTGTTTTGCAATGGATAGCACATACCTACCTGATCAAGCTGCTGAGAATAACTGATGGTGGAGTGTTCAAGCCCTTCTAGCTTCCTTAGCCTCAAGGCTCAGAAAATTGCTTAGTTATGGCTTCTACTGCTGTAAAAATACAACATGACGATAAGCAACCCGGGGAGGAAAGGGTTAATACATTTCATCTTACAGCTTGTAGTCCAGAATCCAGGGTAACCATAGCAGCACCTAGAGGCAGGAAGTGGTGTAGACACCACTGATGAGTGTTGCTTACTGCCTCGCTCCGCGTGGCTTTCTTATATCACTCAGAGCTAACATCCGAAGGGTGGCTTCACCCACTGTGAACTGGGTCCTTCCACATCAGTTTGTGATCAGGAGACTGAACCACAGGCTTATTTATAGACCCGTCTGGTGGGGACATTGTCTCAATTGAGGTTCATTCTCCTAAAATGACTCAAGCTTGGTAAAGTTAGCATAAATCACAATTGACCCTATCAAGTTGACATACAAATACATCACTGATAAGCCTTAACATCTCTTTTATTGTTCCTATGATGTCATTCATACCAATTTCACAATATAAAACATACTCCAAACTTTAAAAGTGCCATAGTTTTTTGTTTTTTCCAAGACAGGATTTCTCTGTGTAGTTTTGTTGCCTGTCCTGGATCTTGGCCTGGAACTAACAGAGATCTATCTGGCCCTGCCTCCCAAGTGCTGGGATTAAAGGCGTGGGCCACCACTGCCTGGCTACACCACCACCACCCAGCGCCATAGTCTTTAAAAATGCAAACTATAAAAGATCAGTCTTTTAAAATACCCAAAATCTTATAACATGAATCTTAAATGTTCTTATTAAATAAAACTCAGTGCCAGCTATTGGTGTAAATTCTGAAAGATCAGAGAAACAGAACAAGCCACATCCAACCTCACCTCACCAGCTTCTCAGTCAATCTTGTTTCCTCAAACTGGAAGCCTCTGAATCCTCATCCAAATGGATCTCAGCTGAACTGCTGGTAAAACCTAAAAGCTTAGAATGCTAGTTCCTGGTCCTCATGCCTTATAAGCCTTTCTGCTTCCTGCAATCATTTCCTGGGATTAAAGGTGTCTGTCTTTCCTAAGCAAGAAATGAGATCTCAAGTCTTGGAATTAAAGGTGTGTGTCACCATGCCTAGCTATTTCCAGTGTGGCCTCAAACTCACAGAGATCCAGATGGATCTCTGCCTCTGGAATGCTAGGATTAAAGGCATGTGCTACCACTGCCTAACCTCTATGTTTAATATAGTGGCTGTTCTGTTCTCTGACCCCCCCCCCAGATAAGTGTATTGGGGTGCATAATATATCAACCACAAACTCTCATAAAAATTACCCAAAGTCACTCTAAAACTACAGTCTCTCTAAAACTCTAAAATCTCTCAACTATGAGCTCCTGTAAAATCTAAAATAAGTTATGTATTTTCTTATTCCAAGAAAGAAGAACCAGGGCACAGTTAAAAATCAAATCAATGCAAAACCGAAATTCAACAGTATAAAAATTCCAGTGATTGACATCTCCGACTCACTTTTGATCTTCTCCAAATGTCTTGAACAGCCATCTCCAGCAGATGCAGCTTGTTTTGTAAGCTCAGGCTGGTTCCACTCCACAGCTCCTGCTGGTACCAGCATCTCCAATGCTCCAATGCTCAGGTCTCCACTGTAACTGGGCTGAACTTTTACCAATAGCCCCTTGCCAGGTTCTCTTCAGGTTATGTGACCCTAACACTTGGTTCCAAGGCTCAAATTCCTTCCGTGACTTCTTCAATCCTGGAGCTTCATTTGCAGCTGAGTGCCAATGGCCTCTCCCTATCTCTCTTCAAAGACTCCAGCCTGTTCACACAGTGCCAAATTTTGGCTGCTCCCTTTGCCTCCTCCATGCCTTCAAAACTAGTACCACCTGGGTGACTGCTACACTACCAAATTTGGCTTCCAGCATGAGACGCAACCTTGGCCTCCTGTGGATCACAGCTTCTGTGTGATGAACCTGAGGACATAGTCTTAGGTTTATGCTCCTGAATGCTGTTGGTCTCTTCTTAATCACAGATAATGTCTCAGTAACCAACATCAACTGTCCCAGTAAAGTAAAAGCTTTACTTTTGTGGTGCTAGTATCTACTTAATCATTGCTAATTCTCCAGCCCTAGATTAACTTAACCACAGATTCTTAATTCAAAATATCAAATGAGGGTCTTTGAGGGAATCTCAAACTTTGCGCAGGAACTTCATAAGCGATGCCTCGGTTGTCTGCCTCATTCTCACATTATTCTCCAGTTCTCATACCAGATCACCTGCCTTTGAACATTCAATGGCTTTTCTAGCCCCAAACTCTCATACAAACCTCCGTCAAACACATGGCCAAGTCTTCTACAGCAATGCCCCCACAATCTGGTATCAATTTCTGTCTTAGTTGGAGTGTCTATTTCTGTTACAAGTTCAACAGCATGTCTGTAAACAAGTTGGGGAGGAAAGGGTTTATTTCATCTTACACTTTTTAGTCCAGTATCCAGGAAAGTCAAGGCAGGAACTCAAGTTAGCAACCCAGATGCAGGAACTGATGCAGAGGCCATGGAGGAGTACTACTTACCGGCTTGCTCCTCCTGGCTTTCTCACCTTGCTTTCTTATAGTACCCAGGACCTACAGCACGGGAGTGGCATCATTAAGAGTGAGCTGGACCCTTTCACATCAATCAGCAAGTAAGAAAAGGCACCATAGACTTGCCCTCAGGCCAATCTTGTGGATGAATTTTCTCAATTGAGGGTTCCTCTTCTAAAAAGTCTTTAGAATGAGTTAAGTTGACATATGGCTAACCAACGCTGGGAACATCCCAGAAGAAGAGGGACAGCGAATGTAGGAGCCCGAGGATGGGTAATAGTGGTGTGACATGCTGTCTTCTAGACAGGACAGGGATATTGCACCCGTGAACTCACTGTAGCTATGATTATCTGCGTAGGATCAAGCCAACAAGATCAGTCAACACAACAGCAGGAGATACTAACTGGACTCAGTGTTTTTCCTTCCTGTTAGAAAAGTCGAGAACAGGGAGATAGGAGGAGGACTTATGGAAGACAGGTGTCTCAGGGAAGTGGGAGGGAAACCGGGGATTTGGAAGGACCAAGATACACTGGTAAACACATAAGACTTTGTCTAAAAGCATAGACAATAAGACACAGTGTTTAAATCAGAAGAGAAACAAATAAACTTATATACCTCTACATACACCTTTACAATATAATGAGATGATGACATTTGAGAGTGGCCCTGCAAACAGTCCCTGATCCAGAAGAGCACCTTCTAATAAGAGATAATAAGCAGAGATTGGGAGGATTGCCTCTGTGACTTTCTTCCTTTGCTCTTTCATCAGTGAGTTGGAATATGATGCTTGAAAAACCAGTGCAAGGCTGGGAGAGAGGAGGGCCAAACACAGCCTGATTTAGTCAGTCTGAACCTCATTCCAATTATAAATTCTGAATTGCTTCCTGTAAGTCCTGCCCTGTGTACTTATTTCCAGCAGCTTCGTGAACAACACAAGCAGAGTGGGAAGACATAAGCAGAGTAGAAATGCTTATTTGTCACTGGATTTGTAGGGTTCCGAAAAACTAATTTCTGTCAATAATGTCATTTGAAAACAGAAATATGTGAAGCCTGACCTATCTTTAAACTGATATTAGGTCATCATATTTTTGTTCTAATTCTCTTGAGAAAAGTGTTTGTGTGTGTGTGTGTGTGTGTGTGTGTGTGTGTGTGAGAGAGAGAGAGAGAGAGAGAGAGAGAGAGAGAGAGAGAGAGAGAGAGAGAGTTCTTATATAGTATCTGAATAAGTTTTTTTTATCAAGGAAAGATATTATCTTTATATTCTACACAGCTATCCTTCTTCCTACTTGGAACATGAAGGGATTTTAACTCTTTAAGATTTGCTTTCCCCACATTCAAGTTTAAATGTCACAAATTCTCAAATGTTTAAAAATATTACATATCAACATGTCAGTGAGTTTTAGTTGTTGTGCAGTTATCTATAGACAGGTAAATCCAATATGTACACAGTTATAAAAAACAGAGGTAAAAGTTTACATGTATATAAATACTATGGAAAGCACTTATGATTGAATTATTTGCATTGACATTCAAACCAATCCATTGTTTCTTGTTAATTTTGCCATGAGTTATCAAAAATTAAAAATGCTATTTAATGTCTATCAGTTTTACATTAAACCTTAAACCCCAAATTCTTAATGCTTTTTTTTTTCTTTATTGCCGTCTTAATAAGCAGAAAGAATACTTTCTCTTTGAAATATCAATTTTGAACAGAGAAGAGATATAGATTGTATCACATTGGAGCTGACCTGGGATTTCAGAATATCTTTTTGCTAAGTTGATATGCCAGAGTTTATGTTACTTATTTCCACACTATAGTTAGAAAGCCAGATGACAGTATCATTACAAGTTTGGATGTTTCATTTAAGCAAAATGATACCTTGATTTTTGCTCCTTGGAAATACTATGTTCAAGTATGTGAAATCCCTGCCACAGGCAATATTTTTTTTTCCTTTATCTCTCATTTTAAATGACTACTCTAAATGATTCTTCTTACAGAAAGTTTGTAACATGGCCATCAACTGCATGACACTGTCTTGGGTTCATTTCTAAAATAGTTCTACCCACAGTGCAGAACAGCACAGATAGGATTTCCTGCAGGAGACTTAGAATCTCTGTTGAGCACATAAATTTCTGTGGAATACTGTTTGGACTGAGCAATGTCAGCACAAATACCATGATGAACAAAACCACAGCACTTCTTTTCTATTCTCTTTTCTTTTACTTTATTATTTTAATTTTTGGTCATCACTTATTTTTAAAAAATGGAGATGAAGCAGCCAAGCATATTGAATATGTATCAGTGGTGGAGTTTTGAATCTCATTATTTGAAATAAGCCTTTTGCTAGCTTCCCCCCCCCCCTCAATCATCAAGAGGAATTTTATGTCCTTCTTCTTCTGCTGGCCAGATCAAACAGTGTTTTTCTGTATCAATGAAGTCTGTTTCGAGGGCTCATTGCCAAAAGAATAATTTACCACAAACAAAATAAACAAGACAGAAGAAGGGATATCAAATATTGGCAGACAAGTGGAGGGTTTGGGGAAGATGAGCACATTCTCTCCCCAACACAACCGAAGCAGCTTCTGCCAAAGCTAACCACAGCAAGGACTCTGGGGCTTTGCAACATGTGCAAAGCAGGGACGTTCTCACAAAACCTTACAAACAGATCTACATACGTTCATGTGCACACACTAAAAGTTAAAAAAGAACTTAGCCTATGCCAGAATGATAAAAATTTCCCAGCTGCAAGATGAGATTTTTTCCTTTTTCTCCTTCTGCAGAAGAAGAAAAGATACTAAAACTTTCCCTTACAGACTCCACATCAGCTACAGAGGCTGTCACTCTGTTGTGAGAACAGCAAATTGAAGTCTATAAGCTGCTTCTGAAAAAAATGTTCCAAGGACTAACGTGATTGATCAATTTAAGAGTCAATAAGAAAGGCAACTTAATCTCTCCTGTCTGCTTTTGTGAGCCTTTATGTAGATAGAGATCAATGCTTGGAGGCCCAAACAGGTAGAAGATGTTGCCAAAGCAGTGACAGTTGCCTGCAAATATCCAAAGAGATGCCAGAGAAAGTAACCAAAACAAGAAAGAATGGATTATAGGATGATTGGAATAAAAGGATGTAATCTTGGATGTTTGACACTACACAGAGCAAGTTTCAGTCCAAGATAAAGAGAGGTCAAAAATGTAGTGAGAGAAGCAGCTCAAAAAAGAAATGAGAGAAAGCAGATGTGAGACAAGGAGATAAAACTATGGCCTTGTGAGAATCTTCTTTATTCCAAAATTGTGGAGAAGGACGAACCCCAGGATGGAGGATTAGAAGAGAAATAAGAACAGCATGTACTGGGTAAGGGAAGGCATGAAAATCCAAAGCTAGACAGAAACTAGCTGGAGTGTAATCCTCAGTTGGTATTGCCAAGAAATTTAATCAGAGAAGAAGAGGAGCAGAGAGACACTTAGAGAATGGAATCTGAGGAGTCCTGTGGCTCTCGCTGGTCTCCTTGGGAGAAGATCTAGGAAGCTAATGAGGTGTGGGCAGTGTAATTGAGAAGGGAACAGGAGGGAACTGAAATACGTGAATAACCAACACAGAGTTAAGAGACCATTTGACAATTATTTTGTAGTAACTGGCTGGTGATAATTGGAGCTGGGAAGAAAATGGGATGCTATGGCTATGTGTAGACTCCAAGCAAAGAAACACAGACAGTGCCCAAACTATCACAGCAGAAATGTCACACTGCAGTTCTAGACTTAAATATCCTATTGAGGTTCTTGTTTTCAATAAGTTGCTTACTGTTTTAATAACTGACCACTTTTTTTTCCCTGCCTTTAAATAGAAGTCTGGGAGTTAGGCCTTATAGATGAAACACTATATTCCTTTTTTATCTGTGTGAATGAGTTCACACTTGCTCATATATGCACATGTACACACATGTGTGTCCACACATACATCCACACTCAAATCAAGGCAATCTCCACTTTGTATTGTTCAGTTTGCACTTTGGGAATAAAACAAACCTCTCTTCCAGAAAGGTACAATCTAGAAATGGAAAAGCTCGGTGCTTTTAAGACAGCCTATCAAGTTGGCAATTGCTCTCCTAGTAATGGAAGCAGTAATGAGGAAAGAGGAGGGAAGCATTCATTTAGCTTGGGCAGGAAATCCCATGCTGTCCCAGTTAATGAAAGTATCTGTTTCAAAGAAGGGCAGTTCTATATCATATCTCCATTATCACTTTAACGAGGTTGGGTGGCTGCAGCAGTACAACCAGCCATGGAGCTGTCTTTACCCCCAAACACTTTTGTGTGGGTTTTTTCTCTTACCACTCAGGTCTCTAGCCCTCCCAGTGCCAACTGTGTGTTCTACAATCTGTTTGGTGCAGACACTGACCTGCACTTGCTCCAGTTCCCACACACTGGCTTGGCTTAGACTCAAAGTACAAGTGTAAAAGTCCATTATCTCTCTGGACTGGGTATGAAGCCAGGAGTTCCCATAGTTTTCTCAGTTATCTAGGACAGTTCAAAGGTCCCAGGAAAGCTCTCTATTTAGTATCTGTCACCTGTTTACTATGAAAGATTCAACCCATGAGCAGTTGGGAAGGGACTCAGAGAGGCCCAGAAATTCCTTTGGACACAGGACCCTCTTGGGTATAGTCACCAACCTAGAAGTTCTCCAAGATCACTGGATATCTGCTTCCCTATGAGGTTTCAGCATGTCGATATGATCCGTCACCACAGATTCCTGCTCCTTTGAGGTTGGTGGTAGAGATTACACCCTGCAATTGGTTTCCCCTGAGCTGTCTATGGGCTGGCCAATAACCATTTCATTAGCATAAAGGCATAAAGTCAAGTACAGTCAAATGAGTCTTATTATGAAGAAAGTGAGATTCATTGAAGCTCTCTTTGTCTCCCTCCCTCTCCCTTCCTCCCTGCCTCACCCTCTTTCTGTCTTGGAAATGCAGGCTTTTTAGAATCCTCATGTCAACACTAGTGCAATGGCGGTCCCAGATCTTAATGTCACATTGTCATTGCCACTCTAGAATACTCTCCATCTTCCCTTGTTTGGCAATTCTTCTCCTTCCCCCAGGAGTAAGTTCCTTTATTAAAGTCAACATCATTCCTCCACCTGAGTGTCCCAATGTTTTCTATATAGAGTGGAGGACCCATCAACTCTCTCTTTATAATCTCCTATAATGTGCTTCTTTTGGATCTGTGGTTTCAAATCAAGACATGGGTTAGCAGGAACATCAGGAAACAATACATTTCCCCCTAAAATGCTTCCTATTTCTATGTGGATCATAAAGTTCTTCCATTAATGCACCTTAGATTGAGGAGTGACTCTGTAGTAAGACTTTCTCAACTGCCTGATTCTATTTCACTGAACGGCACTATATGGCAGTGTGTACTGACTTAGGTACAGACCACCTTGGAGAAAACTGAATAACAAGTATTGGATTAAATGTAGAATTTCCTCTGGGGTGTTTACCCCTATATGTAAGGCTCTTTATTTTGTGACTCTTGGAAAATGGTTCAGGTTGAAGTCACATTTTCTGTTTACTTTGATTATTGAGATGCCTTCAAGCTAAACATTATAGCTTGTGAATTATTCTTTGGATTCCCCAGGACAGAGTTTTATTTAGCAGGTGAAACTCACCTCTAAAGTGGCATTTTGGATAAATTGCTACTTATAATTGCATTTAATTTAGATGTAAGTATCCAAGAAGATAAACACAGTGCAAGGTGGTATGTTCAAAAAGGTTGTTGTGCAATTAGGCAGTGGGTTTGATATTAGCAGCAGTTTTAAGTGGATTAATGTGAATTTCCACAAAGAAAACCCTTTGATGTTATACCGTATAAACCCACTGTACATCTATTGTTAAAACTCTAACCATGAACTGATAGCCATTTCCAATGCTTCTCAGTGAATTCCCAAATGCTCAGCATGCATTCTACCCCATGCCTGTCATGTGTCCCAGATCTGTAATAAATCCTACGATATGGAGACCTATCAATCATTAAAAAAATAACTTTACGTGAGACTACTCAGTTTTTCCTTGTGTATGATGGCTTCACATTATACACAGGATAATTTTTAAGAAAAAAACAAAACAATATTTTCTTTGTAAAAATAGCATATTTGTGACATAATCAGATTCCCCTTTAAAAAATGTGTCCATACATAGTATTAGCTATTTGAAAGTAAAGTGGAAGAGATTTGCCAGTAGGAAAAGAGCAGAGGAAGATGTACCACCACCAGCTTGGGTTTGTCTGCCTGATTTCTGTCTACTGGGTGGGTGTGTCCAGTAGACAGGCAAGTCAAATCCTAACTTTCAGCTTCTCCCTGTCTCATTCTGAGCTGGGACAGGCCGCTTCATCCCTCTGCAACTTGGTCTCCTCATTTATACATGGAATGATGATTATTGCCCCCACCTACCAGATGGATTTGATGGGAGAATCAGCTGAGGACATCCTTGTAAAAGTGTTTCAGAAACTCCAAAATTCGCTGTTGAGTTTTCTCTCTATGATTAGCCTAGGCGAGGGTTTGAAATATGTTATACTAAATTGACTTCTGTTATTCTTTATGCATAGGCACTTATTGTTAAGGAAGGGACTTTAGCTAAATCACAACCATTTGTGTTTCTTTGAAAAGCATACTCTATAGCCTGGGATTGTGTTTACAAGTCTCAAGAAACACTTAAGTCCCGCACATTTCAGCAGAGAAGACCATCCATTCATTAGTGTGTTCTTTGAACAGCATCCTCTTCCCTAACTTTGCTTTGTTGTTACCACTACAGTTAACCTCACTTTGATTATGCCACGTTAGGAAACAAACACTCGAAACAACACTCGTTAATGCACGATGACCTTCCTTGTAGCTTGTCTTTGTTAGTCTCTCTGATTCACTGCTTTCAGCTTAACAGTCAGCCTTTTCTCAATGCCAAGGCTAACTCCAGAGTGACGGAGTGAAACAAAGCTCTACTAAAAGTTCTAGCCACATTTCCCCCATTTAAAAAAAAAAAAAAGGATGATTTATAGTCGCAAGTTCTCAGATTAATATGCATTAAGAATTCAAATGTGGTTGCGATAATTTTTTAGTAAAAGCTGCTTTTTAGGGCTACCTTTGCACGTTTTCTTCACAAGCAATAATTCTTCATCTATGGAGTAATTTATTTCTCCTGGTTTTAATATGTTACAGATGAACGGTTGTATGTCTTTCCTGTTAGGGCATTACAAGACAGGCCACTTTTACATTAGGCCGGTGCTACAACAGATACCTGTGGTGCTCTTCATGGTTCATGTGGTACTAATTTAAATGGGAAGTTGCACATATTTCATTGAAACACTTGGTAAAGCCAGCGCTCACAGAAGGGTGCAAATGATGGACTGTTCTCTGTGTGCAGCTGAACTGCTCTAAATGTGTCAGAGAGGGTTATGGATCATTTCATTCACCCATCAACTCTGGTCCGCTGTGTGTACAAATCACAGCATCGTGTCATCCAACAGAACATTCCTGACAATACTAGAACATTTATAGTACTGCCATTTTTAATAGGAGCTCTGCAACCCAGTTTAAACGGGATTACGTCTTTAACACTTTCCCTCCTGTTTTCATGACCCCCTTTTCAAGCTGCTTTGCCTCGGGTTGCTGCTTGACCAGGTTTATTATGACTCTTCTGCCACAAACATAGAGCTTCTCTGGGGGCAATTTTACTTTGCTTCCTCCCATCTCAACCATGTCATTCACATTCACCACAGTGACTAACTCTCCCTTTTGTAAAAATGAAGCTACCTGCTCTTCTCTGCTTGTTTTTAGACACAACCACCTGTCACATTTAAAATAATTTTCCTTTCCAGCATATAGATATGTCTATTACAAATATTACTTGATTGCTAAGCTTTCTGTTATAATCTTTGATGAAGCAAATACATTCAGTACTGATTACATTTTTACAGAATTCGGAGAGAGTATCACTGTGATTATTTTTGACTTGGTTTTCTTTGGTCAGGGTGGGATGGCTTAGGGATAACTGAGAATAACTATTACATTCCCACAGCTTGAGGTGCAGGTATCCAGACAGCTGGAGGAGGCCAGCTGTAAAAGAGACCACAAGAATCTGCTCTCATTAATGAGAGACTTGCATCATGTAGAACTCTGGACTTCCTGAGGTAAAACTGGTGCTTATTTCAACTTTCCACCAGATGATGGTAGTGACAGCTTTATGTATAAATGGGTAAAGAAATCTAGTTTAAAATTTTAAACTCTTTATTGGAACTAAGAATATGGAAATTATTAATGTTATAAGTGCAAGGTTGATCAAGATAACAATCTAAAGCAAACTGTAGCGTTCACTGAGATTCTCCACAAACCCTTAATGTATACCTTTCAATAAGGCTAAGCTGAGTCTGACATGAAATAAAAAAAAAAAATCTTTAAGAGACTGGCTGTTATATAACTCTCAGAACTAGGAACTCCCTGACTAGAGATCCTGTTAATTAAAAGGTGCGTAATAAATAGACCTTTAAAAATTAATTCAGGGGACTGGGGAAATGGTTCTGTGAAAAAGTGTTTGCCATGCAGGCATAAAGACTGATGACTGGATCACCACCAGTCCCATAAAAGCCTGCATGGGCATGAGTGTCTGCAAATATCCTAGCACTACAGAAGTGGAGACAGAGAACACCCTGGGCAAACTGGCCAGCTAGACTAGTTGAATGTGTGAGCTCTGGGTTCAATAAGAGACCTAGCCTCAGTAAATAAAGTGGAGAATGATTGAGGAAGATAGATGATATCAACTTCTGGCCTCCCCATTCAGATGTACACACACACACACACCATGCATATGCATGCCA
This sequence comes from Peromyscus maniculatus bairdii, assembly GCF_049852395.1. NCBI lineage: Eukaryota > Metazoa > Chordata > Mammalia > Rodentia > Cricetidae > Peromyscus > Peromyscus maniculatus. The sequence goes on from NC_134872.1 coordinate 34,729,399, forward strand.
TATATACCCTGAAAGTTCTTAGCAATCACCTTTAAAGTGGTCATTGTGCTTAATTTCTGCCATAAAATTAGGGAAATGTGAACTAGAAGGACTCCATTTATAGCTTCTTCAGATTTGATGCTTATTGATTAGTATCAATCAATTATTATCATCTGGTTTTCTTCTGGAGACAAACATTCATATGTAGCATGTGTGCTGTTGGTTTGTACTGCCTTGAAAGGCTCTGGCTGTGCAAGATCTGAAATATCCACATTCTTAAACAGAATAGATGGAAATAAATGGGATCTATTAAGAAAGCAGAGTCCAGGCTGAAGCAAAACATTGCACAGCTTTCTCAGTCCTTGGAAACGACTGTTTGAAAGGTATGCTAAGATTGTAACTCGGTGGTAGAGTGTGTGTGCTGCAAGCAGAAGGTCCTGGAATCCTTTCTAGCACCAAGCACACACAGGCATACGTGCAAGCAATCTGCTACATAGAATCGGAAATAACACTGGTTCTCCAATGTAATTAATACAAACCCAAAGGTACATGCTGTTTTCTTCACAGTTTGTGTTTCGGGAAAATAATACAATCATTTTGCATAGCATAGAAGTCAGAAAGGATCTGATCTCCCGAGCAAGTAAAACCACATTTCTCCTAAATAAATGACAGTATAATTGTGAAATGATAGCAAGTATCCAGAACACTCAGAGCATTACTGTTCTTCTAAGCTGTCTTTGGATCAGGAAGGACCAGAGTCCCAGAGATTCCATATAGTCAGTTGCAATATGGAGAGCTTGTGAGGAGTAGATGAGTTGATGGGACCAACAATAGAAACACAAATCCACTCATGACTGTTAGGGTCGAAAGTTCTCAGTTGAATAACCATTAAGAATTCAAATACTGCCAGGTATTGTGGCTCACTCCTTTCATCCCAGCACTTGGGAGCAGAGGCAGGTGGATTTCTGTGAGTTTGAGGCCAGTCTGGTCTATGTAGTTAGTTCCAGGACAAGCAATAATTCTTCAGTGGAGTAATTTATCTCTTTTGGTTTTAATGTGTTACAGATGAATGGCTGTAACAGTTTGAAGTGACCCGCAGGACTGGTGGGCATGGTAACCTCCAAAATCACTAGTCTCTCTCCAAGCAGCTCTGTGGGTGCCTGACATTTTGAGCAGAATCCTATTGCAAGCTAGCTGTGTACTCAGTAAATTGAGTGTTGCTTCTAGCCCAAACAAGGCCAATAGGTAAGGAGCAGTTGGATCTGTTTGGGACATGTAAAGAATCAGTGAGTACCAAGCAAAATGGTCACAGAGAAAAATCCATACAGCATAAACAGTTCTAATACATATATCAAATACCATTTTCCATATGCCTCTGGCATACATGGGGCAGGATATTGCTGGGATGGAACCCCAAAGTCTTTGCAAGCTAGACTATGCCTTTTCACATTCAAATGTCTCCCTCTTCTTTATTATCAGAAAATAATGTACAAAACTACATTTAGGAGGTTCGTACATAAAATCTCACATGTGTTTTTTGTTTTACTTTTCTAACCTAAGGCTTTTCATGATAGTTCCAAAACATACATTATTTAAGATGGCTATGATGGCACGTGACCTGTAATCTTTGTGCTCAGGAAACTAAAGCAGGAGGAGAGAGCTAAGACTACACAGAGAGATTAGGACTAATCTGTGCTATACAACCAAACTCTGTCTCCAAAATGGACAGAAAAAAACAAATAACAGGCAAACATAAATTTAAGAGACTATTTTACTAATTTTTCTAAGGTATATCACACTACCATCTGAAAGAATAGGAGACAGATTAACACGCTACATGGGACAAAGCCTTTAAACATTAGCCTGTGAGTTTCTAAGGCAGAACCTTGGTAGGAAGGCCAGATGATGGGGCATTCAGAATCTGGATCTTCCTTATGGTGGAGGATAGACTGCCATCCTTCGGAAATGCTCCCCCTCTGTTACCCGGGACCACTCAGAGATGGAAACAGGAAATAGATTTACCACATCATGTGAAAATAAACAGTCCGAAAATAGATCAAGGTGGAGACTGTATTTGGTAGGTAGCTGAATAAACAAATTAATTGATATATGTGGTAATTTATCTTGATTGTCACCTTGATGAAATTTAGAATCACCATGGAAACAAATTCATGTTTTGGGGCATGTCTCTAAGGTATTATCTAGTAATTGACAGAGAAGTCCCACCCTAAATGAGGGCAGTACCATTCCATAGCCAGGTGTTCTGGACTCAATAAAATAAAAAAGGACACTGAGAAGATACTATCATGATGACTTTCCCATGATGCAATCCCAAACCTCTGTCAAAAAAAAAAAAAAAAAAAAAAAAAACTCTTTCCCCTTTAAGTTACCTTGCCTAACCATTCTGTTAAAAAAATAAAAACTGATTAATGCTATATCTGTGTGGATACGATAGGAACAAAGACAACCCTCTGGATACATCTAATTTACAGGGCAGTTACGTTTTGATAACAACAAATATACTTAGTTAGAGGGATATTCAATTGGTCTTTTTAATGTAATGATAGGGATCAATTCAAGGCCTTGAACATACTAAGCCAGTTTTCTATCAATACGTTGCATCCACAGTCCTTGTTCTCTCGAGAGGAACTCTCAAAGTGTAGACCCAGGCAAGCTGTTGTTGTCCTGATTGTCCTGCCTCAAACCCAGAAACTGGGACTAGGGGTGTAGCACCAAGTCTGACTGAATACTGCTCTCACACAGCAGACAGCCGTCAGTGCTGGCGTCTCACGTGTTTGCCACTTCATCTTTATTCTGCTTTTTTTTTTTTTTTCTTTCTTCCTGTGTCTTGAGTCAGTTAACTTCCTTAAATGGCCAATTTTTTAACTCTGAGTGTCATTTCAATCCATGGATTGGCCACTTTCCCATCCCTTCTAAACATAAGTGCTTAAATTTAATAAAATGCATGGTTTCCCATCTGTGTTTTAATATCAGACTTCTAGGGAAAGTAACATGTGAAGTATGTTAAAGGCTTTAAGAAAACATGGTCATGTTGAGGAAATTTTTTTTTTTTTTTTATTTTTGTGAAAAAGGTCAGAGGGAGAGCCAAAGCAGAGAGTCTCCAGTGCTCCTTCCTGGGCTCTGCTTTCTTTCTTTCTTTCTTTCTTTCTTTCTTTCTTTCTTTCTTTCTTTCTTTCTTTCTTTCTTTCTTTCTTTCTTTCTTTCTTTTCTTCTGCAGCTGTGTGGAGGTGTGAAAGACAGCCAACACTGTTCCATTGAACTGGGAAGGGCATAAATTCAAGCTATGGATGTGTGAACTGCATTGTCCTCTCTTTGTGAACATCTCTGAATGCTACCCGGTTGTAAGCATTTAATTTCATTCTATAATAATTCAGTTGCCAAAGTCTTTGTCCTTGCTTTCTAACATATGCCCCAAGGCTTGTTTCAAGCAGACAGATGCCATTAAATATGTTTATTAAGCTTAAAGACAGAAAATACTTGCTAAACTCCACATATATGTAGAAATACAGATTTAAATTTTGATGGAATATCCCCTTAAGAAAGGATTGCATTGATTTCTATTTAGTATCAAATCATGGGCTTCTATAATTTCAAGAACTAATTAAGCACATAGAAAGTAGTGCCTGTGGCTTAATCCTGTGATAAATCTGCATGAGTCCCAGACACTGGGGTAACTCTCCCTTAAATTTGCATCATATCCACAAAATAAACCAAGTTCTGGAAGAGGTACTTATTGTATAATTATAGTTTAAATATATGCACTAAAGAATTATTTCAGTAAACAGGAATTGCAGGCTATTTACTGAAGTGCAAGAAGGAAGATGTATGAACTACATAAACTATAAATGTTATTTCTAAGAAGAATGTTCAATGGGCAGGTTAGAATTGGCCAAATTCCTAAGCCATGAGAAAATCTCTCATTTGTTTCCCATTGATAGGCCACAAAAGAACCGAACTTGGAAAGCCATGTGGTTTGGGAGGAATAACTGAATAGAAGCCTCAGGGGCATGCAGTGTTCAGGAGTTGGCGTGTTGTCCAGTTTTGTCCAATTATCAATAAGTGAGAGGGATTAGCTGTCGGTAATGGTGCAATGAATAAAAGGCTCAGGTCATAAGCAGTGAGTTTAGAAAAGTGAGAGTGTACTTAGCGGAGGGAAAGCCTTTCTAAATTAGCAATAAAATGAGATGATTAGGTTAACTGTTTCGTTTCTAAAGTAGATAAATCCTGGTGGTGTGAATTATACCCTGAGTGGTATGTCAAGGTTCATCTAACTTTCATTTTCTTACTGCAAAATAATCACAGAAGACTTCATACAGCCAGCAGTAGAGAACTCTAGGCAAGTTTTTAAAAGCAACTGGAAATCAAACCATGACCTTGAGAAGAGAAAGGAAGGAAGAAAGGAAAAAAAAGAAAAGAAAAGACAAGTGGAGGGAAATAAGAATCTGAATAGTTAATAGAAAGTTTAGATTCAGATTAATGATTTGCATTGTCTAAATGCTAGCACTCATATTCACATGAAAATCTGTCCTTAAGAACACAGTTAGAAGACATCAATCCTCAAATGCTGTATATCAGAGATAAATGGAAACTCATTGAGCCCCCAAAGTGTTGATTTATGGCTAACAACACCTGAATGCCCACTTTCCATCATCATTTTAGGATATCATCGTAACAAGAAGAATGGTACAGGTAATGATGAAGAGCAAAAAGAATATATATGAATAAAGAATACATTTGGAAACTTGTGACACAATAGTCACTCTTAGTAATGAAAGACAATTAAAAATGAGATGAAGGAAGCTTTTACACTACTTGTCAGTTATTCCAAATCAACCTTTATTCACTGTACTTGAACTGATAATGTTTGCCCCAAGAAATGATCCAAACTGAATTTGGGGTGCTGTTAATGAAAGACATCTAAAGCCATTAAGATTCACAGTCATTGCTAAAATATTATTGACAAAAAAAGGATAATTGGGGTATTTGTAGATATGCAAAAATTCTCCCCCCTTTAGAGTTTTTTACGAACATGAGAAAACATACAATTAATATTTCTAAAAGATTTGTAGTAAAGAGCTCGGCTATTGGAGTACAATGTGCAACCTGGCATCTTACATTATAAATAAGCAAAGTCCAGCAGACTGTCTATCCTTTGTTATCCTTTGTACTGTGTGAGATCTAACAGCAGTTGTAAGTCCAATCCCTAATGTGTCAAAAAAAAATGCTTTGTGGGAAGATACTCATAAACTATCTTTATTTGAAAACACCAAATTTTTCTGCAAGCTAGGCTACTGGACATTGCTAGTTTCCCTTTACTATCAGAAAAGTGGTATTTTTTTAAAATTTCTAAATAACAAGATCATGAAAATGTCCAATGGCTGCTTTGTTGTTAAAAGTAACTAGCTTTTACCTGATTTTTTATATTGTATCTTAAGGAGGGGCTTTGCCTAGGAGGAGATAGTAGTGTCTTGTCTTCAGCCATTCTGTAGGCTACAGTAGAAAACAATGTGATATAAGCTGTTGTAAGAGTCTATTTTATATGGAATAAAAAGAGAAAGAAAAATGAACAGAAACAACAACAATCAGTGTTACAGTTTCTGGATAGCTTTTCTTTTTTCTAATTCTTTCTTTTGTATTTGATATATTCATTTTTAGCTAAGACATTTTGCATTTGACTTATATTTTTAATGTTTTAGTTGAAATGAAACTATATTACTTTCCACTCTCTTTCATTGCTTTAGCGTCTCTCAGTTACCCTCCCTCAGACCTCCCTCATAGCTCCACCACTCTTGAGTTGATAATTTCTTTTATGATTGTTGTTACATACATATATGTCTGTCTGTACACACACACACACACACACACACACACACACACACACACACACACACACACACACACACACAATTTCCTTGCTTATACGTATCTGATTTAAATATGACTTAAGGGCTGAGCACTCTGCATTGGACAATCAATATGGTCTCATCCCCAGGCGAGGTTTACTTTGCTTCTCCCAACAGTTATCACTATCCTATGGAGCTTTCACAAGGGGTGGGGCCCATTACATTTCTCCCTCTGCATTAACATGTCCATTGATATTGACATTATTCCACTCATTTTTACTCAACCATTTCACAGCAGACTTTCTGGTGCTCTTTTTAAAAAATATTCTTTTACAGTTATTTGTAATTAGTTCTTGAGAATTTTATGAAACATGTTCTGAACATATTATCCCCTGTCAAATCCACCAAGATCTTCCTTCATCTCATAATCGCATATCACTTCTCACTAATTCTCTGTCTCTCTGTCTCTCTCTCTCACACACATATACTCACTCACTCACTCACTCACTCACTCACTCACTCACTCACTCACTCACTCTCTGTTCCCCTCTTCTCTTCCAAAGCTGGCCTGTGTTTGCTTACTATTACTGGTTATGAAGTCTGCTCTGGAGTATGCTGAATATACCATATGTTACACTATCAAAAAATAAATAAATAACGTTTCCTCTCTCAGCACTAAACAAATCCCAATAGCTCCTTAGGTAGTGGTGGGATTTTGTATCTCACTCACTCACAAACATGTATCCAAATCTCTGGACTCTAGTTAGCTGAGTACCAGCAATTTGTTTTGTACTGTACTTCATATGTGACACACGTCACCTGTATCTAACTAAGGTAGATATGACGACACAATTTATATGTGACACTAAGGCTCAAGGATTGAAGAAAATGCCTGTATCCACAGTGAGCAAAATACTGCAGAATTCTGATCAAATTTGATGATACTTTCTATTGCTATATCACTCTTAAAAAGTGAGTTTAGCTAGGGAAAGAAGGAAAGAGGACAGGTATGTTAAGCATAATATCAACTAATGTAACCATATCTCTAACCACAGAAGATATAAACTCTTAATGGTAAAAAGACAATATTAGAAGGTAACCACATGATAATGTTTGGAGAGAACCATAGAGTGGAAACTTCTAGGGGATGTGAAACAAGGAGGCATCAACAGATATTCTAACTAATGAGGATGGAAATGCCTAAGTGACTTACACACTCTACTGGAGAAGAAAGGTTTTCTTAAATTGTAAATCCCAGTATCTCCCATGATGTTTGTTATAGACAAAAGTCATGTTTCAAAAAATCAGCACTACCCACACAGGTAATAAGATACACAAGTTGTTCTAGTTTGGATTCTGTTGCTGTGATAAACATCATGACCCTGGATAACCATGGTAGAGGGAAGTAAGAGCAGGAATCTGGAGGCAGGAACTGAAGAGGAGATCACAAAGAAATGCTTCCTACTGGATTGCTTTGTATGCCTCCTTCTCAGTTCCACCTGCCCAGAGATGAATGTGCACAGTGTGATGGATCCTTCCATGTCAATCATCAATCAATAAAATAATCCACAGACCAATTGGATGGTGGTGATTCCTCACTTGAAGATTCCCAGTTGCCAGGTTACTCTATTTAGTAACAAGTTTACAAAAATCAAGTAGCACAAACATCAGTGCCTCCTTCTAGACATTCTTCCATCAGTTTGTCCTTCAGGTTTTTTTTTCTCTCTCTAATGACAATAAGTGAATAGCATAGTCTCCTTTTCATACGATACCTATATAAAGTAAGAGAGTTCAGAAAAACTATTTTGTTTACGTAGGAAACTATTATTCTTAATATCTTACCCACTCTCATTTTGTAGCTCTATTTGTTATTTATAAGTTTGTGCGTGGTAATTTCAAATGTATAAAAATAAAAAAAGATGCAATGAAATTTATCACCATCAGTATCAAAATTCCTCATCTGTCTTATTTCTTCAATACTTACCATTATTTCCTCCTTTTGCTATCGTTTAAAGAGAATACCAGATCTTTTTCCTATAAAATATTTCAGTCTATTTTTGGAGAATCATTTTGAAACATAAAACAGCCGGGCGGTGGTGGCACACACCTTTAATCCCAGCACTTGGGAGGCAGAGCCAGGCGGATCTCTGTGAGTTCGAGGCCAGCCTGGACTACCAAGTGAGTCCCAGGAAAGGCGCAAAGCTACACAGAGAAACCCTGTCTCAAAAAAACCAAAAAAATTAAAAAAAGAAACATAAAACAGTATTGCATGTAGAATCATTGCTAATTATTCTATAACCCCTTTATACATTTAACAGGCTGATATGCATATCAATTTTTAAAGCATCTTGATATTGTCATTTTTGTAAGTCTCTTGTGTTCATATAAAGTTTCCTTTCCAAACTTTTTGAGTTTCTTTGCAATTAAACTTTTATAAAAACTAACCAACTAAGTAAAATATGTGAATATTCAAACTTGTGCTGATTTTCACACTATAGTCTCTAAGTGGCTTCTTCATGGTGGTGATGACTATATTGTTTTCTATGTTTCTTGAAACTTGTTATTTTTCATTGGGAACTAATGGGTTCCTTTAACTGTTTCTTTATGTTCCAGTTTTGTGAGAACTATCGTAAAAATGTGGGAAAAGTGTTGCATTTCCCTATCAAAAGACACACCATAGCTGATTTTTTTCTTTGGTGAAGTTATCAAACATTAATGAACAGTGTGAAGTTCTATTATATTATTGAAATTATTTTTAGTCTAATGCTACTGCTTCTCATTTATTAATTAATTATACACAAAAACTCTTTGAAATATTTCTCTGTCTTCTATGTGTCTGTTGCTTTTTATTTTACTCTCCTGTAAATCCTCAAGACATGGTTAGAAAGCAGATTCTTTGCCAAAACATTGCAGAGATCCCCTCTAGCCCACCTTCTATTACAGTCTTGTTCCCATCTGAAACCTGCTGAGTTGGACCTTACTATCTGCATTACTCAATACCACTGTCTTCTGGGCTACTACTAGAATGCTGGTTAATGCAAGTTAAGATCTGCTTCCAGGATCCAATGGCTTTTCTAGTCCAAAGTTGGGAAGTCTTTCACATTATTCTAAATCATAACACCATAGATTCTTCACAGCAATACCACACTACTCTACACTAACGTCATTGCTGGTTATTTTTATTGTTGTGATAAAATACCATGACTATAAGCAACTTATAGAAGAAAGAGTTTCTTTTGGATTATGGTTCCTTATGTGGAGTCTATAATGTTGTGGAAGGCGTGACAGAAGTAAGTCAGATCTGGAAGCTAGATGATCACATTCCACCACTCAGGAAGCCAAGAGACTGAACAGGAAAATGGGCGAGAAAAAAACTCTCATATCATAAAGCCTATTCTCTACTTCTTCTAGGATGGTGGGCACAGGCCTTCATGGAAGAGTGGGAAGGATCCAGTTATTGGATAGAGGAGGATGAGCAGGAGTAAGTTTAATACTGATCCAGATGTATGAACATCATTTTTTAGATATATTTATCTAAGTTCTGGTTGTAGTGAATACTAATATTAGAAGCAATGCCCAAACTCCTTAGAGCAACATTTAAAAACAAAAATATTAATCAGTGTAGCATTCTGACTGAGAAATGTCCCCCATCGGCACAAGTATTTGAACACCTGGCCTCCAGTTGGTGGGGCTGTTTGGAGATGTGGTGGGACTTTTAGGGCATTGAGTCTTGTTAGGTGAATCTTACTGTGTTGTGTTGCTATTGAAATGTAATGTTGGGACAGTGTGTGGACCTTTAAGAGGTGGGGCTTAGTAATAGGTTCTTTGATCAATAAGGTATGGCTTTTGAAGAGGTTGTAGATTTCTCCAGGGCTTTTGTCAATGACTGTCCCCTTCAGTTTCTATGAGATCCTATTAAAGATGTAATACTGTAGCCTGGCGGTGGTGGCGCACGCCTTTAATCCCAGCACTTGGGAGGCAGAGCCAGGCAGATCTCTGTGAGTTTGAGGCCAGCCTGGGCTACCAAGTGAGTCCCAGGAAAGGCGCAAAGCTACACAGAGAAACCCTGTCTCGAAAAATCAAAAAAAAAGAAAATGTAATATTGTTTGTCTTCACATGCTGTTGCATGTGAGGAACCCCTCTCCACCAAGCAGATCGTTTTATGTTCTATTAATTAATAAGCAGCCCTTCTGTATAAAGTTGTCCTACCTTACACACTTAGTTATAGTAATGAAACAATGGGCCAACACCATCATAAAAATTATCACAGGAAAAACTTAGAATTCCTTTGTCACATATCTTATTTTCAAAGCCTGGGACATAGTTAATAACTATGTTTAAAAGTTCCTTGGCATAGTTCCTCTCTGATGTTTATGACACCAATTGAAATCTCATTTATATTCATTTGCTTTCCCTCTACTTTTAGGGGTATTTTATAACTGAAATTTCTTTTATAGTTAAGTATTTGCATGATTCCAAAGTCAAATCTTTATAAAATAGTTCAGAGACATCTTCTAAGAACATCCTTTTCTTCACACGTAATTACTTTAAAATGTTTTCATTGTTCCCAAGTTTATTTTTTGAAAATATAATTATGCATCTTATCTTTATCATCCATGTGCCTATCATCCATCATCTATTTGTATCCCTTTAAATGCATAAATTCTATACTGGAGATACTTTTTTGTACTATTATTTATACTTACTGGTATAGCTTGGAGATTGCTCAGTAACAAGCACTTAGTAGCACTCATCACTGATATTTTTAGAACATTCTAGAATCTGTTATTTGAATGTTCCATAGCTGATTCAATAATTCAGTTTGATAAATGGATATTTGAATTTTTCTAGCCTATTGCTACTTTTAATGTAAAGAACCTTGTATATAATCTTTTCATACTTTTACTAACTTACATTTTATTTTTCTGATCTATTTAAAATTTATCTTGGTTTGTACCACTAAAACTATTCTGATTCCATCATATTTTTTTTTGCTTTCCATGGAGTTTAATACCATTTTAACAAGCAAACTTTTTCACTGATTTCATATTATTTTATATACACTAGATAGGTGTATATATGTCTTAATTAAGAATAACTTTAAATTCCCTCCTCTCTCTGTTAGTCTGTCTCCTTAGCCATGTGTCAAGGCTATATGTTTTATTATAAGGAATTTAGGTTATAGATTAACATCTGATGGGATACTTTTTTTTAAGATAAAATAGGCCATATCCTTGACTATCAGCAGAAGAATGTGTCTTTATTACAATTACATTTAATGCTCATATTAACAAATGATATGCAAATAATCTTGAGTCTTTCTGTATATTAAAGTGACATCCTTTCCATTTTCAAGATATGTCTTTGAATTGTTTTCTTCATGTAGGCTTTATTGTCTGTTCTTGAACTTACATGGGGATATTTTTCCATTTCCTGTGAAATTAAACTACTCTTACATTATGCATATTATCTGCCTTTTGATTATATCCATGAATAATGATTTAATAACCATTAAATTTACCTAACAGCTACTTCTTGTTGAAATACAGACAGAATTTTTTTAAATATGGATATCATGACCATTTTCTTTCCAACATAAATAAAACTTGATAATGTTGTTTAAAAGACAGTAGATACAAATGCATTCCATGATTTCATTTTATATGGAGTTCAGAATAGACAGAAGTATTTATTGGTAAATTCTGGCTGATTTGTTGCCTGTGTGGTATGTGATGATTTTACTGTGAGGCTCATGAGATCCGGGTGATATACTACTTCTTCATATAGCAGTGGCATGGATGGATGTGCTCAGTGTGTGTGAAGAGAAGTTGTACAATCCTACATGTTTATGCTTTTCTGTACATATGAAAAATGACTTGATAAGTTTAAAAACAAATATATAAAATAAGTATTTGTGACTTCTACACTGACATGATTACACAGATAGATTATATGCCTCTATGTTAAATTCCACACTTCAATATTATGGAAAAGGAAATTATTCACTATGCATTTCTCACAGTGTGTCAGAGTGTAATGGGAAAACTATGAATTTTCATTAGGAATATTAACTTTGCCCAGGTAGATGAGGAAACACCCCTTTGTTCCTCTCACTATGAACTTACTATTTTCTCTTTCCATGTTGTATCTTTTAGAAGCCTGTTACCAAGTACAGGCCTCCCTCCTGGCAGTAACTTCGCCCTTCTGAGGATGGCCTTATGTGTTTGTGTGTCATTATAAACATCATCATTGTCGATTGCAGGAGGAACATTTAAGGCTATGGAAAGTGCCCTATTCCCTTTAAAGTTCTCCTAACTCATTTTTAATTCTGCTTGTACTTGTTGCACTGATGTGCTGGTAGAGATTTGCTTCCTATTATCATTCGTTCATTTGTTAAATTTGGCAATAGGGCTTTGCTGATATGAAACATTAATCTCTTTTTGAATTCAGACATTATGCCAGCATGAATTATTTGATATTTAGTTTCTTCCTTTGTGGGTTGGGTTCTATTTTAACACCATCATTCCACAACATGTTCTTCAAAGTATTTTAGTCTTTGTCGTTGAGCTGTTTCAGGTTCAATTCTGTGTCCATTCTGTGCCTCTTACATATGCACCTGCCCTTTGTATATTTTCCTTAGCATTTTCTTATTTTCTGACATTAACAGACGACATTGGCTCATTTTCTGATTATTCCGTACTGGACCTAGATTTAGACATTTCTACTAGAACTCATAGATTTATCTATCATCTATCTATCATCTATCTATCTATCTATCTATCTATCTATCTATCTATCTATCTATCTATCTATCTATCATCTATGTATATATGACTAGAGAGCGGTATTAACAACTAATGTGGCATGTTCATTATTGGTAGAAGTGTTACTTTCTACAACCTCTCAAAGCTTGCAGTTATGAAATGGAATATCTATAATTCACTAACACACATCGACACTTACACACACATATGGATAGAGAGAGAGTATCTGTAATTACTTCTGCAAACCCTCCTCTTTCTCGCTAATTAGACTCCCGGAGCTCCACCAGGGCCTAGCCGTGGATCTCTGCATCCAGATTCCTCAGTCCTTGGATGGGGTTTCTGGCACGACTATTAGGGTGAAAAGCTGTTCTTTTTGTTTGTTTGTTTGTTTTGTTTTGTTTTTCGAGACAAGGTTTTTCTGTGTAGCTTTGTGCCTTTCCTGAAACTCGCTTTGGAGACCAGGCTGGCCTCGAACTCATAGAGATCTGCCTGCCTCTGCCTCCCAAGTGTTGGGATTAAAGGCGTGTGCCACCACCGCCTGGTAAACACAGAGACTTACATTGCTTACAAACTGTATGTCCGTGGCAGGCTTTTTGCTAACTGTTCTTATATCTTAAATTAACCCATTTCTACTAATCTATTCCTTGCCACGTTGCTCTTGGTTTACCAGCATCTTTACATGCTCCTTGTCCTGGCGGTGGCTGGCAGTGTCTCCTTCTGCCTTCCTGTTCTTTCTTTTCTCCTCTCTGCTAGTCCTGCCTATACTTCCAGCCTAGCCATTGGCCAATCAGTGTTTTATTTTTTGACCAACACATTTGCCATACAGAGCATCCCACAGCAGCTAGCCACAATAGGACTTCAGCAGTGCAGGGGACATAGGCCCTGCTAACCCTTCCCGTTAGCTCCCACTAATAAACTTTAATCTCTGTTACATCTAGTCTACAGTTGTGGGGTGGTTTCTTTTATTTCTCACACTTTACTGTTGTGGTAAACTGTGGGCATGACAGGAGGCTTCTGGTCTTTCAGTGTTAAAGAGAAAATTGGCTCTCACCCTCTAAATTATATTTTCAACATTCAGTCTAAGTTCCAAGCTTGTACGCTGAAAGAAATAAATTTAGCTAGTGGCTGGCAGCATTTGTTGACAATTCTCTTTTCTTTTCATGCTCAAAACATTAAGTCAAACCATTATTTTCCAAAGTTGCTTAGTTCAATTCATTTTTTCCTCCATTTTTTTCCCAATGGGAATGTGTCACATATATGTAACTTAGTTAGAGCAATTTGTCATCCTTGCGTTAAGCTGGAGATCTCCCAACATCTTGAACAGTGAGTTTTCATTTGAACACACTTAGGTTTCTTTTGAAGTGTACAGCTATATGGGTGTGACCAAGCTTTTGAGTTAATTATGTGTACAAAAATCCATTAGTTTACCCTTTATTTTTAGTATTCAGCTAATCTGTGCTCAGCAACTAACTTATTTCATTTAACCTTGTCTTGCCACAAATATATTTTCTTTCCTTGTAGTTTTGTGTATATTCCTTATGAATGTATTTATGAAATGTAGGCTATCATGTTTTGTCTTCTCTCATATATATATATATATATGCATGTATATGTGAAATATGTATGAATTATATATATTATGTAAGTTTAGCTTATTTCGTGTGTGTGTGTGTGTGTGTGTGTGTGTGTGTGTGTGTGTGTGTGTGTGTGTGTGTGACTGAAATGATGTGGTCCTGAGATTTCTCTCTCTGCAAGTCTGTGACCAAGTTCTTTGGAAAATGCAAGCATCTTAGACACAGACTCCAGTTAAGGGCAATGTGGAAGATCCAAGAAGCACTCTTGGACCACAAAAAGCTATTTTTACATAAAGAAACATGCTTTCTGCCTTCTAATTCAGCTGTTTTTTTGTAGTTTGGTCATCAAAGAACAAAAAGTAATATATATGTTTCTGTATTCTTCAATAAATTAGACCTAAAAGTTGTTAATTTTTTGAGTAAATGTTCTGAAGTAGCACTGTGGGTTACATGGTTTGTGGTGATATTTATGATGATAAAAAGAAATCCTTTCCTGTGACTGTGTAAATCCACATCTTCACCAGTTCTCAACAAACATTCCACTTTTCAGTACCTGTGGTTGGTTGATTTCCCATCCTCTTGCAAATTCATATGTTTAATTCAAATCCTGACTACCTCAAGAGACAGTCTTATCTGGAAGTTGTGGTGGTAATCTAATTATACTGAAATGTGATTTTGATTGTATGTTAATAAATAAAGTTGCCCGGGGGTCAGAGCTATTAGAGCCATAGCAAGAGTGTGGCGGTGGTGGCACACGCCTTTAATCCCAGAAAGCCAGCTTTTAATCCCAGGGAGTGGTGGTAGAAAGCAAAAAGATATATAAGGCGTGAGGACCAGAAACTAGAAGCATTTGGCTGGTTAAGCTTTCAGGCTTTGGAGCAACACAGTTCAGCTGAGAGCTATTGGGATGAGGACACAGAAGCTTCCAGTCTGAGGAAACAGGACCAGCTGAGGAACTGGTGAGGTGAGATAGCTGTGGCTTGTTCTGTCTCTTTAAATAGACTAACAGACAGGAAATAGAGCCCTGATTCGGGAAGCTGGGACACCGCAGGCGGAAGGGTGAGATTTCAGCTCTGAGCTCTGACCTCTCGGCTTTCTCTTTTGCATTGTTTCTGTGTTTCTTATTTAATAAGACGGTTGGTTACATCTATAGAAGTGGTATTTACAGCGAGAATCACGTTAAAGTTAGGATGTTAGAATGGATCCAAATTCCATGTGTCTAGTTTATTATATAAAGGGTAAACAAGGGCAGGGAGATATACACACAGGGAAAATGCTGTCTTAAGACTTAGTGAGAAAGCAACTTTAAACCACAAGAAGGTCTGCAGCAGACCTTCCCTGCCTGACCTTAGGAGAAGTCAACATTCAAGGCTTCTTGATTTTGGTCGTCTGACTTCTGAAACAAGTGTAATAAAGTTCTCTTTTTGAGCTATGAATTTTGTCCCCAATTGTTATGGAAACCATTGAAAGCTAAAGTAACATCATTGATAGGATTGTCTATAAACAGTTTGATGTATTGTTTTAACTGTAGTAATTAATGCATAAGAATATCTTATTGTGCCGGGCGGTGGTGGCGCACGCCTTTAATCCCAGCACTCGGGAGGCAGAGCCAGGTGGATCTCTGTGAGTTCGAGGCCAGCCTGGACTACCAAGTGAGCCCCAGGAAAGGCGCAAAGCTACACAGAGAAACCCTGTCTCGAAAAACCAAAAAAAAAAAAAAAAAAAAAAAAAAAAGAATATCTTATTGTACTTTTGAGTTAAGTAACATTTTTGGTATAGTGTCTATTAAGATTTTGCTCATATTTTTAAAACTTATTTTTTCTTATTGAGTATAAAAGTTCTACTACATATATATGTATATGTTTTTCTTTACTCCATAAAGAATTTATAAATATTTTTTACCAGGTAATGCTTTACATTTTTTTAATATTAAAAAGAAGGCTTTAATATTTATGGCATTAAATTGAAAATTTACAGATTGTATTCTTATTATGACTAAAACATTAAAATTCAAACATTATGCAAATTGTCTCACATTCCTTTCAAGTTTTCCTGTGTTCTTTCACTTTATATTTAAGTATAGTTTCCATTTTTAATTAAGATGTGAGGTTTATGTTTGGATTCATTCCTTTTGTGTGTGAACTTCAAAATGATCTGATTTTCTTCTTTAATGAAGAAAATCATTAAATTACTTTATCCTTTAAAAATTCAGTTAATTCTATTTATGTGGAAATACTCATAATTCTATATCTCATTTCATTGTCCTATAAGTGTATTCTATTTATGAAGACTACCAAGTCATGTAGTAGTTTTACCGCTTCATGGTTCTTAAAATTAAAGATAATAATCACTAATTTTGGAATTCTTTTGAAGAAACATTTCATTATTTTCATTCCTTCAGAATTTTGTATAAATTTTAAAAACACCTTGTCATTATTTGCAAATAAATGACTTTTTAAATGAATGGTATTGAACACATAGGTCAAGTTAGGGGACTTGGCATCCTATTTTGAGTTTTTCAATGCTTAGAATTGACACATCTTTTCAGAAATTCATAAATACTAAAATTTATATGTTGGTAGAAAATGTTCATAATGGCCACAGTTTTGGAAAAGAAAGCAAAATTATAGGTTTTCTATATTCATTGATTTTCTCATTGCTAACAAATATCTCAGAAAAGTAACTAAGGGAGTATGCTAGCTAGTTTTATGTCAACTCGGCACAAGCTAGAATTATCTAAAAAGAGGCATCCTCAATTGAGAAAATGCTTCCATGTGATCTGGCTGTATAGTGTTTTTTTAATTAGTGATTGATGGGGGAGGACCCAATCCATTGTAGATGGGGCCATTCCTGGGCTGGTGGTCTCAGGTTCTATAAGAAAGTAGGCTGAGTAAGCCATGAGAAGCAAGTCAGTAAGCAACACTACTCCATGGCCTCTACATCAGCTCCTGCCTCAAGTTTTCTGTCATGTTTGAGTTCCTGTCCAAACTTCCTCTGATAATGAGCAATGATATAGAAGTGTAAGCCAAATAAATCCCTTCCTCCTCAATTAGCTTTAGCTTATCGGCCATGGTGTTCCATCACAGCAATAGAAGCCCTAAATAAGACAACTGTTTACTTTCACCTACTTTGGTATTTTTCTCCATTTTCTAATGTTGAATGCTATTTCAATTCCACCGAGCATTAAAAAAATCTACTGGTTAATGATTTTTCAAAAGTAAAATGTACTATATGGGTTAAAATTTGGCTAATTTTGTGTGCTTTACATGTTATCTTAGAACAATTCTGCTATTTTATGGAGTTGTTTATAAATGCAGAATATATGGAATGGGTTTACAAGTACTGTTCAGTATTCTATATTTCTACTGACCCTCTTAGTTTAACTACTAAGTGCCTACAGGAATATGCTCTAATTTTACATTTGTGTATTTTCTTCTTTTGGTTACCTATTTCCTTTTGTTAATTTTTATCTCAGATTTTTGTTACAATGCTCTTAGGGGCTTGCATATTTATAAAGCTTATTTTTTTTTTTTTAGCTGTCTTATCTTGTCACTAAGTACCACTTTTATTTTAGTCCTGGCTATTGTAGAAGTATGTACTCCAGATATGGAATGGTCCTTTTGGTCCTGAAATCAGACCAGATGTGATAACCTGCACTTGATCCTCATTCTATTGAATCTATTAACATTACCTCATGGAAAGGCTCATGGGTAGGTTCACTAGACCCTTCCATTTCTTGAGATTAAGTAATTGACTAACAGATGCTTATGGGGGGAAGATTCTTGTTCATTGATGTATCTGCCCATGAATTGCCCAAGCTTTGGTAAGAAATCCCTTACCAAAGATCCTTAAATTACCTTAGTTAAATTCATTGTTTCATTATGTTATGTTGTGGGCAAATTGTTATTTGGTCTTTCATTGGTGACCTATCTGTGATCAAAAGACATCTGCCCACAATTCCCCAGGGAAAGTCTTTTCCCTGCAATGAATAGTAAAACATGCAACCTCAGCTAAGCCATAAGAGGAAGGAATATCCAGGAGGTTAATATCAACATTGCTACCTTTTCTATGATTTGTGTATTAACTGTTTTTTTCTATTGCTGTAATAAAGTACCATAATCACCTTAAAGAAGGAAGGGTTTATTTGGGTTGATGGTTCCAGAGGGATAAGCGCCTGTCACTATCATAGTCATGATGACTGGAGCAGCAAGCTGAGGGCTCACATTTTAAATTACAAGTGGGTAGTAGCGTGAACTGGAACTGGTGAGTGGCTTTGAAACCTCAAAACCTGCCCCCAGTGACATATATCCTCCATGGAGGCCATAACTCCTAAGCCTCACCAAACAGTGCCATCAATTAGGGATTAAGTATTCAAATGCCAGACTATGGAGGACATTCTCATTCAAATCACTACAGATCACTTACCTTCACACGTTAGTAGCAATTGGGTTATCTCCCTCTATTGGTGTTAAGACACGGCACTGCTTAGTTTGTTTATTTATTTGTTTGTTTTTTATCAACTTGACACAAACCTGGGTAATCTGGGACAAAGGAACTTCCATTGTTAAAGTGCCTTGATCATATCAGCTGGTAGACAGGTTCACAGGATAATTTCTTGATTAATCACTCAGGTGGGAGGTCCCCACCTGTTGTGGCTGGTGCAGCCTCTGGGAAGGTGGTTCTGGGTGGTCAAAGAAAGCAAGTGACAGAGAGCAAGCTGATAGGCAGCACTTCCTCACAGTCTCTGTTTCAGGGCCTGCCTCCCGGTTCCTGCCCTGAGTTCCTTACCTGACTTCCCCCATAACTGACTATAAACTCAAAGATTAAATAAACCCTTTATTACTTGGCATGTTTGGGGTAATGTGTGTCACAGCAACAGAAAGCAAACCAATACAGACATGAAACTGAGGCTGAGGTGTCTTTGCAGGAAATGTAGGATGGAGGGCATGCGGAGGTAATCACAGTGAAGCTGTGTTCCACTAAGATCTATGAAGGCAGCATACCTCTTAGATGAATGTGGTCCATCAAAGGAGGATGGAGATTCCTTAAATATGGATAACAGAGAAGAGACTATATTTCAGTCTCTGGAAGTAGTGTGTTGGGAAGTAGATTGTCAGGAAGCTGCATTGCCCTATTATGAGTGATATGCCATAAAACTGAATCCAAGTTTTCTTCCCAGTAAGATCCTGTTCACATAGGGAAGAATTACAAGAAAAAAATAAATACATTCATCTGGGCTAGAGAGATGGCTGAGTGGATGAGAAAACTTGCTTCTCTTGCAGATGACCCAAGTTTGATTCCCAGCACCCACATAGCAACTCACAACTATCTCTAACTCTAGTTCTGTGGCATCTAATGCCCTCTCCTGTCCTGTGGGCTCCTGTTCTCTCATGGCATATATATATTCAGACACACATATATACATATAAAATACGTATTTGTTTATAAGAAAGAAAGTGAAACATGAGTAGCATTCTTCCTGTTAACTCTCTATCTTGAAGGTAAATTGAATAAAAGAGAATGCTGATGGAGGCACTAGCTTGCCATTTCTTACTACTGGAGTAAGTATAATGGAAAAAAAACCTGCAAATTAGATCTAAGCTAAAGTTCCTCCTGGGATCCTAGAATGTGTAACCCGTGGGAAGAATTGAATAGTAAAGAAGAAAATGAGGTAAAAAAAATATTGAGGGAACTGAGCATGAGTGTAGCTGTTCATGATGCCCAGTTCACTGGGCTAGATAAAACTGTGTTCACCTGAGAGTTAAGAGGGAAGTGAAATCAGCAGGGACCTCGGGATTGATATGAGGCTTTCATGGCTTTGTTGAGCCTCTGGGTGAGTCATGAGTTTTATGAATTAGGAGGAGCTGTGGCAGATCGGACTTACCCTGGCATGTAAATCGAGTTCATAAAGTGCTAAAGTAATCAAGGAGGGATGAGAAGAGGAGAGAGAAGATAAGACAGCCTGTCAGAATCACTTACAAGCTAATGCAGCAAGATTTGGGTTGAGCTGGAGTTACTGGGGAAATATTAATAGAAAGCCAAGTGTTGTGCTTGTGGCTAGCAGTGGATCTCAAGCTGTGGGTCTCAACTCCCTTAAGGAACTTCTGTCTCTAAAAGATAGATACATCACGATTCATAACAGCAGCAAAATTACCGTTATGAAGTAGCAAAGAAAATAATTTTATGGTTTGGGGGTCCCTACAACATGAGGAATGGTATTAAAGGGTCACAGCCCTAGAAAGGTTGAGGACCACTGCTTTAAAGTCTGGCTCACTAAAGAGCCAGAAGATATGCAGGAGATATCCACTGTCCCAACTGCTGTGGAGGAAGCAGTCTGCTAGGATGGGAACTGACTCAGGTGATTGCTCAATGGGCAGGGCAGTGTTGCTACAAAAGAGATTATTCAGGGAAACAGAGGTTCCACATAGGATTGCAAATTAATTGGTCCCCTGTTAAATTACAGAATATCTAGGGCAGGGCATATGCTAATGATTGGTGTGCCTTGGTTCCTGAGGCCTCCAGGAGCACCAAGGGTAATGGATCTCAAGGTCTGGATATGGAGCCTGCATAGTACTGATGGAAAGATTGAATTTGCTCTTGAGATTGTCAATTATCTCCCCAGAGCAGTCTGTGTAGACTTCTTTTCTGAAAGTGATAATCACACTATCCTGGTTCCTTTCAGCAGCTATGTTTGGCTAATGTAGAGCCCAATGCCAGCTCCAGCATCATCTTGGAATCTATCAGCCTTGGGAAGCTGATGGAAACGAAATAGAGCATAATTTCCCCACTGCTTTGCTCACAGGTCCGGTGGAGCAATTCAAGTCAGCCCCATCAAATCCCACAACAGAAGTGGTAGATGCAGTGTCGCCAAGACAGAACCCTAGGAATAAGATGAAGAGAAGATGGCCCATGGAGATTGATTACACAGAGCTTAAAGAGGTAGTACTTCATATTCACACTATTCTAATTAACTTGTGCATTAGAAGTGAGGGGATCTTTTGTGCTATGTTGGGCCTTGCTAACTTTTGTAGTATACCCTTAAACACTGAATTCAAACACCAATTGTAACTTGCTAAGAACATATGACCCATTTCTCCACAGATGTCATTTTTCTCTATAACTGAATAAAATTTAATTGTATATGTACCAAATTATCGTTATCCATTCAATGGACATCTAGGTGAGGTCAGGAGGTTGGTAGACGTCATGGGAAAGAAAGGATTTTCCTTCTAGTTGGCACAGTTCTGCATAGATTGCCCTAGTTGAGAAACATGTAGAGGTTCATAATGCAGAGACAGATATCTCTATGAACACGGCACAGGGATCATTTGACTCTTCTGCTAGGGATACGAGGCTTTTGCTTGGAAGCTTACCATGAGAACTTGACAAGGGATTTGGAGTATGACCTTCATAAGCCTTTGTGTCTGTCACTGGAGTCCCTTGTCCTCCTGATCATACACACTGCCTCCCAAAACTGACTATTGTTATCACGACATACATCTGTGCAGCTTCTGTTCCAACACACAGATATCAAGCATTCCTTTCTGGATATACACAAGTCTCTAGATTTCATGGGGCAGTTATCTGAAATTTTCTTTCCTTATATTCTCTTACCTTTGTCTTTAAAATCTTGTCACATTTATAGGATTTTCAATTAATCTATAGTCATAAAGATTTTTTTGTGTGTGTGTAAACATGAAGTCAGAGGATAACAACAGTTTCTTCTTTTACAGTCTTTAGACCATGTATGCATTCATGACTGAAGTGGTTATTGCACTGTCAAGTGCTTTCTCACTGTATGAACAGGAACAAGAATTTCTTAGCTCTCTACCCATTGGAAGAGAGACAAGATCTAAGTAAATCATTATTTTTCTTCCAATAATTTTACTACACAACATGTAGTTAATTACAGGATTACATCTTTCAGCAATCTGGAATTTTCTTTCCTCTTTTTTTCTTCCCCTTTTTATTTTTTTAAAAACCATTGTCATGTTTATGGGGTTTTCACTTAATCTAGTCATAAAGATTTTCTAAGTGAAGACCTAGGCAGAGAATAATAGTGGTTTCTCTTTTAAAATCTTTAGAATTTGTATGTATTTGTAAAGGAGAACATGTAGAGATCAATGTTAGGAATATATATTTCTTCTTCCTTTTCTCATGAGGAGATTTTCTGTTTCACAATCATGATGCTTACAGTATTTTTAGACAGTTTAGATAATAAAGAATTACCTTTATATTCTTAGTTTGTTGAATTTCAGCTTGAAAATCACAGATGATGTTTATCAACATTTGTCTTAAATCTAGTAGGATAATGATGTGTTTTGATTTCTTCTGCTTGATTTTAATAAAAAGAATTTTACTATATCTCACAAAGTGAAGCCAATCTTTCATTCCTAGAATAAAATACAGTTGATTTCCTATACAGTCTTGTTTATAAACTCAGGACTGGATTTGATGGTAGTTGGTTTAGGATATTTAAATCTCTGTACCAAGGAAGAACTATACAGTTATTTTTCCTTATTACAATTCCCTTGAACTTTTCTATTAGTTGATCCCAGTCTGGCTGTAAAGTTGTGAGTTATTTCCACTGTATCTATTTTTAGAAAGAGATTCTGTCATTTGTGTGGTAACTCTTCATGAACTATGCTCTAATAGAGGGGAGTGACATCCCAAACCTGCTAAGCCATGTTCAGTATGTATGACTTTCTGTTAGTTTTAAGAACATATTTTCAAGCAATAACAATAAGTATAAAATTAGACTTTATAAATTTGCATGACATATTGTACTTTTGGTAATAAGGTGTTTCTATTTATTATTAACTAGTGTTTCTGGACTTGCAAAAGTAGACCAGGTATCTTTCCTTTGTGTTTATCTTGCATGTAGCAATTTTTCTTTCAATTTTAAACTTTCAATGTCTATTATAAACAGAATATCGTTTGATTTCTCATATGTGAATATCTTCAGAATTTAAAGAGAAAATTATTACATTCCTATCTGATTATTATTTCTACTGCATATGTGTTTAAATGTGACTTACTTGTTCTGTCTTTTCTATTTGTTTTGAATTCCTTGTATTTTATTCCCTCACTTACTGCTTATATTTGCTCAAGTAACTTTTAATATTATTTGATAATTTTACTAGCTAGCAGAGTATGTCTGTGTCCTCAACATTTAAAAGTCAATAAAATTTATAAATTTAGTGTTTTCTGGACAAGAAGTTGATTAAACACTTCAATTCCTACTTTTACTTGATAATTTATACTTTTGTTCATGTGTATTATTAATAAATACAATGTACGTCTTTCTGACATTATTTGTAAGTTCTGTTCAGTTAATATAAACTTAAATCTAGGTATATATTTATTATTTTTGTAAGCCTTCATTTCATTTCATTCACAGTCCTATTTTGAGATTGAATACTTTCAGTTCATTCTGAAAAAGAGTTTAAGTACTGTATTATTTATTTATTTACTCACATTTGCTATGATATTTGTTTTAATTGAGGGGGAGAAAGATGAAAAATACCTGTACTTTTATCTCACTGAATTTTATTAATTTTCAACTTACACCTGACAGACACTGCCATGATTCAGCTGTTATCTCTATTATTGTTTCTTTTTCTTTTTATGTTATCACTTGTTGCCTTTTAATTCAACAATGAAAATCACAATGGTTTTTTATATATTTGCTACTTGAGATTGGCAAAGTCTTGGGATCTTTCTTCATTTTAGAATACTTTTATCCAACATCCCTTCACCTAACACGTTAGTACCATAATTGTCCCATTTCCTTCTGTAATTCTGACCCTTTCTAGTTATAAACAATTATTCTTTTACTGTCCATTATTTATGAAAATCTGCTCACCGTGTCTATTTAAATATTTCCATTCAAAATTTTGAATTTTTATAGTCTCTATGTGTGTGTGAGAGAGAACACACACACACTCACACATACACACATACACACACATACACAAAGTGCACTTACATGCACTTACCTGTGCATATAGGGCCTAGAGGCCACTGTCAGGTGTCTTAGTTTAATAATTTTCCTCATTTGCTTTTTGAAACGGGGTTTCTCACTGAATTTAGGGCTCACTATTTGGCTCGGCTGCCTGGCCAGTAAGACCTTGGATCTGTTTGCCTTTGCCTTCTGAATACTAGGATTACAGATGTACACCTCCACGGCTCGTCTTAATGAGTGCTGGGGATCAGTACTCAGGTCCTCATCTCTTTCAGCAAACACTTTGAAACTGAGTCATCTCCCCAGCATATTCTGTCTTTTACTCCTTATATTTTCTCTTCATTTACTATTTTGGACAATAACGTTTTCTATAACTATATAATCTATTCTAAAACATGACTGCTGAAGCTTTATTTTGATCTAGTCTATACTTGAATTTCACAAACACAAGGAATTGAATGTGGTGAGCCAGCTTAGCAGCCATGGGTGTAGACTCTCAGGTAAGTCTCCAGAAGCCAGTGGAGCCCAGATTCCTAAGAAGCTTATAGGAAATATATCTGTGAGACTTTGAGCAGGGGACTCAACTACTGTGTGCCTAGTTCACAAAAAGTGTAAGTTTGTATTACTCTAAATGGTTAAATATCACAATTTCTTATTTTGCAATAGAATACAGACATAAGTTCCCTAGTTAGGTTTCTTGCACTGCTCTACATGTTCTTGAATATATAAATCAATTATTCTAGAGAGCATGTATGATGTTCCTTAGAGTTTGTTTACATGTTGGGGCATTCTTTGCCACGTGTTTTAGAATATCTGATGATGGTTTCATGAGCGATAGAAACCATGTCATAAATACTTATGAAACTACTAATAGACACTTACAAATCAGACAGATTAATTACAAACCAGGCTCCACTGGAACTAGATTTCAATTTTCCTAACGATTTATTTATTTTTTGTTCATGTTCACTCTGAAATCTTAACATTCACGATTGATTCATTGGACAATTTTTTTCCCCAGTGT
Source organism: Peromyscus maniculatus bairdii (assembly GCF_049852395.1). NCBI lineage: Eukaryota > Metazoa > Chordata > Mammalia > Rodentia > Cricetidae > Peromyscus > Peromyscus maniculatus. The sequence goes on from NC_134872.1 coordinate 34,754,568, forward strand.
TTCCTGGAGTGGGCTGGCCTCAGTCAATCTAATGTCTTCTCAGTCCTTTGTGAGTACCAGAAACTCTGCTAAGCTCCTCCACGCTGGAGTGTGTGTGTGTGTGTGTGTGTGTGTGTGTGTGTGTGTGTGTGTGTGTGTATTTATTCTTCTTGGCTTCTCATTCCGGTGCCCAGGAGTAGAATATCATGAAAGTCATTTTAATGGAAATATCAGTTATAAGCACTAGAGTTTCACTTTCCAGATTCTCAGATTTTTCCATAGCTTTCTTGAATTTACTGGCATAGGAACTTCTTTGTGCTTTTTCTCTCTCACCATTTCCCCCTCTTTCTTGTCCTTTGAAAGATCTAAACTTTCTGAAATCGTTTGAAAATGCACACTTCAAATGCATAGGCTTTCCCACAGAATGTTCAGGGAATGAGTCTCAGGTCACCATCTATCACTTGTACTTCCTGTGGTTGTGCCCAAGAGAATCTAGAGGTAAGGATGGCCCTCAATCCTCACCTCCACCATATTCCATATCCATATTACTTATTTCTTGAGCATGTAAAATCCTCCAATCTATCAAATAAAGGGGCAACTTGAAATATTCATATCAGTTGAAAAAACATAATAACTGGGTAATAAACAATTCTCAGCCCAAGAAATTTCCAGTTCTTTATTTTTAATAAATCTCAAAGAGGCCTAATCCCATCAGTTGCTGAGAGATCTTTACATGTAGTCTTTGTGATGGTTTACTATTGAATATTTTTTTACCAATGAAGGCAGTAGGCCTTGGAGAATAATATGGCCAAAACAAACTTATTCCATTTCCCTCATTATGGACAAGTTTTATGAAAGATTAGCATTATAGAATATGGAAAATAAAATAGAATCCAAGTTTTGTCCCTTCTAGAAACAAATAATATTTATTTATACAACCATGAATTAATTGAAACAAAGACTTCCATCAGTCTCATTAAAATGTTATTTGCTTCAAAGTTATTTTATTAAAAATTGACAAGATTTAATCAACTTTTGTTTTAAACAATAAATGTAAAAATAATTCTAATATTAAGTCTAATATTTTATCATTTAATTTTATTTAATAATACAATATATTAATATTTCAACAATTTGGCTTTAACACAATTGTATATATTATAGATACAGAAGTAGTGTAATATATTTTTATTTCATGGAAATATAATATGGTGAGAAAACACTCAGAATATAATATATTACTTTTGTGTACTGTGTAACACCAAGGAAATAGCATGATGAATTGATGAATATTAATTTATTACAAAACTATTCATCCTTTAAAAATGTGTTAGTAGTTCATTTTGCATTTCTACAACAAAATATCTGGGACAGATTAACTTTAAAAAGATTGGCTTAGCCGGGCAGTGATGGCACACGCCTTTAATCCCAGCACTTGAGAGGCAGAGGCAGGTGGATCTTTGTGAGTTCGAGGCCAGCCTGGACTACAGAGGGAATTCCAGGAAAGGCGCAAAGCTACACAGAGAAACCCTGTCTTGAAAAACAAAAACAAACAAACAAAACAAACAAACAAACAAAAAGATTAGCTTAGTGTTAAACGTTGAAAATCCAAGTAAACTGGCATTGTTCTGGAAAGTTCCCTATGACAAATGATTCAGAATATAAGCGAAGGAAGGAAGGAAGGAAGGAAGGAAAGGTAGGAAGAGAGGAAGGTAGGAAGGAAGGAAGGAAGGAAGTCACATAATGCTGAGCCTCATTTCACTCATCTTCCTTTTATAGAATGAAATCTTATTCTTTGTGCAGATTTTTTAACTTAAACCAAGACGAAAGTATTTGTTGCCTATTTTTGATAATTTTGACATTGGGGAAAATATTTTCAGGGCTTCTGAGAAAAATTCTGTCACCATCAAGGACTTCTAGGAGAAACCATCTTCTTAAAGAAATGAAATCTAAAATCCACGGGAGAAACCAGCATCAGTGCTGAACTGAGGAAGACAGGGTGGAGGCCGGCAGGCAGTGTAGTGTGCACCATGACCAGTCAGAAGGTATTTTACTGTTTCAGTTTGCTATTTTGGAGGTTCATTTCCTGCCCGCCAGAGTCTTCTGTTTAGCTTAAGCTATTTTCTATTTCATGTCCCGAAACTGAAAATTTTCATAATGGTGCTGTGTTACTGAATTTTGGGTCCACTTAGTGTTCATCAAGATGTAAATGTCATCGTGCCAGTATGCAGATAATATGTGACCATTTCAGAAACCCTGTTTTGAACTCCCCTAAAAAGCGACCGTTTCTAACCTTTCTCTTTTCACACTCTCATCTGCGTGCCACCTCTAAACAGACTTCTCTCTCCACAACCTTCCATGCTGCTGGGTATAATGCTATTCAGAGCGATCAGTGTTTACTTCTGCACTGAACGGTGAAAGCAGACCTATCCACTTAGCTGTTCTCATGACTTGTGGAAACTGTCTTCCTGAAGGCAAATGCTTCAGTGTGTTACTGAACATGCCATGGTTCACAGAGTCACAATGATGGATTTTTTTGTTCCTTTGTTTCCAATGCTCTGGAAGAATGCTGTGGTCGTTAATCTTGATATTCAACTTGACAAGATTGACAGGTGCCAGGGTCTTGTGAAGCATAGTTCTGAGTGCTTCCATGAGGCAGTTTCCAGAGAATATTTACATGTGCTATATCAATGAAAAAGGGAACAATCTATGCTGAAAATGGCTGAACCCTCCAAGAGAGGAGGAGGATATAATATGGATATAATATAATGTGGAGAGAGGAGGATATAACAACCCTGGACAAAGAGGAATGCATACGGACATAAGGAGGCTCTCCTCATCACTAAGGAACTTTCTCACTTCTTTTAGGAGAATTGTTCTGCCCCTTGCCATGGTAGATGTATACCTCTGGAATTGTGAATGAAAATAAGGCATTCAGTTGTCTTGCTCAGTTTTTCACTGAAGACATACCAAAGTAAGGGCTCCCAAGTCTAACCAAGTAAGACAATGAACTATGGTTTACCTATAGAGCATGGGTAAGGAGAATGTTAGGACGTGTGGGCATCATTTGAACGTGGGGTCCATTTAGGCTTTCTAAGGATCTACAGTGTAATCAACCACACAAACCAGAATACTTATGAGACTTAACATGGGTGGGGGTGCTGGAAACGATTATTCCAGATTCCTAAGTGAAAATTGGGATTGTGAGGTAATTCATGTACATGGTGCCTTCATCCTGGTGTTCCTGCAAATGACAAAGAACATGAAGAATTTCCTGACAGTCTTCTTAGTGATATTTTGTTATTTTTTTTTGAGGACCAAGAGCATCATTTTACTTCCATTTCTAATAAAGTTATTCTGCAACTAAGATGGGTATTTAAGTTTTTGTTACTACAAATGGAGAAAATTGGAATTCTAAGTTGGAAAATGCAACTGCTTCATATGTCTAAGTGGGGTGGCGTGACTATATGGAGAGAAATATTTTGATGGCTAATTAGACACCATAAGCTCCTCTATCATAGTCCCAGGTTAATCATCACATGGAGACTGCAGACTGCAGAAAGGAAAATAGTGGGGTTCAAACAGCAGGGAAACGTACTAAATGTAATGTCCGTCCGTCCCCCCCACCGTTTTCCACAATCTCATTCTCAACTGGTCACTAAAGTTTTGATTTTTGCTCATGAAAGCTTTGTATCTGAGGGAGAATTCAAATTAGGTGACAAATTACGATCATGAACATTGGAGGGTGAGGTGGCTGAAGATATGCATAGCTCAGCAACTAGCAGTAAGTTCTCTTGCAAGAGCTTGGATTCAGTTCCCAACACCTATGTTGGGTACTTTGCAATACCTGTAATTCTAGCTCCAGAGGATGCAACACCTTCTTCTTCTAGCCTCCTTGGACACCTGCATTCACATGCATAACATACACACTCCCCATGGCGCCTATATAGACACATATTTAAAAGATAAATCTTAGCAAAAGAATCAACAACATCAGCAAAGTTTTAAGGAAAACTTATATTTTATTTAAAAAGTGGATTAATGTAAACCACATAGAGCATCAAAATGCCAGTCAGTGATACAAAAGACAATCTTGGTAGATGTTTTCTAATTTTGTTTCCACTTAGCAAAGGAATCCCGAAAAAGACACTGACTAAATAGCTCAGTATTCATCATTTTGATTTATTTTTTAGAAGTTAATAAACAAAAGAGGATTTTTCATTATAAATATGTTTATCGGAATTAGGAAGGGCAGAGTTCACTAATGGGCAAGAGTCTGCATACACATCAAGGTTATAAATACTCCCCAGGAGAACATCATCAGGCTTTATCCTGAGCACCGTGGTAAGATAAAGAAAAGGCTAATAAATAAAGGTAGGGGAGCAGAGGAGTAAAGCTAACTCCTGTTATTAACAGGGCTGCCTGGACTTCTTTCCCACTCCTGCTCATGTTTAGAAGTAAATGTACCTTCAGCCTGCTATTTGTATTTCTTGGAGCTCTGCAATAACAAAAATAACATTAGAAACATGAAAATTTTGAAACAGGGGAAATGAAGATGTGTTTGCAGTGTGATGTCACACAATTTCTCATGTCTCTGATCTGTGTTGTCTTTTAATCTTCAAATCGACGTTCCCTGTGGACATGGCAGGCAGACTGTATCAGTTCCTACCCATGCATAAAAGGCTCTGGAATTAAATCCCAGAGGATTCTTCACAACATGAATATCAGTTTGACAAAATGTTTTCAAAAGGTCCCAAATCATGAAATTCTAGAGTCTATCCATAGGTTTCTTTCTATTAACGAGGAAAGAACTGGAAGCAAGCTGTTTAGAACAAGCAATTGTGTACTGTGCCCAAACTATGATGAACATGTGTGCCATCACATAACACAGATCAAATGCAGTGTCTGGCTTCATTTACCTATAGGACCTGAGAGTGTGACCCAAAGATGTCTACCTTTGGATAAGGCTGCTCATGTTGGAGCCATCATTGATGTTACAAGGGCAAAAATAAATGCTAGAGTACAAAGCTGAATTACAATTCTTCTAGTTGATGCTAAGGTAGCACACGGCTCCTCTTCTCAGTCACACAGCGCCACAGCCCTATGACTTGTATCTAGGATGGTTCACAGCTGTCACCTTCTCTGAAGGAGAATCTCCAGATAAACTTGTCCTTTCCCCAGCGTGTAGCCTGCAGATGGGAACTGAAAGAAATACAGACAGTCTAGGTCACAAGGCAACAGTAAAGCCTCATTACTTAAACTCCAAGCTGGATCAGTCACATCCACCCTCTAGCTATGACCTCCACTGCCTGCCGTTTGCAGCTTCCTGTCTTTAACTTTTCTTGGGAATGTTGTCCTGAGAATGATTGAAAGCCTCCTCTCAGGCTGTGCTCCAAGGGAACCTGGCCCAAACCAATTCCTAAGAGGATTATGACAAAAATGTAGCTGTCTTTCTGATTCCCAGGGGTAAACCTCATTGAACTTTTTAATCTCAAGTGTGTGTGTGTGTGTGTGTGTGTGTGTGTGTGTGTGTGTGTGTGTGTGTGTGTTGTGTATTTGGGTATGTTAAGATTTTAAAAGGTGTAATGTTTTTAAATATCATTTTATGTTTCTTGATTAAGTGGTTGTTTAGGTATCTTTATATTTATATATGGAAAAAAACTGTTTCTTTTAATTCTGTTATTGAAATGTATTTTTTTACCCTACAATATACCATGATAATGGTTTTGCCCTCTCTACTTCTCCCAGCCTTCTGCCTCCCTTCACATCTGGATCCACTTACCTTCTGTCTCTCATTAAAAAACAAACAGGCATCCGAGGGATAATAATTACACAAAATAAGATAAAACAAAAATATATGCACTGGCATGGGACAAACAAATAGGAAGAAAGAAGACCAAGAAAAAGCACAAGAAACAAATATAGACATGGAGACTCACTCATTCACACATAAAAACACAACACTGGAAACCATAATATATCACAAAGGACCTGGAGAGAGAGAGAAAGAGAGAGAGAGAACAACAAAAAGATAAAATTTAAAAAAACAATAAAAGAGAAAAGTCCTAAGATACTTTATAAGTCAAGGAACCTCTATCAATATCAATGAGTTCATTTTCTGTTAACCATCTATTGCTCAACATGCAGCCTACCCTTAAGATAAGCTTGTTGACTGGACTGAATCTACCAGGTTGAACTCAATCCTCAGGGGAGTCTTTGCCCTGAAGGAGATGGGAATGGGGGGTTGGCTGGGGGAAGGCGGGGAGGGGGCGTGGCTGGGGGAGGGGGGAGAGCAAGGGAATCCGTGGCTGATATGTAAAATTAAATTAAATTATAAAATAATAAAAGATAAGCTTGTTTCCCCAGTGATACTCTCTTGAAGAGAAGTAAATTTTCATTTGCAAGTGGTTATCAATAATTGGAGATAGATTCATATTTAGGGATGGTGGGAGGGAACCTGTCTCCTCTCCTTCCAGCTCTATGACCCCATTTGGTGCAGACCAATGAAGGCCTTTGGCATGCTGCCTGGGTCTCTATGAGTTGATATGTGTACCTGTCCTTTTGTGTTTAGAATTCCTTGTTTCCTTGGTACCCTATAGTCTTCTCTGGCCCTTGCACTCTTTCTGACTCCTCTTCCACAGGGTTCTCTGAGCCCTGAGGAGAGAGACTTGATAGAGGTATCCCTATGAGGACCATCCCTAAACTCTTCCACTCTCTCCATATTGTCTGGCTGTGGGTGTCGGTTTTTGTTCCCAACTGCTGCAGGAGGAAGCTTCTCTGATGACAGCCGAGCAAGGCACTGATCTATGAGTGTAGCAGACTGTCATTAGAAGTCATTTTATTGCTACCTTCTTTTAGTAGAACATTAGTATTTGGTTTTTACCCTGAGTCCCTGGTCCATCTAGTCTCAGGTTCTTGGTTACCCAAGCAGCATCAGGTATGAGTTTTATCTTGTGAAGTGCATGTTAAGACAATGACAAATGAGAAATTGGTTGGTTACTTCTACAAGCTTTGTGCCACCACTGCACGGGCATATTGTGCAGGCAGAATACCATGGCAAATCGAAGGATTTGTAGCTGGATTGATGTTTGTATTTCTCCTTTGATCGAGTGCAGATTACCTTCTGGTACCAAGAACATTAGCCCATATAGATGAAGGTTCTAGACGTGGGAACTCTCATCCATAGCTGGTGGGAGTGCAAACTTGTGCAGCCACTAAGGACATCAGTGTGGCAGTTCTTCAGGAAGATGGAACTCGTTCTACCCCAAGATGCAGCTATATCACTCTTGGGCATATTCCCAAAGGACACTTCATACTACTGCAGAGACACTTCTCAACCATGGTCACTGTGGCTCTATTCATAAAAGCCAGAAATTGAAAACAGCCTAAATGTCTCACAACAAATAATTCGATAAAAACATGTTGTACATTTGTACAACGGAATACTATTCGTGTATCAAAAAAATAAATTATGAAATTTACAGGCAAATGAATGAAACCAGAAAAAAATATCATCCTGAATGAGGTCATCCAGACCCAGAAAGACAAATATGGCATATCTATATAACCACAGGGAATATGTATAGAGTAAAGAGGTGTTGTTGTTGTTGTTGTTGTTGGTGGTGGTGGTGGTGGTGGTAGAAGTGTTGTTGTTGGTGTTGGTGTTGATGTTGGTGGTATTGGTGGTGGACAGATCTCCCTAAGAAAGAGACCTAGAACATATAATTGTAAATGGATAAGTGGTGGACTGGAATGGGAGGATAAAGTGGGAAGAAGGAGAGAAGGACATGAGAAAGGTAATATAGAAAGACAGCTAAAATTAAGGATTATTTGAGGGATAGTATGAAAACCCAATACAGTAGAAGCCCCATTCCAATGTAATCATCAAATAATTGGAGAGACAGTCCCCTAACTGGCCATCTTTTATCACCAAATGACACTTCTTTTACTGGGAATGTGTTAGATCTCATAGAATTGTTGACCAAATGTGTCCTATATGAACCTCCAAGCAACTCAGGTTTTTTTTGAGACTAGTTTTCTCTCTACAATCTGATGGCAAGACCCCATTGCTGAAGACAACACATACAGAACTCATTGCACACAGAGAGTTTAAACTGATGCCTACTTCTGTTTTTCTTAACTTCACAACCTAATCATAGTTTTTTTTCTAAAGTAAGTTATTGAAGATAACTTCCATGAAAAGTTGGGTTATACTAGTGTGCTATGAGTGCTGTTTTTCCTGGTATTTTTTGTTTGTTATCATTTTATTATACCTAAGTATAATAAAAATATATACATATATTATATATATATAATAGAAATCGACTTAGTTTTGATTGCTGCAAATCATCTTCTTTGGCTTTACCTTGCCTGGCTCCCTAGTTTGTGTCTGGTGGCTCAGCAGATCTTCATGTCAAGTTGCCACAACCCTGACCTTCAGGGGTACTTTCTTCACTTAGCCCTTCTTGCTGCAGGTAACTTTTACCCTTTGGGGCAGCTTCCAGCTAGAGGATCCTCTTTGCTCTCATTCTGTTCCCCTGTCTTGTTTACTCATTCCCTTCATGCTGCTGAATAACTTAATGCCTTACTAGGAGTAGACATATGTTTGTTCTGCTCCCCTGTGTATTCAGAACACCTCTATACTGATTTTATATATTGTTGATGGTTTTACTGGAACCCAGGTTCCAAGGGATAGTTTGTTCCTTTCAGAATTTGCTGGCATGCTACGTGGCATCTTCTGTCACCCTCAATGCTGAACAGCCTTTTGTCACTGCCATTAGTGACTTAGTGGGTAGCGGCCCCTCCCTCTCCTGAAGCTTTTAAGCTCTTTGCCTGTGCTGTTCTGATACCTCTGAAGTCCTCTTGGCATGGGTATGCATTTTTTTCCCTTAACTTTTCTTAATGTGCCTTTTCAGCAGCATAGTCTCACTTCACTATCACATGAAAATGCCCATTGTTATTTTCATCTTTGAGAGGAATAACATGAATTTCAAGTAAGTTATATGATGTACACAAAACCACAAAGCAGAAACGGCAGAGTGAATTCTGAAGCCAGAATTACAGCCTGTGAGTCATCTTGATCTTCTTCCAGCATCAACGTCCTGCTCAATTATCTCTCCAACATTTTCATCTTCAGTTGTAGGTTTTTGTTTACTCATTTTGTCTATCTTCATGAAACAGGAATTATAGCAATTAGTTAATAAGATTGATCTAATAGAAGATAAGTGTATTCTTATCCCTCCAATTTTAGCAACTCCTTCTGGTTACTGTGTTATTAGTTATTTTAATGATTATTCTTAGCTTTTTGTCTTATCCAAACCTGATAAATAAGACATGAGTTATCTTTGACACATACACACACAAAAAAATGATCCTCCAGTGGAAATTAGACAAGCCTGTCATTTTGGATATCCTTGGCAAGGCAACATCAAGAGAACAATAATGCCTAAAACATGGGCTTTGGTTTCAGAGTACTAAGCCCAAAAGTGAAATGGTAAATATTTCTTTTTCTTTCTAGGCCTCTTATTATGAAGCATGGGCAAACAGCCACTTAAAATTGATATGAAAATTAACTGATATAAGAAATGCAGCATGTACATATCAAGAAATGAATATTTAAAGCATAATCAGAATATTTAGGCAAACCTAAATTACATTTTCTTAGGGGAGATGGTAAAGATTCAGCAAGCATTTAGTATAGATGAAGGCATATTCTGTCTCATATAGAAAGAGAATCACATCATCCCTCAAGATACTCAGGAATGTTAATATAAACACTTAGGTGTCTAATGGCTAATTACTGCAGCCTCCTAAAATAGTCTAAATTTTATGTTCTTTACAGTTAAGGAATAAAACCTGCAGTTTGCCTACTAGATGCTAAGAGTTGTGATCTGTCTTAAAGAAATTATTGATGATTCTTTTTAAAGGAGCTCCTAAACTCAGCCTGTAATGATTAAATCTTCAGTCAGTTTGAATCAAGAAATATTTATTTGTGTGTTTATGACAGCATGTGGTACATTCTCTTTTGGCCATTGCTATCATGAATTTTAACCTTACGTTGGTAATTTTGTTTTCCATATTAACTCTGTATATGTTCTTCTAACCCAAAATGTGTGTGTGAAATGGTGACCTAGAGCACCACCAATGGAGTGTTGAGATGTTGGGAGTGGCTCAGATTTTCTTTGTCCTGGATCTTGCTTCATGTTACTTCAGAGCATACAGTTGGGATTTCATGTGCTTTCCATTTTTTGCACTAAATTACATCATTGAATAAATTTGAGAAAGAGATAAGTAAGATTATAAAAAAAAATATGGGTATTGTATCTTGTCTTAAAGGTCTTTTAATATTAAATAGATAACATTAAAAACATTCATGTTTGCTTAGAAAAGTACATAATTTCAAGACAAATTGATGCAGAAGTTGTTATTCAGACTGTTATTATTGTGTTTATTGAAAAAAATTGGTACTAAGAATTTTAGTATATCCAGGGACACTTGTGGATGTCTCAACAGCCTTACTTACATACATTCACTGCCTCCACTGAATAATTTTTCACCCCAAAGAAGGCAAAGGTAACATTTTGTAATTTGGGATAGACCTTCTCTTTCTTTGTAACTACATCCTGGCCAGGGGCAGGCATAGCTGAACAAGAAGCCAGACAGCAATTGGATTAGAGAACCCATTATAACTTCCCGAGTTAGTAAAATCTAGTCACTCTTGGTTAAGTAGTACTAAGCATGGACTCCAGATGCAGTAAGAGAAGTCCCGGTGAAGGAATGCTAGCTGTCTGTCTGCAGTGATAGTTCCAGGGTGACCTGACTGGGTGGGTATTTTTAAGGGCCTCACCTTCTTGTTCCCAAATGAATTGTAGAGCCAGGCCAACAAAACACTTTCTGTTCTTGTGGATATCCAGCTGAAGCTTGGTCCAGCTTTGCAGCTTTCTTGTTCGCACTGACGGCAACTTGGTTTTTTTCAAAGCTATCTGGAAGACTCACATCTTCTGCTGAAATAATTCATGGAAAGACTGGGAGAGGTCAAGGATTTTCAATGGGCAACAAAACAAAGGAAAATCAAGCTAAGGTTGAAGGAGAACATAAACACCTACTAAATGAAGTCTTGGCAACTACTGACTGCCCCATTAGTTTATGAGTTTAGACCAATGCAGTCACAACATGAGAGTTTCTAAAGTGGACCAATAAAAAAAATCCCATAGATTTGAAAAATAACCTTAAGTTTCTTTTCTATACACACACACACACACACACACATTCAAATTATTTATTATTTTATTAATTATAAAGATGTATATGAGTGTATCACTATTGCTTTATCCTTTCAGTGAGAAGTTAAATATCCCTGAATGGCTTTTAAGCTTCTGATTTACCAGATATAACCTAGCAGCATTTAGACCCAGTGGTCTTTTGTGCTCAGGAGGCATGGTTTGTGATGCTATTGATCAGTTTCAAGGGCGGGTTAGAAATGAAGCCAAGTCTCTGGAGAGGGATTGCCATCACCTTGACCTTGAGTCAGAGTTAGACCACTGACCCTTGAACTCCAGGACCTAGCCACCCGATTTTGCTATCTTTCACAAGCGGCCAAGCAAGTCAGCGGGGGCACGTGTCGATGTGGCTCTTGCCAAATCGGAATTGACTGACCAGTAGGACGCCTGCGAGCGGCGGGAAATGTGGGTTAAAGTATGTCAATAATGTTTCAGAAGAACGATTTCTCCCAAGAATTGTAGCTGTTGGAATGTTTTGACATTTATTCGGTAGAGAAATGTAGCACGTTTTGTGAAGCACTTCAAGAGGGCTGCGGCTAACTGCTGCGGGGTATTGATCGTCCTGTTAAATTGCGCAGGCACACTTGGGAGAGCATTGAGATTCAGGCAACAGGACAGAAAGGATCGGCTGCACCCGATGGTCACTAATGGTAATTGGTTTCGATCCTTGCACTTGAAGAAGCCATGATTTACTTGGCTTACTGATGAAATGTAGACACTAAATATTTTGAGAAGAAAAAAACATACCATTTTTTAAACATTTACAAGCCAGCACCTCCATCCTGGAATATCTTGCCTATACAATAAATTCAGCAGTGTCTGAAAAGATCCAGCCAAGGGGTCACCAGTTCTGATTTTCCTTCTGCTGGTGTTTCCCTTTTGTGTACCATTTGTTGGTCTGCCAATTTGCTTTTCAACTTGTTCATAATTTAATTTGAGGTAATTTACTTGTGAGTTTTGGATTTAAAGTGTATTTTATAATTATGAAGGAAATACAACACTGGGGTGAAAAAAAACATTCAGTTCATAAAAGCATGAGTACCAATAAGAGAAGCAAACATCTCTTTTCAGTTTTATGCTATTTTCAAATAATCATTTTGCTGTAGACTGTTTAACATAGCTTAAAAATCCTCCCATATCATATATCTATGAAAAACTCAGAATTTTAATTCAGAACAAACACTATTTTGTGTCATTATTATATCTTTTACTTATTGTGTTAGTATATTTTATATCCTATCATAAATGGATATACATGAAAAAGTAAATATACATACCTTTACACATGAGTAGACAGATAACTTACATACATATAACACTGTATATGTATGCATAAGGGAACATATAATATATGCATTATTGTGTATATGTTATTATGTGTATTATGTATGTATTGCCTTATATGTTCAACATAGAATTTTTAGAACATATGTGTTATGTCCTTATGCTATGTGCATACATATATAGTGTATATAATACCTATTTATACACATGCCTTTCTTTCACTGTGTGTTTTTGTTGCCAAGAAAAATCGTTAACGGATTTTAAGTGAATATAAAGGTGTACCCAGAGATTATGAGTGCTATTTGTTCTATTAGAGCATGTTCCCAAAGGTATAACCATTCTCATTTTCATTAAATTATCGTAACTTCATTCTAAAATTATTGTATTAATTTATATAATTTTGCCCTATATTTTCATTTTTTTCTATTTATAGCAATGATCTTAATATAATATGAACTAAATTTTGAATTATTTTAATAACTCTAATATTGCTTAAAGATTTGAATATTAAACATCAAAATTAATTGAGGAAGAAAATTAATAGAATTATAACTTATAAAGCAATATGATATATTAAATTCAATACATATTACATTTTCAAATTAATTAATACTATGTAGTTATAGTCATGTCCTGGTAAACATGATAATTTAATAAAAATAGCTATTACATAGGTTAGGTTTAAATGTTGACTCAGGATCTATTTTTTTAAATACATTAAGATGAAAAATATTCTTATTGTTCAGAGCATTAAAAAGAGGGAAAACTCCTATTAACTATTAAACTTGAGGACATTTTGCAGACTTTCATTACTTAAGAAACCCCTTGAAGACTATCCCATTCAACTATATTCCTGAGGCATACAAGAGTATTTATCAGTGTCTATTGTGTTAAAATGTAAAATCTATATTGAAATCCCACAGGAGCTTCCAACTTAATGTTAATAGCATTACTATTTCTATGGAATTTCACTTCCCAATTCTGGAATGAAGGTCCATGAGAGCCATAGGCAGGTATTCCTGGGGGCAAACCTCTGTCAGTGCGGACAGGCAGCTGGTGGCAGCGAAATTGCCTTCCAGACCCTGACAATGTCTTCAATCTTGTTTTCTGGAGGGATCAGCAGTAGCGGAGATAAGGGGATTATCCTTTCTGCCCATCCCATTCTCACATTTCATGGAACCTTGACAATAAACGTGCTAATTAGAGCTAATTGCTCTGCTAGACTCTAGTCTAGTAGGACCCAACAGAGACCACTGTGGCATTCAAATAGGAAAGTACTTACTCACTGTTTCTTCATGTGTGGATTTCACTTGTTTGTTTGAAGGGAAAAATAATACTTTTCCAAATTTTCACAAAATTTAATACAATACTTCTTTGAATTTTAAAAGCATGTTTTTAAAGAAAGGTTTCTTTTGAGGGAGGCAAAGAGATGACTCAGTGACTAAAAGAACTTGATGACTCAGTGACTAAAAGAACTTGCTGCTTTTGTAGAGTGCCCAGGTTCAATTTTCAATTCCTAGCACCCACATGTTGGCTCACAACTGTCTATAACTCCAGCTCCAGGGGATCTGACATACTCTTCTGGCTTTCAAAGGCAAGCACATGGTATACATATATACAAATAGGCAAAACATTCATGCACATAAAATAAAATAAAATAGAATAAGAAAGCTTCTGGATGTTTCTAAAATTACACCTATAGGAAAGGTTTTTTTCTCCTAAAGTATGTATACATAAGAAAGTAGCATGAAATTAACTTTGTCTGTAGATGAGAAATCGAGTTTTTTCTCTTCCTAATACTCCATACAAGCTCTTTTTAGTAGTTTTTCGTGTCTCACCATGTATACTTTTATATCCCTCCTTCCATGGATGGTTTCCTAGTCCTTAAAGTTTCCTTAAAGTGTCTTCTGAATTGCAAATGTATATGAATGTGTGTGTGCGTGTGTGTGTGTTTGGAAATATGAGTAATCTGTGATTCTATTCCCAAGAGACAGATGCATAATCAGATTCTGCTGCTCAGTAGAGCTTGTCACCCCAGTGGATTTGCAGGCTTCCTATACTTTGGAGACCTTAGCTATACTAGCCTTATCTTTGTCTTTGACATTTTCTTGAGTAGCTCTTCTTTTCTTTTTCTATACAAACTCTTAGACTCAGTTTTTCAGCTTCTAGGAGCTCATTAAGTTGCTGATTTGGATTTTATTGACCTATGAATATAAAGCCTAGGTTAACTGGCAACAATTACATTCTTCACATGCATGACCATGGGATTTCTCTCTATTAAGATAACTTGTTTTTGCTATGATGCCTATGCACCAAAACAGCCATATGCCACAATAACCTTAAGGGTTCTGTAATGGCACACATTCTTTTGTGGTAATCAACAGTTCTATATTTGGACTTAAAGCCTGTTCCATGTCATGTACTGGAAACCTAGACAATGTTCCAAGGCTAGTAAAGTCATAGATCATAGAGAAGACCCAACATACTCCACTTTACTAAACTAGCATAGTCTCTAACTACATTCTAAATATGTATATCTTTATAGTCTTAGATTAATGTAATTCTCACCCTCCACCACATAAATTTCTCTTTGCAACAGATGGGAAGTGCTCTGTAAAACCACAGCTGATCACAATGTAGAGTTGCTGCTCCTGGTCCCAACATATACTCCACTTACAACACAACTCCTATACCTAAGGCTCAGGGTTCATCGCAGAAACGAGGTGAAAGAGTGTAAGAGACATAAAATTGTGGGTTTTGCTGTGAGATTGTGTCTCCTAGAAATGTCAGAGAAGCTGCACCCATGAAATCTCACCAACATAGCTGCCTATGACCATAATCCAAGCAATGAGGACATCAATAGACATGGAAATGTGGAAGGAGAAAACTCAGGGGGCTCAACAATAGACAAAAATCTACAGGCTACTGAGAGGGATTGAAAGGAAAAAGGAGAAGGGGAGAAGTGATGTCATTATATAATCATCTCAAAAATTTAAACATCATATTTAAATAAACATACTTGCTTCCTTTAAACATTGGTACATTCCACAATAGTCTCATACTGCTTTATTGTATGCACAGTGAGCTCTTCAAAAAGCATTGGTACCCACATTAACTAATAAAAATATTACCAAATACAATAGAGCTGTGTGCAGTTAAGTATATTTACTTTTCATTTTTACATTATATATTCACAGTGAAGTACTTTTGAGGACCCAGGACAAAATTACACCACTATATTCATTGTCATGAGAGAAATACAGAACTATTAAGCAAAAGCAGAGGACCCATTATAGAAATGTGTGTGTGTGTGTGTGTGTGTGTGTGTGTGTGTGTGTAGATTGTCAAGGTTTTTGTTGTTGTTGTTTGTTTTTTGTTTTTAATGATGGCTATTTTCCCACATTTCTCCAAGGTATATTGCAAATTACATAGGCACTTTTCTAATATAGTTCATTTGTTGTCAAGAGGTGAAATTTACCAACCAGAGGGAATAAATCAATATGTCCTCACATAGCTGAAGGCAATATGACAATGTGATACACAGGTGAACCACAGAGGTGCAACATATGGAAAATTCAGTCTTCCAAAGTTCACTTTTTTTAATCTTGTCAAGTTTTCCTAAGACCACACTTAACATTTTATTATTCCATAGTACCTATTAAACTACTGCTTTATGGAGAAAATGTTCGTAGTCATAGAAATGGCTTGGTTGTAACTAAAGTGATGAAACATCCTCTTCCTGTAGATGGTGCGATCTGTAGCATTTACAGTTGACTATATACAGCTCCAGCTTATGAAATATTTACAAATGTTACATAATGACAAACCCAGGAGAAAGTGTAGAAAGTGGAAAGCACACAGAATAGCCCAAGGCAAACACTGATGAGCTCAGCTCTGTGTGATCCCTGGGCTTTGTCCAGAGTACTTACAAAGCTTCTTCTGATGCGGTTTTGGGGTGAGGCCACTGTACCACAGAAAGGTGAGGGTTTCCACCAGCAGAAGAAACAGGGAGTTCTGTGTTACAGGATACACCCTCAACCAACTCATAACAACATGACATGGCTCACAACAACAGATTCCATTGTCTGCTGTTCCAAGAAGTGTTTCTGAGGAATGTCCTTGTGGTCTCCTAAAGGGGAATCTTTGGCTAATCAAGATATGTTGTCCCAGGCCTTATGTTTAACTTTTACTCCAGGCTCTTCAGGATACAGAAAAGGCCAAATCCCCAGGTCTGCACTCAGTGTATGCCAATATGGGCTTCTGCGTTTGTGTCAGGAACTGGCAGTATGTGAGCCTTGGAGGTTCTGAGAGTCTAGCTTACTATTGATTAGAATACCATTGGTTAGGAAAAGTCAGCAAGCTAGTGCCAAATTAAATATGGAATTGCTCTTTTGATTTTAATTTAGACACATACATATTCTTCATTCAAGCTTTCTGTTGATTTATCTGTTTCTCGTCTCTGACTTTAGCCTTACAACACAGATTTAAAAATAAACCCCTTCCACACAAAACAAAACATTCAAACATTAATGAAATATTAGTGGATTTCGTATTCAGAAATTTATGGACTAGTAGTTCTCCATATTTATAAGTTGAAAAATTATTTATGTTTTCATAAATTCCCAACAGAATATTAAAGCAATTTTTATTACTTAATGTAATATAAAATGTTTCCCATGTGTGAACCTACAATAGAGAAAGGGATTTTATGTTACTTATGACTAAACTGAGAATGCACAGCCACCAAGAAGTGGAACTTGACATCCAAATGCAGGCTTAGATAATTTCATATCCCATACTGCTGACATAATATTCACGTACTCAGAGTAGGAACCATATTCCTAGCCCTGGTTGTACAACTGCATCCTTATCTAAGTAGAGCTAATGTACTAGAAAGACTACAAACATTGGTAGCCGCTCTCCATTGAGCCACCTTCTGGGATCAACAGCCTTCAGTTGATACCTGTGAAACATCCACTACTGCATCTGATTTTGGCTCACAGGATTCACTCTGTGACAACCATATTTTTTCCAGATTCTGGCTTCCCTTTCTTTACCAATTTTACTACTCATGTAGGGATCAGGAATCTTTGAAAGTTAGTATGCTTTCCTCTCAGGGCCTTGTGACATGGAATATCTAAAGCTTGTCTTGGGTCTAGAATTCCTCTCATATATTCTGTTAAGTTCCACATCTTTAGAGAAACTTGCCACATTCCCAGAGCACTAAAAAGGCAATAGACACTAACATTCCCTGGTGTCAGCTTTAGGAAGGGATAAGGTATAGGGTTCTTCTGAAAGGACTCTGTGCCATCTCTCTTATCTAAGCCCTATTCTCTCTATTATTCCCACTTCTAGTTTGGTCAAGCCTAATCTTGTCACTGGGACTGGGGACACATGGATGAACTGCACAATAGCTTCTGTCACTTTCCTTAAACAGTTGAGGTTCAGGAGTAGATTTTGAAAGTGTGAAAGTTATAAACCTATGGTTGGTTATTCATTTTTGCATTGCCTTAATCACTTTTATTTTTCTTCTTGAATGACAGAACACATAAACACGTAGAAAAATATATCAGTGGGAGTAAATTCTGTGTAAATAACAAATTTTCTTGGTAGCGTGTGTGGTGACATATTGACATATTGTGTTCCCTAATAAAATTTTTCTGAGGATGAGAGAGACAAAGGAACAAGCCACTGCCATGTCTCACCTCGCCAACTTCACGAATCCTCTACTTGCATGTCTCTGAGTCCTCTGCCGAAAGGGGTCCACCTGAAAAAGCCTTTAGTTCCTCTCTCCTCACATCTTATAAAGCTTTCTCCACCCAGCCATCATTTTCTTCCTAGTGTTGGGATTAGTAGCATGTGTGTTTCCCAAATACTGAGATTAAGGGTGTGAGATCTCAAGTGCTGGGGTGTATGACTCCCAAGTACTGAGATTAAAGGAGTGTGTCACCACTGCCTGGCTCTGTTTTTCTCCTAGACTGAGTCAATATCATGTAGTTCAGGGTGCCTTTGAACTCACAGAGATTCATCTGGATTATGGTGTGTGTTAGGATTAAAGGTGTGTGCTACCACTGCCTGGCTTCTATGTTTAATCTAGTGGCTTGTTCTGTCCTATGATATTCAAGCAAATTTTATTAGGGTACACAATATAGTACCACAAGAGTGTGTGTGTGTGTGTGTGTGTGTGTGTGTGTGTGTGTGTGTGTGTGTGTATCTTTCTGTCTCTCTGTTTGTACTCCATATGCTTTCCTTAAAAAGTTAAGACATCTTACTATACATCATGAAAAGTGGGCTAATAATATGTTATTTTATCATAATAGGTAATAATGGTAAATAATATATATTTAAATTTTCTGGTAGTAGAAAGTAAGTGATCTCACTGTAAAAAGCACACAAGATAAAGCCTAAATTAAATAACTAACTAGACTTAACCATTTCACAATGAATACCTACATCGATATGCCATGTTATCTTCTATAAAAATATACATATTTGCCAGTCATAATTTTAATAAATAAGTTAAATTTGAAACCAAAAAACATGAAGAGACTAACACTTTAGTCTCTGACATTTTTTAATATTTTTCACTTTTAAAATTTTAAGTGAATATATTAGTGTTCATTTTTTTAAAATTTAAATGTTTGGATAATTTCAAACATACTCGAGTACTGTATTTACATTTTCACCCTCTCCCATGTCCAACTCTTCCCACATCCCCCTCACACTGCCTCTCAAATTCATAGCCTGTTTTTTTCAATTATTCATACATTTTAAGTATTTGTATATATATTGTGTGCCTATGCTTATGTATTATGAGTATATTCATTGTGTCAGTTCAGTGTTGATTCTATGTCTATGTGTTTCAAACCAACCACGTGAGACCAACAACCTCCCAGGAGGCCTGTCACTGAAGAAGGTTCATTCTCCCCCTCTCAGCAGCCATCAGTTACCTATTGATCTTTATCTAAAGGCATATAGAATTAGTCATTTTCATTGAAAATTAGCTAAAGTAGTTTTAATTCAAATCTTACAAATTGGGTAATCATTTTCCAGATCTTAAAACTAGAAGGAAATAATGTTTCTCTAGTCACAAAATTCATATTTAAAATTACAATCCATTTCTGAAGAAAATGTAGAATAAACTAAATGAGATTTTACATGAATCATCCCTCAGATGATTCAGGTTTAAATAAAGAACAGGATATGATCAACTTCTTGGACAGGCCAGAAATATTTGGACTTGAGCCTGGCATATACAAATTTTTCTTTAGTTCTTCATATTGAAAAGTTTTTGCTTTTTGGTAACATAGAGTAAAGAGTGTGCTTTTGCATATTATAGCTCCTCTCTGAAAATATGACGTATCAAGAGTGTGACCTTGGTCTTGGCGACACTGTCTTTTCACACATTTTCATTCCTGAGATAAAGGTTCTCTAGTAGTTGCTTTTTAACAGCAATTACTTGAAAATAAATACACCTACCTACAGACCATTCTTTCTTTTAATTTTTGTGATGTTTTTAAAGTAAATGATGTAAATATGATAGAAATAATGCTTTTAGAGTTAGAAGGCAGTGTTGTTGAAGGCTAAACCAAGTTGTATGTTAAATATGAAAAGCATGAGTCAGCAAGGCAGTTCGATAACAACACAACTTAGTTTTATATTGACTTGAAGGTAGAAATACTATTTAGTAAAGCTGTAGTGATTATTATATTGGTATTCCTAATAAATGATTCAATGTGTTAAGATAAAAATACAGCATTTTAAAATGTCAGTATCCCTGTAGCTTAAAGAATAATTTATTTTTCCCTCTTAATGTACAACATATTAGATATTTTTTTTAACGTGTGTTTGTCTGTGTGTGCAATATGGGCAATTAAGTGTGAATGCTTGCAGAGATCAGAAGAGAGCATCAGAACCCTGCATGTGGTGATACAGGCAGTTGTAATTAGGCCAAGATAGACACTGAAAACTGAACTCTGCTCTTCGGGAATAGCAGAGAATGCTAACCATTGAGGCATCTTTCCATCTCATAGCTCTTTTTGTATAAATAATATCATATTTGACGTTAGGTTACTAAGGATAATATTTAGGCTATTATGCATTATTCATTTAACATTAAGTAATTATGGAAGGTGGTTTAGAAAATATGTAAAATATCTGCGAAAAATTTTGTACTATTTGTACTTTCATCTGGCATGATAAAAGATAAATATTGTATTAGTTTTCCACCATTACATTGAGGTGTCTTAAATAACTAACTTGTAAAGAATAAAAATTTAAGATGGCTCATACTTTGGGAAATTCCTGTTCAGGTTTCTTGGTCCCTATGCTTTGGGTTTGTGGTTAGACAGATATCATGGCAGGAACATGTGGTCACTCATGAGCTAGAAAACAAAAGAGGGGACAGAGGAGAACACCCATGCCACAATCACCTATTAACCTTTCACCGGGTCCTGCTTCCCAAAGGTTCAACCATCTCCAATTATAGCACCACAGGTCCCAATCCTATAACATAGGCCTGTGAGAATCCTTCACTTTCAAACTAAAGCAGGTGCCAGTGATGGTATCACTCATGTGTTAAACAGATTAAAGTGTATTTGTTTTCTTCTTCATGAAGAAATTAATTGCTATTTTCAGGCTCATTGTACCTCGTCCTTGTCCCCATGCTGTTCTTCAAAATGACATCTTCTCGTTCTCCATACGAGGCAAGGAAACTCAAGGGCAAAAGTAGACAAGAGCTCCAGACTTCCTTGGGACAGTGTGACAGTCCTCAGACACTGCCACTTGGGCATACTGCCACATGCAGCTGCAGCCAAGGTCAGGACATGGAGTCTGGGTTCTGAACAGACACCAGATGCATTTTTATTAGTGGGAGAAAAGCCCAAATATTTTAAAGAAAACTTACAGTCATTCCCATACACATGGTCTATTATAGCAACATCGTTAGTTTTAGCTTTATATCCACATGAAAACCAAAATCAACAGAGATCCTTGAAAATTATTTTCATCACTCTTCTTGTGAGAATTCTTTAATGTTAAGTAGACCATGCTACTGATAGATCTTAATTTATTATAGTAATTTTTAAATGTTATAGACAGCCTTTTTCAAAGTTGGTTAACAAAATAAATATGCCATAACTATTATTTTACTGCATATGTTTATACCTGGTTTCTCCTACATGATTAATAATAATTTAATATTTGAATTGGCCCCTTTGGTATGAAAAGACACAACTGAAATTTAATGCATATCTTTTGTTTATTATTATTTTAAGTGCCATATAAAGTAATGGGTTTCTCCTTAAAAAAAAAAAAACAAAAAATAAAAAAGAAAGGTTTATATTTATTTTAGATATACAAGCGAGTTCCTGCATACATGTATATGTACCAAGAATATATCTATGCTTCAGGAACTAGATGAAGGTGTTGGGTCCCCTAGAGCTGGAGTTATGGGCAATGTGGGCCACTGTGTGAGTACCAGTGTTCTGCAAGGGCATTAAGTGCTCTTAACTGCTGAGCCATCTTTTTAGCCCTGCACCTGGACCCTCTGACTGATCCATTTTCTCCCTTTGAATAATTTTCTCTCCATGTTTTCCTTAACTCCTCTTTTTCCTTCCTCTCACCTCTCTTAAGACCTCTTCCTAATCTCTTATGACATTAGTTCTATTCCATGATCTATACACCTGCATAGAAATTCAAATCTGGATACAATAAATGTGAAAACATATGAAGCATTTTTCTCTCTGAATCTGACTTATTTCTCTTTACATAATGATCTTCAGTTCTATTCAACTGCCTGCAAATAACATGATTTCATTTTTTCTTTTCAGTCAAAACAATTATAGTATATTCCACATTTCTCTTACCCACTTATCTGACAGTGGACTCCTAGGCTGGTTCTGTCTTCTTAGCAGTGGTGAACAGTACAGTAAGAAGCATTCATATGCATGGATCTCTGTGGCATGCTGATTTACAGCCTTTTACTTATATACCCAAGAGTAGTAAAGCTGTGTCATATTGTCAGTCCACTCATTTTTTGGAGGAAACTGAACATTGACTTCCATAGTGGCTGCACCAGAGTATAAATAAGGGTTGTTTACTTGATAATATCCATTCAAAGATGAAAACACAAAGTAATTTTAATTTTGATTCATCTAATTACTAAGACTATTGGCCATCTTTTCAAATATTTATTAGTCATATGTATGAAATCATTTGAAGACTGTCTGTTCAAACTATTAGCCCATTTATTGATTGAATGATTTGGGGGCTTTCTTGGTGTTTGACACTTTTTAATTCTATGCACATTCTAGATACTAATCCTCTATCTCATATATAATTGGCAAACAGTTTTTCCTTTCTGTAACATGTCTCTACATTCTGCCCATTGTTTTCTGTACTGTGTGGAAGCACTTTAATCTCTTGTAAACCAGTTGGTCAATCTTGGGATTATTTTCTATGCTACTGAAGCTCATGTCAACAAGTCATTGTGTACGCTTATATCTTAAAAGTGTTTTGTGTATGATTTCATCTAGTACCTTTAAAGTCTCAGCTCTTTGATCTATTTTTGAATGGGTTTGGGGGGGGATGAAAGTTACCTTCCTCGTGTTAAAATCCAGTTTTCCAGGTACTTTTGATTGAGGTGGTTGTCTTTCTTCCAAATAAAATTTTAAAGATCTTAGTGAAAATTAAGTTGTTGTAGCTACATGGGTTCATTTCTGAGTTCTCTGTATGTTCTGTTAAATTCTATTGCTTTGTGACTTGCCACCTAGTTCTTGCCACTGTAATTCTGTAATATAATTTGAAGTTAAGCATGATGGTACTTCCAGCATTGTTCTCTCTGGTGAGAACTGCTTTGACAGTTTGCTATCATTTGTACCTTCAAATGAATCTTAAGACTATCCTTTCAAATCTGTGAGAGAATATCACTGGAGTCTTTAGTGGGATTGGATTGAACCTATAGACTATTTTAAGCAACAATGACAGTATTAGAAGATTGATACCACCCATCCGTGAAGTGGGGTTTCTCTCACCTTTCTAGAGCTTTCTATTCTTTTCTTGGGGATCTTGAAATTGTCTTTATGGACGACTTTCACCTTCTTAGCTGAATTTATTTTTTGATATTACCTTTATTTGTTTACTTGCCTGTTTATTTGAAGCTATTGTGGATAGGAATTCTATAGAGACCTCTTTCTAGACAAATTCATTATTGCTATATAGAAATGCTGCTTGTTTGTCTGTGTTTAGCTGCATTCTGCTGATTGTTGAACATGTTTATTAGGTCTAGGAGTTTCCTTTTAGAGTCTTTTGAGTATGGAGTCATGTTAGTTGTAAATAGAGATACTTTGACTTCTTTCTTTACTGTTTGTACCCTTTCTATTTCCTTTGTTTTCTTGTTGATTTAGATAAGATTATGCTATGGGATAATGCTTTTGCACACTGGTTTAATAAAACACTGACCAGTAGCCAGGCAGGAAGTATAGATGGGATAAGCAGACAAGAAGAATTCTGGGAAGAGGAAGGGTGAGTCAGGAGATGCCAGCCTGCCTCCAGGAAGCAGCATGTAAGGGCATACAGAACATATGTTAAAGCATGCCTTTAATCCCAGCACTCAGGAGGCAGCGGCAGGCAGATCTCTGTGAGTAATGCTGGCTTGATGGATCTTAAAAGCTTTATTTTGTGCTTATCTTAAAATATTTTTATTTCTCAATTAACTTTAAAAGGTAGCTTTTCTGTATTTAGTAAATGTTTGTTTGGTACTTACTTAGTTTCAGAACTTGAAATGTTTTGTTTTATAATCCCCCGCTTTGGGGGTTGCTAATGAGAGAGCTCATTACTATCCTGGTATATCTATCTGCCTTTGTAGGGAGTGCTTTCCTTTATAGCTTTTAATGCTGTTTCTTCACTTTGTAGTTTTGATTTCTTGACTATGGTAGGCTGGGATGTTTTTTCCTCTGGCCAACTTTGTTTAAGTATATAATGCCTCATATGTTTTTATATCCACTTCTTCCCCCAAATTTGGAAATCTTTCTTTGGCTTTTTTTTTGTTTGTTTGTTTTGTTTTGTTTTGTTTTTGTTTTGTTTTTGTTTTATTTTATTTTATTTTACAATACTATTCAGTTCTACATAACAGCCACAGATTCCCTTGTTCTCCCCCTTCCTGCCCCCCTCCCCTTCCCCCCAGCCCATCCCCCATTCCCATCTCCTCCAGAGCAAAGCCTCCCCTGAGGACTGAGATCAACCTGATAGACTCAGTCCAGGCAGGTACAGTCCCCTCCTCCCAGATTGAGCCAAGCGTCCCTGCATAAGTCCCAAGTTTCAAACAGCTAACTCATGCAATGAGCCAAGATCTGGTACCACTGTCTAGATGCCTCCCAAACAGATCAAGCCAATCAACTGTCTCACCTATTCAGAGGGCCTGATCCAGTTGGGGGCCTCTCAGCCTTTGGTTCATAGTTCATGTGTTTCTATTCATTTGGCTATTTGTCCCTGTGCTTTATCCAACCTTGGTTTCAACAATTCTCACTCATATAAACCCTTCTCCTTCTCGCTAATTAGCTCCACCCGGGGTCTAGCCATGGATGTCTGCATCCAGATTCCTCAGTCCTTGGATGGGGTTTCTGGCACAACTATTAGGGTGTTCGACCATCCCATCGCCAGAGTAGGTCAGTCCCCGCTATCTCTCAGCCATTGCCAGCAGTCTTTTGTGGGGGTATCTTTGTGGATTTCTGTGGGCCTCTTTAGCATTTTGTTTCTTCCTTTTCTTGTGTGGTCTTCATTTACCATGGTCTCCTATTCCTTGTTCTCCCTCTCTGTTCTTGATCCAGCTGGGATCTCTCGCTCTTTCCCTCGATCCTCGCCCTTCATTGCTCCCACTCATGTCCAGGTTGTTTATGTACATCTCAGCCATTTCTCCATCATTGGGCGATCCTCATGTCTTTCTTGGGGTCCTATTTTCCAGGTAACCTCACTGGTGATGTGAGTAGCAGTCCAGTCATCCTTGTTCCACATCTAGTATCCTCCTATGAGTGAGTACATACTATATTTATCTTTCTGAGTCTGGGTTACCTCACTCGGGATGATTTTTTCTAGATCCATCCATTTGCCTGCAAACCTCATGATGTCATTGTTTTTCTCTGCTGAGTAGTATTCCATTGTGTATATGTGCTCCACTGCTGGTGGGAATGCAAGCTTGTACAACCACTTTGGAAATTAATATGGCGCTTTCTTAGAAAATTGGGAATCAATCTCCCCCAAGATCCAGCTATACCACTCTTGGGCATATACCCAAGAAATGCTCAATCATACCACAAGAGCACTTGCTCAGCTATGTTCATATCAGCATTGTTTGTAATAGCCAAAACCTGGAAACAACCTAGATGCCCTTCAACTGAAGAATGGATAAATAAATTGTGGCACATATACACAATGGAATACTTTCTTTATTTTTGAGAAGCACTATATTTAATTATTAAAGTTTTAATAAAGTAAACCAAAGTAAATGAAATACAAAAATTTTTACTGAGAACTGATACCCTCTGAGTTAATACTCTTAGTGCCCAAGCATTATTTTTTCATATTAATGCAATAGTATTTTTCTCCAGACGGCACTAAATGTGTAGAGAGCTTGTCTTGTTTTCCCAATATTAATTTTCTTTTAAAAAAATCTATTCTTTCTTATAATGCATCCCAAACTTAGGGTCACTTCCCTCCCCTCCTCCCAGTCCCTATACTACCCCTTCTCTCCCTCAGATCCTCTGGTCCTCTGTTTCAATTCAGAAAAGAGCAGGCCTCCCAGTAATATCAACCAAACACTGCATAATAAGATGCAATAAGACTAGGCATAAACCCTCATATCAAGGCTGAATGGGGCAACTCAGGGGGAGGAAAAGGGTCCCACCATCAGACAAGATTCAGAGACAGCCCCCACTCCTACCGTTAGGAGTCCAACAGAAACCCAAAGATAAACAACTGCAGCATGTGTGCAGATGATCTAGCTCAGGTCCATGATAGCACTTCAGTCTCTGTGCGCCCCTATGAGCACTACTCGGTTGATTCTGTGGGTCATGTTCTCCTGCTCTCCTAGCCTAGTTACAGAAGACAACTGGTTCAGGCTCCACACCCTCCATTACTAGGAGTCCTTGCTAGGGTCACCCTCAAAGATTCCAGGAAGTTTCTACTGCACTAGGTTTCAACATTGCCCGTAAATGCCCACCTATTCCAGCTGTCTCTCCCCATATGCTCTCTCTCTCTCCCTCCCTCCCTCCCCAACTTGATTCCTCCACTCCAGTCTGTAGTGGGTAGCCACTCCAGCTTGGATCTGGAAGTTCCAACCCCCACTGAGACTCTGGCAACTGTCACATCTATGAGACGGTGCCAGGGGAGGCGCCTGGAGACCTGAGAGCTGGATAGGCCAGCACTTTCTCTGTGCACTCTCTCTGTGCCAGGATGCTGAATGTTGGAGGTGGACTGAGCAGAGCTCCAGAGAACACCACTGGACTGTGATACACCTTTCCCAGACCCTGCGACCTACCTATCACTTAATTTGTGAGTTACGCCATTAAATAAATAGCCTTTTAACTACGTGGAGTGGCCAAAATAATTTCACCAATATCTGGCACCCAACATGGGGCAAATTCCAAAGGCCTGGGTGCCTCCCCTGTTTTTTTTTTTTTTGTTTGTTTGTTTGTTTGTTTTATTTTATTTTATTTTATTTTAGTTAAAAGGAAGGGCTGGAGAGATGGCTCAGAGGTTAAGAGCACTGACTGCTCTTCCCGAGGTCCTGAGTTCAATTCCCAGCAACCACATGGTGGCTCACAACCATCCAACATTCAGCGACCCAGCACAGAGAGAGCGCTGGCCCATCCAGCTCTCGGGTCTCCAGGCGCCACCCCTGGCCCTGCCTCATAGGCTTGACAGTTGCCAGAGTCTCAATGGGGGTTGGAACTAGCTGGAATGGCTACCCACTACACCAGTCCACTCACAAAATCTATTCCCCTTTCAAGGGAGATTCATGCATGTCTCCTAGACCTCTCTTTTTATCTAACTTCTCTGGGTCTTCATCAAATAGATTCTCAGATTTTATTTAATCTTAAATTCCTCTGTCCCATAGAATTTTAGGTCCAGTCTCTTTATGCTATTTAGAGTCTTTGGACATTGTGTTGGGCTAGTTTTTTGAGCTTTGAATGTGGTGTTTCTTTAACTTTGCTCTCCAGCCCTCATGTTTTTCTTATGTTATCTGAGTCCATTGTTGATTCTTCTTCTTCTTCTTCTTCTTCTTCTTCTTCTTCTTCTTCTTCTTCTTCTTCTTCTTCTTCTTCTTCTTCTCTCTGTAGTTAATTGACTGAGGTTTTCATCTCTACCATTTATATTTGATGTTTTAAAACTTCAGTCTCCTTTCTGAGTTCTTCTTTCATGTTGTTGAGTTCTTCATTTATCTTTCTCATGTATTTTCTCATCCCATTTTTCTGACTTCCTTTATCACATCTAGACTGGATTTGATTCACCTTCTTATATGGTCATTGGTCATTTTTACTGATAAAGTATTGAAATCTTCATCTTGCATTTATCTATTTCATTATCCTTAGAGCCAACATTTGAAGAGTTGTAGCGTTTTGCATAAGATGACTTGCCTTGATTTTCCACGTATTGGTGTTGACATTTGTACATCAGTTGGTTTGGCTAATTCTTCCTTTGTTGTTTCTGGGTTTTCTTTGAGCAGCATATTCTTGAGGATGCAATCTGCATTACGATTCAAAAACAAAAACAAAAGACAACTTGTTCCTACATGAAGCCTCTGCGTCACCCCTCTCAGCTGGGAAGCTACACATCAAGAGTTGTGTTTGGCTTGATTGTTTTACGCATGTCTTCTCTTTTTTTCTTTGCAATTTCCCACTACTCTATGACCACTTTTGTAAATTTTTAAATATCTTCTTCTTTCTCTTTAAGAATACATTTTATTATTTCTAATACTATCACTTATTCTTAACCATGTCTTGGGGAAGCATATAAGATATTAAAAAATAAATAAATCAACATTGATCATCTTGAGGCATGTATAAAATGACACTATGATTTGGCATTTTACACAACAACAAAGTGTAACAAGTAATAAAAGAATTGGGTGATGTAGTTCTAGATTTTAAGTACATATTCTTTCAAGACATAAAGTGTAAAATGTAAACACAATTCTATTCAAGCATAGAAGTTCCTGAATCACTGATGTGCAAATAATTTAAAAGGTCAAACTCACTGATCTGATGCTCATTTAAAAAAAATTTACAACTCTACTACTCATATATTGAATTAAAGCTGACATTCTTCAAGTTGCATTGCTCTAGTAGAAGAATAATTATCTCAAAATAATTCCCAACACTCAAAATTTGATAGTATTTCTGCATTGTGTATAAAAATTCATTTAAGATATATGTAAAAATATGGATCTAAAGATGGATAAACTATCTGAGATCATGTAGGTGGTTCTGATCTAATCTTAGGTTACAAGATTAGAGAATATTATATTTTACAACTGTGATCAGAAAGACTGAGATCTGATGATAGACTGAGTTAGAGATATGCACAATCAGACTTTGAAAATGAAATGATAAGGCCTTTATCTCAGGAAGTGCAAGAGGCTTCTAGGAATTGGAAAAGACAAAGATTCTTTCTCAAGACACACAGGGAAAAAAATCCAGTCTTCTAATACTTTTATTTTACCTCAATAAGGATGATTTCAGGCCTCTGAGATGTAACATGATAAGCTCATAGTTTCAAGCCACTAAACATATGATCATTTGTTACAGTAACAACAGATGCAGAAAGACCTGCCAGCACCAGGCTCAACAGGCTGGGAACTACCATGATGCTTCCCCATAATTTCTCTAGATACTTTCATATTATAATCTCTTGTGTTACTTTTAATGTTTTTATTATTATTTTGCATGTATGTGATCTGATCTGATGTGTGCGTGTGTGTGTGTGTGTGTGTGTGTGTGTGTGTGTGTGTGTGTGTATGTGTGTGTGTGTGTGTGTGTGTGTTGAGAATGTGGGTATCCTAGTAGCATGGGGTACATATGGAGGTCAGAGAACAATTTTCAAGAGTTGGTTCTCTCCATCCATCATGCCCTCTTGAGGATCGAGTCAAGTACCTTTACCTACTATTAAGTTTCTTGATCTATTTTTTTTCTTTTTAGCTTTCAGTAATGGACAAGGTAGAGAAATTGAATCTTGCTCAGAGATGTTTTCAGAACCATGAACAATGACTCCTAAAAACCCCAAATATATTGATTGGACTAATCTTTTCCAATACTTTCCTCTCATCTATTACTGAAGAACTTGTCTGTCTTGACAATTTGCTAATTTAATCAATTCAAATATCTGAATACTATTATACACATGTTCCTAATTGCTTGAGGATTAAAAATTACAGAAAACAATCTCTGTCTCAAGATACTTATAAATTTACGGATGCCAGATCTGGACTCAATGGTTTAGGCCAAACTAGAACATGTCTGGTGAATTATAAGTATCCCAAAGAATAAACCAAAAAGTTGAAGGGGTAAAGAGGGACAAAACTGAACTCACGGAATAAGTTTGTGGTGTCCAGAGAATATTAAAACAATTTAATTGTTAGTTTACTGTAGTGGGTAGCCATTCCAGCTTTGGTCTGGAAGTTCCAACCCCCATTGAGGCTTTGGTAACTATCATGCCTACAAGGCGGGGCCAAGGGAGGGCCCTGAAGACCTGAGATTGGGATGCGCCGCACTCTCTCTTTTTTTTTCTTATACCTGAACACTACCAGACTGCGCTGCGTCTTTTCCAGAACCCGCCACCTACCTATCCCTTCATTTGTAAGTTACCCACTAAATAAATCTTCCTTTTAACTACGCGGAGTGGCCTTAATAATTTCACCAATAGTTGCTGCTTGTATCAAATGAGATGTGACACAATAGCGTTCTCCACCATATTTACCAGTATCTTTCATTCGATACTCAGTTTACTTCCTACCTGAACTAGTCAGCAGAATGTCACCAATCACCATGACAAAATGCCTAAGAGAAACTGACCTGAAGGGCAAATGGTTAATTTGTGTACATGGTCTCAGGGATCACAGCTCACACTTGCTCTTAAGTTTGTACCATGATAGAACAACATGGTGAAAGCACACAGCCAAGGAAAGTTGCTCTCCTTGTGGTGACTAGAAAGCAAAAAAGATACTTGTCTTTTGTCTCAAAACTCCAACCTATCATCCATTAAGCTGTGAATTCGTGAATGAATCTTTCCACTGATGATTTCACAGTCCTTATCATCCAGTCCCCTCAGGAGGGCTCCCTTTCAGTCCACTACACTAAGGATCGAGCTATCAGATATTGTGATTTGAGGAAATATTTCAGATGCAAACTATAATACCTTCCAAGTACACAATAATTCTACCTTTATTTTTCCATATTTCTCACACAGCACATTATTGGCCATAGTCTCTGATCTAAAGTTTTAAGGGAATGACAAATTCTATTAGGCCACTTCCACCTGTTCTTTCCCCGTTCTACAACATTTAGATCAAAAGCCACTTTTTGGGTCCAGATTATTTTCCTTGACTGTCTCTTGGATTTGATGGCTTGTTTCCTCATGGACCAATAGCCTTCTTTTCTCCATTCCACCCCATTGATTGGATTCTAAAATAAAAGTCTGGTTCTAGTTAGTTATGAAAAACATTTCAGATACAGACTTCATATATAGATATAATGCCATCTGTGCTGCAAGACTATGAGCGCATGTTATCATTATTAAAAACAGCACCAACACTAAGCCAGGTGTTAAAGGAATGATTCTGTTTTGTTTCTTCACACCTATTGGAAATGTTTATCAGCATGTGCTCTTGAACAGGTTCCTTGAGTCTGTTATGTCTGTGAGGAGTTTTCAGCCTCAAGTCCGCACTGTCTTTGCTATCGACATCGCTGTGTATTAAAAGGAAAGACTACAGAAGCCCTACTCCCACATGTAGCAGATCACTGTATGTTCCTAGGTCTCTTCCACCATTAGTGATAGGCAGGTTCCTACTGCTGAAAAACAACCCAGAACAAAACACATTTCATTATGTTGAAATCTGCAAGTGCTACAGTGTCATGTCAATGTACAGGCCCAGTTTCAGCACGCAGTTCTTCAGTGCATGTGGTATGCGTCTCTGCTAAGCTGAACCTGTTGCTAACCTCTCTATAATCCTTGTTCTCTGTCTCAAACACATCTACCTTCCTTTCTTTACCAGGTGTAACACTACTTAACTTTCTCGGACTCTCCTTGAAACTGTTGTCCATTCTTGATGGTACCTCTTCTGCAATATCATTCTTCCTGGCAGTAGCTGACCTCCATTTTTTTTCAAAGTTTGACTGCTAACAGTATTGAACCTCATCCTTCTGTCTTCACCTGAGCAAACCAGTAGGGAAATCCAACTCTATCTTCTCTCATTTATTTCTGGTGGAGAATCTAAATAAGAATATCCCTGACAAGTATAGGAAGTGTGACTTTAGCCCCACTGCCAACCCACCAGGAAAACTCATGGGCCATATCTTGTGACTCTACTCTCAGACCATTTTGAACCTGTGCTAGAGTCATCCTGATGGTCTGTAAGACTTCATTAGGTGAATCAAGTGTTTCTGCATTCTCTCAGATGTGTGAATGTGTGAATGTGTGTGTGTGTGTGTGTGTGTGTGTGTGTGTGTGTGTGTGTGCTTGTGCATGCATGTGTTCATCTAAATCTCATTTTAAATGAGATTTAATCCTGTATCTACTAGTAACTAAACAAGGAAGAGTGAAAAATGTTACCTTTCTTGGGGATATTTTTTTTTTACCCAGTGTAATCTGGATGGCCTCATTATGAATGAAGAAAGAAATAACAGCAAATGGGAGTTAATTTTACATATCTGTTTTGTATCTAGTACCATTCAGTATTGAGTGACTTTCTAGTACATGCCTCTTACAATTGTTGCATTTCTCTACGTATTTCAAATTACAGTTTAACTATGAAATAGCTTGCATTATATTCTGCACTTATGCTTTACCAAATCAAACTATTTTTATCCATTTAAGAGCGTTCAAATGCCTTCAAAGATACAATAGCAGAGAACAGCAGAGTAACTGACACTCTGAGTCCTATTCTGAGAAGATGAGACAATACCAAGGTTCACCACCTCCATTTGAAACTTGTGTATGCATACATACTCTTGGACCACAGGTAGAGTTCTATCTAGTTGTAAAGCCTGTGTCTCAAAGCATGTTTCATGACTAAGTGGAACCAGGCTTTTCTCCCAGTTCTTCCAGAACAAAGAACAGATTGTTGGCCACCTGAAGAAACCAGCTATTAGGCCATTATTTTATAGCTGAAGGAATTATTTAATGTGGATCCTTGAAATACATTTATTCTAGTGCACTCTATGTTATAATTTTATTGTTTTCAAAATATGCCTTAATTTTGAAAGGATTTTCAGTTACTGTTGTCCACCAAGGCTTTGACTGTATAAATGCCACTGAGTTCAAGCATTATTGCTTATCTACTTTACCTTTTCTGGTCACTTAGAGTCTCGTTTAGACACAGCAGGAGCTTAGGATATTAAAACGTAACTTATCTCAGCGAACGATTTTCAGATTTTTTTTATTAAATACTAATTGTTTCATTTTATGGACTGTAGTGTAATCTTTCAACATTCACACACGTTGTGTAATCAGCAAATTATTGGTA
This sequence comes from Peromyscus maniculatus bairdii, assembly GCF_049852395.1. Taxonomy (NCBI): domain Eukaryota; kingdom Metazoa; phylum Chordata; class Mammalia; order Rodentia; family Cricetidae; genus Peromyscus; species Peromyscus maniculatus. The sequence goes on from NC_134872.1 coordinate 34,787,844, forward strand.
CCAGTGTTGCCAGCATTTTAATAATTTATTTCCCTTTGTGATAAAAAAAAGTCCTCTCTTCCAGCTGACTTGAAATACAAAGTGCACTGCTGTTAAACATGCTGTCCTGCTGACAAGGTGCTGGAAATTACTACTAAATATAACATTAATCACTCCTCCTAGATCCACAAACTTCAAATGTTTGATAACTACTATTTTACCTCCAGCTTCGGAGATCAGTCTTTTTATATTCTACATTTCAATGAGATTATGTGATGTTTATACTTCTGTGTCTGACGTATTTCATTTACCATCCTCCAATGCAGCAGATTCTCTGCATTTGCATTTTGGCTTCCAGTTCAGTGTTTTTATGGGATTTCTTGGTGAGGGAACAGGTCTCTGACTTCTGTGCCTTCTCTTATGTGCCTTTTCTTTCTTTTGATTTGTCTTGATCAACTTTGATGTGGTCGTTTTTATTTAATCTTACTATATTTTATTTTGTTATATTTTTATTTGTTATAGTTTAAAAAAGAATGAATGCATGAAAACATAGCCACCAGGGCAAAAGCTAAAAATTGAAATGTCATTTATCCTGCTGGGAGAGAGAAAATCAGTTTTCGCCAATGGAATGACACTGGGCATATCAACCACTCCAGGGCAGCCTTCACATTCAGGAGTAGGTGGCCAACAAACCATGGACTCCACAGTCTTTTGAGAGTGATTTCATTTGGTTACACTTTTTTTGTTTTTGAGTGTTGTTGTATTTTATTTTCTAGGATTTGTTGTTTTACTGAGTGTTTTTAACATTGAGTGGGTCAGGAAGAGAAGAGGATCCGGAAAGATTTGGGAGAAGGGAAGAATATGAACAAAACGTACTTGAATTTAAAGAAATGTTTTAAATAATAAAAATATTTAATTATAATAATAATAATAATAATAAATAAAACAAATAATAAAAGAATAGACATCTCTTAAAAGAAATCCTGTCCAAAATGCAAGAATATATAAACATTTTAATTTGCAGTGAATTATTCTTTGCAATGATTTGGAAAATAATGAGCTGCACATGTATATGATTTGAACACACAAGAAAACACCATTGTAGACACTAATGCATACCCCAAGACTGTGCAAGCTTAGAGATATATGATTTGTGCTGAGAATTTTTTAATATGAAAAGAATCTGCGATCAAAGTTCCTTTTTGACTGCTAACCATATTATTTCAGTTGTTTGGTTTAATACCTTATAATCCTCAAAAGAAAAAATATATTTACATGTATATATTTCATATATACATGAAAAACAATTGTAGCTAATTAAATTTATCACAACTTCTTTCTACTTTACTTTTTACTAAAAGAACAGCATTTTATCATTTACACTCAAGAAAAAAATCATTTTACTCTAAAATGAGCAAGTCAAGAAATATTTTACCTTCATTAAATATGACAAAATCAAATTTTATTGTTTGTTTAAATTTGTGGGGATAATTTAAGAGTTAACAATTATGAAGGTTTGAGTAAGGCATATATACTTTGCTTCCCTGTGTGTCTAAGAAACCCTTGGTGGAGAAACATACTTAAGAAGTAAGTCTCTCTTACCCTCCTTTTTCTTATGGGTGCATTCTCTCTGTGCATCTTAGTTACCTTTTAATTGATGCAATGAGATACACCATGACCAAGGCAAGTTATAAAGGAAAGTATTTTTTTTTTTGGGGGGGTTACAATTTCAAATGCTTGGTTCATGATTATCATGACGGAACGTGTTGTGTCTGGTGGGGCATGGTGTTGGGGCAGTAGCTGAGAGTTTACATCTTTATCCACAATCACAGGCAGATGAGCTAGCTAATTGGGAATGGTGCCAGCTTTAGAAACCCCAAACCCTAACCATCCCAAGTGCCACTTCTGTGGTAGTATTCTAATTGTACTGAAATGTGATTTTGATTGTATGTTAATAAATAAAGTTGCCGGGGGGGGGGTCAGAGTTATTAGAGCCATAGAAAGAGCATGGCGGTGGTGGCACATGCCTTTAATCCCATAGATCTCTGTGTGTTCAGGGATACAGCCAGCATTGGAGACATACGCCTTTAAGACCTAGAGGGCTGTACGTACAGACAGTGACGAGGCAGTCATGTGTTTGGGTTTACAACCAATGAGAAGGCAGAATGACTTTGAAACGACTGACACACAAGGAAATAGCTCTCTTTCGGGAAGCTGGGACACAGCAGGAGGAAGGGTGAGATTTTAGCTCTGAGCTCTGACCTCTTGGCTTTCTCTTTTACATTGTTTCTGTGTTTCTTATTTAACAAGATGGTTGGTTACATCAACACACTTCCTCAAATAAGGCCACAGCTCTGAACCCTTCTCTAATAGTTCTACTAACTAGGAGCCAAGCATTCACATATGTAAGTATATGGGGGTCATTCTCGTTCAATCCTTACCTGTCTCTGTCCTCTAGTAATATATGTATGTAATTGAATCTACCTCTGGATCATTGGTGTTCGTTAATCTTCATTGTCCCTTGAACTGCATCTAGAGTAATCCAGGAAACAAACATCTGAGCATACCTGTGACAGCATTTCCAGGGAGGACTAAGCGAGTTAGGATGACCATCTTGATGCTCAACAAAATGAAGAAAAGAAGAAAGAAGGCAGCATTTGCTTCTCTTTGGTTCCCAGCTGTGGATTCAATGTGACCGTCTTTCTTACATTTCTGCTATCCCTTCATGATTAATTTGGCTCTCAAACTATGCGTCCAAATAAACTGTTCATTTCTTAAGTTACTTTGGTCAAGTGTTTGTCATAACAAGAAAAGCAATTGATAGCATCTACATATCTGTCATTATCTATGTACCCACTTATCTATTATCTTTCTTGCTTAAATTACAGATAGTCATTTACTTAATTTTTTTTTTTTTTTTTTTTTTTTTTTTGGTTTTTCGAGACAGGGTTTCTCTGTGTAGCTTTGCGCCTTTCCTGGAACTCACTTGGTAGCCCAGGCTGGCCTCAAACTCACAGAGATCTGCCTGCCTCTGCCTCCTGAATGCTGGGATTAAAGGCGTGTGCCACCACCACCCAGCTTACTTAATCTTTTTTACAATCGTAACGAAAACAAATATAATGTTTTGTTTCCCATGTTGTTAATTAAGCTATACTTTCTTTGGGGTGTTGTTATTTCTGTTTTCCTGTAACTGTCTCTGACTGTGCTGTTAAAAAAAGATTTTATCTCATGGTTGATTGGTGCTGTGTAATCACATTAAACTACACCTTGGCCATGGATAGACTATAGGCTGTATTGAGACTGTGGAGTGTATCTGCTCCCCACAATCTTACCATAGCGTGTAGATAATGTAAGGATAAAGGAGTAAAGTGTAATAAGAGAACACCTTCTAAGAGTTATTAATTTGGGTCTAACAAGGTAGATTTATGGAAAAGTTGTATAGGGTATAAGCAGGTTGTTCTGACTTAAGGAAAACATTGTAAGTCTGTGAGCATTGACTCCTGAATCCACATAGTGATTTCAACCCAAACATGAAGTAGTGGAATAATATGCACATGGGCTACGTGGAAATGGGTTCTTAGGAGAGGGATGATATTTAAACAACTATTACATAGAATCGACTTAACATAACAGGTTACAGAAATAGAGTTTTAGCAAAGGCAGGAATAAAGAAATCTAGAAGAGGGACAACAGAGAGAAATACTGTGAAAAAAGGAGGGAAAAATCAAAATATGTAGAGAGGGCAGACAAAAGGAAAAGCTTTATAGACTCTTCCTTCAGGAAGTAGCAACAGAGAGCCTCCATTAGGAAGCATTAAGCCTGACATTGCAGTTAATACTTAAGAATTCTAGTCTATGAAAAATCACATGTTTTACAGGGGGTTTGATTTGTTCTACTTTTATTTAAGTTTTATATTATTGGGTTTTAACCTGACAAACATTGGGCAAAATAGCTGTCTGTATTTTAAACTTCATAAAACACAAACATACAGAGTACCAACTGGCTTGAAGTATAACATATTTTAAAAACGATTCTTCACCTACATATATTATCTTTCACACCTAAGAAAGAGATATGGTGAAGGAAAAATCAAGACCTAAGATGTCTCCATATACTCCTTAATAGAAAATGTTCTGGGGAGTGAAGAAAATGTCCTGGTCTGTGGGAAAATTCAATTCCTGTTCTTATGTTTAAATTTTAAATTTATTATTAATGCATTTTTGCATATATGATGTGAGTCTGTGGGTATGAATGATATGTCCTACATATGAAGTTCAGAGAACAACTTCATGGAGTCAGTTATTTCCTTCCACATTTACATGGGCCCAGGGGCTGGCACTCAGTTCCCCAGGCTTGAGAAGGAAGGAGGAAGCATTGTTGTCTTCTGAGCTCTATCACCCACATTAAGGTTTGATTTTTTTCCATTGCAGGTTAGTAATGTGGAATTAATATAAATATCTGAATATGCTTAAAAATGATATGTTCATTAGTGATCTCAGCTACAATATCTGCTTTCAGGATCCTGAGGTGGCTTTTCTCCACGATTTTCCTCCAAGAATGTCACAGCAAATACTTACATAACCTACCACCCTGATTCTATAATTAGCATTTTACATGTTTGCCTTGTCATAGGTTTCTCTCGCCATCAGTCTTTATTTTCAATTTGTACATTTCAAAGTAAATTGCAATTACCGGTACACACCACACTTAACATTTCATTCTACTTAGAGCTGGAGCTCCATGTGTATTCTTGGTTCTTTCTGTTTGTTTGTTTTTTGTGAGGTAAAATTTACACATGGTGAAATGTACACCTCCTAAGTATATAGAGTTTTGCCAAATGCCCTGATCAGTATAATGCAAACCTTTAGCTAAGTACAGATGATTATATCATCCCAAAAGTTCCCTCCTGTCCCTTCCCAGTGATTCCTGTGCACATTCTGAGAGACAACCCTGCAGCTTTTCCCCCACTATCAATTAGTTTCAAGTGATCAACTATAGGTTAGTTGGTGTTTCTTCCTCAGAAGTTACTGGTTGGATTAAAACACACTGTGAATATTTTGCCCGAGATTAAACACATACTTAATCCATTTCCTTTTAGTTTTTAGTATTATGATATTTTTGTACATTCCTCAAGGATGTGATCTATTTTGATCATATTCAGACTTAACTCCTCCCAGGACCACCCTCTCTTCTCTAACCCCCACTCTGTGTGTTTTCAGTTTGGTTGCCTGTTTTGCCTTGATTTCCAAATTGACTCTGATCCCCACCTAAAGCATAGTGTCATATTGTAAAAAAAAAAAAAAAAAAGTACATGCAAGTAATAATATACAGACTGAACAAGTTATATTTAGCAATATATATGTATATAAATATGCATACATACATATAATTACAATTAGTGAATAAACAGGCCATGAATTGGAAAGAGAGCAGGGATGGGGTTGGAGAGAGGAAAAAGAAGGAGTAAGTGATGTAATTATAAACTCAAAAAATGAAAGAATTTTTAAATATAGAATGCCTTAATGGATTAATAATAGAAAAGTATTTACTCACAATGTACTTAAAAACAATGATGTACCTTTTATAAATCCAAGCAAAGAATTACCCCTAATGCTACTTTCTTACTTTTTCTCCTCTCTTGATCCTTTTGTAAATTCTGTCTTTTAATGCGTTCTCACTCCGTTTTTAATTCTATGCTCCATTCTCAATATGTTTTTTGCCATGTGTTCTTTGGATTATGATTTTTTTATGTAAAAGCTAAAGTAAGAATATGAATACTATGAAAAAGGAAGTGAAATTTCATAAAGGGACCAAATCCCAAGAACTGAGAGCTCAGCACACAAGGAATGATTTGTTGGATGTGTTGAGCTACTTGAAATAGTGAATTAGACTTCTCTTTATAAAGAGAATAGTTTTATATTTATATATATGAACATATATCCAACTGGATCCTATATATGCCAATCATACCCTCATAAACACAATAATAATATTCTACTAGTTCAGGACATTTGTTTGTATGTATGTATGTATTGATGTGTGTATATGTATAGTATATGCATGTTTAATGTGCAATTGTCTACATAAATATAATCCAGAATTATGGGTTTGGAGTTATTAAGGGAGGTTGTTGTTACTGCTAGTTTAGGTCTTTGTATTTGAAATCTCAGCAGAATTAATAATTATGATGTATAAAGTTCAGCAAGGATGGATTTCCTCACCAAAGAGAGGACTAATTTCATCTTCCCATTATGTCTTTCCCAGGCTCTGCATGAGTTGGATAATGGCCTGCAGTTCAGTAGTAATTGCTTTTCTTTGCTAGCTCTACTGATCAAAATTCTGTCACCTTCCAGAAACATGCCCACAGAGCTCTACCAGCTTCAGACAACCCCTTAGTACATCTTCCAGAACACCCAACAGAACCCTACCAGCTTCAGATAACCCCTTAGTTTGTCTTCCAGAACCCCACCCCCGACCCCTGCCAAGAGAGACCTACCAGCTTCAGGTAACTCCTTAGTCCATCTTCCATAAACAGTCCCATAGAGCCCTACCAACCTCAGACAACCCCTTAGCCCAGTTAAGTTGAAATTTAAAGTTCACTATCACACATTCTCTATCATTCTCCCAAAAGCTGGGTTTGTATTGAATACCCAGGGGTCCTGAGGACTGTGCTACATCTGGCATGGGATATCTGAGGGGAAAAAAAATCTACATACACTATGCTCTTATGTCTATTAACTTTATTCCTCTAAGACAAAATTCTATCAATACAGCTATAGCTCCGTCAGGCACTCAGGACAAGAATAAATATAGATACACCAAGCTCTTTATCTATCTACTTTATTTCTCTGGGATGAAATCCCAGACATACATAGCTTCGGTTCCATCCAGTTCCCTAGCTCATAGTCCTGCTAACAACTAAAGTCCTATGCTTCCAGCCTCATCTTCATCCTCTGTTTCCTCATTCTCCATTTCCACTACTCTCTACTTCTGCCACTCAGAAAACTCTGAGATCTGATTACCCTCTGTGAAACCTCTGTCTTCCTCTTTTTTCTCTCCCCACACTGTTCTGCTCCTTTTCAAAGAAAAAGCCTGTCTTCCTCTCTCTGACCACACAGTTCTCTGCCCCCTCCACCCTACCTTCCACCTTGATATGTAAAAACCTCTATTGTTCTTGGTCAGTTGCTCTGGAGAGTCACTAGGCCTCAAGGTGAGGAGGTGGTATGAGCTTCATTTGCACAAGAAGCAAAGCTATGTGTCTCCAGCCAGCTTGTCTCCTAGGCTTTGCTTGGGAGTAAGCAACCTAGAAGTTCAGTAGGTTTGGAAATATTTGGGCACACAAGAATTTCATAGCAGAAGACAGCTGAAATATTAAAGGCTGGATAGCACCAAATATTCATAATAAATGGCTTGCCTTTTGACAGACCCTTGGCCGGTCAAAGTATAGCTTTAATACACAGTTGAATCTCTATAATATATTCTTGCGGGCTGCGAGAGGGTTTGGTAGTGAAAAAGCAAGAGAAGAAAGAAAAGTCTGACCTCCCACCTTCACCATGCTTATCTTCATCTGGAAACCTACAGGAATCATCTGCAACTGACGATAACATGCCCTTCTTGATCAGAATGTACTGTTTTCATACAATGAAGTGTGATCAAGCCAGAACAGAATATCATGGATCTCCATATCTACACACTTACCTGGGGTAGTTTTGTTTTGCTTCTCATGGTGACATCTGTTCCCTTCATGTCGCATATATGACATACTCTTACCATTAAACTCAGAACTGAGTTCTGTGTAAGCAAACAATGGAGCAGTTATCATATTTTAAATGTTCAGGGTGGCTTGGAAACCTACTGGAACCCTTTGATTTTTGACTTACAATGATATAAACTTTTCATACAACCCCCAAAGTTATCCCCTACTAGGCTTTTCCATGTCTTGATACAGCAGTGCCTGCTGCAGAGACACCTCATTTGTGCAGTGCTGTGTGCCTTCAGCTGCGTGCGCCAAACCTCAGATTGCAGACAAAAGAAAACTCCATCTAGGATTTTCTTACTTCATTCCATTTATAAAAGAAGGAATAGAGAAGTGGGATCTGCCCAATTGCCATACCAATATCAGTATTTAAACAATTACCTTGATTTGTAATTCCCTTTTTATTTATCATTACTGATAAGAAAATATCCAAGAAAGATTAATGAGACTGTAGGCAAACGTGGATTATATTGCAGATATTCATTTTGATTTAAGTATATAAATAGGGAATAACATTTAAGGATCAGATTTTCAGAGTAAGATATTAAAGAGATTTTAAAAAGCATTCTGGTGTCTAACTTAGAAGCCATTCTGTCTTGCCTAAAAGCTGTGAGATGACAATATCATAAGGAATTTTAATGTTGTGGGTGGAAATAAATGAAGTGATTCTCTAAAGAGCATTATGTCTCAAATAAATATAGGTATAGTAACTTACACTCTGGCATTTTCCTTATCTTTAGTCAGAAGATGACAAATTTATAGGATGTTGGCACAAGAGTGAGAGAGAGTAGAACTCTGTGGATGGGTATAGGGTCGTCACATGCTTATTCTGAGACAGGAAACCCAGAAGAAATGGGACATCCTACAGGAACTTGCCATTTTGAAATCGAGCCTTTTTTTTTTCTTCCTAATGCTGTTGGGGTGAAAGAGGAAAAGATGAGATGTATGGACAAAATCAGAGATGTCCTGAAGGGAGAACTTATTTTCCAAGATGGCATGTATTTCAAGTTGTTTCCTGGTCAGACCATGGTGGATCGTGTAATGCATAGGAGGTATATCATTGTATTTTATTTACTGAAGCCTGAGCTGGCACTGGTCTCTGGATTAGTTTATGCAGGATGGATAAAACACTGCTGTAATCCAATGTGTCAACATCTTTATAGTTACATAGCCCTGGCAAAGGTTAAAAATACACAGTGAAAGAACAGTGGGTAAGACAATGCTTCCCACACCACCCACATACATGGTTCATGAATTAGTTATTTTGTAAAATAAATCCTTAAGCATTTATATTCTGTTGTGTCCTGCAGTGTACTAGTCAGTGAAACAACAGACAAATACACATCTGATTGCATCATTCCAGTTCCTAGAATCTAAGAACTTAGCATTTTAACAGTATGGGGACATCAGTAGAGCAGCTGTGGCTGTTATCTGTTCATTGCTTTCTCCCAAGAGGATTCTCTTAATTCCATTGACAGAACTTCATCCATGTTCTTCTTAAAATTGTTGTCTTGCTTAAAGTAAAAGCATGGACCCTCAGAGTGCCTCCAAGCCCGAGAAAGACCCTCAGATATACCAGGCTGCAAAGTGGGTGGCTAATATTTATATTCTTTGCATGAAAGAATGCAGCCTCCTGAATCCAATAGTCCTTGGGACACTGGGATGAATGTTGATGCTCCCATGGGCTAGCAGTGTTCCACAAGTTCATCTGTTGGAAACTTGGTCCTGAATGCAAGTGTGGTAGGAGGTAAGATCTTGACAGGTGATTAGGTCCTGAAGCTCTGCTTCTTGAAGAGAATAATGCCATTATTGTGGACAAGAACTAGTGATTACAGGAGGGACATCATGGCAAAGGAATAGCTTAACTTTTCCTCTCTCATTCACATATTTTTTCCTGACACCTCCATCTTGGTACATTGTAACACAAGACCCTTGCCAGATGTGGGCTAATCTGTTTAGGATTTCCCAACACCCCTAAACAGTAAACAGTACATTTGTTTTCTTTATAAATTTCTCACTCTCCAAGGTTTTCCTCTGCTATTCTCTTACATGTGAACCTACACACACACACTTGCCTCTAAACATTTACCTACAGACACACACATCAATTAATTCTAATTTTCTTTTCTAATGAACTTTTCCAATCCAGACCTAATTGAATTTCTACAAAGTTATTATTTAGACAAATATTCTCTTAGGTTTATTGTGTGGCCTGCACAGTAAAGATGGATCTGGAATATTTCCCCGGATGCCTGTGTGCTAAAGGCTTGGCTTGTCAATGGCACTACTGGGAGGTATGGATAGTTTGAAGGGATGGAGCATCATGGCTGTCTTTTAGGTCATTGGATGACCTTCCTTAAAGGGAATATAGGAAATAGAGCACATTTCTCTCTCTCTCTCTCTCTCTCTCTCTCTCTCTCTCTCTCTCTCTCTCTCTCTCTCTCTCTTTCATTTCTAGCCGTGAGATACACAGGCTTTCTCTAATATATACTATAACAGGTCCCCAAATCATAGAGATAAATAGATTATAGTTTGACACTCCAAAACTGTGAATCTAAATAAACCATTTGTCTTCTAGGATATATTGGTGTTTTTACCAGCAACAGAAAACTGGTTAACACTGATGATTAAAATGTAGGCAGTTTCTATGACTATGAAATGTGGTAATTGCCATATTCTGAAAATATCTCTTATATTATAAGAGACTGGAACTTTTGCTAAACCTCACAGACAGAATAAATATTATACCTTGAGGCCACTTAAGACTTGAGACTGTTAGTTCACTGTCTACTCAGCCCATTTGTTCATCCTGCCTTTAAGAGAACAGTACAATAAATTAACTTTACTTGCCATTGCATTTTCCACATAATCAGTCTTAAGTCATGGTCTCTTCCTGACCCAAGAGTAATGCATGTGCATTTGTATGTGTGTTATGATAACAATTTGCTGAAAACAGAAGATACAAGTCCAAAGCAATCTTACAAAGTAAATGTCCACCATGAATGTTGAGGACCACATACAGACATTGTTGGATAAACAGTGTTATTTGTTATCTGGGTCATTTGGAGCCAGCTGCAGTCAGGGACTTAATCCCTTGTAAACACTATTAAACATTCCTGCAAAGTATCCTTCTCTCCTTCTCCATGTAACACTTTTTGTGAGTCTCAATAAAAGAGAGAACAAAGCTCTTTGTTAGGGGCAGGCATGTAAGGACAGACACAGGGACAGGAATCAACTGGCAAGACAGCAGGCAAGCAGGCATGGACTCAGACTGCAGATAGACAAGAACACCAGAAGACACTGGGAGACTCAAATGGAGAATTCAGAACTGGACTCACTCTTGGTTATGTGACACCAAGAAGAGCTATGGTTTCTTTCCTTAATGTGTCATTGATGCATTATTGGGGACTCTGAGTTTATTATTGATGTTTCTCAAAAAGACACCTTTTGATGATTTGTGTGAAGAATCAATGCAACAGATCTCTGTGATAAAAAAAAATGCTTAGCATTTAAAATGTATTTTTGAAGGAATCATAAAAGAAATGAATAGTTTGGAGATAATAAAAACTCTAGACATTAATAGACATTTATATAAGCACTTCCCTTTCAAGGTTTTGAAGTTCAGTATATTCAAAATGTTCTTCCTGTTTTAACTTTAGCTTCTTTGCTTTAAACTTGTATTTGAAGTCAGCAAGTATAGTTTTGTATAAAATGCAGAATTCAAAACCAGAAAATAATATTTTAAGTAGACTACCCTTGAAATATTACCTTGTCCTGGCCATTAACAGTTAATACTTTATTTCAATAAGAAGAGACATTGGCCTCTGATATTGCCAAACTTATGTTTTAGCAGATGTGGAAAAATGTTGACAGCAAGAGTACATATTGCCTGAAAATTCAAGTGAAAAAACATTCTATATAAAAATAACTGAGTCAACAACTTTTGAATTGAATTGAACTTTTTGACACACTTCAACTATTCTTTTACAAATAAAATGATGAAAACAATAACAACTTAAAACTAGGAAATAACTTTTTATTATAATGTTGGCATTAATTTTATGCTAATTTATCTTAACGCCCTTATTCAAAGATTTCATAAGTCATTTTGTTACTGTTAGACAGTGAAGCTAGGAGATGACATACTCTCAACTCACATTAAGTAAAACCTGGATGTGGTGGTGTAAATAGGAATGGTCACAGTAGTCTCATTTATTTGAATGCTTAGTCACCAGGAAGTGGCACATGAATCATTATGTATCACTCGGCTACTGCTCCAGCATCTGTCTGCATTATCTCCATTCTCCCTGTCATGATGATAATGGACTAAAACTCTAAAACTGTATGCAAGTCCCCAATTAAATACTTTCTTTTATAAGAGCTACCCTAGTCATTGTGTCTCTTCACAGTAATAAAATTAATGATTAGCACTGAGCTTTGATTAAGCATATATAATATATGCCTTTAAAATGCTACATAGAGTGAATTTTTATCATATCATTTTCCCTTCATCCAACTATTCTCAAATTCTGTCCATCTCTCTACTCACTTAGCTTCATTTCTTTTCTCTTTTTCATAAAAAAGACAAATATACAAAAACAGAAAAAACAAAAAGATGAAAATACTATACTAAATTAATACAAAGCCGCCGCCACCATCACCATCTCAAATAATCACACACACACACACACACACACACACACACACACACACACACACACACAAAACAAAAACAAAAACATGAAGTCCATTTTGTGTTGGCCAAATATTCTGATCATGGGACCTTCTTTGGCATGTGGTTGGTATACACAGCATCACTCCTTTGGAGAAAATAGATTTCCCCTCACTTAGATTATATAAATTGCAAGTAGTTTCTTGGTTAGGGTTAAGGCTTTGCCTCTGCTTTCCTTTCTCCATGCTGAGATTTTTGTCCGGCCTAAACTCGTGAAGAACTGGTGCATGCTACTATAGTCTCTGTGAACTCATATGTACATCAGCCTGTTGTGTGGAAGTAATCACAACTTCTCATTCTCCCTACCATGATATTTCTCCCTCTTCTCTAAAGATATCTGAGCCCTTAGGGTGGAAGGCTTTCATGAAGACATCACATCTAAGACTGAGTGCTCCATAGTCTTTGATTCTCTCAAAAATTTCCAGTTGTAGGTCTCTGTGTTAACTGTCAGCTAATGTAAGAAGAAGCTTTTCGGATAAAATGTGAGCACAGATGCATGAGTCATGTGTCATTAGTATATTTATTGCTTTGATCACTTAGCAGAAGAATAATCATAGGTTTTCCTCTAGAGCCCATGACCTACCCAGTCTCAGTTTCTTGTACTTTAGCAGTACCAGGTGTGGGATCTATTTATAGGGAACATACCTTAAATTAAAAAAATCATGGTTGGTTACTCTCATAATATTTGTGCCACTACTACACAAATAAATTTTGATTGAAGATGAATGTTGTAGGGTTGTAGGTCATGGGATTCATGTCTGAGTAATATTGATGATTCCTTTTCTCCTCTAGTAGTGTGTACCATACTTTCCTGCACCATGAACACTAGTCAATAGAGGTAAAGCTCCTAGTTGGCTACCAGGTTGATTTCTCCATGTTTGATGTATAAGTAAATAGTGTTTTGAGCAATAGGGTCTTATCATCAGGGTGTGAAAGGTAAACAATAATTATGGAAATAGCCTCTGATGTTTATGAGGGATTATGGGACTCCTTTGGGCAATGACTCAACAAGATATAATCTATTCCTAGCACTGGAAGTTTTACTTGGTGGCATAAGATGTTTAGTTGGGGCATTATTCCCCTCATTGTAAAATGACTCACACTTAAATTTACTTAATATATATATATATATATTTTAGGATGTATCTACAGTAGTAGGTGAGTCAGAAAAGAGGATATACAGCTCACTGTTTTAATAGTTATAAATTTGTCAAGATATTTTGTGTGTATGTATGTAATGGACAAGTATATAAAAATGTAACTGAAAATGAAAGTTTAGAGTCCTAAATGAAACTCCATGGGTTAAGAATGGCTACTCTAACTATATAAAAGTTCATTTAGATGTATAGACTTTGTGTCTCTGCAAGTATTTGTGTGAGTGTTTTCCTCAACTTAGCTATATGAGATTTTATTATTTACAAATTAATTAAAGTTATTTTATAAAAAATAGAAATAATATTTTAAGGGTTTACTGTTAACATTCTTTGTTTTATTCTTAAAGAAACAATTTATCCCCATTTAGTATGGGATTGATTATACATTTTTGTATGTAATCTTATTATTTTAAACTATGTTCTTGTTATAGCCCTTTTGCTGAAGTATTCTGTTTTTATATAAATGGAGATTGAATCTTGTGTCATTTATGTATATATTAAAATGATGATGAATTTTTAAAACAAAAAAAATATTTTAAGGGTTTAAAGTTCAAAAGAAATAAAACTGCACAGATATAATAAATTGTAATACCAGTTTTTTAATTCTTTCTATCCCATGCTCAGTGTTTCTACAAGCTGAAAATTACTGAATGTCTGAGTTTCATTGACAATTTATCTGCTTGTGGTTTGTATGAAAGTGAGATAAGTTTAAATGCCGACAGGAAATATTATGAACAATGTAGGTAAATAATATGGGGAACTTCTAGGCCCACTTATACTTTCAAGATTTTGAAAGATATATATTTTTTCATGGAGATTTAACTACATCCCTCTCATTAATAAGATCAGCTCTGCTTAAGAAAATAGCAACAATAAAAAATTCCATTTTATATGGGTCCATCTTCCCTCCATTCAGTTGCTCACTTTAGAGGAAAGACAGATGCTCAACCTATTGAAAAAATATTTATAACATGCAGACAAACATAAAACTACCTACCTCAAAAACGTCAGAATGAGGTGAGCCTTTGGAAAAGTTCTTCTTAGAAGTATTACATAACCATTAACTATAACTTTCAAGAACTACAAAATACCATTGCAAAGCTGACCTGTGCAGATCTCAAAAGGTTCTAGTTGACATGGATTTGGGAAAGCCAGAGAAGGAGCCTCACCAGTAGAAACCATCAGCATTATGGATAGAGGAAAGAACACATTTCCCACGGGTAGGACAGAAACATTACCTCTGTGAGGGAACCTGTGATGCAAGTTCTGGCAGAAGATTATTGGGGGACCTGAATCTTCTCCCAGTGCTGTGCTGTTTTGTCTCCTTCTCCCCTTCAGTTTTCAGCACACCTATTCACTGACTCCATGTGATAAACATGTACTAAAAAATTGTTTGTAAATAGTTGTCATGACTTGGCCAGCACTAATAGAACCCAAGCCCTAACACCTATGAACAAGTTAAGCATATTAGTAGCCAAGAAGAACATGAGGTTATGATGATTCAAGACAGTTGGCCTATCACATGAATAATTCTGAGTTTTATTGCAAAACCTATATTTCTATATCATATTATTTCTATATAGAAATCAGATATAGAATCAGATAATTAGAGAGGAATCTATCCAATGAGCAAACATTGTTGTGCTGGGAATGCTGGGAATGTGTTGCTCTGATTGACTGATAAATAAAACAATGATTGGCCAGTAGTCAGGCAGGAAGTATAGTGTAGGCAGGATAAGGAGAGAGGAGAAGACTGAGAAGTAGAAGGCTGAGGAGGAGATGCTGCCAGCTGCAGCCATGACAAGCAACATGTAAGATACCGGTAAGCCACAAGCCATGTGGCAATGTATAGATTAATAGAAATGGGTTAATTTAAGATATAAGAACTAGATAGCAAGAAGCCTGAGCCATTAGGTCAGTTTAAATAATATAAGCGTCTATGTGTTTATTTGAGTCTAAGTGGCTGCCGGCCCTGGCAGGATTAGAGATAACTCTAGCTACATTGTTGAGTCACTTTTAAGGATAGCTTGGTACAAAGACCTCAAGCAAAGGAGAAAGGCTTTATCTAAAGGGCCTAGGTATCATATTACAGAAATACATACTTCTAAGTCTCAGAACTGAACAATATTATAAATTAAGGAACAAAGAATATGTTTTAAAACCTTATGGAAAATACCCATAGAACCTCTTTAGATTTTTAGTCAATTCAGACCATCTTAATGAAGCATTGAAAGTGTGATTCTCACAGTTCCAGAATCTGGTAAGTCAAACTTTGAAGTGCCAGCACCATTTCTGTTTCATTGTGGCCTGCCTTCTGGGATATAGATGATGCAATTTTTTTTCTGTGTCTTTATTTGGTCAAAGGAGCAAGCCATGTTTGCCAAGGCAGTGTGTTCTAACAGGACTAATCCCAATCAGAAGCTCTTCACTGCAGAGATCCACTTTCCTTCCAAAGGCTCCTCTGGTTGCTCAGAGTTTGAAGAAGCCCCATACTGGGTGGAAAATATTGCTGAAGAAATTGTTTCTTCATTGGAGTCCCACTCTCTTTAATGAAAGAATTCTAAAGCAGATTCAATAATAAATTTCAGGTCAAATTAATTAAAGTTTGAGAGAAAAAAAGCAGGGAGAGTATACTGTCAAACTTGGTACCTACAGGGTGAAAGTATACAAGGCCGAGCAGGAGAGAGAGACATTTTTTTTTTTGAGACAGGCTAGCATGCTCAACCATAGAGGTCAATAAGCAGCCACAGAGAATTAATGTAGCTACATAGCATAAAGTGGTAGCTTTAGAGAAAGCCCAGAGTGTAAGAAAAAAAATATACTAAGAAAACAGAACAAAATAGGGAAGAGAAGTATTTTAGGAGTTAGACATCAGAACACCAGGCAGGCACCACAAGGGTCAATATCAAGGGTGTATTTCTAGGAAGGAAAGAGGCATCAATTCATTAGGGGATAATTATTTACCCTTTCTTTTTAGCATGGATTTAGATTAAACAATCCCCTTGAGGCATGACCTCCTGGTCAGGTGATTAAAAAGGAAAACTGAACTGATGCATGCCATGTTGTAATCTTTGGAGCAGATCAGAATATCTTGTCCCCACCGGAAACAGAGTTGTTCTATTGTTTGGATCAGGTCATAAGATTTATTGCTGTGATTAAATGTCCTGACAAACTCATCTTAGAGAAGAAAGGAGCTGTTTATTATTATTATTATTATTATTATTATTATTTTTTGTTTTGTTTTTGTTTTGATGGAATTCCAGAGGGATGAACTTCATCACAGCAAGGAAGCCATAAGAGCAGGTGAAGAAAGCAGGGAGGCTGGAGCAGGAATCTGGATGATTGTATTTTCAACCTCATCCAGTAAGCAGAGAGAATGGGAAGGGGGATGAAGCCAACTAATCTCAAAACCTATCCCCAGTCATGTACTTCCTTCAGCAAGGCTCCACCTCCTAAAGATTCCTCTTAAACTTTCACAAACAGTCCCACTACCTGGGGATAAAGTATTTAAAGGCATCAGCCTAGGAGTATAGTTCTGATTCAAACCACACACACACACACACACACACACACACACACACACACACACACACACACACTGAAGGAATAAACTTGCCAGCAAGAGCAAGGCCAAGCAGGCAAAGAGCAAAAGCTCCTTTCTTATCCTTTACATAGGCTGCCATGAAAAGGTGTAGCCCAGATTTAAGGTAGTAAGGTCTTCAGACCTCAAATAATCAGGATTTAACGTGAGACTTACTATTTCAAACAAACCGAAGAACTAAAAATTCCCCACAGGTGTGCATTGGCTTGGGTTTTTAGCTAATTCCAGATACAGTCAGGTGGACAACCAAGAATAGCCATCACAGCATCTTTGATAGAGGTTCTTTTTGTTGACAATGTTTTCCTTCGAGCACTTTCAATCTCACATTCTATTGACCTGTGGGATTCCATCTGACACATCTCCTAGTGGCCTTACTGAGATTCTGTTTACTCCTCTTATTTCTTGCTGTTTTCTGGAGATTCTCTTGGTTACTGATTTCTGGTGATGGGTACTTGTGAACTGTTCTTTGGCTTCTATATTGTTGTAGACCTCTGAGCCCCCCTACCTGAATATTGTCTTTCATTGGAAGATATTCATCTGTAATTGCTTTCTAACCTTGAATGTTTATATTCCACTTGCAATATGCATAAATACACATTTATGAGAAGCTTCTATAAGTGGGAAAGAAATGGAAGGGGGAAAGACCAGAACCAGGAAGGAAGGAGGGAAGGGAGAGAGGGAGGGAGGGAGGGAGGGAGGAAGGAAGGAAGGAAGGAAGGAAGGAAGGAAGGAAGGAAGGAAGGAAGGAAGGAAGGAAGGAAGGACATAAGATACCCAGAAAGAATGGAAGTGGCTAGATTCCTAGAGAAAACATTGCAATATTATGAGTCCACAAGGTAAGAAGAAGAAGTGGCCAGTACAAGGAAGGCTGAGATTCAGGTCTTGTAAGAATATTTCTTCCAGATATTTAATGAATAAAAGCACTCACCAGCAGAACCCCAAATCAAGGAAATGATAAATAAATGTCCACAGTGGATGTCAAGGGCATCTGTGATATGCTGCAAACATCAGGCTCATAATTGAATCCAGATTTACCTTCCTAAGTCATATATGGTTTAACACAGTCAGAGCAGTTTCTGAAGCTGCTGAATAGGGTTAGTCTAATGAGATAGTGTTTGGGAAGTTCTGTGCATCCTACGGCATGCAGTCATGGGATGGTAACCCTGAAACACTGACAAGTCCCTTCAGGACAGGAATTTATTTATGTATTTTTAAGTAGAAAAAAATGCTTGCATATGGTAAGCTCTAATTTAATATTTGAGGGAAAGCATGAATAAATAATTCAATCCTCAATGCAGTAATCTTGTTTTACTTATCTCTGCAGCATTCCAACAAATTCTTCCTCCCATTATTGATTCTGTAAATATTTCTTAATTGGATTCTCGAAGCAAACACTGACTTTCTTTGTGCATGTAGCATTTAGATTGGCAAAAACACACAAGCATCAAAGATACTAAATGTAGAGAATTATGTATTTTAAAAAGTTCTAAATGTAGATAATTTCTATCTTGCATTATTTCAGAAAGAGAAAGCAAATTGGTAGAAAATAAGAGCTGTCTAGAAATACAGGTTTTATAATTTATACTATTTATTAATGTAGTGGATCTACAGGTATTTAAAGCTATAGAAAAAAAGAACTACTCAGTCTATGGAGAGACCAGATTTTTTTTTTTTTTACATTGTCTTCATAAGTACTGCAGTAAAAAGTTCCAAACATTATAGGAATTACTTCTGAGCCAAAAGTAAGAACAATGGCAGCATAAGTACAACTCAGTAAAGTCCTTGTGACATGTACGGTATCCTTTGATTCTATTATAAAAATCATTATGATGGCTCTAAAGTTCATTAAAAAATTGTTTCATGTATGTCAATTACTAATAGGTGAATTTAGAAATTTTGTTTTGTTGACATTTTAGGCTATACTATGCCAGGTTTCATTTACTTTGCATATTGTTCTGAGTATAACATTACAAAAAAAGATATACTATGTAGAAAAAAACTTGTAGCAGGAATCTTAAAAGGTTTTATTAACAAAAACAAACCTGGAGCCAGGTATTGGGGTGAATGCTGGAAGATCAGAGAAACAGAACAAGCCACAGCTTTCTCACCTCACCAATTCCTCAGCTGATCCTGTTTCCTCAGACTGGAAGCCTCTGTGTCCTCATCCAAATGGGTCTCAGCTGAACTGCTGCTTAAAAGCCTAAAAGTGTAACCAGGCCTAGTTCCTGGTTTTCATGCTTTATATATCTTTCTGCTTTCTGCAATCACTTCCTGGGATTAAAGCCGTGAGTCACCGTGCCTGGCTGTTTCTAGTGTGGCTTTGAACTCACAGAAATCCGGAATGATCTCTGCCTCCCAAGTGTTAGGACTAAAGGCATGTGTGTCACCATTTTCTGGCCTCTATGTCTATCTAATGGCTGTTCTGTCCTCTGACCCCAGATAAGTTTATTAGGATGCACAATATATTGGGGGACACAATATATCACCACAAAGCTTCTTCACACCAGATGTAATCTTCACAGTGTCTTACGTTGTAACAAATCACTTTGGATTTTCTACAGTGAAAGTCCTAATTCAATGATAAATCCATTGTTCTTTATTAACATCTTTTGTCAAAGTATTAAATAATGAGTTTTTTTTTTTTACATTTTTCATTGTTCCATCTAGTAAAACCTGGGAGCTTTTCAGAGATGTATTTATCTGCAAGTAAAGGCTTCCCACATGTGTAACAGTTAATTAAGCCAAGCCTTTCTATTTCACAGTTGAAATAAAGATTCCAATTAAATATACATAAATAGCATAATTTCAGAGTATGTCTTTGCCTTTATTTTTGTTTCTTTTGGTAAATATTATCCTGGTGTTAAATATTTTAGAATATAATATTCTACATGTCAGTACAACACATCAGTCTCATAGCAGTCTTCATGATAGAGCTATGAATGAAACTCCATCTTTTTATAGATTTGCGTTTGTATTTTGTGAGGTTCAAGAGACCTGCATTACAAGAACTAACTCTTTTAAACACTTATTTATTAACCATATTTATGTTGAGCATCTGTTCATGAGCAAGAAGGAAGCTGTCCAAATGTATCTAAAGATTCTTACCACCGATTTCATTGGTCATGTGAGAAATGGATGAGGGGGTAGGGGTAAATCTCACTTTTGTACATATTTATGAAGTATAATTTCACTTATTAAAATTAAAAAGATTTTTATAACATAAATTAATAAATGACATTCATAAAGCCTACTCTTTGAGCAACTGTTAAAATTGTGCAACTATGTGACACCCTGCCACATTCACTGACTAGGATTGAAAAGTTGAGACCTATCTAGTAAGATAATAATTATTGTTTCTCTGTTTGGACGGTGAAGCAATGGTTGCACACTTTCATTTTACTTAATTTCTGTCTATATGCAATGTGGATGAATGTTAATTTATACATAAGGTAGAAGGAGCAAGTTGCCACTGTTTACTATAAGAAAGCATATGATTTGGAAGCTTTAGGGTCTCAAGTTTATTCATATGACAAGGTTCATTTTTGTACCATGTGGTAGGAGGACAAGAAAGTAAGCAGCTTGGTTTGCTGGCACTGCAGCAAAACATGGTTTTAATTAACTCATACAGAGGACACATTGAGGAAAAAGTGACATGTCATTGAGTAATATATTATTAAACACAACCCTCCTTGACCCGCCACTATGATAGTAGGAGCTAAAAACTGCATGACTGAGTAGAAGTCTTTTGGTGTCCTTTAACCCAGGGGCATATGGCTCATTTGCACAAACATTTATTTCAGGACTTTCTCAGTACCTTGAAATCTGACTACTGAGTATCTTCATATTCCCTCAGAGAATGAAACACCGATCTTTAATGAAATTAAAGGAATGGCAGTTATTTGCTGGAAAAAATGTAGTGATTAGGCAGAAAAGTTTCCAATTGCTAAATTAGTAATAGGTCACACGAAGTGTTTTGTTTCTGTTCAAAAGTTCCCTTGGGGGAAAACATCATTTACCTTGCTTTTATCAGTTGTCTGTTTGAAAGTTGGTATTAATAGTATATTATTCGAGCTTTCATGTTATTTAGGGCTTCTGGCCACTGTGGCTATTAAGGGTATATTGATTCTAGAAAATCACCCATGTCCTTCTCACTGTGGTTGTCCCTATGTAACTTGCATAGCTGTGTGATCCCAACAACCTTTAATAACCACTAGGAAAATCGTTTCTCTTTTAAAAAATTCTCCCAAAATACATAGATCTTTTATCCTGGGAATTTTGTTCTCATATCAATGATGGTTTCATTCATGGTACTGTAATTACTTAAATGTCTCTATTTTCTATAAAATATAAATACTTTCTACCTTTGCTGGAGTAAGTACAAATGTATTTAGCCCTTACACTATTTATTGAATTAATATATTCATGAATTAAAGCATATGAATTAGGCTAAAGGGAGCTAATAATATGCATTCATGAAAAGCATTTTTCTTGTATATTGTTTATACTGTCATAGCGTTTGAGACACTTAGTGTATGACAAGTCACTAACATTTGTACAGCTTTGTTAATAATAAACATAGCCAAATTTGTAAGTTGCTGAATGCCTGACTGGTTAGATAACCTAAAATTGCCATTAGTAATCACAAGGCATGTGACAACAAGGGCTTGAAATTCTATTGCAATCCCATTAAAATAGGAGAGGCTAATGTTTGAATAACTAAAATAGAAGAGAGATTATGTTGAACAGGAACTTCTTAAGAATCATTACAAGTTCATTTACAAAGTGAACTACTAGGAAACTCTTGAATATATTTTGCTTCCTAATTTCCATGAAACAAACTGGTCTTTGAATTGAAGGCTGACGAAGTGCACACTTTGCAGTCAGGCAAATCTGAGTAAATTCATGACTTTATTTAAATTTCTGGCCATTTCACTATTTTGAATTTTTACAATTTCATTAGGTACAGAGAAATAAATTGTAATCATGAACCCAGGCAGCAGAGTGAGCACAAGTTGCTTATAAGAAGAAATGTCACTGAGGACATTCAGTACTTCCTCAATCTTGCTTCCATGACTATGTTCATGATGGAAGTCCAAACCATTCTTCATACATATTTCTCTGCCACTCCTAACCACATTTAAAAGGATTAAGATGACGTGCTGAAAATTACTGACAGACAAATAGAGGAAGATGGTAATGGTAAATTATACTATTTCATTTATTGATTGAGTCACCACACAATTTTTAGATAATTGCTTTCCACTAGACACAAAAGATGATTGACATGCATTTAAGAGTTCCTAGTCTATGTAAATGTTAGTTTGTTTCATAGCTAGTCACTGCTGTGTTACAAGCCATGGATATAAGGCCAATCAAAATGTAGCAACTGTTCATTTAGGACGTTTGTGTCACTTGTGCGTTTTTGTGTTTCCAGGTTGTCACATAATTAACATGAATGGGAGAGAACACCTACCAATGGCAAGAGAAAGGGGGAACTACTTACTTCCAGTAGACATTGGTCATTAGCATCCTGTATGGATACAAGGTGTTTGAATCTTGAATAGTAGAAAGTGTAGGAAGATTATTGGATAGTATAAGGGTGGAGGGTGGAGGGTGTAAATGCAGAGATGGGCAAGCTACTTTGTGAAAGGCTGATATGTGTCATTGGTACCCTTTGATGGCAATGTACAGGTGTGGGAGATGTGTACTGTAGGATGCTAGATAGGACAGGGTATAAGGTTTGCAGGGTTAAACTCAAAAGCATGAAAATAATTACAGGATAACTACCAGTTAGTGTAAGAGATGCGAAGTATCTGAATGTGGAAGTGGCTGTGAACAAGATCAGGAAGAATGATGGAGACACATGGGAACTCATTGTGTGCCTTACTCATATCCATTTCAAAATCTTTGTTCAACCCAATACAATGTTTGACCTTTGTAGTAAGCAGGATGTAAAAAGGCTAAATAAAACCTGAGAGAATCCCCATTTTGTCCACAAAAATGTTGGCATCACAGGCTGATAAAGCCCTGATGATACCAGATTCTGTGGGTTCAGGCCTTCCACATTCACTGTAATTGCTGACAATGGTCACTCTTCTCATACCAACTGACCTAGTATTGGCCCCCTGCTGTGGGATGGTGTGTATATCAAATTGCTCTGATTGGTCAATAAATAAAACACTGATTGGCCAGTGGCCAGGTAGGAAGTATAGGCGGGACTAACAGAAAGGAGAATTGAGAAAACAGGAAGGCAGAGGGAGTTACTGCGAGCCGCCACCATGACAAGCAGCATGTGAAAATGCCGGTAAGACACAAGCCATGTGGCAAGGTATAGATTTATGGAAATGGATTAATTTAAGCTATGAGAACAGTTAGCAAGAAGCCTGCCACGGCCATACAGTTTGTAAGCAATATAAATCTCTGTGTTTACTTGGCTGTGGGACTAGCGGGTGACAGAGATTTGTCCTGACTGTGGGCAAGGCAGGAAAACTCTAGTTACAGCCCCCTACTTCCATATTGCTTCCCAGCCCAGTCCTCCAGCAAAGTCTTCCTAGAGATTTACATAGCAAAAACATCAAACTGTTTGCCAGTCCTCGTCTAAAATGTCTCTTTGCTTGAGTTTATCATCTCTGAATTACCATTCTGCTCTCATCATGCCTAACCAGGTATCTGACAATTAAGGATCCCATAATACACCATTTATGCTTATAAAAGTAGTTATTCAAACCAAGCAACTAGAAGCCTGCTTCTCTTTCCTCATATGTTCCATGAGGTGGTAAAACTGTTAAGAACAGTCACATACCAACTTCTCCACTCTCTGCCTCACCATAGATCCAGAGTTCACTAATGGAGTCACAATGCTTGCAGCATGTACACCCTTATGTTGGAAAATATAAATAGTAATGCATATGTTCTATACTACTTATCTCCTGAAATTTTGGCCTTCTTATACTTCAAAATTTTAATTAACACACACATTTTACAACACATTCAATAGGAAATGGCTATAAAGAGTTTATTTTTTTTTTAATTTTAACTTTTATTTCTTAAAGTAATGGTAATGCAAGTTTAATAAAAGATTGGTGATAACAAAAAATAAAGAATTAGAAAGGAAACTAAAACAATTAATATGTGGAATGAGGCCTGCGAGAAGTCTGGAAACAAAGGGATAGCTGAAGACACACAAAGAGCATACATCAAAGGCCTGTATTTACTTGGATCAAAGTTAAAAACATTTGTTCTTCAAATGACATTATTAAGAAAGGGAAAGGCAAGCAATGGCATAGGAGAAAATATTTGCAACAAATTTATCAAACAATAAACTTGTACCAGAATATATAAATAACTCATAATTCAATAATAGAAGGTTAAAAACAATCCATAATAAAATGACAGAAAGATTTTATGTAAGAAAATAAAAATATCTATTGAGCACATGGAAATATCATTAGAAATGAGAGTAATGCAAATTGAAACGATAAGAGACAACAAAGATTTATCTTATGCTTTTTGAGGCCAAAGAAGCAGGTATGTCTCAGACCAGTGGCTCTGAACAAAGCACAGGAGACAGACAAACTGTTGCTAGGAAGTCCAGACCCACCTGATGTTGCAACATGAAGATTTTCTTCCAGACTCTCTCTATGGACCTCTGAGCTGAAAGCCTCAGGTCTTCAATGCTCCTGCCAATATGGCCTCCTGTCAACTGGCATCTCCTAGAGTGAGTGTTTGGAGGAGGGGCACAGTTAGACAAGGGCTTCTTACCCAAAGCTATCCACATCGTAAAAATAGAAGTAAATTCTTGAATCAAGAGTTATATCTAAAAGTAATCCACAAACCAAATGCTGACAATATCAATGTCAAAAGTTGGGAGCAAATCACTATATCTGGCTCCCCAATGCTGGAAAGTGAGTCTATGAGCAAACCATTGGAAGGGTCATTGGCAACCATCTTATAGCCTGAAGACTCTAGTATATTGTTGGATTTGATCTACTGGGCTGTTGTTTTCTTGTATGGTCATATTTTTGTCAGGTGTAGGATAGAATCTATAGAAGTGAGTGTGGGAGTGTATAGCACTCTCCTGTTTTCCAAAACAGCTTGGTTAATTTGGATCTGAAATGCCCCTTAAATATTTTATAGAGTTTACCAGAAAATCAGACTCTCTTGATGGGGGTGGATATTTATATTTAAAAGGTGAGTAAATACATGGAACTAGAGAGATAATTCAGCAGTTAAAGGTTCTTGCTGTTCTTTCTGAGGAACTAAGTTTGATCCCTAAACAGCAGGGTTAGGTAAATCACAACCACCTGTACCTCCGTGTCCAGTGGATCTGATACTTTTGTTTGGCCTCTGCAGGCACCTGCACATGAGTGAGCACGAACACACACACACACACACACACACACACACACACACGTACACACAGATACACACACACATATACACACCCAGTTGCACACACACACACACACACACAGAGACACACACAAATATAAATGAAACTAATTCATAGAAATTTATTAGATATAAAGTCATACTACCTACTTGAATGTGTGTGGATTTGGGCAATTTGTATCTTTCTTTCACAAACTTAATTTTATGTAGATTATGACATTTTTTGTTCTTTTACTATCTGTTCATAATAATAGGGAAAATAGTGACTTTTGAGACCACCGATTTGTGTCTTTTCCATTTTTTTTTTCTTTTTTATCTTTTTGACATGTTCTTACTTTTGAGGCTAGATCATGAATGTCGCCCAGTCTGGTCTCAAGCTGGTAATTCTTCTGCCTCAGCCTCCTCGGTGCTTGAATTATAGGCCTATGCCACTGTGTCTTTTCTTGAAAATTCAGACTAAAACATCACTAAGTATTTACTGTTCCAACATCTGACCTTGAAATATTTTCTGCTGCTCTTTCTTACTTACCCTTTTCATGGACTGATGTGTCTCTGCTCTGTTTGTATCATTTCCTGATGTGAAAGAATAGACTCACAGCCATGGACGGTATCATCTGGCTTGGGGTCATACTACTTTCACCCCCCTCTTATGCAGTTTCCGGTAAACATTTTGGCCTTTCTAGAATTTCTGTTTCATTTGGAGTGTTCGATTCTGTTTCTCTGGCAGTTTCCAGAGTCTCTGTTGTTTATTGTCACCAACTGGGCTACAACCTCAGGCATGAGCTTTTTACCATCTATAGGTGGGATTCTATAGATTTCCTACATTTCTTCGTAATCAGTAGAAACTGACTTTAAATGTATCGGGCATGATTGAAAGAGAGGTACCACCTGGGTACTTTTCTTTTACCCATGTGAATTGGTCTCTCTTGGATTTCCTGTACACACCATGGCAGGCATCTGGACCTATTGCAGAGAACACCAATATTTCCAATAGTCATATACAGTCTAGCCGGTAGCAAGAGAATGTTCCAGAACTCTGTACCGGCACCAGAGTCTCAGCAGCAAGAGCTGCTTGTTTTCGCGCATCACTAACCCTGTGCCAGCCCCAGCACAGTTGGGTCCATACATGACAAATGCCATTTGAATCCAGAAGGTGAATGAAACACAGAAGCAGGCTCTCATGCAAATTAGCTCCACTCCTAATATCCCTGACTTCATTAAACCTTTATGTAAGAAGTTCGGAGTAAACACTGTCAAGACAATGGGATGCTCATGGAAAGACAATAGCTGTGAGGTACTAAAAACGCACCAAAAGGAACCGGTGACACCTCAAATCAAACACATAATGGGGGTCTCCCCTTCCAACCAAAATTAAATGCAAGAATGGTTTGTGTGTTTACCAAGATTATACAGTCTTGGCTCTTTGAGGTGACAGCAGATGGTCCGATAAGAAGTGGCAGGACTAAGTGCAGGCAAGCAGCGTCTCATCTCAGGCTCCCTTAACCGTGAAATCTCTGAATTTATGCTTCACGGAGCGACAAGGGGAAAAGAAAAACATGAGAAGTGTTAGGGTAAGGCATGGGCACCTTGTATTTCTCAGGACCAACTAAATCCTCAGCATCTTATCTCTTACCTTCTGACAAAGAGTGTGTGCTTTTTGACTTTTCTGAAAATGTCATCAAAAAAAAAATGTCACTTACACATGCTTGTACTGTTTCATTTAGTTTTAGATACTTTGTGACTTGGCTTAGAACGTTTTTATTTCTAATTTCCAAGCTCCAGATCCTCAGCCAAGTAAGCATCAGTTCTGACTTTATTTTCCAAATTCTATCATTCTTTAAATATCATTTGGGATGATTTCCAGTGCTTCATGGATTTGAATGCTTTTCTCTTTTGTTTTTAACTGGGAGTAGGGGTAAGATATGGCCATATTGTTTATAGTTGCAAATATATGTACAGGTTCTTGAACATTAGTTTAAGTTGGTATCAGATAATGGTGTGCTAAAAGAAAAACAAATAAATGAAAATAAATAAATATTTGGTATATTCTTTTTAAAGAATTTCAAAACCAGTGAAATATGCTGAAAGTTTACATGAGCAACAAACAAAGCTGATCAATTCTCTTTGCCTTTGTTATTCTTAATTCTTAAAATGATTTCCTTTTTATAAAATATTAAAACGGCATTTCCTCCATCACATACCCATATACCCTGATCACAGATACATTGCAGCACTGGATGATTACTATCTCCTGAGACGTGATTACTAGGCCTTGTATATGCAAAGTGGAAAATATAGTCTGTATTTCCCAAGAAAACTTATATTATATAACCAGAATCCAATGCATGTTTTAAATTCATGTATTTCACCAATTCATGCATATGAAATTTCTGATGATCACCCCCCACATTGTCTTTTTTTATTCCCCCCACTTTCCCACCAAATGGAAACCAACATGAATGACAAATGGTTAGAAATCCAGGGATGAATTTGTGTTTAAAACAAACAAAATAAGTAAATAACCAGAGAGTACTTAACAGATGAGATGAAGTGGTCACTGTAACATTAAAGGACCCCCAGATGTTGGCCTCATGAACATTTCCTGTGCCAGGTATGTAGATTCCTACAATCTTAGCCCCTAGGAGGCTGAGGCAGTTTAGTAAGTTCAAGGATAGTGTGGGATACCTAACACTAAATCAAACAAGGAAGGAAGAAAGAAGGAAAGAAATAAGAAAGGAAGAAAACTTTCTGTATCCATTTAGTTGATAAATTGCCAAATAGACCTTACCCAGAAATACAATTGGGTTTTTAAATCACTAAGTCCTATACCCTCATAACACAATAATCTTGCAAGTTCTACACAGGAAATACATGGTCTCTTTTGAAGTATCATTGGAAAATCTTTACAATGAAACATTGGAGAGGTTTACCTAGTGCACATGCTTTATGTGTACATCTTGGCTTGAATATGATGGCAGTTTGTTACATACCAATAAGCAATTTAAATAGAAGATCATTCAAAACTACTAAGTAGTTTAGGCACCTTTCCCCTGTCTACCCTGAAGTACTCTGTAGGATTTTCAGTGGGCATCCAAGTAGAAATAAAATCAATTAGCTAGTTCAAAGATGCAATAATTTAAAACTTATGACTGAAAATATGTCGTCAGTATTTTCTTGTTACACTTTATCTTATCTTGCAATGTCATATTCAAACCAAAGGTTTCACATGAGCTAAGAAGATGCTTTACATCTCTGTATACCTCAGCTACACTGCCAGCTATACATAGATAACTTCTTTTTTTTTTTTTTTTTTTTTTTGGTTTTTCGAGACAGGGTTTCTCTGTGTAGCTTTGCGCCTTTTCCTGGAACTCACTTGGTAGTCCAGGCTGGCCTCGAACTCACAGAGATCCGCCTGCCTCTGCCTCCCGAGTGCTGGGATTAAAGGCGTGCGCCACCACCGCCCAGCTAGATAACTTCTTATTTAAAGGTCAAATGCTCAAATAAGTGCCAACTAATTCCTGACATAATAATTTGAGGTTTGAGCTTGTTTTGGCTTTTACTTTGACTTTGTTTTAAAACAGGATCTCACAGTGTCCTACAACTCATCTACCACTCCTGCTGAGGTCCCTGTACCTGAAATAATTCACTCGACTCAGCCTATTGGGAGTTGGGAATATAGATGCAAGTTACCATACCTGTCTTTTGTTTTCTTGAGAGCTGTATTTGTAAGAAGTAATATGTCTTGATTTTTATTTTATTTTAAGAATTTCATTTCCATAGTCATAAAAAGTGACTTGAAACACAAAATAAATCTCATTCTGGCTTTTAAGTGGCTTTTTACTCCATGGAATTATTTTATAATTTTAAGATGTATTTTATGATCATATTTAGTCTAATGTCTAACATATGTAAATATTTAGTATATTACATTGAGGTTACTTCATTCTTATCAATTATTACTTTGTAATTATTCCCCATTTAGCTACAAAATACTAGAAAGTGGAAAAATGTTGACAAAATACAGCAAGCCTGAGTAAATGTGTTCTGGTATGACCAGAGACAAGAACAACTGTCAATAACATAAGAGAGAGAGAATGTAGAAAATGTACAGGTATCCATTCTTAGGTTTCTTTGAATAAAGCTTGAAATTTACAAGTCTCCATTCTTTGCCCAGATGTAGGCAAACTGCCATTTACCAGTTAGACAAGGAAAAGTCTCATCCATGCAGAACCATCCATTGCCCACATTCTAAAGATGAAGATGAAATTCATCTAAGTGAAATCTTAGGCTAGACTGCCCAGATGACAGTCCAAGCTGCCTCAAACACAGGATAATAAGAGAAAAACATGAGGTTCTGAAGCCAAAATGAATTATGACATTTCCCTAATTATTCAAACAATAAAAAGACTTTTATACTGTGATATTTTGCAGCAAGAATCTGGATAAACTCATTTGTGATAAAAGTATGAGTAACAGTCAAATCTCTGAAGCAAGTGTTTAATATGCAAGGGATGTATATATATATATATATATATACATATATATGTATATATATATAAAAGGAAGTCTGTGAATCATTAAACATCTATTATTGTTATTTTATTATCATTTTGTTCTCACATCAATAAATTATTACAAAGAGAATTAAACTGTCATTTTAAAAGAGTCTGTTAGATTCAGGTGGCAACTGATGGTGTGAATTATTCTTTAATAAAAATTCCTTTCTCAAGGATGTAAAATATATAACATCTTACAGAGATCTATTAATAATCTTCACTAGTTTTTTTTTATTAAGAAATATCTTTTATATGTTTGAATGGAGGCTGGATACCTAAGGTCAGAAAAATATAGAACCTCTAACTGACCTCTGTTACTTTTGTTGGAATTCTCAGCTTGTTGATTACCAATTAATATTGCACAAAAAAAAATCTGACAGTTGCTAAGTAGGAAAACAGTGTTCACTTGACTTCATGATCATTGTTCAAGAACACATTTTTTTTAAAAAAAAATGAAATACCACAAATAATGAAACAACTGTTGCATCTATAATCTGGTTTGGAAGAAAATTTGTATTTAGAATTCAATACCCTGGGATTATACTGCATTGATAATCTCAAGAATATCATAATATAGTAGGTTTATAGCTCTTCTGGCTTATATGAAATGTGCAGCTTGCTTAATTATCAATGTATTTTGTATGTCAGTGCTACCAATTCAGATAGTTCTTTTTTTTTTCATATGCATTGGTTTTAACATAAAAGTAGGAATTTAAAACACTGTATATTTGTGCAAGTCAATTTCTATCTTTCCAATTGATCAGAATCATTTTGTAATTTGAATTATACAAAATAAAGGCACGGTTCAATGTCAACTTTTTAGAATTTTTGTATTATTTCTTTGTAAGATTTCCTAGTGACAATCATAAAGTAAACATAAGTTATCAATGTGAAAATCAGAAGTAAAACCAATTTCTCTAGCACAGTTTAAGCCAACATGGTAAATGGTGTGCAATTCATTCCAATCTGCATTTAAGTTTTTGATAACTTGGTTACAGTAAAAGGCTTATCACTTGATCAATCTGCAAAGTCTGGGCAAGGAAGGGTTAACTTATGCAAAACAAAGTTTGTGCCCATTGGAGGAGTTTGTGGAAACTGCATCTCCATTCAAATTTTCTTTAAAACTAAGATTGTTTCACAAGAGGCCTAGTTATTTAAAATAATACCTATATAAAATGCCCCAAACACAGTCACTTTTAGTAGCATGTTTTTTTTTTTTTTTTTTTTTTTTTGCAAGCCAGGGACAGAGAGACATATTCAGTGGACATATACCAGGCAAGTATTTATTTCTGGATGATGTAAAGTACCCCTATGCATTTTGAAGTTCGTCAAGCCAATAGAAATGAACGCAACTGCATATACTAGTCCGGAGATTCATTGAGTAACACATAGCCAATAACATAAGAAAGATATGCAAGATAGGCATGTGTAGCCAGCAGGGGAATCCCAGTGCAAAACAACAAATAGATGCCTTCAAATGAGCTGAATGACCACTTTGAGTGCTAAATGCTGGCAGAGATGAGAGCAAACTGAATGACTGGTGGGAGTATACAATGTCAAAGGACTGCCTGGCAGACTAGAATTTCTTCATGAAATAATCTGTATTCTGAAAATGTAAAAGAAGAAAGAAAACACTATTAAATATGTAATTTGGAATGAGTCTTATAAAACATTGTTCTATAAAAAATATTTAAAATGTAAGAAGAAATTCTGTGCTCTGTGAGTCTACCTGGTGTCTGTGAATATTCAGTTTTTCTTATTGATTGTGAAAGTCAAATATCCCCATGAGTATGGTGGGGCATGGCAGAGACTGAGCAGAAGGGGCACAGGAACTATCTTGGTTATAGAAATGTTTTCCTTCTCTGGCTACTATCCTGATTCATTGAATTGTATTTGCTACATTCAATTCTTAAAGCCACCAACATTACTCTCTTATTCAGGGTTTCTTTTGCTGTGAAGTGACACCATGACCATGGCAACTCTTACTAAGGAAAACATATATTCAGGGCTGGCTCACAGTTTCAGAGTTTCCATCCATTATTGTCATGGTGTGTGACTTGCAGGCAGACATGGTGCTGGAGAAGGAGCTGAGAATTCTGCGTATTGATCCACAAGCAACAGAAGCAGTCCGTGTCCACACTGGGCATAGCTTGAGCA
This sequence comes from Peromyscus maniculatus bairdii, assembly GCF_049852395.1. Classification (NCBI taxonomy): domain Eukaryota; kingdom Metazoa; phylum Chordata; class Mammalia; order Rodentia; family Cricetidae; genus Peromyscus; species Peromyscus maniculatus. The sequence goes on from NC_134872.1 coordinate 34,820,170, forward strand.
TAGGAGACCTCAAAGTCCATCCCATAGTGACACACTTGCCCCCAAAAGGCCCCCTACTCCAACAAGGCTAGACTTCCTAATAGTACCACACCCTATGAGCTTATGGTGGCCAATCACATCCAAACTACCACAATTACTATCTTTAATAATTAAGTAAATTGAATATGTGTGCACGTCATGTATCTGAATCATACTCAAATAAAAATAGACATAAACATGAATGCTAAAATAAAATTGTTAAAAGCAAATTTTCTTTTGAAAAGAGTTAATATGAAGTTAAATGATTTTTTAAGCTGATGTATAAATAAAGTATGGATTATCCCTGTAGATGATTCTGAATTATATGATTAAACTGTGTATTATATTAGTTTTTCATAGACTGCAGTCAGACTATTACCCAGAAGGGGTAAAGGTACAATGACCTGTTACCAGATGATGGGATGATTCCATCAAACTCAACAAGGAGTTTTTGTATTTGCTTACATTTACAATGTGGCTGATGAAGTTCAGAGTTAAAATGAATTCTGTGCCTCTAATGAAATAGTGTGTGCTAATGTAACAACATTAAATTATTGATTACAAAAAATATCACGGATCTGTATGTTAGATAAAGGATATAGATGTATATTTGGGACTTGAAAGCCCCTTTGGAGGTAGATTTAAGAAGAGTAAAGAAGGGATATAGAGAGATAGTTCAGCATTTAAGAGTTTGTGCTGCTCTTCAAGGGACCCAAGGTTGTGTTCCCCACATCTACATTAGGCAGCTCAAGACTGCCAGCAACTCCAGCTTCAGGAGATCTAGTATCTTCTCCTGGCCTCTACAGACACAGACAAAAGTTTGGCATACATACATACATAGACACACACACACACACACACACACACACACACACACACACACCTAAATTAAAACAAAATCTTTAAAGATATAGTAAAACAAAGTTATCATATAAGGTTTTATTATCAATGTCATTATACAAATAATAGTATATATTATATGCTGAATCCTCAATATCATTGAGATGATTTTTTCTCTTGATAAGGAACATATAAAGTCATTCTCCCTAGTTCTATAGACTAGATAGGGGGAGATCTTAAAATTACTGTTGTGTGAAGAATCCAAGTTAGTTCTTATTTACTGATGTTCCACAAATCTGCTAAATAAATTCTACAAGCTTAGTGAAATTAGCATTGTTCTCTTCTTACATTTCATGTGTGCTTTTTGGTGTTGGTGTTGGTGTTGGTGTTATTTTTTGTTGGTTGAGACAGGGTTTCTCTGTCTTGTCCTGGCTGTCCTTGAACTTGCTGTATAGATCAAGCCAGCTTCAAACTCTTAGAGATGTGCCTGCCTTTACCTCCCAAGTGCTAAGATTAAAGGTATACACCAGACAGCTAAGCAGATGTGTACTTTTTACACTCCCCTCCTCCCCCCGCCCCCGCTTGGCAAAACACGGTCTCTTTGTGAAGCCCTAACTGTCCTATAATCCTAGAATCTGCTTACAGACCAGGCTGGCCCCAAATTCATGGATCCACCTGCCACTGCCTCCTGAGTGAAGTGATAGAAGTGTATATTTTAGGGCCTAAGCAGATGCCTAGCAGATAGTATACTTGATGTGCAGATATAAGGGCCTGAGTTTGGAAACTTATACTTATTGAAAAGCCTAGCACAGTACCTTGTTTCTGGATCCACAGTGCTGGACTTAAATAGATAGAATCCCAGAGTTTGCTAACATGAACTGGAAGCCACAAAGTGGAGAAGGATTTAGAAAGACATCAATATCGGTCTCTGGCCTCTACACATGCACATGCACACACAAATACACATATGAATATGCACAATGCTATGTGTGTCTTTCAAATTATACACATTGAAAAATTGGAAGCTATCTTTTAATATGTTAATAGATTTTAATGCACATTGGCAAAATATTTACCACCTAAAAAATTCAGACTTATTTTCCTGAAGAGTCTTTTATCACTGAGTTTGTGTGTGTTGCTATGTGCCTAGAAGTACAATATTTTGAAAATGAAATATTCCCTTTTAACTAATGTCCAATATTTCTTTGCTTTCTGTTTTTGTCCATTCCTCCTTTATCCATCCCTCACTGGAAACAATGACCAGGTCTTCCTTAGAAGAGTCCTTGACACATTCTTATCTATACACAGCACTGTCTGACCACATCCCATTCTTCTTTATCTTTTCACCCTGATTCGCCTCTTAATAACAGAAGGGACTGTAGCATGAATCTTAAATGGTCTTATTAATAAGATCAAACCTGGAGCCAGATATTGGGGTGAATGCTGGAAGATCAGAGAAGCAGAACAAGCCACAGCTATCTCACCTTGTTCCTCAGCTGATCCTGTTTCCTCAGACTGAAAGACTCAGAGTCCTCATCCAGAATGAATCTCAGCTGAACTGTAGCTCAAAAGCCTAAAAGCTTAACCAGGCAGATGTTTCCAGTTTCTGGTCTTCATGCCTTATATATCTTTCCTTTCTACCATCACTCCCTGGGATTAAAGGCTTGCTTTCTGGGATTAAAGGCGTGAGTCACCATGTTTGTATGTATCCTTGAACACATGGATTTCTGCCTCTGGAATGCTAGGATCAAAGGCGTGTGCTACCACTGCCTATCCTCTATATTTAATATTGTGGCTGTTCTGTCTCCGACCCCAGGTAAGTTTATTAGGGTGTACAATATTTTGGGGAACACAATACCACCACAAGGGACCAAGTTCCACTTTAGAAAACACAAATTGGACAAATTAGATCATCTGTGTTATCCAGTAAATATTGAAAAACAAGCAGACATAGAGAAAAGAGATTGCCAGAGACTGTGGTACACAACCTGTAATCTTCATTTCCAGTCAGTTTCCTAAAATTCATTATGGTTAATACCTGGCTTTTGTATTCCAGAAAGACCAGTTTATCTCAGAGAGAAGATGGCTCTTTTTTAAACTGTTTTAATTGTTCCTTATTCTTATTTTCTATCTCAGTAATTCAATGCACCCAACAGTTATAGAATAAAAGTGTAAAAAAAAAGTAAAGAAAATAAAAGAAAACTGGTGTTATTTGACAAATTATACTTAAGTGCATCATAATTTATAACAGTCATTGACATAGTTATAGCCATCTGTGTTCACTACACTCAGAAGTTGGGGTTTAGAGTTAGTCTACAGCCATACAAAGGAGGCAGACCTGGACATGTGCACTGAGCTGCTCAAAGGCATTGTGCTGTGTTTGACTGATTTGGGAACTTTCTTTCCATGGAAGTTGCTTCATTATCTAAAAGGGCTGAGAATCACTGAGCCTCTAATCAAATGTCAGTATTATCTCATGTTGTTAGAAATCATAGATAAAGAAATATACCTAATAACTAACATTCTAGGTAGGAATTGGTGGCCATGAAACACTAGTCTATCAATTGGGATGGAAATATATCCCCACTACTAAAACATTAGTAGGGTGTACAAGTGGGTTTGTCCTCAGTCTAACTGAAATTTGAAAAGGCACTGGCTGAATAGTAGTTATGTCACCAGATACACCTATTGAGAAAACTGGGACTTGGTCTTTACAGAGTAGCCACAGATATTGGGGGGATTATTTTAAGCTTCATGTAGTTCCCCCAGTGTATTAATTTCTGCTTGTCAGCTGTCGCTTCTTATCCATACCCTTATCAATACATATCATATTCTCTTGACACTAATACTGCTGGAATGCTTCAGGAATGGAGCAGAAGATCAAGTCTATTGAATGTCTATCTAAACATGACAGTGCACATCAGTTAAAAGATATAAAGGGTTCTACCTCAAGTGAACTTTTATTAATATGGTAAAATTTGTGATGTCCCTCTTCTATCCCCAAGGGTAACTTTGCAATTACTACTACTGGTTGGGTTTCAAGGAAATTAGGCTGTTGGAGAGATGAAATATGGGCAAGGTTAGTTGTTGTCCATTGAAATACATGGTTCCATTTTCCTGACTGTCAACTTTCTAATATGTCACATTCTTACCATCATGTTTCCAAAAGAAGTGGCAGATTTTACTGATACTGTGAATTAAAATAAATATAACTTCAAAATGAATCGTAAATTAAGTATTTCTGATCCATTCCATTTTTTACATTTTTCCTCTATTTTTCTTTAGTGAAAACAGAGTTTTCTTTATTCAAAATATACTGATTATGCTTTCCAAGTTCCCAACTCCTCCAAGATCCTCTCTCCTCCCACTCCCATTGAAATCCACTCCCTTTCTTTCTCTCATTAGAAAACAAACAGGTATCTAAAGAATAATGACAAAATAAAACAATCAAAGTGAAATCAGGCAAAACAACAACAAGAAAAAGAACCAAAGAAAAAGTGTAGGGAATACTTAGACACAGAAACACACATGTTCGTACACAGGAATCTCATGAAAGAAACAACAACAAAAAATCAATAATCACAATATATACACAAAGGACTGTAACGTAAAAGTACCCTGACAAAACCTTATGAGATGAAGAACTTTGAAAGATGCCATTGAGTTCATCTTATGTAGGTTTTCTACTGCTGGGCAAGGTAGTAAGCAAACCTTAATAATGGTTTGCATACCCAGTGAGACACTGTTGGAAAGAACTTGCTGTGCAATAATCCTTCTGCACACTGTGAATATGTATTATTCTCATTGGTTAAAAAATGCTGACAGGCCAGTAGCCAGGCAAGACGTTAGGTGGGAAGCCAAACTAAAAATGATGGGAAGAAGGAGAGTGGAGTCTGTGGAGCCATTGGCAGATGCAGAGATAGCAAGATGGACATGCTGTACTAAAAAAAAAAAAAAAAAAAAAAAAGGTACCAAGCCACGTGGTAAAGCACAGATAGAAATATGGGTTAATTCAAATGTAAGAGTTAGGTAATTACAAGCCTGAGCTATCAGCCAAACATTTATAAGTAATATTAAGCCTCTGTGTTGGTTATTTTGGACTGACACCCGGGATTGGGAAAGAAACACCCAACTACAAAACTAATTGTCTATTTGTGAGTGGTTATCAACTGGAGATAGCTTCTGGCCTAGGGGTGGAGGCTTATAGTCACTTCTCTCAGCACTGAAACTCCATCTGACATAGACCATGCAAGCCCCATGCATTCTGCCACAGTCTATGTGAGTTCATATGTACATCAGTCCTGCTGTGTTTAGTTCTTATTTTTTTGGTGTCCTAAAATCCCCTTTGACTCTTATATTAATTCTACCTCCTATTCCACAGGGATCCCTGAGCCCTGAAGGGAAGGATTTGATGGAAACATTACATTTAAGACTGGGTGTTCCAAGGTCTTTCACTCTCTATACATTGTCTGGCTGTGCGCCTGTATTTATTCCCATTTGCTGCAGAAGGAAACTTCTCTGATGATGGCTGAACAAGACACTATCTCTGGGTAACGTCCCTGGTCTATCTGGTCTCAGGTTTTCAGCCACACTAGCAGAGTGGAGATGAGTTCCATCTCATGGGGTAGGCCGGAGTTCCAGTCAGATGTTGGCTGCTTACTCCTACAAGCTTTGTGCCACCATTGCACTGGTGTATATTGCAGACAGATCATGACTGTAGATCAAATGGTTTGTAGCTGGGCTGGTGTTTTCTTTTCTCCTTTGGTTGCATAGAGTTCCTTCCAGTACCTTGAACACCAGTGTAGATGTAACCAACCGTCTTATTAAAATAAGAAACACAGAACCAATGTAAAAGAGAAAGCTGAGAGGTCAGAGCTCAGAGCTAAAATATTACCTCCTGCAGTGCTCCTAGCTTCCCTGAGAGAGCGCTACTTTCTGTGTGTCTGTCTTTAAATAGTCTTGTTCTGCCTTCTCATTGGTTGTAAACCCAAACACATGACTGCCTCGTCACTGCCTGTAAGTACCGCCCTCCAGGTCTTAAAGGCATATGTCTCCAATGCTGGCTGTATCCCTGAACACACAGAGATCTACCTAGCTCTTCTACCAAGTGCTGGGATTAAAGGCGTGCGCCGCCACCACCTCACTCTTGCTATGGCTCTAATAGCTCTGACCCCCTGGCAACTTTATTTATTAACATAGAATCAAAATCACATTTCAGTACAAATAAAATACCACCATATTTCACCTTTTCTATTTTAATAAAAAGAAAAAAGGCAAAAGGTTATAACTAACAAAAGAAAAACTATATACAAAAGTACAATAACTATATATAATATATACAAGTAACAAATACCTAAATGATGTCTAGTCCATTTGTATTTGACAAACCAGAGAAAATAATTCCCTTATCTATCCTATTTTGGTAAGTCCAAAATGTATCTAATTCACTTTCTATCCTAATTAATCTTCAGCTATAACTAACTAATCTTCAACTCCCTCAGAGACCCAAGAAGGAAATAATATTAGCTAACAAAAATAAAAACAGGAAGTGCACGCAAGCAACTTCCAAAAAAATTGTGAGTTGACAGAAACAGCCAGCTGCCTGGACAGTCACCTGAGGTTTCTCCGTAGTGTTGGGGCATCATCTTCAGCCTATAGGCTTATCATATCTGACAGACTCATTTGTGAAGTAGGATGTACACAAGGTCAACAGTTCAACCTCGCATTGGGTGAAAGCAGTCCATGTACCAGAAACACCTGAATTCCACTAGTGTCATGTCATGATTCAGGATTTTAAATTCTGGAAATTGTTGACAGTTTTTGAATTCAGCTGTTCATTCTTCTTGGCTGTGTATATATGGCTTCATCTCAGCATCCCCTTCTTCTCCACATCCTTCTATTAACTGCCAGTCTACTATTGAGAGGCGTGAGCTTTCAGCTGCTGTTCCATTGCACAACAGAAGCCATTGGCCCACTGCCTGTTCAGCTGTCTTCAAAGAAAAGGGCACTGTACCTTTTCTGGATTGTGAAGGCCACTTCAGGGATGGTGCCATACTGTCCTGGCCTCAGAAGATGCCTTTTGATAAAGCCATAACCACACTTGTTTTGGCAACAATCAGTAGTCCTTTGTTTTGTGTCCTGTCTGTCCATTTTGTACTGTTGATTCAAGGATACTTTGTTGTCCAGTGGCTAACTTATGCCACAATGAAAGTTAACTCCATATGCAGTTTCTTCAATGCCCAAATTTTCTCTGAAGTAGATTGGTAATGCCAGGAGCCGACATGTCTCAAAAAAGAAAAATTTCTAAGTTATTAAAACATTTTAAATGCCATATTCGGTAGATCTCTGAAGGGTTTGAAGATGACCTGTCTAAAATATATCTGCTCAATTTTTAAAATATATCTAGTATGACTACAATTTCTATTGTAATGTCTAAGTACTAACTTTCATTTCTTTATATCCTAATAGTTGGTAATAATGTAAAGTATTTAAAACTAGTAACTGTCTTTTTCTTTTCTTTCTTTCTTTTTTTTAAAACAAGAACTTTTAATCTAATCTCCTTTGCTTAACCTTTTTCCTAACCCTTGACAACAACTTGTAACCAACCCCCCTAAACAATGAAAATTATCCCAGACCCAAAACCCATTAAAAGAACCAAAAAATCACCCGCCCCACACCACCTCTTTGGGAATGTGGGCGTCGTATTCTTAAAATTGCTTCCTGCTGGGTATGGGCGAAGTTTTCTTTATCCTGAAAGAAAAATTTTAGGTTAATTGTCAAATTCTAGGAAAGGTAACTATATCCTTCATTACACCAGTCTGTAGGGAAGCAGGCTCTGTAAGTACAAGCTCAACTTTTCGATGTTTAATGAGTTGTGTAGGTGTTATCAGCAATAGACTTACTATTAGTTTGTGGAGGATAACCAGTAGCCTTGGAAATAATCTCCTTTGTTTGGTGTTTCCATAGGCCCTTTTGCCAACAACTTGATTAGATGTAACCCAATCCTGGTACTGGAAGTTTTATTTGGTGACAAAAGTTGTCCAGTTGGGGCTCCTCTCCCTTGTTGTTTGGTGTCTTTATTTAGATTGCCATCATATATGTACATATTTTAGGTAGTTTCTGTTAAATTGGGCTCCTTCTGATAGCTTAAATGATGCTTAATTTTACCTGCCCCTCTCTATATTCACTTACTTACTTCTCTCTTTCCTCCCCATCCCAATTTGACCCTCCCATTCCTGCCCGCACTTGTCCATCCATAACTATTTCCCTTTCCTACAGAGTTCCATCCCTTCCACTAGTCCCTTACTGTATACATAACTTCAGTGGTTATATGGATTGTAGCTTGCTTATCAAAGATTTAATATCTAACATTTACATATAAGTGAATACAAACCATATTTGTCTTTTTGAATCAAGGTTATCTCATTAAGAATGTTTTTAAGCTACACTCATTTAGTAGTGAATTTCATGATTTCATCTCTGTTAATGACTGAGTAATATTCCATTGTGTAAATATACCACATTTTTTTTCATCTTTTATCCACTGACAGATATCTAGGCTTTCTCCAATTTTTGGCTTTTATGAATAGAACAGCAATGAACATGATTTTTAGCAGTCTCTCTGAAGAAGGATGAACCATAATTTGCATACGTGTGTATAAATGGATTCTGAGGTAGATCTATTTTCAACATCGGAGGAACCACCACACTGATGTTTTATATTTTTATCTTAAAATGTTTATTGGAAGTTTTAACAATCAAAATGATTACTTCATAAGTTTTCAGCCTATGAAAGTTTTCTATGTATTTTATTCATTTGTTATTTATTTACTTACTCATTTGTATTTTGTGTGTTTAGGAAGGGGTGCACTTATCATAGCATTCATGAAGAGGTCAGAGGACAATTTGTGAGAGTAAACTCTCTCTTTGCACTGTGTGGGTTTTGGGGATTTAATACGTGTTATTAGGCTTGGCAGCAGTTTGCTCTACATGATGAGCTCTTTAATTGTACTGAAATAATAGTTTTCCCAAACTTTGTTTTGGCTAACTTTCATTTCATTCCAAATTCTTAATATTTCAACTTATCTTGTAATTTGACAATATAACTATGACCACAGCAAAGTCTCCTGTACTCCCTTGTATCTACATACTTTAAATAGAGTGTTTATTATGCTATGCCTTAAAATATTTTCATAGGTAAATTAATGTAATATTTTATAAAGTTGCAAGTACATATTACCTCTGGTTATCAAAGGTATATGTGCTCCATTAAATTATTTAAATATTTAAAATGAACCTTTAAATATAACCCACTATACCTACTATATTACAAAATCTTTAACTCTAAAGATCTGAAGATTTGTAGGTATTTAATGAAAGCTGACAAAGATGACAAGCATTGTGTCTAATAGTCCATTTTTGTCATTGTCCCCATCATCAATCAGAACCTATGTGACATTCAACTTTATCACTTCTAATAATCTCATGTAATTTCCAACTGAAAGTAAGAATTGAATATTGTCATATTGTAAAAAAAATAGCATTGAACAATCCAATTTACTATCAACTAGACATATGTTACAAACATTGTAAATGGGCTTTATATATTAGCTCTTCTCAGGACTGCCCAACTTTATGCAACATAGTGTCCTGGGGACATCAGTAATTCAGAGAAACGAGTAGTCAAATTAGAATCAAAAAGTCAATATGACACTGTTTCAGGGTGGCCTGATTGGTAAGTAAATGAAATTTGTTTCTTTTTTCTAATAGCTCTTTGATAAAAACTTAGGTAATTTGCATGATACTAAGTCAACATACAAGAAAATAGCAACAAAAATCAATGAAGCAATTCCATTTATAAAACATGTAAAAATAACCCCTAATAAGTAGAAACAAAAAAGTGATGTCTACAATAAAAATCACAGAATTGATAAAAATAAGTTGAGAATATACAATAAAATAGAAAGATATTCTGTTATCATGAATCAGAAGTATCAACATTCTTTTAAGCTCCATAAAACTCAAAGATATCTATATAATTATTGTAATCCCTATCAAAACACCAATGACATTCTTCACAGACCAAGAAAAATCTCCTAACATTTACATGAAATCACAAAATAGTCCAACTAACCAAAGGCTAAAAGAAGTAAGGAAAGAATGAATACAGCCCAACTTTAAAACATTCTACAAATCAGTGCAGCAGATCAATGGCATAAAAATGAACATACGGACCAATGAAACAGAATTGAGAGTCTATATCTCAACTCATACTTCTCTAGCTAGCTGCTGATTTAGACTAAATATGATTAAAAAACAAACATTATAAAAAAGATAACTTTAAAAAATAACTGCTCTCATGAAAATTACATGAGTAGTTAGAGAAAACCAAAGTAGACACTTAGGCCCCATCTATCACAAAAATAGTCTCTAAATGGATTAAAGACTGAAATCTAAGACCCCAAACTAGAAAACTACTTGAAGAAAATGGGTATAAGGATTTATGATGTTGGAATATGCAAAAACATTTAACAAGACTCTCAAAGTACAGGAAACCAAAGAAAAGAGAGTATAGTGGGATCATTCCAAACTAAAAGTTTCTGTGCAACAATGGAAATGATTAAGTTAAAGAGATAACTATAAAATGAGAATGAGAGTGTTCAATAATTATACATCCAACAAAGTTAATGTTCAAAATATATGATATTTCAGTTTTTATTCATTTATTAGCTAGCATATAAAATATTTCATTATAGCATCTTACATATGAATATTATTGTCCTTTTCTCATATCATTATATTTCTCTCTCCTTTCAGAATTTCCCCCTTTATTTTAGAGAGATTCATATATACAATATATTGTACATACATGATCAGAAAGATCTCAATAAATAACTTAATGATGCATATTAATGAGGTATTACCCTAATTATTCTTTATCACTGAAAATCCAGGAGTCAGATATTAGGGTAAGAGCCTGAAATGTTAAAGAAGCAGCCACCCACAAATCTTTCCTACCTGCTCCATTCCTTCCTCTAAACATAGAGCCAGATCCTTTTCCACCCACCTTACTACTTCCTCTTCTATCTGTCCTCAAAAATCTCTGTGGTTAATTTTGGTTGGCTAGTGACAAACTCCACCTTTTGACTACAATCAAGCTTTATTTGTCAGAACATGATCAAAATATCACATAATATATTAAGACCTTGGAAAAATAAGAAATAAGCCAAACCCCAAACTAGTAGAAGGAAGAAAATAATTACAGTCAGGGAGAAAACAATTAAACAGAAACAGACAAAAATTAAAAATAATTAATGAGTTTCATGAGTAACCTTACTGAGCCTTGCTCCAAACCCAGGTCCTTCAAACCCACTTTGGTCATGAGAAACTTTTAACTGATAGGTGTACTTATCACACCTCATCAAAGAAGCTTTTTTCCCAGCAAATGAAAAACACTGCAGAAAATCACAACTAGACAGAATACAGAGTTCAATGGTTCCTGATGACCCCAGTTACAATGAGTATATTGGCAGCCAAACTACTGCGTCTGTGGCTTAGATAACATCACAGATGAGGAAAAGGGAATTATTATGAAACATGGAACACAAGAAATCTGCTGTGTGGCTGTGTCTCTTAGAAATGGCCACATAAACAAGAACTTAACAATGGCATTGCAGATGATGATGCAGGAGTGTGGAAATCTCTAGTGGTCCTATCATTATAAAAATAACTAAAGACAATTAATGACATCTGCAAGAGGGAGAATTATTCTCTCCCAGGCATGAGTCCAGTCTTGGGGTATATGTTAGTTCCCTTGTATTTGGGGCATAAATGTTCAGAACTGAGACTTCATTTTGGTTGATTTTTCCTGTGATGAATATGTAGTGTTCTTCTTGATCTCTTTTGATTGATTTTAGTTTGAAGTCTATTTTGTTAGATATTAGGATAGCTACACCAGGTAGATTCTTAATTCTATTTGATTGGAAAGTCTGTTCCCAACCCTTTACTGTGAGGCAGTATCTGTCTTTGAAGTTAAGGTGTGTTTCTTGTATGCAGCAGAAGGATGGATCCTATTTTCATATCTATTTTGATAGCCTGTGTCTTTTTATAGGTGGATTGAGTCCATTGATATTAAGGGATATTAATGACCAGTGATTGTTAATTCCTGTTATCTTTTGGTGGTTGTATGTGTATATTTCCCTTCTTTGGAATTTGTTGTGGGGTTATCTATTCCTGTGTTTCCATGGGTGCATCTAACTTCCTTAGGTTGGAGTTTTCCTTCTAGTGTCTTCTGTAGGGCTGGATTTGTGGATAGGTATTAGTTAAATCTGGTTTTGTCTTGGATTATCTTGTGTACTCTGTCTATGGTGATTGAAAGTTTTGCTGAGCATAGTAGTCTGGGCTGGCATCCGTGCTCTCTTAGTGTCTGCATTATGTCTGTCCAGAACCTTCTGGCTTTCAGAGTCTCTATTGAGAAGTCAGGTGTTATTTTGATGAGTCTGCCCTTATCAGTCACTTGGCCTTTTTTGTTTTCTGTTCTTAAAATTCTTTCTTTATTCTGTATGTTTAATGGTTTAATTATTATGAAGCAAGGGGATTTTTTTGGAGGTCTAGTCTATTTGATGTTCTGTAAGCGTCTTGTATCTTCATAGGTATTGCCATCTTTAAGTTGGGTAAGTGTTTTTCTATGATTTTGATGAACATATTTTCTGTGCCTTTGAGTTGGTATTCTTATCCTTCTTCTATCCCTATCATTCTTAGGTTTGGCCTTTTCACGGTGTCCCACATTTCCTGGAGTTTTTGTGTTATGACTTTCTTGGCTTTAGTGTTTTCTTTGACTGATGAATCTATTTCTTCTATTGTATCCTCCATGCCAGAGAATCTCTCCTTCATTTCTCTTATTCTGTCGGTTATGCTTGCATCTGTGTTTCCTGTTCATTTACTCAGATTTTCTATTTGCAGCATTCCCTCAGTTTGTGTCTTTTTCATTGCTTCTGTTTCAATTTTCAGGTCTTAAACTGTTTCCTTCACCTGTTTAATTGTCTTTTCTTTGTTTTCTTGACTTTCTTTAAAGAATTTATTGATTATTTTCCAATTTTTTGTTTGTCTTTTCCTCAGTTACTTTAAAGGAATTATTAATTTTCTCTTTAAAGACCTCTATCATCTTCATAAAGTTATTTTGAGCTCTTTCTGCTTCTTCTATGTTGTGTTGTTCAGTTCTTGTTGTAGAACTGCTAGATTCTTGTGGTACCATATTGCTCTTTATGTTTTTGTATATATTTTTGCACTGGCATCTACTCATCTCTTCCTCCAATAGGGGCAAGGGGTTTCTATGTCTGAGGGAGCTGTTCTTGGTCCAATCTGTGCTTCCTGTGTCTGTGTCTCAGAGGACCAAGATCAGAGCTCTTGGTCTATTTGGAGATGGTGGATTCTGTGTCTCAGAGAGTTACTTTTGATCCAATGAGATCTGACAAATTCTGTGTCTTGGGGAGCCAATGAAGATGCAGGGGGATGGGTGGTTTTGGAGTAAGGAAAGGGTCTTGTAGATTTGCAGGGTCTTATGTGGTTGTTAGTGGATAGGTCTGCCCACAGAAGTCTTTCCTGCTGGCCTGTAACTGGGGCAGTGATGGGTGGGGGTGAGCTTACATGTTTCTTTAACTAGTATATTTTAATAAATATTTTTGGATTTGGAGAAGGGAATATTATGATATAGAAATTTTCAGAATCCATACTGTTACTTATTTATTCATTATTTTACAGTTTTATACACAGATATTATGTTCTTTTGATCAAATCTCCTCCTTTAATGTATTTGTTCTATTATCTATCATCTTCTCTCTCCCACAAAATTTTGTCTTTTTCCAAAGTCATCCTACTTTTAAACCTGCTGTGTGTGTGTAGCTTGTGACCCACTGTTTCATGCATAACTATGGTGCAGTTATTTGCTTGAGTGGGGCCCTGTATCAGTGTTTTTACCACTAATTAATGTTGCTCTCCCTCCCTCTCTACCGTAAAAGTACGTGTAGTTACCCAGACAAAAGCAGAGATTTATGAGCCTCTTTCCTATCCATGATGGAATGTTGATGGATCCAACCTTGTGCAGAAAGTCAAAGCTGCTCAAAGTCCATTGGTGTGACAGTCATGTCATATCCAGTTGGTATTTTGCCTCAGTCCTAATCCTCCAGCTCTTACAGTCTTTAAATTCCCTTTGAACCATGTTCCCTGAGACCTTGAAGGTGATATTGATGGTTCGTATAAGGGTGAGCACTTGTTCTCTGTGCTCTAATGGTGTATTAGACTCTACATTAACTATTGCCCACTATGAAGAGAAGATTCTGTTACAAAGTTGAGCAGCTAAAATCTATTGTTTTACACACACACACACACACACACACACACACACACACACACACACACACATTTAGAATGTAGTTGGATCTCATGTACACTTTTCAAAGTAATGGTAGTAGGTTCCCTCTTAGGGTCTGTGGCCTCCCCACTTACAGGCTTTGACCAAGTTTGTAGTACTAGATGTGATTCCTGTTGTGGATCTAAATTCTAAGCAGAAGGAAATAATTTTCCCCCATAACAGTCATGCCACTATTGCAAGAGTAGGCACTTTTTGCTGATCGGTTGGTAATATAATTTACAGAGTTCACAGGTGGGTAAGAATTGATACATGGTATCCCCAAGTAGCTTGCAGAGCACTTTCTAGCACTATAAAAACTATCCAGCAGAGAAGATGCTTTCTATTTAGCTCCTGCCAAGTTTTTCTAGCTCTCAAAATTAAAGTTGATAGTGTCTTTATATGTAGGGTATTTTCACATAGTTCTGGGTGGTCACCCAAAGGGAATAGCAAGAGCCTATGATTTTTGAGGGGAGAGGGACTTCAGCAAATCAAATAAATATCAGCCTTAAAAATTTTGTAAAAGATATATTTAAAGCATCAAGGAAGGATCTAAAGAAAGCCAAAGATGCAATATGTAAATATTCAGGTGTAATTAGAGGATAGCCTGTGGTGGATTCTTAAAGCATAGAAACAATAAACTAGTAAGCCTTGGCCTGCTTCATTCTAAAGACTTAGCGTATTACAGTTTAATGCTATGGCTCCATCCTTTCTTATTCTCAACCTTGGAAATAGGAAATTTCTCATGGTAAAACTGGAAACAATTTTTCAGAGTTTGCATGCTATCGTGTATGATCTTCATGTGTCCTACTTGGCAGTGATATTATTTTAGTGAAAAATAATATTTTACTCTAGAGCGTGCAGCTCTAGATCCCAAGGAGCGAACCAGTTACACATGGTAAGCACACATATTAGCTTTCAAACATTAAAGTTTCTGAGTCAAAAAAGACAATGGAGGCAAGATTTTCTGATGAAGTATCCAAAACCTGCCTGTGTATAGTAAACTCTACATTATAGGTAAGGACACTAAGTTGCAGTCTGAGAAAGAAAGTTGCCTAAAATAAATGTCAGAGCCACATTTTGAGACAACATGATACTTGTAGAGTCCATGTTGCCTATATTTTCATCAGAGTGAATGTTTTTTTTTTTTTTTTTTTTGCAGTCTGTGCTTTTATTTTATGAAAAAGCTGATTTCCAATCTACATTAAACTTAATTGAATACATTGAATAGTGAAGGCCTTATGGTCTCATTTACAAAACATGGCCAGTGTCCTCCTTGGCCTTAAAATTTGAGGAAGGGTACTTCGAATGGCTTCGAGTTGGCGTGTTTCAGTGCCAGAGCATAGGCGTAGACCTTGGCATCCACTGTAATATGGTCTTCTGCTACCAAAGCGTCAAGTCTATTCATTAGGTCATTCTTTGGGAAACAAATCACTTCCACAAATTCTCCATCCCCTGGTTTGGGCTTCGGCCTTACATTTTCCGCATCATCTCCATTGATGGTTACTGTGACAACATGTGTAGTACAGTTCGACAAGCCTGGATCCAGACACACAGCTGGAGAACACTCAGCGACATCACCTTTGTAGCTGGTCTCTTCCTCTAGCTCCCGGAGAGCGGCTGCTTCTGGGCTCTCACCATCATCGATGAGCCCTGCTGGAAACTCCAGGCAGTAGCCACCCATTGGGGGCCGGAACTGCTTCACCAGAACAATACACTCGTAATGAAGAGTTCTTTGCAGCACTGGGATGATGGACACGGCGTCAGCAGATTTCCCCTTCCTGGTTGTAAGTTTCACTGTTTCCCAAGTTCTCGTTTTCCCAGTAGGATCCATGTAAGTTGTTTTTTCAAATTTGACCCATTTTCCTTCTGAAATCAACTCCTCTGAAATAATGTGCTGTCTGGTGTTCTGAGGAGGGTCTGTGGATTCTTGGTTCTCCATTCCAATCTAGTTGGTCTCCGCAGTCCTCAGGTGGAAAGTTCCGCTTATGCCTCTGGGCTTCTACTTTTCTCTTCTGTAAATCTTAATCCACTCTTACATGTGTAACTGGTGGCTGGCGCCTGATGTCTTCCTCTGCTTGCT
This sequence comes from Peromyscus maniculatus bairdii, assembly GCF_049852395.1. NCBI lineage: Eukaryota > Metazoa > Chordata > Mammalia > Rodentia > Cricetidae > Peromyscus > Peromyscus maniculatus. The sequence continues at coordinate 34,836,516 of NC_134872.1, forward strand.
TCTCTTCAGAGTGAATGTTTTAAAGAGTAAATTGATGCCAGATTTTTTTCATTTCTTTAGTTCCAAACCAAAGAGTCTAAACATCATTCCTTGGAAAAAGAAATTAGGAAAAACAGTGTTCCCAGATACTGGAGAAGTAGAGTTATATACCATATAGACTGAAGCATGAAACAATCTATGCCAAACAAATTAATCTTTTAAAGTAGAGCAATTTGCACTTTGAAATTTACCAGAAAAAAAAAAGTTTACAAAGAGTGTTAGCTCATAGGAGGCAGATTCTTGGGAAGCTTCATATTACTGTGGCATGTAAAGGATAAAATAAGTTTTCCAGTGGTTTCTCAAAGCACAAAAATGACTTATGCTGTCAGTGGAACAGTGATTACCCCCATTAGTGAAATGTAAAAACCCAGCTCAATTAAATTACTTATGCTATTTTTTTTCTTTCCCTATGAATATATTTTGACAGTCAAGTACATCTTCATGAACTAACAGAAACCGAAGCAGCTACAATTTATTCTGTTTCTAATTGTGGCTAAATGATGATGTGATTCATCAATAAACAGATAGCTGAGTTTCACAGTATATCCTAGTTTACAGAGGGATTATGACACCATGACGTGCAATAATGTGGCGACAGGGGGAAGGCGAATGCAGATTTGTTATTTCACAAATGCTTCATGACTTAGAGTTTGATTTAATGTTTTGGCTGAATGCTGTTATCTTAGAGGAGTTCAGTAAAATAAATTTCAAAATGTAAACTGTAAAAGAATACAGCATTTCATCTCACTTAGGAGGTTGTAATTATTAACAGTCACATCGCAAGGGAAGACATGAATGGGGAATGGGGATGACTTTTAAGTTATTGCACATCCCCCCACTCATAATGGAACTAATTAAATTAAAAGGTTTGATTATGAGAACACACACTAAATCCTTATTAGATGGTGGAGACTTATTTTACTGTATAAGCTTAATGTGTCGCTCAAATTGCTATTCACTGGCTTGCATGGATATCTTGCGGATAGCTTTGTAAATATGACAGGCAATACAAGTAATGGTGCTACTTCTCCATGACATTGCTAACAAACCACACACTACTATGAATAAAATGTCTACTGTTACACTGTTAATTACATACATACTTAACATAGCTCTTCGAGAAAAAGCATTGAATTATATTCTTTCTGCCTGTTATCAAAAATAATAGTGAGGCACAAGGTTGGAATCCTTTGGTATGAGCTACAGTCTTAACACCATTCACATACTTGATTTTAGAAATTTAATGAAGTTGCAGGGGTCCCTTGGATCTCAATTAAACAGAGAAAAATGAAAAAAAAATGAGGGGCCATATGTGGAATAGACCAAGCTTGTGGTGTGGTTTTGATTTATAACAATTCACTTTCCTGAAAAATATTCCAGGCAGTGAGTTGAATCTATTCCACTAGAGTCTGCTCTAATTCACCCAGGAGGATCATGAAGGCGTGCCCTAATTGCCTCCCATAAGCACTGTCTCTTAAAGATACACACACTTCTCAGAATTATCACACTTGGGGCCAAACTTGGAGTACACACATCTTTGGTGAAAACACTCAAATCATACAGTTTCATATGACGAGGAGAGTCAGGTTGTAAACTACTAGCTGAAATAAAGTCTATTTTGCACACCAGAACTTGAGTATTTTGACAGAGATCATACTTTGATAAGACAGATGGGGTCTAGGCTTTATAGTCACATAGTAATATCCCAGTGTGTATGAAACCATACTTTGCTGTACTTAATGATATGCAAATCACCAAGTTAATTTTTATCAACTATAGATACTTCAGTACTTTTTTTTGCATATATAATATTCTTCTTGACATTTTGAGGACCAGTTTGTGGCTTATTCTCAATCAAATGTACACTTTTTCTATTTTTCTTTCATACATATGTTTCCACGCATGTACACATGCACACACACATAACTTGACTGTTACCCAATCAATGATAACAAATAAAACAGATTTTTGTGGCTGGGACTAATGGACTTTTTCAGCAAAGTTAATGTGAAAACCATCTTTAGAAAGAAATGTGTGGCCAGCATGTAAGACAATATCCCACTTAGATTATCACAATCCATGTAAATTACAGAATACAAACTACCAAGATATAAATACTAAAGGAACCTATCTGAACATAATGGGTATAGTAATAAGACTAAATCTGCAGTACACAGATGTTAATGGATCACTTTGGAAAACGTGGCACATTGGCACACAGATCTGAGTTTCTTGACTGCTGACAGCCACTTTAGAAGAGTAACCTTTTTAAGTGAATTTTCCATGCTCAGTCTTTGCAAAGCAATGCATTATGGCACTGAGGAAATTTTTCAGTAATACAAAACCAATTCGTGACAGAAGCTCATATTGTTTCCAATACTGCAAAAATGTTTATTCCTGAGAATGTTCTGGAAATTGCAGCAAATACTGTCTCTTGTTCAAAGCACATTAATTATAAAAGGGAACTTGAGAAGAAAGCAATTTTTGCTGAATATTTTGATTTCAAAACAAAATGATAACATTTTCCACTTTGGGTTAGAAATTTTGGCCCCAAATATGGAAAACGGTAGCAATAACAAGATTCTGTGATATTCTCTACTGTCTCAGTTCACCTTAAGTAAATAAACAACTTATTTAGTGTATTGGAGTACTAGCATTTCAAGGTTTTAGGCACAATAGTTTATAGAGTTTTCAATTTAAATGTAAAAATGATAGCTTTATTTTTTTTCTTGGAGCCTTCTCATCTCCTTTCAAATGTGTCAGTATACATATACAACATGACTATGAAGTTTGATTATTGTTGCCTGAAAGATGGCTTGATGGGTAAGCGAATTTGTCACCAAGTCTAAAGACCTCAGTGAGATTCCTGGACACATATGTTGGAAGGAGAGAACCAACTTTTATAACTTATTCTCTGACCTCTACAAGTGCATGTCTGCACACACACACACACACACACACACACACACACACACACACTCAAATAAAAAATGAAAAAGATATGTATTGTCTTAGCCTAAATTTGGCTTAGCATTTACTTTCTTAGCATTATCAGTTTGAAATTGACTCCATCCCCTTCTTTATAGTTATGATTTCCCTTCTTTTTGACTCATATATGTTACCTCTTCCTCAAATCATCAAGCCAAAACCCAGAGTACCACTTAGTGCCTACTATGAGATTGTAAGATAACCCAACAGTTGAAAGAAGTCATGTCATTTCCCTCAATTTTCCAGTGCTTTCTTTAAATAAAGCCGTTCTTGGGTCCCTTGAGAACTCAGAGCATACTACCTGTGGACCTCAATAAAGGTGTGATCCCACCTGTCAGTCTGAGCTCTTTCTTATTCACCCTTCTCCCTCTCTTTCCTTCTCTACTGACTGAACTCTGCAGCTTTTCTTTCAAATTCCCAACAGCCTCTCTAATTTCTCTGAAAACCAGGAAAAATACATTTTCTCCTAGTCCATGTATTTTTATTTTAATTCCATGTTTTATGTTATATAACCTAGGATACCTAAAAGAAATTTCCTTCCTTGTAGGGCAGCACAAAGGTTTATGAATCTGCTTAAGTGAGAAGTCTCAAAACACAGTAAATAAAACTGAGATCCTAAAAGCAAAAATCATAGCAGGTCATACCTGATTATGTCATTCAATAGCCTGTCTTCAGTCACCTTGTAGAGAAAATCCAAGATATTTTGGTTCCAACAAATTTCAGAAGAATGTTCTAGGAAGATTTTGCAAGTTTTTCCATTCAGCTCAAAATAACAACTAATTCATATCAAATAATTTAAAATCTAAATGTTATGATATAGGTAAATATTTTCTTATTTTAACTGTTTATTAACTTTCTTATGGCAGAATGCCAAGCTTTTCAGAGCTACTAAAAACCTTTAGAATATTTTCCCCCCTACTTTATTGGAATCAGGCATAACAGTATTTCTATTTCTTTAGAATTAATTTACATATTATCTGTTTATAGAACACATGATAATAATAGTTTTGAGCAAGGCACACTCATATGCCTTTAATCCCAGTACCCAGGAGTAGAGGTAGATGGACTGAAACTCAGAGATGAGTCCAAGGTCAACAAAATCTACATAAGAAGATCCAGGCCCAACAGAGCTACATAATGAGACCCTGTCTCAAAATAATTATAATTAAAAATGATAACATATTTATGGAATACAGAGCAACATATTGATATATATAAAGAATATTTTGTGGCAAAATCATAACAATTAGCAGATCTATAACCTCAAATATGTTTGTGTTAATAAATGATAGTCAAAATCCTTCTAGATGTTTCTTATGTACAGTGCCTTATTAAAAGCTACAGTTACTCTATTATGTTAAATACTAGGACTCACCTTTCCTTTCCCATTGCATTTTGTATCAGTTCTCCATGGCTTCCCTTGCACTCAGTTCATCATGGCTTCTCATGCCCTCAGTTCACATGGCTTCCCTTGCCCTCAGTTCACCATGGCTTCCCTTGCCCATTATCTCCCTGGAAGCTCCCCTGCTTTGGAGAATCACTGCAGCATTCTCATTCTCTATTTCTCAAAGGCAAATTATAACTACTAAAGTTGAGTGGTAAAATGTACTGATTTCCTTTGTGTGCTTTACTTATTTTATAATGCTATATACAGTAAATAAAAACTTCAGCTCAAATACTTTGATAGATGTAGCTAAAAAGAATGTTATGGTTAAAAATGACATAATATTAGTGAAATAAATTAAAAATGCTACAAAAATTTCAACATTTTTGTCATTTTAAAAAATCTCATCAGTTGATAATGTAGTCTTTTATACTTCAGAAATTACTTAAAATATTGGCACTCTGTAGTGTCTGAGGATGGAAATGACAATGGTTGCTCTTCTCTACACGATGACAGTGATAATCCAGTTACACACATATTGATGCCAAATAAATGATCAGAGATTCACATTTTATATTACAAACAGCCTTATGAGAACAAGCTGTTCTCATTTTACCTATTTACTGTCAGAAGTTATTCAAGTAAAGAATATGACTTATTACATTCTAGAACCACTCCTGTGAGGTCACTACTGTAACTCCCTTACATCTTGTCTCAATATTGCCTTGAAAAATATCACGAAGCATTGCTGTGGTTTCGTTCTTATTAGCAATACTACAGTCATGATGTTCCTCAGTGCTGAAATTATATTTGTACTTTATAAAAATAAATATTTATAAAACATATTTGTGTAATTGCTAGATCGTGAAGGAAGGATTTCTGAGTTTTGTTGTTGTTTTTAATATTATAATGCTTTCTTGTGGAATAATCTTTCAGCACACTGTGAAGATGTGTCTTTGCCAAGGTGCCTTCTGATTGGTTTAATAATGAACTGAATGATCAATAGCTGGGCAGGAACAAATTAGCTGCTACTTCCAGGCAGAGAGAGAAAAGGAAGAGATGAATCGATGTGAGAAAGAGACACCAGAAGGCATGGAGAGGAAACAGGAGGTGCAAGATGGAAGAGAGGTAAAAAGCCATGAGGCAAAACATAGATTAATATAAATAGCTTAATTTAAGTTATAAGAGCTAGTGGGGCAAGCCTAAGCTATAGACTGGCTTTCATAATTAATATGTCTCTGAGTCAGTTTTTGTGAGCTAGCCACCCAAAGAAAAACCGGTCTAAATATTGCTCCATTGTGGGAGCTTGAATATCCAAACATAGGGCCTGGGAAAGGTAAAAAAAAAAAGTTCTTGACAAGGAGCCGGTATGGCTTTCTAGTCTTGCAGTCTCTCAGATGGGTTGGTGCTCAGGGTACAGAGGCACAGCTGTCCGCCGCTGCCTGTGGGCTGGAGCAAACTGGCAGCACCATGCACCAGCACCAGTGCTAAGTTGTGCCACATGGCGGCTGACACAGCAGTTTAAGATTTGTCTTACATGGTCAGAGAACACTGCAGGTGCTCAGTGTAAAAGCAGATCCAGACCACCCCCCAAAAAATATTCAACTAAACATAACAAAATAAAATATAAGAAGATCTAACAAAAACTGTCATATTGAAGTTGGACGTGGCAACTTAACAGAATACAAGAGTTCCAAGTACAAGGATAAGGGTCATAGACCCTCTCCTCACAGTCAGGAGTTCTATAAAAACACTAAGCTAAAAGCTATAATATACACACAGAGGCCCTGGTGTAGACCCATGTAGGCCATGTGCTGTTGCTTTAGTCTCTGTGAGCTCACATGCACCTTGCTTAGTTGATTCGGTGGGCCTTGTACTCATTGTGCCCCCATCCTCTCTGGCTCTTACACTCTCTCTGTCCCCACTTTGATGGGATTTCCTGAGCTCTGATCGGAAGGGTTTGATGGAGACCTCCATCAGACTCTCTCTTCCCCATGACGTCTGGCTGTGAGTCTTTGCATCTGTTCTTGCCTGTTACAGAGTAAGTCTCTCTGATGATGACTGGAAAAGGCACTAATCTATGAGTATAGCAGAATATCACTAGGAATAATTTGGCTAGTCATATATACATCTTTAATCCTAGCACTCAGGATGCAAAGCCAGGTAGATCTCTGATTTTCAGGCCAGCCTGGTACATATAGTGAGTTCTAGAACAGCCCAGGCTACATGGAGTCCCTGGTTCAAAAACAAACAAACAAACAAACAAACAAACAACAACAACAAAAACCAACCAAACCTAAGTGTCCCTTACTTTTTAATAGAGTTTAGGTAAACCTTCACACGGGTGTGAACCAGATTGTAAGACATTTCCCAGGACAGTTGGGGAAATAACTGATTTTTTATTACTAGATAAATGATATGGTACTATTGGAAATCTAAACAATGTTAAAGTTCCACATGTTTGGGAATACATATGCTATCCTTTTAGCCTTTTGCATTTTTCTTGTAATAGTGACAGGTGTTAAAACATCAACCTCAGAATTACATGGAAAGACATATCTATTTTGTAGAAACATATCAAGAGAGAGTAAGTAAAACTCATTAAGGATATCCTGTTTGTGTGAGAAAACACCAAGTTAACTTTGTAATTATCCATGTGATAGGAGTGTTTTCTGAATGAGTGGCCTTATACATTATTACAGATAATAAACATAATTGTTGAATGCAGATTTTCATACAGTACAATATTTCTAAACACCATTTCATTTAGAGTGTCAGCAAATTGTTAAGAAATAACATTATTTGCATTAGAAAAACAGAATAATATGAATTCTTAAGGGCAGTGCAGTTTCACGGAAACCAGCATTGTATTAAATAAATAAAAAGGGGTCTGACTTATCTGACTCAGTGTGAAAAATGCTCAGACTTAGATGAATGTGAAGCCTTCTCTCTAAATCATCACTGCTACTTGTGGATGAAGACACAGTGGCTATGTTTAGTGGTTGTTTTATATTTTCTTGCCATATTGTCCTCCCAGAAACTGATTGTAACACTAGCATTCTCTATTTCATTGCTTCTCCTAATTAAATCACCTAAAATATACTGAATTAGATGTCACTTTCAATTACTTTATTGAGAAGAACAAAGTCTTTCACTTTTGTTTTAATATTTGATAGTCAGTAAAGGGAAAAAATAGATACACCTTTACAAATTTGATTAAAATATATAATGATGTTAATGATATGAGATAGCCAAACAATTTAGGGAAAAATCATACTCTTGGAAAGGATAACCTGACTCAAGTAACTGATAAAATACTATAAAGATGTGTTTTACTGCTAATTAAAAATCTATTTCAAGAAATTAGCTGTCCTTTGTTGAAATTTCATGGTGGAACTTAAATAATAAAAATTACACAGTACAGGACTTCAACTCTCAAAAATGGCCTTGAATAGCTAGCTAACAGTGTCCCTACCAAGGACAGCAAACTAAATATGAAGAGGAATGGTCATAGTGTCAGTGAATCTGGTGAACCCAATTGCAGAAGTTCAGCTTATCACCATGTCCAAGGAGCAAAGATGCTTTATAGCAGTGGTTCCCAGCAGCTGAGTATCAGATATCCTGATATCAGATATTTACATCGTGATTCGTAGCTGTGGAAGAATTACAGTTACAAGGTAGCAACAAAATAATTTTATGGTTGTTATTGTTAACACAACAAAACAAGGAACTGTTTTGAAGGGTCGTGGCATTAGGAAGATTGACAGTCACTGCTTTATAGCCTCAATTTTATAGATGCAGGTAAGAAAACAATCTTACCCTCATCATGGGTTTTGTGTGAGACTTAAGGAAGTGAAAGGGCACTTCATGTGTTATAAGGATGTCAAAAAGTAGCATTTGCTTTCATTTTCTTTTCTATTCCTTCTGTTTTCATTTGGTTTTTCTTCTTAGGCATGTGTAGTTAAGAAGATGCTCAGGAGGCTGAAGAGATGGCTCAGTTGGTGAGCTAACTTACATTCAGGCACAAGGACATGGGTTTTGATTCCCTCCTGGGTGCTCTGGCAAATGCCTGAAATCCTAGTCTGTGTGGGAGAGACAGGAGGAGCCCTAGATCTAGGTGACCAGCCAGTTCAGCCAATCAGTAAGCTGTAGATTTAGTACTTGTCTCTAAAAAAAATAGAAGAAGATGGAAAATAATATATGCATACACTCAAAGTTGTCTGCTGGCCTCAACACATGTATACACACATGAATTTATACACACAGATGCCCCCTCACACACATCATCATTATGAGCAGCAGCAGCAGCAGCAGCAGCAGCAGCAGCAGCAGCAGCAGCAGCAGCAGCAGCATCTATGTTAACTGAGTATAACTAGGCAAAATGTGATTTTTCATAAAGATGAGAAAAATAAAATTGAATAAGACTATCTTAAATACACAAACAAACACATGAGGTTCACATTCTTGGTAAATTGTCTTTTATTGAAGAGATGCTTGATATAACAAATTGATAACTTAGATTTCCTTAAAATTAAAAACTTTATATCTCTTCAAGAGGATTTTTATTGACAAAAAAAAGGAATGAGAAAACAAGCCACCAAGTGGGAGAAATTTTTTTGCACATGGTGTGTCTAATAAATGATGCATATAAAAATATCCACAGAATCCCCTAACACAAAAACAAGGAAACAACTCAATAAAAAGGGCAAAATACCTAAACAGACACTTCAATTACAATTTTAAAGCAGCAAATCAAAACGTAAGATTTTCATCACTGAAACCAAAGAACAATGCAATGGAAACACATACTTGAATAACCAAAGTTAAAATAGTAATTATGTGAACCATGGATAATGATGTGCAGGAAATAAAACTCTAATATTAATTAAGTTACAAAATTCTACATGCATTCTCCACAGATCCAAGACATGTCAGGTGCAGGAACTACTTGCAGCCAAAATTATAGGTTGTGACATTTGTCTCTCATTGCCTATAAAGACACACATTAAAACTTTAAACATGTTTTCTAAATCTTATTTATTCTATATACATAAAGATGATATTTTATCAACAGGTACAAAAGTGCATAAGCTATTGATCTGCTTAATTTCCTCATAAGTGTGTGTATGTGGTGTGTGTGTGTGTGTGTGTGTGTGTGTGTGTCTAAGTGGCTCTGGAGGCCAGTGAACAAACTCAGGTGCCATTTTCAGATGCACCATCCACCTCCTTTAGGACAGGGTCTTTCATTGGTCCTAGAAATCATCAATTAGGTTAGAATAGCTGGCCAGTGGGTGCCAGGGATCCTCATGTGTCTACCTGGCCATCATATGGGAATTACAGGGGCATACTACCATGCTAGGCATTTTTATGTGAGTTCTGGGGATTGAACTAAGGTCTTCATGCTTATTATTTTTTTTTTTTTTTGGTTTTTTGAGACAGGGTTTCTCTGTGTAGCTTTGCGCCTTTCCTGGAGCTCACTTGGTAGCCCAGGCTGGCCTCGAACTCACAGAGATCCGCCTGGCTCTGCCTCCCGAGTGCTGGGATTAAAGGCGTGCGCCACCACCGCCCGGCGTCTTCATGCTTATAAAGGGAGTGCTTTCCTGTCTGAGCTATTGTTCTAGCCCATGAGAGTTTTCCTTTGGTGCTCACTGCAGTTACTACTGTTAGCTTTACACATAGTGACTCATTAAAGAAATGGTAATTAATCTCTTGTCAAGATGAGTTATTAATTAAGTTTGCCTCTCAGCCTCTACATTTTTCACTCAGGGGTTACACCTTTACTTCTATTCCTCTTCTACTTCAGACACAGGCTTTCTCTCAAGTCTCCTTACCTTGGTCTCCATATGTAATCAGATGCCTTGAAATTCCACCATTCTTGATCTGGCCTTATGCCCATAGCTCATGCAGTATGGATGCTGTGTATTATTCTAATATTAACATAGCTATAAGCTTGTTTGGAAGATGAAACTTGAACTTTTGTAAAGAGTAAACAAATAATGTAAGTAGATATAGGGGATATTTCTTTTTGTTTTTTATTGAAAATAGGTTTTTATACAATATATTATGACTACAGTTTCTCCTTTCCTAGTTTCTATCTGTCTCCACTCCCTTCCAAATACACAACCTTTCTGACTCTTGTTAGAAAGGAAGAAGAATTTAAGAAATAGTAATAAAAAATAAAATAAGGTAGAATAAAACAAACGAACTGTAATAGAACACAACAAACAAACAAATTTTAAAAAGCCAAAGAAAAAGCATAGGAAACACATATAGACACACACACAAACACACACAGGAATCCCATAAAAAGTATGAAACCAAAAGTCACAAAATATACATAAAGGACTTGTAAAGTTAAAAAACAAAAATCCCTGATACAACATGAAACAAAGGATCTACAAAGATGCTCTTTAATTCATTTTGTGTTGGCTAGCTACTGCTTGACATGAGGACTACCCTTAGGAGTGGTTTGTTAAGTGAGATTCCTCTTAGAGAAAACAGTTTTTTTTTTCATATTCAAGTGGTTATCTATTGTACATAGCTTCTGTGTTTGTGTTGTTGGATATTTGTACACTGTGTATAAATGTATTGCTGTGACTAGTATAATAAAAATGTGAATGGTTAATAGCAATGCAGAAAGTATAAGCAGGACTTGCAGCACAGAGAGAAGAAGTAGGAGGCAATAATCAAGGCACAGAGAGCTGCCAATGATAGATGAAGGGAGCCAGACATATAAAATGAAAGAAAGGTAAAAAACCACAAGACAAAACGTAGATTAATATAAATGGGTTTGTGTTAAAAGAGCAAGAAGAAGAAGCATAAGCTAAGGCTGAACTTTCATAATTAATAATAAGTCTCCATGTCATTATTTTGGAGCTGACTGCCCAAAGGAAAGTATGTCTAACATGCAACACATACACAGAGAGCCCACTGCCCTCAGTGTACAGAGGTATGGCTCTTTTAAGAGACCCTGTTGTGCCACTTGAGTGGCAGGCACACTAGGTAAAAATTACTACTTTTAAAAGAGATTACACTTACCTACTAAACACATAATAAAAAAAAATCTTTAGCTGACTTTTGCACACTGCACTTTCAAAGTTGTGTTAATGAAGATACATATGTTACCTTGAAATTTGTTGTATTTTCAGAAAAAGAATTGGGCCAGACACCAATGAAAACAAGTAGCCCAGGTGATACAGACTCTCAGAGTTTCTCATTTGCAGTTACCCAAAAGTTCTGCATCCAGAACAAGTTCAAAACTGCTAGATGAGATGGTCCAGCATCACAGACTATCCAGCTAGAACTTCAGATAAGCCTTGCACTTTCCCACACATGGATACTGGACAACAGCTAGCTCTTCCAGGATTTGATCATTACCTCAAATATCTCAGGGTCTCCTAGAGATGTTTTCACCTTCAGACAACAGGAAGCAGTTAGAGAATATGATGCCCATATTCTCAAAGCTGAGCTTGATGGTTTTTGGTCATTCAGCATATTATGGATGTTTGTCATTATTTAGGGGGGTTGGTTGCTAATTGTTATTGGTCATGTTCAGAAAAAAAAGCTAAATAAAGGACGTTAGATTCAAAGATCTCTTTGTAAATGGAAAAGTGGGAAACATAGTATAGAAATGGTGAGATAAAAGTCTGGATTCTTGGCCGGGAGGTGGTGGCGCACGCCTTTAATCCCAGCACTCGGGAGGCAGAGGCAGGTGGATCTCTGTGAGTTCGAGGCCAGCCTGGGCTACCAAGTGAGTTCCAGGAAAGGCGCAAAGCTACACAGAGAAACCCTGTCTCAAAAAACCAAAAAAAAAAAAAAAAAAAAAAAAGGTCTGGATTCTTGAGTCTGCTTTTCAACAACTATGATTCTCAAATATGTTACATTGGTATCTATTTTTGTATATTGATACACATTTAGGGTTACTTTGTTATACTGTATATATTTTTATACTATTGTTTAAGGTATTGTACCCATGCAGCTCATTTAAAAATGTAATGTAAAGTTTTAGTACCTAAAAGCTATTTAGGATAAGAAAGAACAGTTAGTAGTTAGTCATCAACAACAAACAAAGATATAGTCATGTTAGGTATGTTTTCAAGGTCAAAAAGAGACATAACTTAAATAGGTAGATGGACTTGAAACACTGAAAGCAACTAGAGAACATGGCAACGAAATATTTTAATATCATAAGACTTTTCATGACAGTGAGACGCATCTGTTCCAGACAGCACCAATCTATTTCATAAAAGGATGATGGGCATTAAAGAACCTCCAAATATAGTTTGCTTTCTTTGTGGCAAAGTTAGACACTGGGGAAAGAAACTGTCCTTGCCTTGACTGCTCACAGTATGCTATTCACAATGGATGAGCAACACAGAAAATAAAGCCACTGCTGAACTTTGCCGAGACAAGGTAGGACAGTCCTTCAAAATTCTTGCTTCACAAAAAAAGTCTGTCAGATATTCTAGTCCTGTAGGCCAAAGAGGGATGACCCAACATTTCAGAGGAGCCTTGGGTGACTGTCCAGGCATCCAGATGTCTTTCTCATTTCTATAGTTTTAGAAGTTGCTTGCTCTGCACTTTCTGTTTACTCAGGCTATAGCTTTCTCTGGTCTCTGATTGAATTGTAGATAAGAAAGTTTTATAGTTTTCCTTGTTACCAAATTCAGAAAAGTAAGTTACATAAGAGATGTAAAGCTGATAAGGTTTAGAAGCATAAAAGTTTAAATTGTTTATTTAAGGAAATGTTCTGAGGTCTAAAAAGGTAATTTGGGGTTAGTGATACAAGTTATGATAGAAAGTAAATTAGATACACAACTTTTAATTCACCAAGATAGAGTAGATAATAGAATATTTTCTCTGAATTTGCCAAATCCAGATAGAATGAACATTGTAAATGTAATCCTTATGTGGTAATTGTTCTTATTGTATATAGTTTTACTGATTTAGAGTTAAAACCTTTCCTTTTTATCTAGACAGAAGGGGCAAATGTTGTAGAGTATTTGTACAATGCGTGAAAATGTATTGCTGTGATTGGTGTAATAAAAAGCTAAATGGACAATAGCTTAGCAGGAGTACAGAGAGGGGAAGCAGGAGATTAACAAGGTGCAGGAAGATGCTAATGAGACATGGAGGGAGTCAGACAGACAGAATTAAAAAAAGGTAAAAAGCCACAAGACAAAACATAGATTAATATAAATGGGTTAATTTAAGTTATAAAAGCTAGTGGGACCAGCCTAAGCTAAAACTGAGCTTTCATAATTAATAATCAGTCTCCCTGCCATTACTTGGATGTTGGCAGTATAGGGAAAGACTCATTACAGGTTATGGATAAGGAATTGTGTCCACTTCCCCTTTCAGTACTGGGCCCCTATCTGGTACAGACCTATGCTTATTTGTCTTTGTGAGTTCATATGAATGTAGATCCTGCTGTGTTTAGAGGACCTTCTTTCCTTGGTGTCCTCCATCTCTCTAGTTCTTACATTCTTTCAACCTCATCTCCCAAAAGGTTCCATGAGCCCTGAGGGGAGAGAATTGATGGAGGAATTCCATTAGGGGTGAGAGTTCCAAGGTCTCTCCCTCTATATGTTGTCTATCTTTCAGTCTCTCTATTTCTTCCCATCTGTTTCAGAAGGAACCTTTACTGATTGATAAGTATAGCAGAATGTCCATAGGTGCCATTTTGTGGCTACATTCCTTCAGCAGATCATAGTACCTGATTTTCCCCTAGGTCCCTATTTTTAAAAGTTATGAACAACTGAACGTATGATTAAGAGTAAACTCTTAAAAAATCTAGGACAAGTGCCATTAAACAATGATGTCATTCTTGTAAGCCTTACTTTATTCATAGTTAGAAACTTAATTGTTAAATGACCCCTATGATCACTAAAATTATGTATAATGGTTAGAATTTTGTAACTGAATGGAATAACACTGGCAGTTAAATTCATAAAGATCAACAGCTGATTTAGCTCCATGTTCTTGAGGTTCTGTTTTTTTGTTTGTTTGTTTGTTTGTTTGTTTGTTTGTTTTTTTCGAGACAGGGTTTCTCTGTGTAGCTTTGTGCCTTTCCTGGAACTCACTTGGTAGCCCAGGCTGGCCTCGAACTCACAGAGATCCGCCTGCCTCTGCCTCCCGAGTGCTGGGATTAAAGGTGTGCGCCACCACCGCCCGGCCTAGGTTCTGAGGCAGGTTCCTTCACATCCTTAGTTCTGATGAGATCTGAAAGCAACTGGTAGAAAGCAAAGGACAAGTGTATGCCAGAACAAGTAGTTACCTGTGGAGACATAAAGAGGAAAAGGGAGACTGGGTTCTCACTATGTATCTATCTCGTAATTTAAGAACTTTACACTACTTCTACTTCTTCAAAGTTCTGTAGCATTTCCTATACTGACAATTTGGGAGCCTAGCCTCCAATTCCAGTGAATCTTTGGGGAGCCATCACTCTACAACTATAGTGCTCCCTAGTAACCTTTTTCAGTTTGTTACTTCAAAACAGTTTAAGCCTCTATGTACATGTACTAACAAGATTAAAGGATGTCAACCAGTCATAACTTGTCACCCAACAACATAGCCTGTTCCACCTCCTCCATATCCAGCTGAGGATGACAGTTCCTCACATGGGAGCCTTCATCATTCTTTTTTTTTTTTATCTCTGCTCCCTCTGCTAGCTCTCTCCTACTGGGCATCTTTTTGGGTCCTATTTCTTGATCCTAAGACTCTCCAGGGGCTGAAATGACATAGGTGACATGGTAGCTATTCTGCTGGTTTTTTTTTCTGCTTGTTAGAAGCAGTGTGATAGTTTGCTAAAGCATTCTATGAATTCATCATAGACAGAACCCTATGACTTGAGGCCATTCTTTATCTACAGACTTTAAGATCATGTATTAGATGATAGGGTTTGAAAAAAATTCTCTTGAAATTCTCATCACTATAACAGATTTTAACTGACATTACACATTGTCATTATATTAAGTACTTCCAACAGAATGCCCTAAATATGCTAACTTTTATAATGATGGTGTATTCATCAGAATTATTTTACTGTGACAAAATGCCTAACATAATCAGTTTTAAAAGAGGAAAGGTTTTTGACCCAT
The DNA here is from genome assembly GCF_049852395.1 of Peromyscus maniculatus bairdii. NCBI lineage: Eukaryota > Metazoa > Chordata > Mammalia > Rodentia > Cricetidae > Peromyscus > Peromyscus maniculatus. The sequence continues at coordinate 34,852,026 of NC_134872.1, forward strand.
AGTTTCTGAGTTTTTTTGGACTTCTTGTCATTCTTGGTGGTGCAGTATATCATGATAAGAGTATGGAGGAGCAAAGCTGCTCACCATATGGCTTGTGAGAAGCACAGAAAGTCAGTGGAAGGGCCCAGTGTATCACTATCCCCATTCAATGACATGCTTTACTTATCTAATGTCTTCCCACCAGGTGCCATCTCTTCAAGGTTGGAGGCTAAGCATTCAGCACATAGACCTTCAGAGAACATTTCAGGTCAAAATTCTATCAAGAGAACTTCAAATTACAATAGAATTTGAGATTTGGTAGGGACCCAAGGCAATTTAGGTAATTTACTATAGCCATTAGGGTGGCTATCATTAATTGTCAAGTTGGGGCAACTGAGGAATTATCTACATTGGATTGGCCTTTATGCTTGTCTGAGAAGTGTTATCACAATTAGGTTAATTGATTTGAGAAGGCCAGCCCAATATCAGTGGCACTATCCCATAGGCATGGGGACTGAATAATACATGAATAGAGAAACTGAGCTGAACATAAGCATGAAAGTGAGTAGCATGCACACATTAATTGTTCTCCCCTTATGACTGTGTATGTTGCACAATTAGTTGCTTTAATGTCTGCTTCTGTGACTTCTCCACAAAAACAAAAGGGACTGCAATTTAAAATTGTAAGATAAAATAAACTCCTTCTTTCTTAAGTTGCATTTGGGCAGGATATTTTTCACAACAATGGGGATGAAGCTGGGAAAGCCCTCTAAGAGAAAGAGAGGAGAGACACAGTCAGAAATAGGGTCTATGAGGCTGGAAGTCCAGCTGGGTTTGATGGGCTTTGGAAAAAGGAACTAATGGTCTAGAGCAAGCAGAAGCATTGGATGGGAAAAAAAAAAAAAGACTGAGAGAATGAGAAACACAGCCCAACTAACACCTTTGTTTTAATGCAAATAGATTTGGTTTCTGAGATTCCAAACTATGAGGTCTTTTATTTGGTGAGCTTAAGCCAGTGGATTTGTGACAATTTGTTACAACTGTAATAGAAATCACACATATAAAGTACCAGAACCAGCAGGAATGTACATATATTAAAATTGAATATGTGATATGCCTTACACTCCTGGACCTTTCACTTTTAAATGTGAAATTTTAATATAATATTTTTATCAATTTTTTAATTGCACTCAATGTAGTTTTATCATATTCACCCCATTTTCTCACCTCAACAACTAGATCTATGCCCTCACCTCTCCACTCCTCCCAACTTCATGCACTCTTCTATTTAAAAACAATCCACTAAGATCGATTTTTACTACAGATATACTCATAGGTATTGGGCTATCCACTGGAACATGGTCAACTTAACAGGGATCATAGTTATGAAAGAAATTAGCTCTCACTCCCAAGTAGTCAATAGCTACTCAGTGACAGATGGGGTCCTGTGAACTCCTCCCCATGCCATCCTAAAATGTTAAGTGGCTTTATCATATGCACGTCTTTTATGTAAGCCACCATGGGTACTGCAAGTTCATCAGTGAAGCAGTCATGTTATGCCCAGAAGACACTGATTTATTCCAGTGTATCCTAACTTCTGTTTCTTACTATTATCTGCCTGTCTTCCTCTGTGGTCCCTGAGCCTTGGGTGGAGGGGACGTGATGTCTCATTTGTTGTTAAGCACCGCACTGACATGTATTCCCTGCTCTCTGAGTAGTTGTGAAGTTTTGCACTAAGATTCATAAACTTCATAAGAAAATTCATCTGATGAAGACGGATGGTAGTAGCACCAAGCTATGGCCTCAGCAATACACATTAAGAGAGCAGTTTGATACTATATACATTTAGCAAAATAATGACAATAAGTTCACCTCTGGGGCCTGGGAGCTTCTCAACCACACCGTCTTGGCCAAATTTACAGTACAAGGCATATGTTTCCTCCCACTGAGTAGGACTTAAATTCAAGCAGAAAGTAATTGGTTACACCTATAACATTTACACCTCTGTTATACCTATGGACATATCTTGCCAAGCGATTTTTGTAGCCCACAGGAGTCACAACTGTGTAAAGCTGGTGATTTCCCTTTTCCCTTGGCAGCCAACATAGTACATCCCAGTACTATGAAAGCTTCCCAGAAGACAGGAAGCTTCCTGACTAGTATCAACTTTATTTCTTCATGTTCTATAACCATGTATGTGGTTTCTTCAGTAATATGATCTCATCATCAAGTTCTAGTGAGCAAGCAAGGGTAGTGGCAATAGCCTGTCTTGTTTTAAGGGTCTGCAGAAAATAACTTAGAAATAAGTATCCTTCAGGTGGCTCTGGGATTTTTATTTGGCAACCCAAGGCTTCTGGGGGGAACATTATACCACGTGGAAGGCAATCCCAATTAAATTATTTTGTATGAATGTGTATATGCACATGTGTGTATATAGGGAGCTTATAAACTAGTAGATTTAGTGTTAGTTTTCTCTCTCTTTCTCTGCTTTCTACTGTCCTAACCTTCGGAACACCTACCCCCTACTTTACTCCATTTTCCCCTTCAAAGCACTTTTAACTCACGCTTAAAACAGTTTCACACCATGTAACCCAGCTGTTTCATGAAAGAACATATAAATAAAGGAATATGCATCCTACCACACCAATAATTTCATGCATATACTTATTTCTGATTTTTTTGCAATAATGTGAATAGAAGCAGCCTAAGTGTTCATCAATAGATTAATGAATAATTAAAATGTGGTACCTGTACACAATGGAATTATATTCATCTGTAAATAAATTAAATTATCAAAAGTTCATGTAAATGAATGGAACTGGAAGTGAAGTAGCTGAGAAGTAAATGAGAGTGAAGTAAGTCAGAACCAACAAGAAAAACACCTCATGCTCACATTCTATGTAGATCCTAGCATCAAAAGGTTAGATTTATTTGTTCAGTTGGAGCGCACATAGAATCAATGAAACCAGAAAAATACCACTGGTGTGAATGGGAAGAAAGATCTTAAGGAAGGAGGGATAGCAGAACACAGAAAATATAAAATAAATTTTTATTATACAATTCAGTATGACTCAAGGGAACATACCTGTTTCAAACAATATGCTAAGTTTTTTTTTTCTGTTGCTATAATAAACATAATAATGACAGTGTTATACTTACAAGAGGAATTACACACTTCATTACTATCAAGGTCCCTGCTCTCCATAGAAAATCCTCATTAGTAACCTGTGATTTCCACCCATTTAATGAAGTAGGTATATACCATTGGCATGATAAAATATTTTGAAGTATTTATATTTGTTCTTTAAAACATTCATACACAGATATATTACATTTTGATTGTATTTACCCCTCTCCAAATTCTACTAGATTCCCTCCTTCACATCATATTTTCAACTTCATGTTCTCTTTTCTTTTCATTCATTTTTTTATAGCCCACTAAGCCAATGAATAGCATCTATGTATGGCTGAGTAAGGAGAAAACCACTGAGGCATGGGTAACCTAACCGGGGCCACTACCCTTAAGAAAATTGGCTTCCTCTCCCCCAGAATCCATCATCTATCAATAGCTCCACAGCTAGGCATGAGAGTTTGGGTCTCCCTATTCCCATACATATTGTTGGCTGCCTTGATCTGATCTAGTCCTTAGGCGAGTCATCACAGCTGCCATGAGTACATGAGTGCAATATCCCTATGATGTTCAGAAGACCCTGTTTCACAGCAGTCATTCCTGACCTCCAGCTCTTGCAATCTCTCATCCATGAGTTTTCTAGAGCATTGGGGGGGGAGGGACTATGACAGGATATTTGATCACATTGTGAACACTGAGATTGTGTTATTTACTGGAAAAAACCTGTTTCTACTTACTTGCCATGTGGCTCCACCCTAACACACACCTTTAATCCAAGAGTTTTCTGCTTGACTATTGTAAACATGATTAAATAAAGTCAACCATAGGTCAAGAGACAGAGCAATGAACCAGTTGACAGGAAGTGAGTGTACGATTATTAAGAAAAAGAAACTATAGAGAATTAGGGGGATAGATAGAGAGATACACAGGAAGTAGAAGGGAGGGACATTGAGTTTGAGAGACTTGTTTGAGATGGTAGGAGAAGAAGAAGGCTTCTGAGACATCTGTGGAGGAAGAAGGTCAGCTTTCTCTGCCTCTCTGTGCTAGCAGGCTTTCATCTGTGCATCTGGGTAATGAGTCTTTATTGGTAAAACTGAACAATTGAGATTTTGTTAAAAACAACAAGGGACTATAATATTGATGTCATATTTATTGTTAAGTCTTCCACAAGAACTTACTATCTGCACTTTGCTCAGTTGTGGGTTTATGTATTAATTGCCAAACTTTGCACAAAAAAAGCTTCTCTGATGAGGACTAAGAGTTGCACTAATCTCCAAGTATAGACATAAATATTTATAAGACAGTCTAATACTATCCCAATTAGTAAAGCAATGCTTTCTTCCCTAGATTCTATGGCCTTACCAGCCATGGGTTCTTGGCAAAGTATACAGTAACAGGCTTGAGTCCCCTCCTATGGAGCAGACAAATAAAGAAGCAGTTTGTAACTGCAATAACATTCATACCACTAATGCCTTCATGGACAGTTATTATTTGCTAGGTCAATTATTACTGTAGAGGGCTTCACATGTAGATAAGGTTGTTGATTATTTTTATCTTCTAGTAGTCTACATAGCAACTTCTGGAACTGTGAGAGCCAGTCAGCAGGAAGAAAGTATCCATGTCATGACATCATCAAGCTCTCCTGTAGAAATACAGATCAATGACAATAACAAGTATTATTTTGAGGGTCTCTGGGACTGTCCCCCAACCAACAACATGAAGCAGATTACTGCATATCTGTTACTAGACTTTTGATTTGACAGCCTATGACTTCCAAGGGGACCATTATCCACCAATCAGTAATTCCATTTCAATTTTATTTTAAGAAACCAAAGTATTTTTATATGATTAAATTTTATAGAATCATAAATTTTTTCTAATCAATTTCAATATACTGTTTTTATGGTACTCAATATTATATCCATTTGAGTCATATGCAGTCATAAAAAAGCTTTTTAAAATTTATTTTTACTGTTGTATAGTACCCAAAAGTCTAAATGTATGAATTAGGTATATTAGTTGATTCTTTGTTTGGATTTCATTTTTCACATGCAGGCTTCTCCGACAACAAAAGTACATTGGCTCTAAGAATAGAGTGGCTTTACAAAGTGTTATAGCTAGGGTTTCTATTGCTGCAACAAAATATCATGACCATAAAGCAAGTTAGGGAGAAAAGGGTTTATTTGGTTTACACTTTAGCATTGCTCTTCATCACTAAAGGAAGTCAGGACAGGAACTCAAACAGGGCAGGATCCTGGAGGTGGGAGCTGATTCAGAGGCCACAGAGGGGAGCTGCTTAGTGGCTTGCTTCCCATGGCTTGCTCAGCCCACCTTCTTATAGAATCCAGAGCAGCAGCCCAGGGATGGTTCCACCCACCATGGGCTGACCCTTCGCCCATTGGTCACTAAATGAGAATATGACTTACTGATGGATCTCAAATAGGCATTTTCTCAGCTGTGGTTCCTTTCTCTGGTGACTCTAGCTTATGTCAAGTTGACACACAAAACTGCCTAGTAGAACTGACGCCTTGTCAACTTGACACATAAACACATCACTAGTAAGCCACAACCCTTCCTTTCATATTCATCCCCAAGATCTTAAATGACTTAAAAATCCCACAGTCTTTTCAAATTCAAATTTCGGTTCCTTTAAAATAGCCAATCCCTTAAAAAATCCAAAGTCTTCCAATACTCAAGTCTCTTAACTGTGGGCTCCAGTAAAATACTTTCCTACTTCAAGAGGAAAAAAGCAGGGCACAGTTACAATCAAATCAAAGGAAAATTCCAACTGTCCAATATCTGGGATCCACTCACAATTTTCTGGACTCCTCCCAAGGACTTGGGTCACTTCTCAGACTCTGCACTCTGTAGCACACACAGCTTGTCTTCTAGGCTCCGGCTAGCTCAACTCTAATCCTACCACTGCTCTTGATACTGGCGTCTCCAAAATACTGGGGTCTTCTGCTTCAAATGGGCTATACTTTCACCAATAGACTCTCCTTGTGGTGGCAAACCTAAACTTTTTTGAATGACCCCTTCAGTTCTGGGCCTTCCACTGCCGTTCAGGCTGCTCCTTCATCAATGGCCTTTGCTGGTCTCTCACAGTGCCAAGCCTCAACTGCTCTCTATGACCCCATCATGCCTTCAAAACCAGTACCACCTGTGTGATCTTACACATTACTAAGTCCAGCTGCCAGCATAAGTTACAGCTTTGGCCACTCTGGGAAGCAGCTTCTCTGTGCTCTCAGAAAACAAATCCCAGAAGATTTCAGCATCAGGCATGATGCTGGTCTCTTCTTAATCACCACTAATTTCTTAGCTCCAGCTGACCAGCATCAGGTATCCCAGCAAAGCAAAATTTTGCTTTAGTATTTCTAGTGTCTTGTTAGTCACAGCTGCTTTCTTCATCCCCAGCTAACTGGGACCACACAATCTTAATTCAAAGTAACAATTGGCTCTGACAGAGTATTTAAACTTTCCTCTGAAATTTCATAAGCCAAGCCTCCATCTGCTGCACTGCTTTTAACATTCTTGTCTTCCAAGTTTCCACAGAACATCCCACAGAGCTCTTAACACCCAATGGCTCTTCCAGCCCAAAGTTCCAAAGTCTTTCCACAATCTTCCCAAAATCATGGTCAGGTCTGTCACAGCAATATCCCACTTCTGGTACCAATTTGACTTAGTTAGGGTTTCTATTGCTGGAAAAAAAAAAAAAACCATCATGACTGGCAAGTTTGGGAGGAAAGGGTTTATTAGACTTACACTGTAGCATTGCTGTTCCTTACTAAGGAAGTCAGGACAGGAATTCAAACAGGGCAGGATCTCAGAATAAGGAGTTGATGTAGAGGCCATGGAGGGGAGGTGCTTACTGGCTTGCTTCCCATGGCCCACCTTAGCTTGCCTTCTTATAAAACCCAGGACCAGCAGGCCATGAATGGCACCACCAATCATGGGCTGAACCCTCTCCCATCCATCACTAAATGAGAAAATGCCTTACAGCTGGATCTCAAGAAGGCATTTTCTCAGCTGAACCTCCTTCATCTGATAACTCTCTGGGGTCAAATTGACACACACACACACACACACACACACACACACACACACACATCACCCAGTACACAAAGCATATACTTTTTTTTAAATGTTTGTATGAAAACTTATTTTTTAAGTTTTTTTAAACAAATTCACATTGAAGCTTAAAGATTTTCAGAATTTCTAATTCCTTACACCTACACCCTGTACAGTATTTACTCTATTAGATTAAGAACTTCAACAATAAAGTAACAGAAAATGGTAGAATTCTGAAAAATTCTTCCATACTTATTTGCTTGTTTTTTTTAATTAATTTAATTAATTTACTTATTTTACATCCCAGCTGCAGTTTTCCCTCCCTCTTCTCCTCCCATTCCCTCACCTACATCTCCTCTACCCCCTCCAATCTATTCTACTCTGTTTCTGTTCAGAAAGGGGCAGACCTCCCATGGGTATCAACAAAACATGGCATATCAAGTTGCAGTCAGACTAAGTACCTCCCCTTGTATTTAGGCTGGGAAAGGCAATACAATGTGAGGAACAAGTTCCTAAGAGCCATCTAAAGCATTAGGGACTGCCTCTTTCCCCATTGTTAGGAGTCTCAAAAATGGACCAAGCTACATAATTGTCACATATACATAAATGGCTTAGATCGGTCCCACACAGGCACCTTGGTTGTTGGTTCAGACTGTGAGTTCTTCTGAGCTAGGTTAGTTGGTTGTTTCTGTTTTCTTGTGATGTCCCTGTTGACTTTGGCTCCTACAACCCTTCCTCTTTCTCTTCAGCAGGATTCCCCAAGTTCTGCCTATTGTTTGGCTATGGGTCTCTGCATCTGTTTCCATCTGTTATTGGATGAAGGCTCTCTGATGATAAGTGGGATAGTCACCAATCTGTTCAGGCCCTGTGTCCACTATTATTAGGAGTCTTTGACCGGGTCATCCTTGTAGATTTGTGGGAATTTCCCTTGCATCAGATGTAGCTTGATTTTTTCGCCTTGCCCACAGTCAGGACAAATCTTTGTCACCCGCCAGTCCCATAGCCGCTCAGACCCAACCAAATAAACACAGACAATTATATTGCTTGCAAACTGCATGGCCGTGGCAGGCTTCCTGCTAACTGTCCTTATCTTGCTAACTGTGCTTTTATCTTAAATTGATCCATTTCCATACATCTATACCTTGCCATGTGGCTGGTGGCTTACTGGCGTCTTCACATGCTGCTAGTCATGGCAGCGGCTGCAGTGTCTCTGGTCATGGCGGCGGCTGCAGCCTCTCTGGTCATTGCAGCGGCTGCAGCGTCTCCTTCTGCCTTTCTGTCCTTTTATCCTGCCTAGCCACGGCCGATCAGGTTTTATTTATTAACCAATCAGAGCAACTTGACATACAGACCATCCCCCAGCACAGCCAAGTGCAGACCATCTCAAACACCTGCACTCCGGCCCATGGTCCTAATCATCCTCTATACGGACCTGCTGGGTAACGCCACAAAGAACCTGAGAATGGGCTCCCACAGGACCTACAGGACATCCCACAGCAATCAGATTTCTCTCTGACCCTGAAAAGCCCCACTTTCCAGTCATCTCTTTCAGTACACTCCCCATCCAGCTACCCCCAACCCAATCCTTGAAGTTTCCATCCCTACCTACCTTCATTCCACCCAGGTGATCTCTTCTATGTCACCTTCTCAGGGAGATCAATATGCCCCCCCTTGCCTCCTTGGGCCCTCTTTGTTACCTAGCCACTCTAGGTCTGTGGATTGTAGCATGGTTATCAATTTCCTTTATATTTAATATCCACTTATGAGTGAGTATATACTTTGTTTGTCTTTCTGGGTCTGGGTTACCTCACTCAGGATGATTTTTTTTTCTAGTTCCATCCATTTGCCTGCAAATTTCATAATGTCATTGTTGTTTTACAATTGAGTAATACTCCATTGTGTAAGCGTACATTTTCTTTATCCATTTTTCAGTTGAGGGGCATCTAGTGTCTTTCCAGGTTGTGACTATTACAAATAAAGCTACTATGAACGTAGTTAAGCAAGTGTACCTATGGTATAATTGAGCATCCTTTGAGAAAATGCCCCAAAGTGGTATCACTGGGTCTTGAGATAGATTGATTCTCAATTTTCTGAAAAAAAAAAATGCCATATTGATTTTGAAAAGTGCCTATAAAAGTTTGCACTCCTACCAGCAATGGAGGAATGTTCCCCTTGTTTCATATCTTCTCCAGCATAAGCTGTCATTTGTGTTTTTGACCATTCTGATGGGTGTAAAATGAAATCTCAGAGTCATTTTGATTTGCTGTTCCCTGATGGCTACGGATATTGAAAAAATAAACCAGGATAGCCAAAACAATCCTGTAAAATAAAAGAACTACTGGAGATATCACCATCCCTGATCTCAAGCTCTACTACAGAGCTATAGTAAGTAATATAAACCTCGTGTATTGGCATAAAAACAGGCACATTGATCAACGGAGTCGAATTGATGGCCCAGACGTAAATCCACACACCTATGGATAATTGATTTTTGACAAAAAAGCCAAAATTATACAGTGGAAAAAGAAAACATCTTCAACAAATGGTTCTAGCATAACTGAATGTTGGCATGTAGAAGAATGCAGATAGATTCATATCTATCATCCTGCACAAAACTCAAGTCCAAGTGGATCAAAGACCTCAACATAAATCTAATTACATTGAATCTGAAAGAAAAAATAGTGGGGATAACCTTGAACACATTGGCACAGGAGACAACTTCCTGAATAGAACACCAATAGCACAGACACTAAGATGGACTATTAATAAATGGGACCTCATGAAACTGAAATAATCTATAAGGGAAAGGACACCAACAATAAGACAAAACAGCAGCCTACAGAATGGAAAAAGATCTTCACCAACCCTACCTCTGACAGAAGACTGATCTCCAAAATACATAAAGAACTCAAGAAACTAGACATTAAAAAAATCCAATTGAAAAGAGGGGTACAGACCTATTTATTTTTAAGCTAGAGCTGATAAATGTGAAATTGTTCATAGAGTCGGGGAGATACTCAATGTGTGAACACAATTGAAGTTGTGTGTGTGTGTGTGTGTGTGTGTGTTGAGACAGAGCTTTACTATGTAAGCCTGTATAGTCTGACGCTCATTATCTAAACTAGTGGTTTCAAAGGTATGGCATGCTCTTCCTGCTCCTGCCTCTCTATTCCTGGATTGTCTCTCTCCCCACAACTGGATTAACTCTTTCCAAAGGGATATCTTTCCAAAGAGTTTTCAATTTCAGAGTCTGAGTGGCTTCAGCTATTTCTGAAATCCTTGAAGGCTCTTCCTATGAGTCAGTGTGAGTCCTATGTCTTCTTTCTCATATACAGCTCTCCAAAGCAGCTGCAGCCCCTTTCTCCCACTTGTGTGTTCGAGAACTTTCATCATGTTCACACTCCTTTCCTGGAAAGTCTGTAAAATTTCCAAATCCTTCAGCTCTGTGTTTTTATCTTCACTGTATATCTGGCTAAAGGCAGCTGGTGATGACCATGATACTGAACACTTAATTCTGACAATATAGAAAGGGACAAATAAATCTACTCTTTCCCTATTTATTCACCATAACAGCAAAACTTGTAGGCAGCATTCAACAAGATAAAAAGTGTATAGGTTGTGAATGAAAGTAAAAACGAAAACCATAAGAAATAAACTGCCAGAATTTGTCTGTAAACTAATTTTTTTGTGACACAGTCTCAATGAATCTATACAATATTGGCTAAAATTATTGACAAAGTTCAGTAAGTTGACTGAATAGATTAAAAAAATTAACAATCAATTTATCGTGTGTGTTAGCAAGAAGCAAGCAGACAAAGAAATTAAAATTGCAATACCGTTCAAAATTATTCAGATCTGTAACACATATACAAACTTAGTGAACCACGTATAGCACATCCATGCTGAACGCTTCATACACAAATAAATCACCTGTAAAATAAGATAAAAATGAGTCCACAGTTTGGATAATTCAACACAGCAAAGATGTAAATTCTCCCTAATCTAAAATAAAGGTTAATTGCTATTCTTATCAAAATCTGTGAAGAATTTTTGAAAGTAGAATCAAGTGTTTTGGTTTTTGTAATAATGTTTGTGGAAAGGCAGTGCATTAGGAAAGCTAAAATAATTTCAGCAAACAGAAAAAAATGTAGAAGAATCAATCACCTTAATTTTGACTTATTATATAACATGCTAATTAAGACTAATTTATAGAGGCAAGAAATAAAAATAGACACGCAGTTCAATGAAACACATTAGGGATGTCAGCCATAAATCTACAGGAATATAACTAACATTAATTTTACAGAACTGAAAAAGTGATTCACTGAAGGAGAGATAGCATTTCAACAAATGATTAGGGAGCAATTTGGCTGATATCAAAAATACATAAATAACTTCCAAGCACAACAACAATAACAAATCCAAAACACTGTAGTTGGTAAGTGAGCAAAAAGCATAGAGAAGTATTTTGTCTCCAGAGAAGAAAGTAAGTCAGCTTCCCACTAAGTCGTTCATTCCACTAGACTGTTGACTGAGGGTGCTCACCCATATTGCTCAAGACATCTTTGTTATTGAGTGTGCCAGTTCAAATGTCTTCTCTTCCAGAAACACCTTCATATCCAGCCTTCTAGACAACCTGTATCCCAGTCAAGTTGACAAAAGACACTTCTGAAACACCACATATACACCCACACACATACACATACACTCATGTACATGCACACACACACACGCATGCACACACACACACACATATGCACACACACACAAACACCTAAATTTTCCCAAAAGCTTCATTCATAGTTAAACATGAAAACAGGTTCAATGTACATGAAGGGATAAACAGACAGACCAATTGGGCTATACCTACATGTTGGGGTTCTCCTTAGAAATGAAAAGCAATCGGGTGTTCGTTAATAGACAAAAATGAGTGTTTCAGAATTTATGCTGAGTAAAGCAATTCTGACCAAGTAAAGTATGTGATCATGATTCTTTTCATAGGAAACTGAAATCATAGTACATTCAGAAAGACAGTAAGTTGGTGGCTGATGAAGCCATGGATGAGATAGATGAGGCACAAGGTACATTGAAGAGGACCTATGGTAGCATGGAGACTAGGTGTATGTTCTTCATCTAAGCATATTAACAATTTCTGGCCTGCATGTGTCTGTGTCTGTACATCAAATCATTCACTGCAAATAGGTGTACTTAACCCTCATAAGTGGTCAAAATAAATTTTTTTTTAAAGACTGCATCTGACTGTGTATCATGGTTTCTGAACCAAATTCTCTAAACTCAAAGACAAAAGATTTTTATTGTTTGGATCCCAGAGCCTTCTCCCACATGGTCTCATTTCTTGCCTCAGGATGACTGATTGGGAATATTGAATTTGCTTCAAAGGAAACCCTGCCCTCTCCTAGCTCTGGCTCTTTCTCTCTCAAAGTAAGAAAGTAGTTACACAAAGAGACATCAAGTCATCTGAATTTTAACTTTTTGAATATTTCATCTTAACTCGTGATTTTTGTGAAGCTCGGTTGTCTCAGTGTTTATAAGTATCATGCTGCTACTAAATTGCATTTATATCTCACCTGTAATATTCTACAACTTGGGCCAAACTGAAAGTAATTTCCTTACTGTGTCAGCATATATCAAAAAGCACCAACCGGATGCTCCCAAATGAAACATTTTCTTATGCATAATTGTTTGCAGGTATTTGTTCCCACTGGGCTCCCAGATCAAATCAACTTCTTGATTTGAATATCGTGCAGAAGATGGGGTGATCAGGTGTAATGTCTTCCTACATCTTTACAGGTAAAATGCAGTCAGTTGTCTCAACCTAGGCCACTCCCTCCTTCCAGCTTAGAACTCTGAATCTCTGTTCATCATACATTTTAATGGCAACCTGCAGTGGCATGGACATCTTGCTTTGACTGTGTTAGTGTGACCACTGGCAGTCTCTGAAGCAGGCTGGTCCTGTGTGTTACATAATTACAAATTTAATGTGTGTTCCTTTTCCTCCATATCCTCTGAATAAGTTCTTTTTCAGCTTGGGTTATTTTCAATCACTGTCTGTTAGATGTGATTAAAGATAATAAATATAGGCTGGAGAGATGGCTAGATGGTTAAGTGGACTTGTGCCTCTTGCAGAGGACTCAAATTGGGTTCCCAGCAGCCATGTCATGACTCACAACCATATTTATCTTAAGTTATAGGAGATTCAATGCCTTTTCTAACTTCTCCAGGCAAAGGGTATACATATGATGTACATACACACATGCAGGCAAACACCCATAAACATATGATAAAAAAAATAAATCATAAAAATCATCTTGAATATATATATATTCACACACACACACACACACACACACACACACACACACACACACACACACACACACCAACACAGACAATATCTTCACTGGGTCCCAGCACATACATAAATACATACTCTATGTATTTAGTGCTCTGAGACCATGGAAAGAAGACAGGGATGAGAAGCAGGGAAACTCAAAGTCCTTGCTCTAACTAGTAAGACTGTGGGTTTCAAGTCAGAGCCATGACTTTTCTACATGATAAGTTATATGAACTAGAGCAAATAATGTCTCATCTCCAAGCCTCAATTCCTACATAAATAAACTGAGAACAAACATCTCACCCTTACAGTGAAAATTACTAGTCCATGGCAATATTTAAATGATGTGCATGGTATAATTACTTTTTTATTTTTCTAGTTATTACTGCTGGTGTTGTGCATTTACTGGGCAATCTGATAGTCTATGTTCACACTGATTAATTGTCTGACTTAGAGAAACACATACGTGCTCATTAATTTCTAGTTCTATTGCCTATATGATAGAGATACTAATATGATTATTACATAGTAATTAGATAATGAAGGCAGACCATTTAGCAGTGACTGTGTGGCTCTTAAAATAAGAAATGAACCTCGTAGGCACAGGCGTCTGAACACTCAGTTCCCAGCTAATGGTGCCGTTTGGGGAAGCTGAAGAGCTGTGTGGTCTGGCTGGAGGAAGTATGTCACCGAGAAAAGGCCTTCAAGAGTGAAAATTCTTGAACTACTTTAAGTTCCCTGTCTCTGCCTTGTGCTTTCATTCAAGATGTGAGCTCTCAGCTCCCTGGTCCTGTCACTATGCCTGATATCTGCTGCCATGCTATCTCTGTCATCCTGAACTCAAATCCTCTGTAATCTTAAACCAAAAACAAACAAACCTCTCATTTTCTTTAGTTGCTTTTGTTCACAATGTTTTTTCACAACAACAGAAAAGTAAGTTATATAGTCTCTTAATATAGCATAAACGTTAGCTATGAATTTAACTATTAATAATTTTAATTTTAAGTGTATGTGTGTCTGTATGTGTCGTGCATAGGTGTGTAAATTCAGGCACATATGTATGGAGGTCAGAGGATGACTTTAAGGGGTGGTTCATCCATTCTAGCATGGGTTCAGAGGATGGAGCTCAGGTGCCATTTTTGTGTAGCAAGTGATTGTTCCCATGGAGGTATATCCCTGGCCCAAACTAGAATTGTGTGATTGAATTTATCCAGGCATTTCAGTCCCCTTAACATAGCAAAGACATTGAAACTTAATTAAGCTTTCTGTTTTATTGTGGGTGTAAAGTGATTATATTGTTCTCTGAACTGATTTTTTAAGGTTAAACTTAAGCAAAATTCTTAATTACATTAGGATCCTATTTCTTGTACTGGAGCCAAGAACCCACTGAGTCAGAAATACCCTAAGTGCTCTTTTAAATGAAGATCTTTGGGCACACTGTAGCGTGATTAAATTAGAGTATTATTCATGGTGCTGTACAGGAATCTACTTTCTCCCCTCCCCATGTCTCTTTGTGTGTATGTGTGTGTACATATATATAGGAGAGATATACATATATAAACACACATATGTGTGTGTATACACAGTATATATATATATATATATATATATATATATATATATATATAGAGAGAGAGAGAGAGAGAGAGAGAGAGAGAGAGAGAGAGAGAGAGAGAGAAAGAGAGAGAGTCTCACTATGGAGCCATGTTTAGCCTGGAACTCACTATTTAAACCAGGCTGGGCTGGAATTCACGTAGATCTGCCTGCCTCCTGAGTGCTGCCTCCACACCAGGTTAGGAAGCTGGAAGTTCAAAAGAATATCTGTAGTCGAAATTAGGCAAAATACCCTAAGATTCTTTGATTAAGGTTTCTTCAACTGAAAATTTTATAGACAATTAATTTTACATTATTAATCAAGGCTATATGAACATAAGCTATGGAGATACTTAAACACAAACAGCATATGTTTCCTGAAATTTGTGACCTACTGAGCAGAGTAAGAAAAGAGTGGGCTGAGTCTCAACATTGCTCGGTGGACTCTGATTTATGTTTGCTGGTGTGAATGGAAGTGACACAGGCTGGAACACGTCGTGAAGTTTTAATTTGGGGACTATCTGGGCACCTCTTGAGTCTGGGGTTACTCGGTCTCACTGACTGTGTTTTCATGAAGCATCACACCTGCTTTGTAGGCACGCTCTGTAGCAGTTCCCAGGTCCTCAGTCAGGACAGATGGAGATGCTGTTACCACCGCAGAGCCTACCATGTGTGTGCCATTAGTGTTCATGACATCCCTTCCTGGGAGATGCTGATGAGAGCTTCTGGTCTCTCACTTTGGTTTCCGTTCACATTAGCTGTGTCGTCTGTGGCTGAGGCCAAATCAGTGACAAAACATGACCCTTCTGCTTATCAAACTGAATTACCTTGAGTTTGCAGAAGTAATTCTGAAACTAGACTTTCAACATCTGTGACAATCAGAACATGTGTTTTGATGATCAAGATGTTAAAATGCCTAGCTATTGGTTGGTTTAATTCAATCTAAAGTAGATCAAAGTGCCTTTTCATTCTTCACTTACATTTTCAGTGATAAAGGTTATTTACTACAGGTGGAAGTTTTTGAATTCCATGTTAGGAATTTTGTGAAGTAAGACATTAAAAGCTATTATACAATAGTTTTTTTTTCTTTTTTTTTTTTTAGGAAAAAAATATGTGAAAGACAGAAAGCAACACATTTAAGGAAAAAATTGGCACTGTGTAGTTAAATAGTGTATAATTTCTGAGAAAAATATGGTTTTATGATATTTTGTTTGAGTTCTGACAAATTAAGCTGAAAGATCAGAGAAGCAGCCAGCTGCCAGAGACTTCTTACCTCTGCAAATCCTCAGGCTGAATGGGCCCCAAGTTCCTGTCTCCACCAGCCTTATATTCCTGTCTCCACCTCCCTAGTGCTGGGACTAAAGACACGAGATCCTAAGTGCTGGGATCAATGGTGTGAATCACCACCAACTGCCTCTGTTTCTCTTTTAGACTGGTTCAATTTCATGTAGCCCAGGGTGGCCTTGAACTCTTGATCTTTCTGCTTCCTTCTCCCAAGTACTGGGATTAAAGGTGTATGCCACCACTGCCTGGCCCCTGTGGTTAACTAGCGGTTAGCTTTGCCCTCTGATCTCCAGGCAAGTTTTATTTCTCAAAACACAAACAAAATATCATACAACAGTTTTACATGAAGGGCTATATTCTTGAAATGTCTCTTTCCTTTCCTCCATCCATGTATCATGTCAAGGGAACAAGGGACACATGTTAACACCACTCAGCTAAGGCCTCTATGGAGGGAACAGGCAAATATTGCAATCTGAAAGAAATCTGTCTTCCGGTACCCCCTCTAAACCATCTGTCCCTGAGGATGCTGGTGTTTCAGAGGAAAAATTGTGTTCCTAAATTATAACCTCTTCACCCTGGGGTGACCAGAGATGCTAGGGAGCACTGTAAAGGGAACAGGGATCCACATACTTTGGCTATCAGGAAACCTCCAGGTTAGTGTCACGGGGAGGAAAGAGGAGGCACTTGTCCAACTTCATACCACTGAACCTCAGCAGTAGTTTCTCTGCCTGTGATGTCACTAAGCCTGAAGGTTCATCCATGACCCCAGGCAGTTTCTGCTCACACAGCAACCTCTTCTACTACTGCAGGGCAGCTGAGCTGCGGATATTGCAAACATGTGGCCCAAGTCCTCCCTGTAGCTTTTAGAATAAATAGAGGTTTCAATAGGGTACCTTCTCCACACATGGCCCTTCATGGTGACCCATGTTGAGGTATTAAGTTATGCTTAAAAAATCTTAAAATGAAATTCCTTTTTAAACCTAGAAAATATGAATTCTCCCTACTTTTTGCCTCTATACAAGGCTAGGTATTGATTGACAGGAAAGTGAGGGAATTGGGAAAGTTGAGCAAGGCAGGGTTCCAAACATGAACTCAATGAGCCATTAACAGGTCCATGTTGGAAGGATAGTTGTATCTCAACCAATAACATTAGTTATTTCTGGTATATGGAAAGGGAGTGCTTCCAAGATCACTGTATTTTTTTTTTGAAATTCTAAAGAAACCTATCTCTAATTTCTAATGAGGTTTATGAACCCTAGCTTCTACCAGTTATTAACTGTATTTGACCTTGGGACAGGCAATTAACTTACCAATATTTGAGTTTCCTCAGCTGTAATATGCAAATTATAATATCTAACTTCACTATGGTTGTATGAAAAAAAATTCAAGCATGTTAAATGATTATGAAAATATTTGCTAGAGGCTAGCAAGATAGCTCAGTGGGAGGTAAAAACTGCTGCTGAGTCGGATGACCAGAGTTCGAGTCCCATAACCCACATGGTGAAAACATAAAGTTACTCCCACAACCTTGTCCTCTGTTAGCCACACATTAAAAACACCGTGCACACTTTCACACAGATACACAAATTAGAAACAAGTAACAAGGAATGCTTGTCATATAATAACTCCTGAACAATATTGACATCACTATAAATGACAGGGAATCATGTACAGTACCAAATATTTGCCCTTAAGATCACTATATTAGTACCTCCAATGAGAGATAGTCACACGGACAGTGTGTGTTCCCAAATCAGCCTGTGGTGAAGGGGGTGATGAAAAAACATTTGCCAAAGAAAAGGAATTCTATTATCAATCTCTGAGTTATCAATAAAAAGACAAGCGTAGAAAGAATGCCAGGGATCAATATGATTATTTTAGAAAGTTTATGAGTCATATACTGATCAAAATCATGGAAAATGGGGCCCATGAGATGGCACCACAGGTAAAGGCACTTGACACCAAGCCTGCTGACCAGAGTTGACCAGTGAGACCCACATAATGGATCCACAAATTGCTAACCTCACAGGCTTTCATGAATACACAGGCATGCCCGCATGTGCACATGCACACACATACACACACAATAACAAAAAATAAATAGAAAGAAACATGGGAAAAGAACTAGTGAGCTTATGGAATCACACCAGAAAGTTCTAAACAGTGGTTGTTATTCACAGCATAATCTAAACTTGCTTGTCACATTTCATGCAAACCATCTTGTTGATTGCATGGAATGGGACTGCCCATGTTAAAAATATGTTTTCTCAGAAGTCAAGTGTAAAGTAGACATCTGGGGGAAAAAAAGCACTGGAAGATGATTTATCAGGAAATACAATGATTGCCATTCCCTGGACAGTCCAAACCCAGAGACTGAGGACGATGCACACTGTTTCCTGAAACTAACCCAAGTAAGGGCTGGAGAGATGGCTAAACAGTTACAAGTTCTTGCTGCTCCAGCAGAAGATCCAAGTATGATTCCTACTACCCATATCAGGAAGCTCACCTGTACCTCCAGCTCCAGAGAGTCTAGCGCCCCCTTCTGGCAATCTTGGGTACCTGCACACACATGCAGCTATAATCACATGCATACACATAATTTAAAAATAATAACAAATATATCTTTTTAAATGTCTGAATACTCTAATATCTTGAAAACTCATTCCTATCCTGTTACAGACATAATTATATGGACCATGTGTTTATTATTCTTTACTGTGTTTTATATACATTGTTAATATTTAGGTATAGGAATTACTTCATTGGAATGGTGGCTATTCTCTTTAATAATCAGTTTTTTAGTTTTGGCAGGCTGCTTTAAAACCATAACTATGCTCTATTAAACAGCTTTGAGAGCTAAAATGTTGCTCTCTAGCCTGCTGAGTAAATATGAATTTCACAGTTAAATACATAAAATAATGATTACATCCAACGGTCATGAGGGACATGTTTTAGGAGTATACTAATTAAACTACATCCTTCAAACAACATGTTTCTACACTTACTAGCAATGAACCATATCTGATTGGTCATTAAGTAATTAGGAATGCTAATGTAAATAAAGTGTCATTCAAATGGGGCTCTCAGACTCGGGATGAATCATATATTTTGTCTTCTGGTCTGAACTATATACACATCAATCAACTAAAATAACCAGGGGGAAAGGCATGGAATGACAGGCTGAGAAAGATGGTTCTGTCACTTATGCTAAACAGAACATATTTTAAAGCAGTGTTTTAAAACTCTTATTGATGATATAAAACTACTCTAAAAAAAAAAGGTTTGGCTCATGATACTGTTTTTCTGTGACTGTAAGAATTCTCTCTCTCTCTCTCCTTCCCCCTCCCCCTTCCTCCCTTCCTCTCCCCCTCTTTCTTTCTGTATGTGTCTGTGTTCTCTATATTTCCTCACATTTGTGCCTGTGTATACATTTTCTATAAAATAAGAAAAATGATTCAAGAACATACAGTTATAAAGATAGTGAGAAATAGAGAATTAAATGGCAGTGGTCCAAGAGAAGACACAGATAGGAGTTAAAGATTAAAGATGAGAAAAAGCAAGAGATTGGGGGAAAGAGAAATATGGATAAATGAAGAAACCTTGAGGTTAGTAGAAGCCTCACAATAACTGGCTGAAACTGGGCACTTTCAAGGTGTTCTGAGGTCATTGAGAGTATAGATCAAAATTACTGAATAAAATTATTTAATATTTTTGAAATAGTAATAAGAAGACAAATTATAAAGATATTAACTAGCATAAAATGCTCCAACACTCAGGATTTCTCAAAAGCATGGCTTGGATTAAATGATTAGGAGAAAATTTCCTGCTAAATATTTATTAAAGGAGCTAATGAATGACTAAGCTGCTTAGATTTCATCATAAAGCCATCTACTTTTCCTAGAAAGGAGACATAACCCAAAGTGTATTTCATTGCCATTTTGTTGAATTTCCAGCCTTTTGAATAAAGCCCCCACCATCCCTGTGTATTAATATCATTTTTGTTAACAGAGATACAATTTATATTCAATAAAGTGTGTACATACCATATGTAAAGCGTGATAACATTGGCTGTAACGCATAGCTGTTGAAGGCCAGCCAAATCAGTGTATAGTACGTTTCTATAACACCAGAAAATTTAACATGCTTGTTGTATAAATGTCAATTGCTTCAAAGATAACCACCACAGTTTACACTTTGGAACTTCTTACAGATGGAAATACACACCACATTCTCCCCCGTCAGGCGTCCTTCAGTCAGCATAATGTTGATACCAGTTAACCATGTTTTCTAGATTCCATGCATTTACATAGGTTGTCACGCATGGACATCAGATGTTTATTTTGTAGTTTATTTTGTACATGCAATCTGTATTTGTCGTGTACATGTGTTAAAGTTAGTTCATTCTTATTTCTGCAGAGTGTTACAGTGCATTAATATTGTGACATTATTCTTCCTTGCTTTGAATGATAATTAGTTGTGTTCAGGTTTGGCAATTATGGACTTCCCATAAAAGTCTTATAGAGAACATGTTTAGTATTATTTCCTGTCTACATAGCTAAAGTTTTAGATTGGCTAGTACCTAGAATATATATGTGTAATGTGAATTGATGCTGCCAAACTGTGTTCTGAATGTCACTGTACTATGTCATATTTTTTAAAAGTAAACACAGTCTCCTTTCCACAGTAAACATTTCAATTTTATGCCTTGATGACTGATAGCAGCACTATTAATTCATATTTGTTTGTCTAATGATGTGGTTTGAATTTTCCTATGGATTTTGAGTTTCCTCTTTTTGAGAAAATACATTTTTGTGTTTAGTACAAAGAAATGATACTTTCTTTTAAAAAAAATCTTGACCTCTCTATTTATTAGTTTTTATCAATTTGACACAAATTATATATATATCGGGGAAGATGGAATCTCAATTAAGGAACTATCTCCATCAGATAATCCTGTGAGTATTTCTGTGGGGCCATTGTCTTGATAAATGATTGATATAGGAGGGCCTACCATCCTGTGAGCAGAGTCCCCCACCCCCACCCCCGAGCAGGTAGTGCTGGGTGGTATATGAAAGTAAGTTGTGTAAGCCATGGGGAGCAAGTCAGTAAGCATCTTTCCTCCATGGTTCCTGCTTCTGCTTGAATTCCTGTCCTGATGTTCCTTAAATAGATTATGTGTGATTGGGAAGTATAAGCTGTATAGAACCTCTCTTTCTCAAGTTTATCAAAACAGTATCAGGGAAAAAAAAAGCTAGAATAATGCTCATCATACTTCACACCCTAATATTTTAAAATTTATTTGAGATGGTTCACAAATATGAAAGTAGAGGTAAAAATAATATACTTGTAGAATAAATATCAACAAAATGTAGCTCTGTGCTAGTATCCCTTCTGTTACTGTGTTTTTTAAAAAAATGACACAGAAACTCAGGGGAGGAAAGTGTTTATTTAACTTTCATTAAGGGAAGTCAGGGCAGAAACTCAAGCAGGGACTTGAAGCAGAAAACAGGGGGGTAATACTCTTTGTTGACTTGCTCAGTGGTTCAAATTCAGCTAGCTTTCACATATAGCCCTAGACAACATACCCAGTGAGTAGTCAGCCACAGTAGGTTGAATCCTTCTTTATCAATTAACAATCAAGATAATATTTCACAGATATTTCCACTTGCAAACTTGATATGGAAAAATCCCTCAGTTGAAACTCCTTTCTTAAGTGAGTCTAGGCTGTGTTGAGTTGAGAGCTAGTGCTAACTAGGACATACTCAGAGGCCCATCTGCCTTGCACCTTGCTTCACTTTGGGAAGGAAAAACAATATGATCAAAATGTATAATCAGAAATTCTCTTTTCAGGTGTGATTTCTTCTTTTTGTTCTAGAGCTTTTGGGAGTCCTGTTAAGTTTCTAGTGTGAGATCTCTCTGGTTTTGTTTTGTTATGTAGGCACTTAAGGCTTTGAACTCACTTCTTAGACCCTAGTGCATGAGCAGGCCTTTTGGAGCCCAGTGCTTATAGTAGGTCACCTTACACAACCCTGATGCAGGGGAAGGGGCCTGGACCTGCCTCAACTGAATCTACCAGGCTCTGTTGACTCCTCATGGGAGGCCTTGCCTTGGTAGGAAAGGGGGGTGGGTTTGGGGGGAGTTTGGGGGCAGGAGAAGGGAGGAGAGGGAGATCAGTAGTTCATATGTAAAATGAATAGAAAATTTCTTAATAATAAAAAATAGAACCACTTTCATTGGCTTGGTCATGTGGTATGTTCATTTTCATTCAATTCTGAAAAGTCTCTAACTACTTTATTTCTGTCTTGACCCATTTTTCATTAAGTAGAGACTTGTTCAGTTTCTGAGATATTAAGCTTTCTGTTGTTTTTGTTGTTGTTTACATCCAGATTAATCTGTGGTGGTCTGATAGGATTCAGGGAGTTATTTTAATTCTCTTGTATCTGTTGAGACTTGCTTTATGTTCAAGTATGTGGTCAATTTTTGAGAAGGTCCCATGAAGTGCAGTGAACAGGATATATTCTTTTATGTTTGCATGAAAAGTTCTGTAAATATTGGTTAGGTCCATTTGGTTTATAATGTCTATTAGCTCTAATGTTTCTCTGTTTAGTTTTTGTCTGATTGACTTGTCTGTTGGAGAGAGTGAGGTATTGAAGTCTCCCACAATCTGTGTGAGAACCAATATGTGATTTAAGCTGTAGTGGTGTTTCCTTTACAAACTTGGCTGCCCTTGTTTTTGATGAATAGATGTTAATAATTGAAATGTCATCTTGGCCGAGTTTTCTTTTGATGAATATGTAGTGTCCTTCTCTATCTCTTATGATTAGTTTTGAAGTCTATTTTGTTAAGTACTAAAATGGCTGCAACAGCTCCATTTGCTTAGGTTATCTTTTTTCAAAACTTTACCCTGAGATATTATCTATCTTTGATACTAAGGTGTGTTTCTTGGATGTTTTTGATGCTAAGGTGTGTTTCTGGATGAAGCAGGATGGCTCTTGTTTTCATATCAATTCTATTAGTCTGTGTCTTTTTGTTGGGGAATTGAGAGCATCGATCTTGGCAGATATCAATGACCAATGATTGCTGATTCTTGTTATTTTGTTGTCAGTGGAGGTTGCAAGTGAAAGTGTGTGTGTGTGTGTGTGTGTGTGTGTGTGTGTGTGTGTGTGTGTGTGCACATGAATGGACTTGCACACATACACATGCATGCTTCCATTCCTTTGAATTTGCTGGTCTGAGATTATTTATTCCCTGTGCTTTCATGGGATTGCTTAACTTCCTTTGGTTGGAGTTTTCCCTCTAGCACCTTCTGTAGGGCTGGACTCGTAGATCAACATTGTTTGAATTTGGCTTTATCATGGCATATCTACTTTTCTCTACCTATGATGATTGAAAGTTCTGCTGGGTGTAGTAGTTTGTGCTGGCATCTATGGGCTCTTGAAGTTTGCAGCATATCAGTCCAGGCCCTTCAAACAAAAATTGGGAGGCATTTGAGGGGTGGTATGGAAACCTAGAACAGTTGTAACCTCCTAAAATTTATGAAGGTGATACTAATTAAGTCTCCAAATAATGAGAAATACAATGTGACAACTAGTTATCTCTTGTCACCAAGGGAAACTTTCAGTACTGGGACCATGTTACATCCAATTGAGTTGTTGGCCATAGGGATCACATGGAAATTCCCACACAACCTAGTCTGTTGCAAGACAATAGGTTGCTCTCCACAAACTGACAGCAAAGCCCCATTGCTGAAGACAAAATCCACAGAACTCGTTGAACATGGAGAGGTTGAGCTGGTGCCCACATAGAAATTTTACCACCATTTTCTTTTGTTTATGACATGGGAAGTTAGCAAAAGACAAATGTAAACACCAACCTACCCACAAAAATTTTGATCTATGATCTGTCCTTCCTGCAAAATAAGCTAGGGAAATGTTGGCACAAAGCTTGTGTAAATAATCCATCAATGTCTGATTTGCCTTAAGGCCCACACCAGTCCAGTCCACTCCACAAGATGGAACCCATACCTGACACTGCTTGGGTGACCAAGAACTGGAGACAGAGGGTAAAATCAGATACTACTGCTCTAAAAAATAAAATAAAATAAAATTACTCCTAATGATATCCTGCTATATTCATAGATGGGTATTTTTCTCAGTCATCATCAGAGAAGATTAGTCCTGTAGCAGATGGAAAAATTATAGATACTCATAGCCAGGCATTTTTCAGAGAGAGGGGCACAGGGCTGGAACACACTACTCTAAAAGGGATGTCTCCATTAAATCCCACCCTCATGGCTCAGGGAATCTTGAAAAAGAAAAGGCACAAGGAGTTTGGGAACCAGGGAGGATGGAGGCCACCAGTTTAAAAGGCCCTCTGAATCAACAGAGATTGAAGCAGTAAGCCCATGGCCTACACAGGTCTGTACCAGGTCCTTAGTACATGTATTATGCTTTCAAATTAGTATTTTTATGCCATTCTTGAATATGTGCGTGAGCAGGTCTCTGAAGCTTGTGCCTTTTCTTGGCTCTTTGTTCAACTTTGATTTGATGGTTTTTGTTTTAGCTTATTGTACTTTATTTTGCTATGTTTTGTCTCTATTTCTTAGAAGCCTGTTCTTTAGCTAATGAGAGACAGAAAGGGAGTGGATCCAGATGGGAGAGGAGGTAGGAAGGAACTAGGATAAGCAGGGGAGTGGCTGTAATAAAGATATATTGTATGAAAAAAGAATCTATTTTTAGAAGAGAGGAGAAAAATAAATTCTCAAAAAGTAAATGAAACCCTAAAAAGAAAAGGATTTATTTAGTTATAGATTAAAATATAGTAGCAAGATATATTAAAAGTGTTTTGATTAAAAATATTAAGAATTTTGAATAAAATAAAATGTCTTTAACTTGATAAAGAGCTTCTATAAAGAAAATCCACAGCTAATATCAATAAATTGGGAAAAGAATGAAGTATTTCCTCTAAAGTCAACCAGAAGACAAACGTCCACTCTTGCCACTTTTTTACAGTGACTATAGTTTCATGGTGAAAAATTATGTAAGAAAAGAAATAAAACCCTCTCAGATAGAACTCTCTCTTTGCCGTGGTTTCAAATTTCATGTATAGAACATCTTTAACATTCCTTCAAATACCATTATAACTCATAAATATTATCAGCATAAAATAATTATAAATAGACACCTTAACAATGAAGAATCCAAGAGTAAAACTAAACCTGTTCCACTTAGTTACACAAAACATAAGATGAAAATAATTTTATGAAAGAGTATACACAGATTTTCACCTCAAAAACTATAAAACACAGCTGAAAGGGACTGAAGAAGTTCTATGTACGTAAGAAGATGCGCCCCAGGCTCTGGTGCTGAATGGCTTAATACCATGAAGGTGATTGAGCTGCTCAGACTAGTCTGCAGGGACTCAATATCCCTGGCCAGTTGATCCTAAACTCATACAGCACTTTAAAGTGTCTAAAATTGCCAAAGTATCCTGAAGTGTAATGTTGAGATTTCCTTACTTGAAAATGCACAATAAATCTATCTCTTTGTAGAAAATAAATGAGATTTTTCTATTCTAGAAGAAAATTAGGATATCTATATAGATACATAGATATATAGATATAGGTATACATATATGTAGATAGATATAGATATAGATATAGATAGATAGATATAGATATAGATAGATATAGATACAGATATAGATAGAAATATATATTTGTCCTCTTGGGAATGGCTAGACATTCAGAGAACTGAATCCACACCATTCACTACAGAGAAAATAAAATCAGATAAAAATCAGATAGAATGCTCCTGGCACTCAGGAAACTGAAACTGGGAACTAAACAGGGATGATTGAGTTAGAAGATGCTTTAAGAGGGATTAGTAAAGGATGTATGATGGGGCTAGAAAGATGGCTCAGCAGTTAAGAGAGTTAGTGTGCCGACTGTTCTTGGACAGGGCTGGCTGGAGTCACCTCCCACTAGCAGAAGGAGAGACTCACAACTGCCTGTAATCTGATACCCTCTTACAGCCTGTATTCACATGCAAGCACACTCTGTCTTAGTTATGTTCTAGTGCTTCAATAACACACTTACAGAAAATGGA
Organism: Peromyscus maniculatus bairdii; assembly: GCF_049852395.1. Classification (NCBI taxonomy): domain Eukaryota; kingdom Metazoa; phylum Chordata; class Mammalia; order Rodentia; family Cricetidae; genus Peromyscus; species Peromyscus maniculatus. The sequence continues at coordinate 34,878,541 of NC_134872.1, forward strand.
GTTTATTGGAGGCTTACAGTTTCAGAGGGTTAGAATCCATGACCACCACAACATGGAGCCTGGCAGCAGGCAGGTAGGCATGGAGTTGGAACAGTAGCTGAGAGATCTATCTTAAGATACAACCACAGAGGCAGAGAGAACTAACTGGGAATGATGTGAGATAAAGAGACACACTGCCTCCCACAAGACTGCACTTTCTAATTCTTTCCAAATAGTTCTACCAACTGGGGACCAAGTATTCAAACATATAAGCCTATGGTAATCATATTCCCATTCAAATCAACACACACACACACACACACACACACACACACACACACACACACATTAAATGAATCTTTAAAACTTAAAAAAAAAACCCTAAGTGATATTAAAGTAAAGAGAGTGAATATTATAGTGGAAAGATTTAAGTAGAAATAGAATTGTGGAATAAGGGAAACAAATATGCAGATACAGCCATAAAAGTTGTTTGAAAAGCCCAGAAGGAAACCTGCACTTTGCAAGCTAGTTAATAAGTATAAGTTCACAAAAAAGTTAGAAGATAGGTAGCTTGCAAGGCTGGATAATGCTATTTTAAAACCTAGGGGCTATTAAACAAAACTCCCAGTGTTAGACTTATTGGCCATAGAAGTCCCAGAGGACCCCAAAACAACACAGGTTCTGGCCAGTCGTCTTGGTTGCCCACCAAACCTAGTGGTAAGAGCCTATTGCTAAAGATGACATCCATGTTTGTTGCAAGATGTAGAGAAATCAAACTGGAGCTGAGCTGGAATGATAGCATCTCTAGATAGCAGTCCTAGTCACAGAACGATCTATGCAGGCTGCTCAGGGGAATAAAAAACATACTAATGGTCTTAGCCAGCTGGAAACACCATAAACTGCAACTCTCATCTACTAGACAAGATGTAACAACTATTGCAATAGTAGTACGACTGTTTTGGGGGTAACCAACAAGACTGATTAGTTTCCAAGTCTATTCCACGGGAGGAAAGTCATGCCTGATACTGTAAGCCCAGAGAAAAACTCAAGGCTGAGGGTCTTAGGCTGTAGCATGAAACTTGATGTTGTGTAGCCAAAATGACATGGACACGTAATGTCTTCTCAATATTTAACAAGTTTATAAGCATTTATATCAGAGAAGTTTCTACTTGTAATAAATGACAGTTAATGCAGAGACTATGGCTGCTTTAGGTATTGAAGATAATGAAAGTTGAGTATTCAACCCTAAATAGAACATTTGTACTACCCTCTAAGGCTCAGAGAACATCAAGGAAGAGGGAACAGAAAGGCTGTAAGTGCCAAATGATAGGGCAAAAAACTGCAAAATGCCATTTACTTGGGCATCTCACAGCATTGCTATCATGATCACATAGCAGCTGAGGTTGCCTTCACTGGGCTGCCACAAAACTAGGAAGAGATCCTAGAGTCTGACTCGTCGCTCCTGAACTATTGATTGCTGGAAGATTCTGGGGCTTACCACCTCCCATGGACAGTTCTGAACCTTTGGTTCCTCAGCCCTGCGAAGTAAGTGAGTCATAAACAAGATTATAACATGAGGAAAAGTGGTGGGGGACAAGGGGGTGGGGAGATAGGAGAGCGGAGAGTGTGGATGTGAAAGTGTTCACTGGGAACTAATATACAAGGAGGAAATCAGCAAAAACAAATTTAACAAAAAATGCAATAAAATCCAGGTGGCTGTACAAGTTTGCACTCCTGCCAGCAATGGAGGAGGGATCCACTTCCTCCCCATCCTCACCAGCATGTGCTGTCATTTGTGGTTTTGATCTTAGCCATTCTGAGAGGTGTAAGATGGAATCTCAGAGTCACTTGGATTTGCATTTCCCCTATGGTTAAGGATGATTAAACATGTCTTTAAGTGCTTGTAGGCCATTTGAGATTCCTCTGTTGAGAATTCTCTGTTTAGATCCATATCCCATTTTTAATTAGATTATTTGGTTTGTTGATGTCCAGTTTGTTGAGTTCTTTATATATTTTAGAAAATAGCCCTCTGCAAATTTGCACAGCCACTTTGGAAATCAATATGGTGGTTTCTCAGATAATTGGGAATCAATCTACCTCAAGACCCAGTGGTACTAGTCCTGGGCATATATCCAAAGGGTGTTCCACCCTTCCACAAGAACACTTGCACAACTATGTTTATAGCAGCTTAATTTGTAATAGACAGAACCTGGAAACAACCTAGATGCCCCTCAACCAAAGAATGGTACATTTACACAATGCAGTATTACTGAGCTGTTAAAAGCAACGACATCAGGAAATTTGAAGGCAAATGGAAGGGATTAGAAAAGGTCATCCTAGTTTTTCTTATATTATTTCTAAACTTGTATGGTATTTTAATTATGATCTAACAAATAAAGCTTGCCTGAAAATCAGAAGAAGGAGCTAGCCACTAGTTAGCCATAGAGGTCTAGAGGTCTGTACAGACAGACTGAAAGTGATAGAGGTAGGCAGAGAGCAGAAGCAATAAGACAGGGTGGAAACAGGAACTCGCTCTCTTTTGGCGGATGATGTCCTAGCAGTAAGAACTAGTGACTTGCTGCTCTACCTCTCTAACCTTTCAGCTTTTACCACCTCCCCCTGAAGAAAATGTCATCCTGAGTGAGTTAACCCAGATCCAGAAAGACAAACGTGGTATGTGCTCACTTATAAGTGGATATTAGCTGTAAAGTAAAGGATAACCAGGCTACAACCCACAGAACTAGAGAAGCTAAGTAACAAGGAAGGCTCAAAGGTGGGGGGATGCATTCATCTCTTTCAGAAGAGGAAATAGACTAGATATTGCAGGGGTAATGGAGGCAGGTAGGGATGGGAATAGAAGAGATCAAGTGGAAGGAGGATTGATGGAGAGAGTACTGGGAGCAACAACAGGAATGGGGGCATCTTGGAGATGAGCTAGAAACCTAGTGCAATGGAAACTCCCAGGAATCATAGGAGAGTGACCCCAGATAAGACTCCTAAGCCAGGCGGTGGTGGCGAACGCCTTTAATCCCAGCACTCTGGAGGCAGAGGCAAACAGATCTCTGTGAGTTCCAGGCCAGCCTGGGCTACAGAGTGAGTTCCAGGACAGGTGCCAAAGCTACACAGAAAGACCCTGTCTCCAAAAAAAAAAAAAAAAAAAAAAAAAAGACTCCTAGTAATGGGGGATGCAGAACCTGAATGCACCAATCCAGCTATAAAACCTCTGACCTACAATTTGCTCTTTTTACAAGATGCACTGGGGTAAAGTGGCACAGAAATTATGGAGTGGCCAACCAGTGAATGGTCCACTTTGAAACCCATGCCATGAGTGGGACCCCATCCCTGACACTACCTAGAGGTCCAGGAACCATACGTGAATATACATTGAATGAATATACATTGAGTTTCAATTACTATTTAATGGAGTTATCAAAAATATTACTGAGTATAAAATTATCAAGATGTGATAATTCAAAAGCTTATCAAGATATTCTGTGTTAATTCCAAAGGAATAAATGCAGTGTGGAATGTCTATCTTACTATAACATGATACCTTATAGAGTCATGCTTATGGAAAGGAACCCTTCAAATAAGCCCTACACTCTCAGAATTCTATGTCTCATTAGTAAGCCCCACCTCATCAGTTTGCAGTAAATTAAAGTTGCTTCCCTTTCTTGCCACCTAGGAAATAGTTTTATACTGCAACTTTTCTTTGTTCTTTTTTGTACAAGCAAGAGAGCTCTAAGTTCTGTGGAAGGAGGGACAGCATGAACACTATCATGCTCCATGTGCAAGAAAGTAACCGGAAATGAATTATGAAGAACAATGTCCTTGTTTAACATAAGCATCTGTAATTCTTAATTTGAGAAGTTAATCCATTGTTTTGTCTTATAAACAAATCAGAGTGTTCTGCACTTGGATTGTCAAATACTACACTACTCTAATGACAGTATGAACTATCACAGAGACCATGGCAAGCTTTTTAATAAACACACAGCATATTTACCTGCTTCTTTTTATTATCTTCCTGGTTGTGCTGGGCTCTAAGCACAACAGTTCTACAAGGAGCTGCCAAAAACTAGTAATATTTTTGTGTTTAAATAACAAATTGCACCTTTCTAAAAAGAAAAGTTTAACATTGACTCTAATTAGCATGTTGCACTTTACAGTGAATATTCTATGAGGAAGATCTGAAATCCATGGGTAATAATTACATATAACCAGACCTTTCCTTTTATGGAATGCATTTGTAAAAGTTATCTAGAAATCGGGACTGGAGATATGGCCCAGAGGTTAAGAGCAATGCTTGTTCTTCCAAAGGTCCTGAGTTCAATTCCCAGCAACCACATGGTGGCTCACAACCATCTGTAATGAGATCTGGTGCCCTCTTCTGGCCTGCAGGGATATGTGCAGACAGAACACTGTATACATAATAAATAAATAAATCTTTAAAAAAAAAAGTTATCTAGAAAATGTCAAGAGTAAAGTTGCAAGGCAGTTCTGAAATCAGAAGACAAAAGTAGGAAAATGGTTTGTACATCATTGCCTAGGTGAATTTGTTCTCTTTATTGAATATATTTAATGAAACTAAATGTAATATTTGTGTTGCATAATTGAATCATATAGTATTTCTTAGTAAAGATAATTAAACATTTTGAAAAGTGGATGCTGAAGAGATGGCTCAGTGGTACGAACACGGCCAGGCTCTTGAAAAAAGACCCAACTTTGGTTCCCAGCACCCACATCAAGTAGATGACTATTGCTGTAACTCCAGAGTCAAGGGATCCGATGCTCTCTTCTGGCCTCTGCTGACACTGCACTCATGTTCACAAGCTTGTCTGCCTTGTGTACAAGTGTGTGCACATACACACGTGCATGTGCACACACACACATACACATACACATAATTTAAACTTTTTAAATTCTCAAAAGATATGTTAAAATCCCTCCTTACCATGGCTTCCAAGAGAAATGAAGATTCCAGAACTGTGGCCAGAAAATCTAGCTCTTTCCCTAAATAACTTTTAATAAAATTTCAAGTAATTAAAGTAAAATGAATGATCAAGTTAAAGCTTCACACTTGAATCTTTATCTCACAACCTTAAAGCCAATTTTCTTGTGATTCTATCTTTCATCATATTAATCAGTTTTATTTATTCAAATTCAGAGAATAATTGGAAACAATTTCAGTAAGACTAAGGAAAGGGTTCGATGGATATTCAATGCAGTAATTTATATTTAGAGTCTAAACTTTAAAAAAAAATGTGTGATACACATAAAAGTCATGAGACTGCAGAAGACTTGCCCATGTTGTAACAAATGCTCAGCAGATATTTGAAGGGAGCTGGGACGATGACTTTAAGTCCTTTTCCAACTTGCCGTCTAAAGTCTGAGTTTTACTTGTGGAATAAGAATTGCCTGGGAAAACATGCACAGATTGTACTGAGAGAAAAGAATTCCTAGGACTAGTTTTCTACCAAGAACAACTTCAGTATATTATATTTATATTTTAGTCTGAGTCCATAATAGATGAAAAGCAGGCCTTTCATCCAGTAAATGACATCACAGCTCCCCTGCTGTAGGGCTTACTCAAGACATTCCAATAGAGACATAATCCCTTTTGTCCCTCTGAAATTAAAATGAATCATACGTAAAAATAGAGCTGGCTGAGAGGGTCTATGTAGCTATTATGATGATTATGCTTTGTAGAACTGTATGCTGGGCTCTGCAATAGGTAAATTGTGCTAAATAAAGAATAGCATTGGTCCTCTCGATAATTACATTCTGCAAAATGCCTACTTGCGAGGGAGTAGATGGAGTGAGAAGAGATTTAGATTCATATTAAAAATTCTTGAATAGAGTGCAAAGTTTAAAACGGTACCATCGATTAAAAGCCCATTCATAAGGGATATTAGAAAAATAAAAAGCACAAGTAAGTGAGGCAGATGTTGGCAATTGGCGTCAGCCACAAGGCTCTTCGACCTTAACCAAATTCAAAAGGCAGATGGCAGAAGCCTCAACAAAACAGAAGTAATTCTCCAAGATCAGGAGCGTTTCTATGCAAAGCGGTTACCATTCTTCTGACAAAGGACAACTCCCCTCACCACTTCACATGCATTTTAAAATATTTAGAGTAGATTTTCATTTTTATCACGGGTTGTTAACTCAGAAATATGTAAGGTCATGGGAAAATCTGTTAGGAACTTCAGAAGATTCCTGAGCTATGAATGATCCAAACAGAAACTTCTTGACTCCTGTTTATTCACTTTTAAAAGAAATCTATCAGGTTAGACAAACATTACAGCAGTCTCCCATCCTTCAGTCTTCTCTCCTCTTCTTCAGAAGAAGCAGCCACGTTTGACAAAAGCATGTTCTCCTAGAAGCCGATGGCTGGCCACAGTATCCTGTAAGGGGAAGTGTAGTTTATAAACTGGAATTCCAGATCGTCCTTTTAAAGATGGTTCTTGTCACTTCTCCCACCTTTCCCCAAAGATCCTTTCCTTGTTAGAGTCTTTCTCATTGTTAGGGACTTTTTTTTTCCACTTGGGAGCTCTAGATTTGGTTAGAACTACATTAGCTCAGCTATTGTCACATTGAACAAAGACAAGCTCTGTACTTGATGGAAAGTTGTTTATTAGAAATGCTAAATGAAGGACAACAGAAGTGTGCAGGTAGTATCAGTCAAAGCATAATTCACAAATAGAAGTAATATTATTTATTTATAAAATAATATATAATATACTACCTTAAATTGTCCACTATATGATTGTTATACCATTATCATACAATATAACATTATTATAATTGAAAAATATGACACATTGTATAATTACATAATGTATGTTATTCAATATAAGGTCATAACATAGATGTGTTTTATGTACAGTAACATATTTATCAACCACTAGTTATTTATTCATCCTTTCCTAATTTAAATTATCAAAATAATATACTTCTCCTGAGTAAGTTGTTAATTTGTGTCTTTCAATTAATTTTATCACTTTGCTTACTTAGTAACTTTAGTATATTTTCTCATTAGTATTTATTTATTAGTACTTTTTATTAGTTTTCCTTGCAATTCATAGCATCATACCAATGGCTCTATGCTCTTTTCTGATATTGGTAAGTTAAGTCTTCCAAATTTCTTTGGTTAGTTTTGTGGTTGTGAAATGCAGTGTCTCCCCCAAATTCTCATGCGATCAATCTTGGTACCAAAGGGAGGTTCTTGAAATTTTAGGAGGTAGACCTGGGTTGCTAGAAGTACAGTTAAGGGGGCATATTCTCAGGGGTCTTACCATCTCTATCTCTCTGAGTTCTGTCTCCTATACACATATCACGTGGGTAGTCTTTGCTACATACTTACTCACTGCCAAGATGTCCCAGCCCACCACATACCTGGAGTCAACAAAGTAAAGAATGGACTAAAGCATCAGAAAACATGTGCTGAAATAAAGCTTCTCTTCAAAGACATTTATATCAGGTATTCAGTCACAGCAATGAAAAAAGTAACTAACCTAGTTATTGTGCCTCATGATCTATCAGTTTCAGTTTTTACAATCTTTCCCCAAACCTCTGCATTTAGTTTTGGTTGATTCTGTTGTTACTATTTATTTCTTCTATTCCATTGATTTATGTTCTGATTTTACTATTTCCTCTCCTTTGCTGGCTCCAGTATTATGTAGTTCTGTTTGCTGGCGATAATTGGATATAAGTCTTAACTCATAGGAAGGATTTTATGTCTGGTAAACCTGGCCAAAACCCCATGAGAGAGTTATCATAGACCCTAGAGGGGATCACATACTATTGTTTGCTAATTGGTCATGCTGCCAAACTCCCTTTAAATATCTATGTTTATACCTATAGGTTTGTGCTAGTCTCACCCTTGGGAAGACATGGAAGCTACTTTTTGCAGTAAGAAAGGGTTAATACAGAGACTCATGTTAGTCAGAGTGCCAAATGTGACTAATTCAGCATTCTCAGATATAGATAAGGCCCCTATATGAACCTGTCCACTGACAAGGCTCAGGTAACTTTGAGGAAGAGGTGTCGAAAAGATTGTAAGAGCAGGCAGATGGGGTAGGGGCCAGAGAAAGGCTGGCTTCTGGATATGGCACAGCTATTGCAAATTGATGTGGTTACCTACAAGACATCACAAGATCAAACCAATCAAAATTCCAGCACACTGAGGTAGAGATGATAAGGGAGAAATATGAGGTGGGGAGACAGCAGTGGATTTGATCAAAACACATTGTATCCATTTATGAAATTCTCAAACAATAAAAAGTATAAAAATTGTGGCTTTTGTGGAATATGCAAAAGTTATAACTTTTGAAATTATTATAGATCTTGAGTGTTACGCTCTATTTTGCCTTTCACAGTGTTTCTATGTTTGATACTCAATCTTTTTTTAAAAACTCTTTGGTCTGTAGTCATCAATGAACTGATTAAAAGCATTCTTCTTGGCTGCGCTTTTGACTCTCTCTCTCTCTCTTTTTTTTTTTTTTTTGGTTGTTTCTACTTGCCCCTTTACACAACCTACCTAATCTTACATTTTAAACTTTTAGTCATCTTTTCCATTTTAAACTCTTAGTCACCTTTATATTCCTATAAGATCTGTATTACATTTAATATTCTTCTGGTGCTTGTTTTTTTTTCTCTGCAAAGACAAGTTTCTTGTCCTTTTAACATGTTTATAAATTTTGTATTCACACTGAATGTGGTACTTTCACTATTATAAACTTTTGTCAATGAATGTATTATTTGAGAGGAACTGAAACTGATAGAATATAGGTGTATATTTTTAAAAGAGGATTTATTGGGTTGGTTGACATGACAGAAGGTTTCGTACTCCAACTACTACCATCTTCCCTTGAAGAGGCAAAGAACCAGGCAACTTCTCAGTTTAAGAATGTTTTAATTGGGGGTCACTATTGCTCTGATAAAACACCATGTAAAAGCAACTTTGGGAGGAAAGGGTTTATTTGGCTTATACTTCCACATCACTGTTCATCATTGAAGGAATTTAGGACAGGAATTCAAGCAGGACATGGACCTCAAGGCAGGACTGATACAGAGGGGTGCTGCTTACTGACTTGCTTCCTATGGTTTGCTCATCTTGCTTTTTCATAGAACCCAGGGTCACCAGCTCAGGGATGACATCACCCACAAACAATTAAGCCATCTCATATCAGTCAGTCACTAAACTGTATGTGAAAACACCATACAGACTTGCCTGTGTCCCAATCTTATGGAGACATTTTCTCAATTGAGATTCCCTCCTCTCAGATGATTCTATCTTTATACCAAGTTGACATAAAAATAGCCAGAACAAAGAATCTGGAGTCCTCAGACATCCCAATCCAGGGCTAGAGTCCTAGGAACTCCCTGGAGAGTCACTAGGGTTGATTTCACATTAAAATTCAAAAGCAGCTGAATGCAGAAGGGATACATCTTAACTTAGGAGGAAGCAGGGCTTTCACTCCCATATATGCTGACTTCCTCCAGGTTCCTCATCTGAGACATGCCTCTCCCAACCCATTGAATTGTGCCACCCATATTCAGAATGGAACTTTATCCTAAATCATCATCGCACAAGCCAATACTCTAACAATGCCCCAGTCACTCTACAATCCTAGCTATGTCTTACCCCACTTAAAATAGCAGACAAGACTAACTAGGTTGATAGTGTCAGGTTTTTATAATAATCTGTATAGGACATATGGTACATTTCAGATTTTCAGGAGCTTGAAGTGGAAGAGCCTTCTAGTGCCTCTGGTGCTCTTGTTCTCATGTCTTCAGACTTCTCTAAGAGCTCATTGCTTGGTAGACATCACATCTTGCAGTTCTTTGAACACTGTAGTAAGAAGTTCAAGGGATGGAAATATCAGTAATCAATGATTAAATCCATTTTCCTAGGCTTAATGGCCTTAGGTGAGGCAGAAAAGCTAGAAGAGGCTGGAGTCTGGGATTCTGGAATTAATGAGATAACAGTATTCATGGTATAGTCTGTCAATAAGGTCTTTATTAAACCAAACACTCTGGGAGTATATGCATTTCATAATGGTTTTTTTTTTTCCTGCCGCATGAAAAGATTATGAAAGCACTTTGCTTTTGTCTGTCCAGAATGGAAAGCTTATGAAGCTATGTCCTCTTTCTCTTTGTCTTTCTGAAACAGGAACCCCCAAAGGCTCTATTGCTGCCACAGTTCTGCCGGAAGCCTCTGGAATTTTTTTTTTTTTTTTTCAGAATTGGTCAGTGGTCTTCCTTTATTTATTTGTTTTTCAGATAAGCAGTTCATGGTTTATGCCTCTGAGTTCTGAATTTACTTCTCTGTGACTGGATTTTGGAGTGGCAGTTAACCTAAGTGCTCAGATGGATTCAAGAAATGTCACTGAAACCACTCTTGTTGGCTGACTTCACACCTTTAACCCCAGCACTTGGGAGGCAGAATTTGACGCCAGCTTGGTCTACAGAGGGAGTTCCAGAACAGTCAGAACTACCTAGTGAGACCCTGTCTTGAAATGATAAACAAAACAAGAAAAGACAAAAAAAAAAAAAAAAAAAAAAAAGAGGAAGAAGGAAGGGAGGGTGGGGAGAGGAGAGGAAGGAAGGGAGGGAGGAAAGGAGGGAGGGAGAGAGGGAGGGAGGGAGGGACGGAGGGAGGGAGGAAGAAAGGAAGGAAGGAAGGAAGAAAGAAAGAAAGAAAGAAAGAAAGAAAGAAAGAAAGAAAGAAAGAAAGAAAGAAAGAAAGAAAGAAAGAAAGGGGAAAAATAAGAGAAAAAAAACAAAAAAGAAATGTCACTGACTTTTATCTTTCTTTTTTGCCTCTCCTTCCTTGCTCTGTTCTTGCTGCAAAAGTAATAACTTCTAAGCTTTTTACAACATAGGCATTGGTGGGACGAGAGAGGTGGCTTAGCAGGAGTCATTTGCTGCTGTAGCAGAGCATGGCGGACCTGGTTTTAGTTCCCAGCAACCATATCACTGTCCTAGGAGAATCTGATGAGCTCCTTTGGCCTCCCTGAGTCCAGAGCACACAGATAGACATACACACAGGTGAAACACCCAGACATATCGCAGTGGTTTGAATGAGAATGGCCACCATGAGCTCATATTTTTGAATATGTGACCTCACATTGGTGGAACTGTTTGGACAGGATTAGGCAATGCGGGTTTGTTGGAGGCATGTCACTGATGATGGCTCCCTCTGCCTCCTGCTTGTGGATCGGATGTAAGCTACTGTTAGAGCTTCATGCCTGCCTGCCTGTCCCCATGCTCTCTGCCATGACAATCATGGACTCTAACCTCCTGGAACCATGAGCGCTCTAATTAAATGTTTGTTTTATAAGCTGCCTTGCTCATGGGGTTTTGTAACGGCAATAGAAAAGTAACTAAGATACACATGCATTAAATGGTTTTAAATTAAAAGCATAACCTAGGAGTTGGCAATCCTGACCAACTCCTTTCTATACATGTACCTTAGTGCAACTCTTCTCCTTGAATGGGAAGACACAGAGGAAGAATCTATATCCCTGTGGTGATAATTTATTTGTGCTGAAATGTTGTGATATTTTATTTGTGCTTTGATAAATAAAGCTTGCCTAGAGATCAGGGGGAAAGGCCAGCCATTTTAAGTAAACAAAGTCAGGCAACACACGCCCTTAATCTGATCACTTAGCAGGCAGGGTCTCTGTGTGTTCAAGGTCATACTAGGGAACAGAGCCAAGTGTGGTGACACATTCCTTTAATCCCAGGACCAACCATAGAGACCTGGAGGTCTGTATAGACAGGCAGTGACAAGCAAATGAGGTAGCTGGGCTAAGAGCCAATGAGAGGGCAGAAAAGCAAGGCATATAAAGGCATGGGTAGACAGGAAGTAGCTCGCATTTGGAAGCTGCAGAGCTGGTGAGGTAAGGTTGGCTGGTGGCTTTCCCTATTTCCCTGATCTCTAAGGCTTTCACCCCTTTATTTGGCTCTGTGTTTTTTATTTAATAAGAGCATTTAGAAACTTGTCTACATATCCTTCCAGAACAGAAAGTGTTTGGATATATTTTACTCTTCATGTCTATTGTATCTTTTGTGGTCAGATGAACTCCAGTACCATTTTAGCCCTTTCTTTTATGAAGTCTCATCCCTAAGTAAGAATCTGGTAGGGAAATAACAAAGTGACTGGATGTGGTCTTTGATGTCAGACAGTGGAATGCCCTGTTTTCACCAGGAGAGACATGTGGGTAAGAGAGAGAACAAGATTCAGTAAGTCTGGCATCTCTATGCTAAAACCAGGAGACACGTCAAACTTTTATCAACGTCTATCTATTCTGGGTAATGTGGATATTGTTTCAAAGACAATGGATCAAGCGATATCACACAACTGATAGTAACATCCAGAGTTCTTATGTTTTTGTAGGTCCTGGGGGATGGCCTGCTCTTGATTGAACATTATGCCTTCTTTGTAATAGAGTGGTGAAATATATTAGCAGACATTTGGGCTCTGCAGGAGCGTCTCCATGAAACTATGTAGGTCACATTTTGATCCAAATGTTAATTGACAGTGTTCTTTAATGTGCATTTTGGGGCTCAGGTAATAACAGTGAGGGAAACTCATTATCTGCTGGGCAAGAAGACTGCGTAGCATTGTGACATGCCGTCTGATGATGCTCACATGGGTTTCACAGAATCCAGGGAGCTTTGCCTGGGGATAAAACCGCCCTTTCACCAGCATGTGTAGGAGGAAGGTTTTAGCAGCCCATGGAAGTGCCCTCAGGCAGTGGGGTCCCTGTCACCTGCAAGCTGTGAAAAATACTTTTTTTTTTTAATTTTATTTCTCTAAGGACCTAAACCTTTCACTCCCACTTTGTCCACCAAGGAAAACGGATGCACATTATTCTCATGTCTCAGGTTTTAAAAGAGCTTTCTGTTTGGCAGACTTCCTTGTTCCCAGCTTAGTTTGTAGAACGTTCCCCATTGGAAGTCTGCAGCAAGCAGAGTCATCTGAATTCCTTCCTCAGGGTTTTGCCACCGTTCTGAGCCTACCAACAAAGTCCCCGCTAAGGCACGCATTCCAGCCGTTAATACCCTACTCTCCACAGTGCCACTTGGGTTTCAGTGATACAAATTAGTAATTTTCAAAATGGAAGAAAATGAATAAAAATGGCTAACACAAGAAATCATTTAAAATCATATGTTTGAATTGCTGTTTGTGAAAAGCAAACACTGCCTTTAACAAAAAGTATTTTAATGGACTATTGTGGAGCTTAAAGTCTTAAATTGTTTTTGTACATATTCAGTTGAACTAATTTTCTTGAGCACACCCTATTATGCCAAAGTTCTCCCGGAAGCTGGCTCAGAGGCATTCAAGTACATGAAGCTTTTTCAAGAGATTACTTCAAAAATACATTGGTAGAAAATTGGTGAAATAATACAAGGAGGAGTGAGGAGCCAATAACAAACTCATCAGGCAGCCAGTACTCATCTGGAGGTTTAGAGGCATGCTACCTAAGAGCGAACTATGTGGCTCAGTGGCTCCCTCTAATTAGAGGGCTATTTTTTCTTTCATTTTTATCTCACTTGCATATAGATTTAACGGATCTAGTTTTTATTTCAGAGTAGCAAGCATATTTTATTAAAAATGTTTTCATAAACTATATTTTGATCATGTTTTGCCCTCCCCAACTCTGCCCAGATGCTTTGGATCCCCCAATCACTCTCTCCAAAAGAAAGAAAGAAAGAAAGAAAGAAAGAAAGAAAGAGAGAGAGAGAGAGAGAGAGGGAGAGAGAGAGAGAGGGAGGGAGGGAGGGAGGAAGAAAGGGAGGAATAAAGAAAAGAATAGAAAAGAAACAAAACAAAAATAAAAATAAGAAAAATTAGGCAAAAGACCAGTAAGATAAAAAAAAAATTCCAAAATAAAACAAAACTAAACAAGAAGTCCACAAAGAATACCACAGATTTTGTTTTTTATTGGCCAAAAATTCTTAGGCATGGAGCTTTCCCTAGAGTATAGTTGATATACCCAGTGACACTCCATTGGAAAAAAAAAGGTTTTTATTTTGCCAACAGGTATCAGTTACAGGTAGCTTCTTGCTTAGAAGTGAGACCAGTTGTCCATTTTTTCTTCTCTGTTCTGGGACACCCATCTAGCTTGTACCTATGTAGTTCTTCTGCACGTCACTAGTCTCTTGAAGTTCACACATGCATCAGTTCTGTTGTGCTTGAAAGACCCTGTTCCCTTTGAGTCATCCATCACCTCTGGCTCTTATACTCTTTCCTGTGCCTCTTCTGCACAGATTTCTGAGCCTTAAAGGAAGGGGAATGATGAAGACATCCCATTTAGAACTGAGTGCTCCAACGTCTTTCATTCTCTGCATATTGTCCAGTTGTGGATCCCTGTGTCAATTCCTACCTACTGTAAGAATAAGTCTTTCTGATGTGTGTTGAGCAAGGAACTCACCTATGGATACAGGCCTATCACTGTTGTAGGTCACAGAGTTTGTACTTGAGTGATATTGATGACCACCCTTCTCGTTCTGTATATTGTAGAGTACCCTCCAGGACCAGGGTCAGCAGGGATGAAACCTCCAGTAGGCACCAGCCTGACTACTACTTGTTCAATGACTTGTGCTGTTTTCAGCAATAGGGCCTAACTACCAGGTTTTTTAGAGTGAGCAATAGCCTTGTCAATAACCTCTGATGTTTGGGTGTTTCAATGGGACCCTTTTGACCAACTACTCGACAATGTATAACCCATTCCTAGCACTTGAGGTGTTGCTTGGTGGCATAAGATGTTTAATTAGAGCATTGCTTCCCTTGTTATATGACTTCATTTAATTTGCTTTCATATTTGTATGTATTTTTGGAAGTTTCTGCAGTCGTAGGTTTCCATATAGTTCTTCAAACGGCCTTTAATGTTAGTTGTCCTTTCCTATATCACCCCCACACTTACTCATCTCTCCCATCTCCCTCCATTTTCAATCCTTCTATTTTAATTTCCCTTTAATCTCTCCTTAACACTATATTCTATTTCTCCTTCCTTGGGAGATCCTTTCCTCACCTGCAATCCCTTACTAAGTACCTAACCCGTGTGGTTATTCAAATTATAGCAAAGATATCAAAATCTTAAAAGATACCATCCACATGTGAAAGAAAACATACGATATGTGTTTTGGGGAGGTCTGGGTCACTTCACTCAATTATTTTTCTGAATCCAATCATTTAGGTTAAAAACTACATAATTTCATTTTTTCTTAACAACTGAGTAAGATTCCATGTCTAAATGTACCACAGTTTCTTCATCCATTCATCAGTTGATGGGTATTGATCTTGTCATGTGTAGTTTGCCTTCTGCAAATGGGTTTGTGAACCTGTGTAGTCAACAGAAAGCCCTCAATCAGCTGCTTGGTTTCCTAGGTTAGTGCCTCTCACGATATGGCTCTCCTAGACTATAAGACTACATCACCAGGGAACTTCTGAACAGTGGAAATTTCCCTAGTGTTCCCCTCTTTGGAAATTTTGCCCCATAGCTGAGTATTGTTCTGTGCTGATTGTTAAAGATTGTTATACAAATTGGCATTACAGCTATTATTTGGGGGTATGATTTTTGCCTTTTTATAATGTGAAGACTTTCTGGATCCTAGAGCAAAAAAAATTTTTTTTTTAAATTCACTGTAGACATGTGTGGTGACATATGCTTTTAATCCCAGAATTTGAGAGACAGAGACAGGCAGACCTCTATATATATAGCTACAAACATAGCTACAAATGACCAAAAACTGCATAGTAAGACCCTGTCTTTCAAATAAATAAGTAAATAAATAAATAAAAATAGCCAAACAATAACTACAAGTCTTTGAGTTATTTCCTAGAGAAAGAAATAGCTGAGATCAATTTATTTTAGCTATAAAAACTCTAAAAATATATTTGCATGTTTGGAAAAACATTTATGTAAACATTATTTTTTATTTTAGTGTTTTGAATGATCATAAAACAATATCATGCATTAGGCAACATGTAAAGAGCAGAAAGTTTTCTAATGTGCCAGAACAGTAGAGGAAAAGAACCATCTCCCCTCATCCCCTCAGGCTGTTAATTCTACTTGGGGGAGGGGGAAGATTCTCATGATGACTCACCCACCTCCCAAAAGCCTTACATCTTAATGCTATACTAAGGGTTGTATTTTAACACAGACTTTGGAGGGGACTACATTATTCAAAGTATAACAACTTTGCCATACAGAATTTTGGTATTAAATTCTAGGGTAAAAAAGCTTTTCACTTATAAAAATCGAACAGTATTTTACTTTCTCTCAAGGCATGCAATATCTATGGAGAAATCCAAAATCCTCATGGTTCTGCAAATCTTCTGTTCTGAAATTGAGCAATGTTGTTGATCTCTATCCCCAGGCTTATATTTTATTTTTTATTTTACATTAATGGATGCTTTGCCTGAATAAATTCTTTATGACACATGTATGTCTGGTGCTTCTGCAGACCAGAAGAGGGAGGTAGATCTCCTAGAACTAGAATCACAGATGTTTGTGAGCTTCGGTACAGGTGCCGGGAACTGAACATGGGACCTCCGCATAAGCAGTCACTGCTCTTATATGTCAAGTCATCTTTACCCCCTACCCTGAGACTTCTAAATAAAGAGTTTCAGACCCTTTGGTAACAACATTCATGATTTTTAGCATGGCCAAATACTCCTGTTTTCATTTTCTTTCATCTGCATTTGATGAGATTCCATTTCAACAGTGCATTAACATACCTCAGTTATGTTCTAAGTTCATGTTTGATGTTACTTTAATTCATTTTGAATTTTGTCCTCACGTATGAAGATATTCATTTATATTCCAATCTTGGTTTTGATTTTTCTTATTTCAGTTATTATTATCTTGGTGCAGGTGTATTTTTATTGTTATTGTCTATATTTCTTGGCAACTAATTTAATGGATGACAAATCTCTTTGAATGTTCTGATTTTCATGAACATATTATTATTCAGGATACTTACTTGACCTTCTCTTGTGTTTTTATATTTGTCTCTATTTATCTTTGTTTAAGATATGACTTTTTGCCATTGTTTTTATTTTCTGTATAAAGCAAATCTTTTAAATCTCAATTACAAAATAAAGTATGAGTCCTTAGTAAACTAATTAGAATCTTCAGGTATGTAGGTGGGATTTTTATAAAGTGATTGTTTACCTAGGTCACAGTCCTCTAAACAAATCCAGGTCTTCATCCCATGTAAAAATGTTACTCTATTTGGAAAAGTATACTTTACAGATGTGACTGAGTCAAGCATCCACCAAACAGAGAATACTTTAATTATCCAAATATATCTAATATATTCATAAATGTTTTTAAGCAGAGGGAGGCTGGAGTTCCTAGAACAGATGTGTTGTATGATATTTTGTGTTCTGACAAAGCTCACCTGGAGATCAGAGACTGGAGATAGCCACTAGTTAACTTTAGAGTCCAGGCAGTGGTGGCACATACCTTTAATCCCAGTACTTGGAATGAAGAAGTAGGAATATCAGGAATACCCTGGACTACATGAGATTGAACCAGTCTAAAAGACAAATAGAGCCAGGCAGTGGTGGCATATGCCTCTAATCCTAGCACTTGGAAGGTGGAGATAGGAATATACTGTAGAAAGAGACAGAATCTCACCCATTTAGTCTGAGGATTCATAGAGGCAGGACGCTCCCATTAGGTCTGAGATGTCATAGAGGTAAGAAGTTTCTGGTGGCTGGCTGCTCTGCTTCTGTGATCCTTCAGCTTTCTCATTGACATCTGACTCTGGGTTTTTATTGTTAAGACTAATTAGGATCGCACTTCACAAGAGCTTGGATATAGGCTTTGAAGACAGAGGACAGTGACTAAGAACAAAGGGCAGCATATAAGAACTAGAAAGGGCTTCCAAAAAAGTATAGCCCCATAAACCCATTTCCTGCTCTAACTCCTGACACAGAAAATAACTGGTTCATACACTTTTAACTTGTTAAATTTAAAGTTACTTGGTACAAGGCCATGGGAATGAATGCAGTAATCATTTGAAATACCCAGGAAACATCCTTGTTCAACACACGCAGCATCATAATAGGTAGATGTGGAGGGCTAATTCTTCAGACACTACTATGAATAGTAGTATGAATTTATTTCTCAATGTGGTTATTAATTGTCTCACTTGTAATGTATACAGTAATGGTCACACACATTTGGTCACATTTTTCAATGATTGAAAATAAGTAATTAGTCTAGGTCTCCTGTCAAATTGTGATATATTATAAAACATTATATTTGAAGAGTCTAATGTATGTACCTAGCATTTAAGGAATCCACAGCGTGTGTGTGTATGTGTGTGTGTGTGTGTGTGTGTGTGTGTGTGTGTGTGTATAAATTATGTATGTACTTACATATGTGTATCTATACATATGGTGGAAGAAAGCAACATTTGTCCTTCACTAATCCCTGCTTTGCATCCAGATCTTCACAGAGCTGAAACTTTTTAAAAAGAAGATTATACTTTTGTTTTCTAATTGAGTTCTTCTCAAGCTTTGCCAAAGGGTAGGATCACCAGCCAGGATGTTTTAAACCCTGTCAATGGCCAGGTCACACAAAAAAGATAATAAACAAGAAATTCCAGGAATAAGAATCCAGGGCGAGGGAGGCATGATTAAATATGTCTCCAGAATTTTCTTTTTGGGGGACAGACTCAGCAGCATCTACCTCTTTTCCTAAAGACTTGATGACAGACCCAAGTTGCATTCCACCAACATTGGCCCCGGAGAACCAATGAGTTCATGAAGCTTTCTTACAGAGCAATGGGTGAGAGTTTACTAACAGGAGTGTGTGTGATCCCAAAGTAGCCACATGGGCAAGTCTCTGCTCAGCTATGATGGATGATGGCCTTCCCATAGTTCACAGTCATGGAGATGGAGACCCCTTCCCCTAGTCATTCCCAGTCTAGATACGCTTTCTCCTCCCTGAGGCCCTGAGACCACATGCAATTAGGGCAGGATTACATACACTCCTTTTGGAGACTGGCCGGATACTCAGCAGAGGGTCAAGTGACCCTCTTCTGTGACAAAACATCAAAGTAAAAAAGCTCAGCTGCGTGATCTTTAGTAAGCAGAATCAGATGGTCTTATGGAATGGGGGTTGTTCTGCTTGTAGGACAATGCTATATAACAAACAAAATGATGGACTAGAAATGAGTGTAATGTAGAAAGTTTCCCTATATCAACAATACTAGGAATTTCTAGAATAAAGTGGCATCAATGTGAGGAGCTACTTAAACTGACCTGAACCTTTACACGAGAAATAAAGCTTTAAAAGTTCAGCATAATGGTGGACATTGTTTTTTATACTGTTTTGGAATTCTCAAGGACTCTTTTGAATATGACCTGTCCACATGCTTCATGTCTACTGAAAATGGTCCTTGCTCATGGAGTTGCCCTCAGCTCATGGGTACCCTGTATCTCTTGCCTGCAGAGACAGTGCCTGTGAGTACACAGGATGACAGGATGCTTGTTAGGAGCTCTCTGAAAGTCTGGTTGGATACAGGAGGAGTGGAGAAACGTGAAAGACGTACACATGGAAAATAGACTCAGTTCCAGTGAGAAAGCCTGTGGGGGTTTGCCTTGTCCTCAGGGCTTGACAAATACTTGAAGTAAAACCTGAAGGCCTATCATTTATTTTAGATGCCTTTGTTAAAAGGTCTTCAAGGTTTTTTTTTTTTTTTTTTTTTTTTTGCCCCACTCTCATTGAAATCCTACAGCAGTGTCACCTTCATGTCGCCTTATTTCAGTTTTTATGGCTTATGTGCAGATTCTGATTTGTTTTTTCATATCCATTTGTAGCCCTGAGAAAGTCTTCAGTACATGATGTGGCCTCAAGTGCACTTCAGACGAATCATGCACTCCTGATTCAGGACCTTCCTCACACCCATCAGCATTTCAATTTTACCTTGGCACCCTCTGCTGCATACACCACAGTGCCACACAGGTAGAACAGTGGATTACAGTATCTTCATGACTAGGTGTGATGCCTGGCAATAGTTTCCTCCATGTGTCTTTGTCCTAGCATTTTAGAAGGATCCCTGATTTCTTACATAAACTAACAAACACAGTACAGTGCAGTGTCTCGTTTCATTGTAATGCAGCAAACCCACTCCAAACCACTCTAAACTGAAGATACAGAAAACACAGAGTGTAGAGGCAAGTATGAGAAGAATCTCTCAGCAGCCTATATTGCTTTGTACTGGTGAGAAAGATAGCTTGTCCCCTCCTGGTAGAACACCAGTCAACATTTTTTTTTTTTGCTTTCTTACTGTGTCTAGAGAGCATGACTAATCTGCAATGGTAGAGGAGAGGCATTTGGCTCAGGGTGCACAACTCTTTCAAGGTCTGTGACCCCTTTCCGGAAGGTGGCCCACCAGAAGAGACTACAGAGATATGGCTGGATGCAACTGTCGCTCTCACTGATGTAGGGAGCCACCAAGATGCTTTCACACCATGCCTGGAAGATTGGTAGCTCAGCCAAACCTCAGCAGCACATGAAATTCAGAGTAGATTGCAGTGCTCAGCTGAGAGTGTTCTGATCTGTGCAATGAGCTTCCTGCCTGTTTTAAGCTATGGCTCACAGTAGTCAGTGGTGTTTACCAGTTGCTTCTCAAATAGCAGAAGCCTTAATGTAATGTGTACCTTAACCAAAACATGACTAATTACCAAAACTTGAGGGAAGCCGTCATGTGCAACAGAGAGAGAGAGAAAGAGAGATCTTACTCAGAGGTCACTAAAATCTCTCAACATTTGAAAAAACTTTAGGGGTGGGCTTAGTATACCCAACCAGTCATCTTGGAAATTAAACATTAGCTCTAGTCAGAGCTGAAATTGAACTCAGTCTGATGATGATCTTCAATAAATTTTATAAAACACAAAATCTATCTGGATCTATTTATTGTCATGTGATTATACTTTATATAAATATAAATATAGGCATGTTCTTTTCTGTAAAATGGCATTAAGTATACTATACAAATGATACAATAGTTTCCAGAAAGGCAATATACACACAGACACACACAATATGTATTTGTGTATATCTCATTATCTATCTATATAGTAATTGTGTGTGTGTGTGTGTGTGTGTGTAGTAATTGTCCTGAGGTTAATTTAAGGGCTGTTCACGCTTTCCAAGCAAGTGTTCTGTGAATTTCTCACAGCATGATAATGAATGCTACAGTTCAGAAAACACAATTTAACAGAGAACTAAGGTATAAGCTCCTGGGATTCTCTAAAGCTCAAACACTTGAGGAAGGAAAGGAAGCAAACTTCCCTTCCTTCATTTGCTCATTTAAATGTTACCGAGGCCCTTTTAACACAAGGCATTGAAAGTAGAAAACAACAACAACAACAGAAACCACACAAGGCATTGAAAGTAGAAAAAAAAAAACCACTACCGCCATCACCACCACCAAACAAACAAACAAACAAACAACAATAACAAACAACAACAACAAAAAACACCCACATAGAAATATGCTTCCTGGTCATGCTGAGACATAGACAGAGGAAGCTGATTAATGGTGTTGTGTGATGCAAATGAATAGCAGCACATGTAAGCACAGGGAACGAGTTCTGTGCACTGAACTAGGAAAAGCAGCATGCTGAAGGCAAATGCACATCACATGATGAAGGTGTCCTGGAGATGACCTTTGAATTTGGCATATATGATGAATAAAACATGGCGTGATTGTGAGGAGAAAAAAGAGCATTTTTCCAAGTTTAAAGTGAATTTCCAGTATTTTGAAAGTGAGTAGAAGAGGGGAATAATGAAAATGAATGCAAGGTCAACTGTATCTAAGGATGAAGGGACTCCTGCAAGTAGAGACTGGAGGCCTGAGCAGCAAAAGCACTGAGGTCTGTCCAGACTATAGCAGCTATGGAGATACTGCTGGTATTGTTTTACTAAATACCCACACCAGAAGTGGTCAGGGACTTCGAGACCTCCCAAGGCGTGCAAGAAGAATTCCACCAAACTTGAAGTAGCAATATTCTTCCTAGTTGAGTCAAAAGAGAAATGGTACAGGTGAATAATAGTCTTTGTTTTCAGATGCAAAGAATCCTCAAACACCAAGGCTGAGAACCATCAACTCTTACAGTATGCAGAGAGTGTGGAGTGACTCAAAACGGAGTCAAATGCATCCACTATAACTCACATTTGGTATTTTTGCCAAATGTCTTTAGCATTCACTTCTCTTCCATGTTTTCCACTCCAGGGTTTGATATAGCATTATTTTGTCTGGATTATTAGATTATCAATCATTTTACCATTCAATAAATTAATTGATGAATAATATTGTCATTATAAATTATTCAACATGAAATGGTAGTAACTTGTTTTCTAAAGTGTTCTGGTAACCACTGTAATGAACATCCTGGAAACATTCCTGAACAAACACATCTGTGTGTGAGAGCTGTCAGGAGAACATCTCTGTGTCAGGTGAACTTGAATCTGGGTCAATGCCTGGGGGCATCTGTCAACAATGACAACAAAATAACAGAAGTTTAATTAATTTCCATTTTATCTCATCTGTAACTTAAAAGAGAATTTGATTTAAGTATATATACCAAGCTATTAGCCCCGGTAAGAATCTGATACATTCTCTTTCTTCCCCACAATGATGAGAAGTGAGCTTGACTTTGTAGCTACACACATACGCTATAGCTTCTTGCATGTCTTTTTCTGTTTGTTCTTTAATGCGCTCAGTTATGATCATGTCCTTGGTAACGTCATCAGTTTAAACCGTGTCAACAACATGTTTTTAGTTCTCAAGGACTATCTCATTTGTATAGGTCATCAAATTGAGAAATTATTAGTTTTTAGTACTTTGTTATTTTAGAACTGAGAAATGGCTTAGCAGTTAAAAGCACAGGCTATTCTTCCAGTGAACCTGGATTCGATTCTCAGCCTACACAGCAGATCACAAGTACCTGTAACTCCAGTCTCAGGATTACAGCACCCTCTTCTGGCCTCTGAGAGCCCTGCAAGCATCTCTCTCTCTCTCTCTCTCTCTCTCTCTCTCTCTCTCTCTCTCTCTCTCTCTCTCTCTCTCTCTCTCTCTCTCTCTCTCACACACACACACACACACACACACACACACAAAACTCTTGTTCAGCTGCACCATTCACAAACACATCCTTTCTAATGCTGACCTTAAGGCATTTGCTTCTTACTAAAGAGAGACAGAAAACGATGGTTTAGAAAGATTTTATTTTTAATTGTGTATACCTGAGTGTGTGTTAGTAGTGCATGTGTACATAAGCACCCACACAGGCCAGAAAACAATATGGAATTCCTTGTAGCTGGAGTTACATGCAGCTGGGAGCCTTCTGATGAGTGTGCTAGGAACTGAACACAGGTCATCTGCAAGAGCGGTGTGTGGTCTTTACCTCTGAGTCATCTCTAGCCCTCTCCAGCAAGCATCTTATTTCTGCCTCTCACATCGTGCTATTTTTCTTATTTTGGTCCTATTTTAAACTGGATAGTTTTTCAGTACAGAACAATCTCAGAAGTACTAGGGGCTACTCCTTCAGAACAGATGAACGCCTTGTCAATGAAGAGACATGAACGTTTGTAAGAAAATGAACCGAAATTCCTTTAGCCTCCATTCATGGGGAAAAGGTGACCCCAAAGCATCTGTTAACACCACTGTCATTAACAAATGCCAGAATTTACTAATGAATAATGATCCAAAGTCAGGCAGACATGCCTTCTGCCTCATACTCAGAGTTATAAAATTTTTTCGTTTACTTGTGTTTTTAATGTCTCACAGGATAGAAATAGATCAGCAATTCAGCTGAATGAATTCCATGGTGTCATAATATTTAATTGTGTTCCCAATACATGCTAGAGATTTTTAAGGATATTGAATGGACTCTATATGCTTACAACAACCTTTAGTGTCAGATCACGATTTTGTTCAATAATTTATTTCCAATTTTTGTATTTTCAAGGTTAAATGGTCATCCACTAATACAAATGGGTGACAGCAGAACAGGGATTCCATGAGTCTGGAGGATTAAATTGTGTGTGTGTGTGTGTGTGTGTGTGTGTGTGTGTGTGTGTGTGTGTGTGTGTATACTATATACATGAGTGGGATATGCACATGTGTGTGTAAGGGTGTGTTTTACCCTGTGTTCCCTTTTGCACATGCATGTAGGCCAAAGTGAACATCTGGTGTCTTGCTCTCTCAGTCTCCACCTTATTCCCTTGAGACAGGGTGTCTCACTGAATCTGGAGCAAATCTAGTGTGGACAAAGCCAGTGAGTCTCCTGCCTCCACCCCTTCCCCATGACACACACACATATACACTACCACCAGTGTGGTGATAGGCATGGACACACTCAGATTTTGGCTTGTGTGTTGGGATTTCAAATTCAATTCAAATTCAAGTCTTCTTGTATGCACAGCTAGTGCTCTTACCTCCTGAGTCATTCTTCCAGTTCAGAATCAGCCATTTTTAAAGTGGTTAGTATACAGAGGCTGTTCTTCATAAACTCCATGTAATGTATTGGAGCCTAGAATACATTAGAAATTTAATATGCACTTGTGGAGTCTAAATTACTAAATGTAGGGCATTTGATCTTAGATAGTGAAACATTTCTCTAAAAGCATATCTAAAGTTCTATTTTCTATACTTGCAACTATTAACAGAATATTATATCATAAAGATTAACTTGATCTATACCTAGCTAAATGTTGGAAGTGTATGGTTACAGGTAAGGTGAATACTAGAGGGACTGAACTATGCTCCTTTTTGTGTTTTCAGTACTCAAAATAGTCATATTTTTTCTTTGGTTCATATTTTCCTTAAGCAATGAGGCAATATCTGGACACCTGATAAAAATGTAATCAATATCATATAGACTATATTGGTCAATGTCCCCTGGGAGCTAAAAGATCTCTGAAAGAAGTTCCCTTGACTTTTGTTGTATCTCTAGTTCAATGATTTTAACTTCCCTTAGAGGAACAAGGGTAAGAAAAGAGATCATAATTTTTTAAATGATTTTTGCTATTGATACACATAATACAATTTTGCAAAGATATTTTGCCCTTAAGGAATTAGTTTATAGTTATGTGATAAACTCTTTTATTCTTGCCATTTCCTTTTTTCTTTTATTTTTTTTTGGACAGTTGTTATTGTTGCCCTTCCCCCTCTGCCTCCCAGGTCTTCCTCACCTCCCTCCCACCCAGATATACACTGTTTCGGGCTCTCATTGGAATACAAACAGGAATCTAAGGAACAGTAATACAATAAAATACAGTTTCACCTTACTTATTGTACCAGAAAATCTTAAATGTCCTTTGAAGCCAGGCTGTGACACAGGTTTATTGTCTCAAACGACTTAGGTGTCTAAGATGACAAACTCTGGGCCTGCCGTGCAGACTGAGCACAAGGCCAGCCCCAGCATTCAGTGATGCTCTGTCTCAAAATAAAAAAGTAGAAGATAAGTGAAGGTAGGACTCGGGGGGTAGCGTGCCTGTAGAGAGGCGTGGGCGGGCAACTACAGCTCTAAGAATATTCTGAGTTTCTGAAGAACATTCTGACAGCCACACCGCAGAATGTGTCTCTTTTCAAACTCAGTATTTGGGAGGAGTGAAACTATCAAGGAGTAGCGGATAGGAGGGCAACTGAATGACTTTCAAATGGCTAGATAAGCTAAGACTGCTGTTCCCGTGACTTGCTCTGTGATTTCTGGAGGCAGAGGTCACATTTTTCTCTGTGTGCATTTGTGATTCACCAACAAAGTCTTACATATCTATGGGGCATTTTTATGAAAAAGCACAGCTTTGTCCAATTTTAAAATATACATTAGGAAAACAAAGAATATCTGTACACACACACACACACAGAGAGAGAGAGAGAGAGAGAGATATTTGGTTTTTCAAGACAGGGTTTCTCCATGTAGTTTTGGTGCCTGTCCTGGATCTCACTTTGTAGAGCAGGGTGGCCTCAAACTCACTGGCTCTGCCTCCCAAGTGCTGGAATTAAAGGCATGTGCCACCATCGCCCAGCTCTATTTTTTAATTCTACAGAATCAACTTCTTAGATAGCAGAATTCATTTTTGCAAGAAAAGGCAAACTATATTAACCTCTTCCCACACTGGCAAAACATTTCCGTGTTGTGAGAACTTGATGTTATAAGGTGGTTAGTAGTGTGGATAGTCTCCATGCAGATTCAAATGGGACTCTGCTACAGCTGAAATGCTGAGTGTCCCTCCAGCGATCCTCATGAAGGTGGACCCCGGGATAGTATCATCAGAAATGGAAAAATCCTTAAGACTTGGGGCTTAGGTCCCTGAGGGCTTATATGGAAAAGGATCATGGGGTACCCCTTCCTCTCTAACTTCCATACTTTCTGTCATGAAAATGTACTTTGTCATGATCTCCCACCATGATGAGCTATTTGTCCTACTAACAGCATCACATGATCATGAGCTGAATCCCCTAAATGGGAAGCCAACGGGAGCATGTTTCCCTCTTCCAATTGACTGTATCAGATACCTGGAAAGCTGGCACACCTTCAAATTACAGCAAGTGAGCATGGTGTAGGTATTATCAGGTACAACCTGGCCGAGAAAACAATGCTCCTGCCACCTTAGAAATGTCTGCTCCAGGATATAACAAGTTGATAGGAGTAGAGAAGCCTGGGATGTATGCTGGGATGTGAGCAAAGGAGTCCGGGGCGGGGGGTATTTTCTTTATCTTGGGCCTCAATGAGGAGTGGAAGGCAGCTCTTAAAAAAACACCTGAATATCTAGGGCATGTTTATTACTTCCCATATTAAGGAAAATTGTTAAAGTAAAGGACTTATAGGGTATATTTATGTAATGCTCCATGGAAGTATCTCATGTAGAAATAGATAGCCTTGGCTGCATGGTATGTTTGCTGATAGAATTCTCAGGCCATTTAATACTGCCACAAACAATCTTTTGGTATGTAGTCTGTCCCCCAAATTTACTGGACCACACTTTAGGAGAAAACCCTACATTATACAATATGATAATATTAGATAATCTTGAATTCTTTTTATAACTCTTTTCAGAATGATAATTCATAAAGCAATTCTCCACAATTTTTAATTTCATATCCAGGGAAGGCATGATACAACCAATGCAGGAATATCCTTATTAATTATTGATCTCTTTGGGGGAAATACTGCATTTGAAAAGGAGTAACTTGTGTTGGTTGTAGTCTCAAAATCAAGGCTTCTTGATTCTATGCCCATGATCTCACCAATATTATATGGATTCTTTATAGAATAATAATCAATATGTAGTTATTTACCTCACATTTTGATTGTCTACCTCACATTCTGCTTTCAAGTGCTTTGTAAACATTCAAAATCTAGCAATGCAATAAATTATAATTTAGATATATCACTATTACTAGCATTGGTATCAGTGACCTGCCCATAAACTTCCTGAGCTATGTATATGGGTGTGTGTGCATGCAAGCACGTGCACACACATACACACACACACACACACACACACACACACACACACACACACACACACACAGAATGATAGCAGGTGACAAATGTCAGCTGTCCAAAGTCTGGGAAAGCCTAGGCATGTGCACCTGTATTTTTAATGTGCAAAGAAGAAACTGTTCCTAGGAAAACAAATTTTCTACTTCATGATCTGCCCTACATTTATTTTCTCCTAAAAAAATGTTGGTTCTCACTGAATTAGTTTTAATATATTTGCAATCTATGTGAGCTCTGCGTGTTTCTGGAGAAAAATGCAAATTCCATCTGAAATCACATTTGGTTAAAATTTGAAAGTGTTTTTTCTGACACAACTAGTAAACAAATAAACAAATCAGTTTGATCTGCTGGGCAGACACTGTTGAGAGGGAAGGTGTTTTATGAACAAAAATGTATTTTCAGTGTGGAAGTTCTTCTCAGGGAAGGTGTGCGTGGAGAATATCTGTGTCCTGTGCATGGCTCTGAGCTTCTTTCATGTAGTACGTTTCCCTGGCTGTGAGCTGAAAGAGGGTAGAGTGAATCTCAGTGGATCAATTAACAGAGGGACCTGTCCTTCAACAGCAGAAGATCTATTTCGGGATTTGCATATCACTGAAAAAATTACAAAGCTGAGATAAATACAAGCCCGATAATAACTCACTGCAGACTTGGCTCCGGTCCTAGATTTCCTTGGCTGTTTGTCCTAATAAAGTGTCTCCATGGCACTTAGGGCGGGAAGGTTATTAGTAGCTGTCAATCAAAGGAGGGTGTAGGCATCAGCAGGAGGAGTAGGAGAGGAGAGGTGACATTCATCCTCTCTTCTCACTGATATTGGGCATAAAAGTCATTCAGAGCAAGTGGTTAAAAAGGGACAGGTCTCTCTTCATCCCCATGGAAAAAAAGAAAAGCTGCCTTGGTTACCAACAATTTAATAATAAAAGGAAATACATCAATCATCTTTTCTTCTACCTTATTGATGCCTGGACGTCTATTAATTCTGAGGAAATGAAGGACGTCTGAAAGAGATCTTCTTGGGGGACTCTGGACCTAATGTTATTGTTTTTTCTCTCTTCTTTCACTAAATGCATATATATCAGTGCTGGAAATTAATGAAAATTTTCAACACTATGGGGATGTGTGTGTGTGTGTGTGTGTGTGTGTGTGTGTGTGTGTGTTGTGTATGTGTGTGTGTATTCCTGCAGATTTTTCTTACAGCATATCAAGTAAATGCCTCAGGAAAAAAAATCAAGAACAAAACTAAAACACACTTTTTAAATTCATTTAAAGGAGATAGTTAATTTTTCTTTTTACTTCACCAAGTTTATACTGGGATGTTACCTCTGTAGCAATTAATTGATACTTTAAAGGTCTTTAAATTATTGTACCACTTTCTTAATTAAAGTACATCCAGTGCTTGAGCACATTTCTCTCTATATGCATATTTTCATAAGTAACAGAGTCCATAGAGTGCTAATTGATATCCTGGTCTCCAGACAATACTTTACTAAATGAAATGACAATTATAACCAATTAAAATTCACTTTACATACCACTGCACCTATTTGGTATGTATTATGCATGAAGACCGAGAGTACATTGCCTTTCTGCTTGGGCTTTCTGTGTGCCTCGGAAATTGATGGACAGCTCCGAGATCTTCTTTTTAGCACATCAGCCCTCCTCAAACCAAGGGTCACCTGGGGGCTCATCAGAGATCCTATATTTTGGCGTAACTTTGATTAAATAACTAATAAGAGCTGATATTTGTTGAAGAGAAAGGCTTCTCTCATATGTGCCTAACAAACATCAAAAGAGCTTCATCTACAGAGGTATTCTTAGGAGGAAGAGTTTAATAGATACAGGGCTGTCTAATTGCTTAGCTTGTCCCCCAGCTCAGAGGTTCAAGTTATCCTACAAAAAGAGAAAAAAATAAACTGCTAGATTTCACTGTAACCTGTTGCTCTATACTTGATTAACGGGAAATTTTCACACTTGTGTACTTTGCCAAGGCCCAGTTAACCTTGAATCGGTATCAAAAGCTAAAACCACATAATGATTGACATACGTGTTATATTTGTCTGCTTATTGAACAACGCTAATCACCATCTCCTGTCTTTTCACATTTGGAAAATTTCAAATCAGAAATAATCTGTAAACAAAAAAAGAAAAAGAAAAAGCAAGAAAGAAAATCACAAAAGAAAGGGCAAGAATATAAAGATAAGAATACTTAGACAAAAAATAATTCTACTTTAAAACTAAGAATTAGCCCCTAATTTGGAGGAGCACATGTCATTAAGTGGCCAGTTTTTTTTTTTTTTTTTTTTTTTTTTTTTTTTTTTTTTTTTTTTTTTTTTTTTTTTAGGGCATGACTTCTTTCTGTGCTTTGGTCTCTTCCCATACTGGATATGCTGAGATATGTAAAGTGCCAGAGACCATATCCTAGTCCTCTCATGAAATTCGTTTTTACTCACCTATTCACATAGATTTTGCACCAACTAGACTAATTTCTGAGCAACAAGTGGTGCTTTCAATTTTTAAGTACTTCTTATCTAGGTTCTCTGGGCTTATATGACTCAGAGCCATAGACTGTTTACTTACCAATTACTTTGCCAAAGCTTGGAATGACAGGATAACTGCCGTTTTCTCCTGAAAATATTCCACTTCATGTACAAAATGTAACAGCATCTCCTAAACTATGTTTCTGTTTATTTGGTTGTTTGTTTCTTTAATGAAGAGTCAGATTGATTATTCAAAAAATACACACCTTAAATCTGACATTAATTTGTAAGATATTTACCTTTTAAAAATGTCTTTGCATTCTTTTTCATGAGCCTTGGAGTAAACTTTTAGTAGGACCTAAGATTAAAAAACAATCATTCTAATTTATGGAAGTTTCAATCCATGACATGAGTCTGATAACTATTAATTAGGCTGGCCACCTCAAACATGATATACATGCAACATGAATTGGGACACATTCTGATTAATTTTTACCTTCATTAATGAGCAAATGATAATAAATAATGACAAATACACTCTTAATTGGATATATAACATCACAAATTAGATATTTTATCTCTTAATTTTCATATCTTAATAGTAATTTTCCTCCCCCCGCTCTGTCCTGTAACTTGACTTCATTATTCCTGCCTCTGAAATAGTGCATTTTATACCCTGAACTATGGATTTCAACACGTTGCCTAGTCCAAGCATGCTTAGCTATAAAAAAAAAAAAATGAAATCATTCTATTTCAGTCACTTCAACTAAATTTCCCTTTAAAGTAATCTCAATGCTATTAATTACTAAACTCCACATTTTTGTGGCTATATTCCATTTACAGTAAAAATAAATATTTTCCTTAAAATAATAAAGTTGGGACATTTTTATTAATTTTAAATATTAGTAATTTTTTTCTTTTTTTTTTGTATAGTGAGCATCACTAAACATTCTCCAGGTGCCAAAATTATTTTACAATATTTTTTATAATTATGAAGATTAAATTGCATTAAGTTTATTTTTTTTTCATTTTGTTTTGGCTTTTTTTTTCTTTTTAGAAAAGTTGTTTTGCACAGTAAATGAAGTGCCAATGCAGACAAATGTAACCAACATTAAGCTGGCCAATAGAACTGAGCAAACTGCTAAGGTCATTAATATAATTTGTTTTGGCACTGTTACATCTCCTAGTGCTACTCTGGGTAGTTTGCCGGGCACATCAATTTGTTTTCAGCTATTGTGGAATGGGATATCTTGGCTCTCATCCAAAGCACCCTCTCGATTTGCATATCTTTGTTATCATTTCAGGTTCTCAGAACATACTGTGGACTATCACACCATCTGCACCAAGATCCTCACATCCAAACACAAATTAAAAATGAAACTGTAAAATTTGCAAGGAAACAATACAGACCTTTTATCTCATTCTCCCTCTGTTCATTTTCAAAAGAGAAACTTGCTTGTAGCCAAGCATAGCAAAAAAGGCTTTTATTAATTGGACTGGCATCAAGCATGCATACATAAAATTGTTTATTTTTTTCCTATAAAGGGGTTGCCTGACATAAAAGGGTCTTTGAAGATGACATTCAGATTTTGACATTTGCATGATATTGTATAAATATCAGAGGTAGGAGACTTTTCTGACAAACCAGATGGGTCAAAAAAAAAAAAAGGAAAGACGAGAAAGAAAGAAACACACTACCATACCATGGAGAGATATTATTCCTTTGCCTTAACAATACTAACTTTCCCTCTAAGCTAGGAGTGATTATGCAGGAAAAAACAAACATACTTGCCTCAAACCAGAGCTACCCACTTCATAAAGGAAGAAAGAAGGAAAAAGACAGAGAGAGAGAGAGAGAGAGAGAGAGAGAGAGAGAGAGAGAGAGAAATAGAAAGGAAGGAAGGAATGCTGATGTTGAAATATTTGAGATATATTCTGTATTTCAATGAAGAGCACATATTTAAGTGAATCTTGACCTATGTGCTGTAGTAATGAGGTTTCATTGTTCAGCTCATTACTGCTGGATGGTCTGCATTTGACTGTGGGCTGTGCTTTGGAGTGTTTTCTGGGGTGAAGGGCATTCTGAGCCCTTGTATTCGCCAACATCTGGATGAGCAGGAATTGCTGCTTTACTCCCCTTGGTGTTTTCTGAATACAGATAGAGCCTGTTTCTGATTTCCTCACAGTAATAATAGTGTCCCAGCAAGCCCTACAAGGAGAGTGTGTACGTTTAAAAAGAAAAAGAAAAAGAGAGAGAGAAGAAGAAACCAAGGAAGAAAAAAAAATAAAACAAAACATCCAAATGCAGCAGGAGGCAAAGGCAGAAGGGAAGGGCACAGGCGCAGGAGATTTGCTGATGGGATGCTTCCTTGTGGGTTTCAAACACTGGTGAAGGGAATCTCCTCTATTTGAGTGTATAACAGAGCAGCACCAATTCGATTAGATGCCTTGACCTTTAGTTGTCAACCAAGAATCACCAAGTCAGCAAGTAGTACACAGACGTCATTGAATGAATTTGGCCTTAAGCATAGACCCTTGCATTCCGCGGGTCCCTTTTACTGAATGATGTTTTCCCATTGCTTCCACTATTGAAACCATCTCAGTGCTGTTACAGACCTTCTTTAGAAGTGTCCGAGTTCTGTTTTTCAAGGGTTGGCTACCAGTAAACAATGAACCCAGCTCTTCTTCAGGCACATCATGGTATCTCAGGTCAGGTATTGCAGGTCAGCGTTAGTTGCTGCAAAGGAAAGATCCTGGGTAAAGTTAGGGATGCTAATGCATGTACATGCCTCAGACTCTATTTGCTTCGGTGGTCATTCTTTCAGTTGGCTGAAATCTCACTGCCTTATCATTGTATTCCAGGTCAATATCTCTCCCCATCATTACCATGATGTAATTCCACCTGCTGCTCAAGTATTTTCTTTCTGAGATGCTTGCAACTCCTCCGCTGTAGGCTAGTGATCTGCATTTCATATTTACTGCACCTGCAAAAGCATGCTTCTTCCTGTCTAGCCGGATCCCCTCAGTTCCCCTCATCCTCCATCTCTCCTCTGGCACATGGTTCTCTTTATACTTGTTTTATTTAAATGCTGCTGTGAGATGTCTTTCTGTATGTTGTGAAGGTGTGTTGCTCTGATTGGTTGGTAAATAAAGCTGTTTTGGCCTATGGCAAGGCAGCTTAGAGGCAGGCAGGAAATACAAGCAGTTTTACCAAAGACATGAGACAAGAAGTTATGACACCATTCATTCCCCCAAAGTACATCAGGAGAGAGGAAAAAATGAAACTGTGTGCTTTAAATGATGAAGTGATTATAGGAAAGACTCAGAGTGGCACACAATTTGATAAAGCCTGTACAGCAGGAGCCCAGAAGAACAACCCCATTTAGGAGGAACAGCCACAACACATTTTGCATGCCCTTTGCAAAATTCAAAGTCAGATGGTAAGATATGGTAAATAAAGGGATGACTAATATTCCTAATCTATTAAAAAGCTTTTAAAATTAATAAGGAGGTAAGTACAGACAAAAAAGTGGTTCAAAGAAAAATTAATATGCATTATCCTTGAACACTGGATGCATACTTAACTTGGCCTCCAATGACAAAAACATGGCAACCATAACATGGACAAGCTGGGTGGTCCACTTGGCTAATGATGCTGAAGAGAACTCTTGTGCCTGTTACATTGCTGGAGAAGATGCAAAATGGATAACCCTGGCGAACTTGAGCATTACATAGACACATGCTGTTGAATTGAGCAGTCCTGCTTTCAGAATTCCATCCCCAGGGTGCATCTTCAGAAATAAAATGGAATGAACATAATACAAAAATATGCAATCAAATACCCATCAATAAGGATGGCTGAGAACATTAGAATGTAGTTTTAACACACAGAAAAGTAATTTTCATGTACAGATATGGAGTTGTTTGTTGGGCATATTTTAATTTAAGATGCAAGACATTTTAAAGTGTATATACTATACCATCTGTCACTTTTTGCGTAAAAAGAGGAAAGAATATATTCACATATACATCTATGAATAATTTTGACATAAAACATTATTATATATTTATAAAATAAATAAATTAGACACCTTATCTCTACTGGACATGAGTTAGTCAGACATCGCATGGGTTAAGTGGCACAGTATGAGCCATAACTCTTCTTCTTGATCATAAACACTAGAAATTAAGTCGAACAGCTCCTCAGTTCCATATTAGGGTTCAGTTTTCATCGTGGAGTACACCTAGGTCAGTCTGTCAGTCACCACCAAGATTTTTACAGGACAGTTGGTCTCATTTCTCCAGCAAATCAGTGATGGAGGAGCCACAATGACACAGGGGATACTGTTCTAATTAAATGTAACTGAAGATAACTAACAATCTCAAGGACCACACTGAAAAATGAAGCAGCAGGTATTGAGAACAGTTCTTCAGTGCTGGTCTCTTGTGGCAAGAGCCTGCTTGACTATGAGATATGATGATATTGAAGATACCTCTGGGTGTGGCTGAAGTGAATCAATAGCAGAGATTCCTTACATCATGCACCAAGGAAGTTGGGGTGAAAGTGGAGAAAGAAGTGATAGAAAGGAGGAGCAAATAAATAGCAGTTCAGGCCATTTTGGGAACACAGCCATTCATATTTTCTAAATGTCATTACATTCATAGGTTCACATAAAGATAAAAGAAAACCAGAAAGGAAGACTAACCCAAGAAGCCAGCATGAAAATGAGAATGATCTTGTACAGAGCAAACCAACCCACCAAGCATAAAACATCAATGGCTTACATGGTGAGTACCGCAGGGCTGAGATGAGCATAGGCATTTCTCCTCCACAGGCTGTATCTCTGGCCTGGGCTGAACGGATTGCCACTAAATGGAGACTACCCTTCCTCACAAGAAAAAGGGACTCCTGAGGAAGTGATCAGAAACACACAATTCTTCACTCATCTCATCTGAGAAGTGGCACGGTCGTTTTCCAGGGTTCTGTTCTCTAAGGCAAGATGCACAGTTAAGGGCAACTGGGGTCAGCAGATCAGAGAAGGGTCCAAGGAGCTGCTGTGGATGTTCAGCTAGTGGTGTGGATCTGGAAGAGGCAAAGAAGTAAGCAACAACGGATCATAGCTATCAAAATCAGATTCTGGCCATGCCTTTCAGTTGAGTTAAGGGAGGAATACAGACAATTGGATGTAGGATTCTGGACTGCATAGAAGTGCTTGTAATGTGATACAAATTTTAATATTAATTTACTATTGCTTTCCCTGAGTTATCGTGCTATTTTTGTATTAAACATCGAGAAAGCATATTGACAAGATTAATCATGGATATTTTCCAAATCCTGAGTAGAAATGTGTAAAGACGTTTATATAAAATAGCAGAATTCAGATAAAATAGAGATAGATCTGTGGGTAATTTTTTTCAAACCTAATTGATTCCACAGGATGGTTTTAATCCCACTTTCTATTTCTCTTTGCTGAGCCAGCAAAGTGGCAAACAGCAAAATAGCCAAGAATCTTAGACTCGGAAGGACCAGAGGTTCATCTGGTCCCAATTCTTGCTTGCTCCAAAAATTCCTTTGACAATCTGTGCAGATGGCCTTCCAGACACTGCATGTCCACATTTGACAGAAAGACCCACTGTTTTCAAAGTACCCATTGAGCACTGGGATTGCTTCCAGCACTATGAAACTCTTGCTGGTATCTTGGGAATAGTGATGCATGTGGAACGTTTTATCTTTGTCTACTGTGAGAACAACTGTTCTTTGAAAGACATATGACTCACCAACATCCTGTAAGTCCTGCAATACAGGTCATAGTTTCAGACCTAACATCCTGACATATGGCTTATTTAGGGTTAATGTTTATTCTTAGGCTTAGCTATACATTGAAATCATCTGGAGGAAACAGGACAGCAGGGAATCTCATATATGACAGTGGTTTGTTCTAGATTTTAGAATTCTTGGAAATTTCAGGTGACTTTATATTACATTCAGACTTTAGAACATTTAGTATGGGGATTCGAACCATTTAAGGTAAATAATAATTCCTTTAACCACTCCCTGTTCCATGATTTGTAGGTGTCTTCCTAATGGTCGTGTGCTGGGAATTTAATTTTCAAACACATATATTCAAGGGATGGTGCCCTGATAATATCAGTGGCTTTCTAAGCAGACACATGTGAGGCCCACTGCTATGTGATGATGTGGCCAGAGATTCTCACCACATATTTCTATTTGCTAGCCTCTAGAATCTTCAGCTGAACAACCCTCTGTTCATTATGTGTTTCAGTTTCTTAAGCATTTTGCCACAGTAATGGAATGCAGACTAAGCCAGGGTTGATTGTTCTGCTACAATGTTGAACCAAGATGGAGATTCTCTGAGTTAAGGGTACAGTAGTGTTCAACGCTTACTATATCAACATATGGAGCATGTTTGAATAGCTTTAAATGCCTACACTACATAAAATTCCATTGTTTATAAATTACCCAGTATGTGGTATTCAATCATAGCCACAAGAAACTACCTAAAGACAACCTGTCTTTTCAGATTCTAATTTGTTACTGACTTAAAGTTGTTCAGAATGGTGAGTCAAATCACAGAGAAAAGGGTTTGTTCAAATGACATAAGTGGTAATTTATAGATATTTGGAGAAATAAATGTGAAATAATAACACAGGCATTCATAAATTGCATATTTGGTGTCTTCCTGAGTAATCAAATAGCTGTGCTGATACAACTACATGGAAACTCAGATTCTCAAAACAAGCATCTATCAGAATCAATCCTGAGCTTGGTAGCTTTTTTCTACCCCCAGCTTTAGAATCTGTGATTCAGGCGGCTGAGGGTTGAGCACAAGTTGCATTTTGAGTTTGTCCCATAGCAGTCGCTCATCTAGAGGCCACTCTCTGAGGACACTGGTTGACTCATTTTGGATCATCATGACAGCTGCTTATTGATTATTCCTTTTTGTGCCATCTGTTTTCTCTACAGTAGCATTCCAGACAGTTCTACTGGAATAAGAAGTTGTAGATGCACTAGATCCCTATGTCTGGCCTGCTGGGCCACTCTACTATAGTTCTCCTTCTTGTCATGTTTGTTCACTTGGTGACTAAAGTTTCCAAGAAGCATAAATTGCTCTGCTTCAGTTCATTTCACATGAAGAGTTAGTACTACAGTTTAGATGTGATTGGTCTTCCAATACATTGGTCTCAGTGAGGTAACATTGAAGGTGGGACTTAATGGAGTGCAATTAGAGCATTTGGTCATTGACTTCAGGAAATATTTATGTAGTTCTCACATGATCTGTTAGTCCTCTCAAGAATCAGTTGCTATAAGACATAAAACATCCCCTTCCATGGTCTGTGCATATTCCTAGCTTGCCAAGTTATTTTCCCCTTTGTGCATGTTTCTACCATGATGACTTAAGCCATGTGATGACAACCAGAGAGATCTTTCCAGAGCCAGAAATACATTATTTGGAAAGTCAACCTCACAATTGTAAGGAAGTAAACCCCTTTTCATAACGTAGAATCCAGCTTCTGGGATTTTGTTACAGCAACAATAAATTGACTGATACGTTAAATGGGCTTGATTTGACCAGATATTTATTCAGCCACACAAAGGACAAAGAACAGCAGTTTTAGAACTTGATGGGACATTTTAAGAACTCAGGCTGCTTCCAGGGCTAGATCCAGAAACTCATGGGAAGATTCAGCAGTCTGTTCTTTAAAAACGGGGGATGGTGGTGGTATAAATGTGGTTGTTAAACAATGAATTTGACAATCCAGCTACACAAGAATCATGTTTAATGTTCAGTAAACCTTGTTTTCCTTTATCTTACTTCTCAGGCCACATCAGACTGATAATAAGAATTACAGAAACAGAATCATATAAACAAACACCACCCATTTGCACTTCTTCAAACTTCAATTTGTACAGGCCCTAATTGCCTAAAACGAGCTATTTAAAATATATAAAGTAGATATATCTTTGAGACCATATCACCCTTATTACCAAATTTCCATATAGTCCATGGTTGAAACCTTATATAAACATCCTGGCTTGGGTTCATAATTGTGAAATCCACAGGGTCACATTGGCAACGAAATACTCCACAACATCCATGGCCACGAACATCTGGTGGGCAATTTCACATAAACACATTTGACTTTGATGAAACTGAAACTATGAAATTTAAACAAAATGGTGTTAGGGTTGAATCCCAAAAGGGAAAGAAAGGCACTTGGGTTTCTGTTTTTCCTTTTTTGAAACCCAGGTGCACGTTAAAGTTCCTGCCAGGACACACGCTTGTGTAAGTTGGCTCTAGAGCACATTTTCCCGTCTAACGGCATCAAACTGGCTACATCAAAATAACCACAGGTCTCAAGCAGAGATGGGTAAACCCCAAACTTCCAACTGAAGAAAAAGGAAGGAAGTGGCCTGGGCGGCTAGTCACATGCCCCATCCTAGCAAAACCTTCTCCTTGATGTCAATGGAAACACTCAAGGGCAGCATTGTCTTCTCCTTCAGATTGAATTACTTAGTCAATCAATTCAGGGACTTCACTCACAGAGATATATATCTCAGATGCTGCAGGGAACCAGATGCCAAAAATCTCTTTTCATCTTTTTTCTTATAAAATAGCTTTTTGTAATTAAAAAAAAAAGATG
Source organism: Peromyscus maniculatus bairdii (assembly GCF_049852395.1). Classification (NCBI taxonomy): domain Eukaryota; kingdom Metazoa; phylum Chordata; class Mammalia; order Rodentia; family Cricetidae; genus Peromyscus; species Peromyscus maniculatus. The sequence continues at coordinate 34,917,205 of NC_134872.1, forward strand.
GGTATGCACATCTTTTGGGGATGCTTTAGTGTATATTATTCAAGGATGAAATAATGTGATGAGGTTCTTTGAGATGCACTTCTTTCCTAAAAGGATATATCCTCAATTATAAAATGTTCAAAAGTGAATGAATCACACATCCGAGAATGGCTTTTCACGATTTATGCTTTAAGCAATTTTCAACTCAGAGTAGGAACTAGAGAAGAGCCTTGATGCTTAAGAGCAGGCACTGCTTTTGCAGAGGACTGGAGTTCATTTCTCAACACCCTTTCCTGGTGATTCAGAATTGCCTATAACTCCAGCTCCAGTGGATACAATGCCCCATAATTCTGAGGGAATCTATACGCATGTACCCACCCACATACCCCCACACAAATGCATATGCACACAATTAAATATAAAACAAGTCATAAAAACCACAAACTAGTGCACTTAGCAAATAAGGAGAAAGGCAACTAAACCAGTGAATCATTGTTCATTAGAATAATACCTCCTTTTTTGGCATGGTGCCAGAGATAACACCCAGGGCCTTTGTCACAAAAGGCAAGCACCTTACTGCTGACCTTCGTGTCTAGCACTTGGGTTATTGAGATTCACTGTGTAGCTCAGGCTACCTTGGGGCCCCTGGATCCTTGTTTGTTTACTTTCTGTGGGCTAAAGTTTGAGGACCATGCTACCCTGCCCACCTGGAATTATACCTTTAATTAATATTCCAACTCATCTTTTTGAACTCTGAACAATCCCACAGGGTAATCGTTTTTTCCATCTAATTTTAAACCTGATATTCTACAGGGTCATGATATAATTCTCTCTGAACTCCATTTCCAATGTCTTCACTCCAAGGTCATCTGCTCACCATTGCATCCCTGATGCTGTTTACCACAGAAACCTCAAGCCTGAATGCCCTAAATGGAACCCAGTGCCTTTCCCCCAACCTTCCTGGTCACAGATCTGATTTACATTCTGGTTCTTCAGTGTGAATTTTAAGTAGTCAACTAAAGAGCATTCCTGACATAACTCTCTGATTTACTTTCCATAAATGCTATATCGATGGTCACATTTTAAAGATAAATTCTACTTAAAAATCTCCTATCAAATCTGCCCCTCATATTCATTCCCTATTATCTTTCATGAAATTTTTGTGATACATTCTCATTTTCTTTCATCTTCTTCTTTTCATTCCAACTCACCCTACATTTGCACAGTTTTTTTCTTAAAATAAAGTATTTTCTGATTGCTTTGTTCCTTAAATTTTCCATTGGATTTATGAAGGTTTACAGAATAAAATTTAGTAGTGTTGTATGTGCACTCCTTCAAAACATGGCAAAGATGGTCTCAATATCGAAAGTTCCACTGTTTTTTGCTACTGAATATAAAATACCATTTCTTACCATGACCCTCTGTGGTGAAAAATGCATTATCACTTTGAGTTCAATTGTCACACTCCTTTGTTGCCTATTCCTCTTTTGTTTTTCTTCCCCACTCAGGTACAATGTGAGCTCATCTAAGAAGCAGTTCTTGCTAACCCAGAGTAGAATAGAGCTTGTTGTAGTGCTAGGGAATTGTCTCAGGGCCTCTCGCACACAGAGCAAGAGCATCACTTCTGAGCTACATCTCCAGGCCCCATCTGACGGTCCAAACTGTATTCTAAGGTACTATGTCACTTAATTCTACTGCTCACTGCCTGGCGTTTCCCTCTCCTTTCAAGTCACGGGGGAGGATGTCACAGTGTGGTGATATATTGTGTACCCCAATAAAGCTTACCTGGGCATCAGTGAACAGAGCTAGCCACTAAATGAGACAAAGAGATCAGCCAGTAGTGGCACACACCTTTAGTTCTATCACCCGAGAAGCAGAGATCCATCTGGATCTCTGTGAGTTCAAGGCCACACTGGACTACATGAGAGAAACAGAACCAGGCAGTGGTGACATACACCTTTAATCCCAGGAAGTAGTATGGCAGGACACAGAAAGGTATAGAAGGCACGAGGAAACAGAAACTTGCTCTCTTTAGGCTAAAGTTTTCGAAGAGGTAAGAACTAGTGGCTGGCTCTTCTGCTTCTCTGATCTTTCAGCTTTCACCCTAATATCTGGCTCTGGGTTTCTTATGATAAGACTATCTAAGATTCAAACAACATCACAGCTCTTTTGAATTTTGCAATATCATAGTCAGCTGAGGTTCAGTAAAGAAACATTGCTCTTTGACATAAGAATTAGGTTCTGGATGCATTACATATTATTAATCAGAGCTATTTACAATATTGATTTAAAGATCTTTTAAAAAGTTCTAACAGCCTCCTGGGGAGTTCATTGGGGACTTTCGGGAGGAAGGGACCCCTATTGCCCATTGTTGGCAAATGCTAGATGGGGTTCTGCCACTGAAGCTGGTGGGTTGTGGATTCAGCAGTCCATAGCCTATCCTGGCTGATAGCATCCCTGTTTCTGTGGGTCTTAAGGACTGATGTGCAGCTTCTCATGGTTAAGAAAGCTGCAAAATCCTCATGTGTACAGTCTGCCCTACCCCTCCCCCTAAACATTGTTGCCTCATTGTTTTCAATAAACTAAAAGTGTAGTGAATACATGAATGGAGATTTTTACCTATGCAAACAAAGAAATACAACTTGAAGAGCATAACTGGCAGAATAGAGGTCAGAGTGAAATGTCTGAGTCGTGCCTCATAATGATAACATTATGCACATGGCCTATTTACCAGTACATTGCCTTTTATCTAAAATAGTTTTATATACTCTCTAATCTTCTATACCCTCACATTTTCTGTGAGATACAAAAAATTGGGTATTATTAAAATAATTTTGCAAATCAAATGCTTGAGAGACAGAAAGGTGGAGAAAATGTTCAAGTTTAAATAACTGAAGGATTGGAATTTAGTCTTCCATTCATTTCCCTCTAAGTTAATACACTGGAATTTGGGGAAAGTGAAAATGAAACAAAAAAACCCCATGAGATGAATATGTTGGGAGAATGAAGGTCAAGGTAATATTTAAACTATGATAAACAGAGACGGGCAGCATTATACTGTCAAGTGAAGTGTGTGTGGATAATAGGTACAATGGATAACATAATTAGTTGAAATGGATACATGTCTTTCAGGCATCTTTTAGAAGAGGAGGCTTAGAGGATACAGTCCAGATACGGCTCTGTCTATGAACAAGTGGCTAGTGACAAAGATCATGAATGTTTCTGATGGCTCAGGCATTTATAAAAGAACAATGCGACAATTGCAAATAAACAGTCCATGCAAAAGCAACCTGCTTTTGGTCAGCAGCTTTTCTGGGTTCCTCGTGGAGTTGTATTCTTTTGTGAAGAAAACACTTCCTTTAGTTACCTTTTCTCCCATCCTCTTTTAATTTCCTTTTCTTAGACCCTCTCCCCCCCCACACACACACCATGGGATCACCATTCTTACCTTTGATAAACCACTAGTTAATAAAGACGTGTCAGCAGGACCAGAAACACAGTGTGGACCACCTTTTGCCTGTCCTCCACACGCATGTGCACACTTGCCAGAGCTGTGGACCCAGGGGCACGACAAGGGACTTCTCGCTCATGGGCAGGAAGGTCCTAAGGGAGAGAAGAAATATACTTCACCATGCCCACCTTTACTCATGCTAGACTGAACTTATCTTTTATAACAACTTCCCTTCTTCCCCTTTAATGCATGTCAGTCTCAAGACATCTAGAAAATAATGAACTTTCTCCATGTGAGTAGTCTGGCACAAGAAATGTGCCCATCAGAAGTGTGTCATGGTTGTGTGTGAGGGTTCCCCAGTCACCTAAGTGGGGAAACAATGCTACAGTGAACTAGATCAAATACCGTTCAACCCTACTTCTCAATGTAAGTTCCGCATATTCCCCCTGATTCTTAAAAACAATTGAAGTTCTCACTTTGGCATCATACATACTCAAATTAGAGCAATATAGAGAATATTGGCATGGCCCCTGAACAAGGATAACACACAAATTCATGGAACATTCCATATTAAAAAACAGAACATAAACACTGATAACTGGAAAGAGCTTTTGTATATATGGATTCTATCATGTCAATTAAAATATTGGAAATTAAGGCTAAGATTTTAAAATTTAATTATTAATTCACTTAGAATGATTACACATCCATGATACATTTCACTTATATAGTAACTTTTAAAAATGCTAATGTATTTCAAAACAAAAATAGTCAATAAAGTGAAAGACATTGGTTTATATTTGGGCAAGGGTATTTATTACTTGGATAAGTTAAAAGTGGGTGTACGCAGGTCTGTTGTGATAAGTAAAATTTGCTTGAAACTGGTGAAGAGATTTCAACTTCACACTGATTTTAAGATGTAGCTAGCCCCTGTGAGGGCCCTTTAAATTGACCCCAGAAATTCCCAGAGCTTCTTGAAGGATGCTTCAGAGAATCAGTAGGAGTGTGTTTGCATGTATGATATTCAAGAGTTTTGCTGTCTGAGTTTTGTAGCTTTTTAAGATATTATAATAAGAACTCAGGGAACCTTCATAAACTAAATATAATATTGTATCTTGAAGTTTCAAGTTTTGACATATAGGCAGCATTTTCAGTACAGAGATTACTAGAAACTATATAAAGAGGGAATTTAGCTGATTATTGATGACTGGGTAGCACTTGGTTAGATCAGGAAGTTGGAGACTTTCAGTACAGGAGAAAACATGAAAAGGTGAAATGTTTAGCAGGTCAAAAGGCAGAAAAAAAACCAGTAGATTATTTTCTGACAATTTGTTATTTCATGACCCACCCTTAATTCTGCCATCCGGGCATTCAATTTGCCACTCACTCTAATATATTTGTTGTTGGCTGTGTAAGGACCTAGTCCTTTCTGTCCAGCACAGTGACCTGAATTCGTCATCCCATCTTGAGTCTTAGGCAGGTGGAGAGCTGTGATACAGTCAACAAAGCAGTGAGGGAGTAGTTTCTGCTCCTCAGGCACTAGCTCGGCCAACTTGCAAAATCATGTGATAACTATGCAATCCAAGATGAAGTTCTGCTCTTCCAGCCCCTTTTCCAGGTCCTAATCTGCCCCCGCCCCAGCTCTCCCAATGAGAGCTTCCCATCATGACTGTTTCTAAAACAAGTAAGCCTCAAACATTTTGTGAAAAAATTCATGTCAACACATGAAATCAAAAGGAGAGGCAAGTCTTTAGACATAGATGTACATTAATGTTGGCTGTACCATTGTTTACAACACCCCAGTTGTGGAGTCAGACAAGGTACAGCAACAGATGAATGGGTAAGGAAAATCTGAGGTGTGTGTTTTTGTGTGTGTGTGAGTGTGTGTGTATCATATATATATATATATATGTATATATATATGTATATATATGATATATAGAGTGATATTAATATACACATATGAGATTTTACTAAGCCATAAAGTAGAATGCCGTTATGTTGTTTATTGGAAAAGAGATGTGTGCTAGTTTGAATGAGAATGTCTCCCTTAGCCTCAGATGTTAGAATGCTTGGACCCTAGTTGTAGAACTGTTTTGAAAGGATTAGAGGCACAGCTTTGTTGGAGGGCATATGTCACTGGGGATGAGTTTCAAAAGCCATGCCATTCCCCATTAGCTCTCTCTTCCTCTTTTCTCTCTACCTAATGAGCATGGATCAGATGTCAGCTCTCAGCTACAGCCCCAGCATCATGTCTGCCTGCATGCTGCCATACTCCATTCCATGATGCTATTTGACTAACCCTCTGCAACCATGAGCCTTAAATTAGATATTTTCTTTTATAAGTTGTTATGGTCATAATGTTCTGTCATGGCAACAGAAACGTAGCTAAAACAGGATGCATCTGGATATAATCATTTAAGTAAAATATAGTAAACTCAGGAAAACAAATATTACATATTTTTCTCTCATTTGTGGATCTTATATTTCATTAGATACAGAAAACCACACATGTACGTGTATACGTGTGTGTGTGTGTGTGTGTGTGTGTGTGTGTGTGTGTGTGTGTGTGTGTGTATGATAGGAAAGCTAAAGAGAGACTTGGAAAAAGGAGACTAAAGAAGCCAGTAAGGACTAGGAGGCAGAAGGAAAAAGTATACGGGATGGATGTGGTTAAAATACATGAAATAGCTAAATAAATTTACTGTCTTTGTACAACTCAATGCTATATAGAGTAACTATACATCACTGGAAAACAGAGAAAAGAAATAAAAATTAAATGAACTTAGGATTATTTAATAGCTTATTCTCTTGGTGACTAGAATAACAATATGGAAATTATCTATTAGCCTTGATTTTTTTAATTATTTAAAATGTTTTAATTGACATAGAATTACACCATTTCCTCATCCCTTTTCTCCCACTAGTCCCTTCCTGTTACCTTCTCTCAAACCCCTTCAATATATCTTCAGTTTGGTAACCTCTTTATGTACCCTTTGTGATAACCTCTTGGTCATATTTGTTACACACACACACACACACACACACACACACATGAATGTGTGTGTGTGTATGTATGTAACAAATATATGTAAATACACCCTTCTGAGTCCATCTTTTATTGTTTGTGTATATATAATTTCAAAGCTGGCCACTCTTCATTGAACAACCAATAAGGGGGTTCATCTCTGAGAGAAGGTATTCTCTTCCCAGTAGCCAGTAGTTGGCTCTTATTCTTTGCCTAAGGAGGGAACTGGTGAAATGTTTGTCCTTCAGTGTTAATGTGCCCACTATCATTGCTATTGTTCTAGTCTTTATGCAGCCATTTCTAGGAAAGACTGTTTCACAGCAGTCTTCCTGGTATTCTGGTTTTTATAACCCTCTGACGCCTCCTTTGCCATGCTCCCTGAGCCACTAATGCAGGAGCTTTGATGTAGATGCCTCCAGTGGGGCTGGGCTGCCCATGATCCATATACCCTTGTATTTTGTTGAATTGTGGTTTTCTGTGATGGTCTCCATTTGCTGTAAGGAGGAGTGTCTTTAACGGGGATGGTAGCAACATTTATCCTCAGGCATAATGATAAGTTAAAATATAGTAAGGATTTATACAGGTCTGGCAAAGCAGTGTTTAGTGGATAGTTTTCTGAAGTCCATAGCATCACTAGCACGAAGATGCTGGCTATGTTTCCAGTACCAAGCATGATTTTCTTCTTGTGTGGAACTTAAGTCCAATTAAACATCTATTGTTTACCATAAACATGTGAATGCTACTTGTACCTTTATTCCTATCTCTCCATGCTGGTCATTGTCATGATTTATAGGTATTGCATCTGGGTAGGACTGCTTAATTACTTCCCTCCCTTGGTATCTTGCATAGTATATTGTGGAAATGTGGGTGGAGGGAACAGGAAAATGGTTTTCAGATCAGATCCAACTCAAGTTATCTGAGTCTTATGCACTAAATATATGGTATGAGACAACCGAGGCCTACCTACATCAATGATTTATATTGTTTTGGGTCACTTGGATTACCCTGACTAACCACTGGAAAGAAGTTTCCCCCTACCTGCTACAGAAATTTTGTTACTTTATGGTTCTTGTAGGGATCATTGTTAGCTCAAATGTCTTAGCCTCAGTGTGTGCGTGTGTGCGTGCATGCGTGTGTGTGTGTGTGTGTGTGTGTGTGTGTGTGTGTGTGTTTATATGTATTGTGCATCATTTTAGGTCAATATTCAATAAAAATATATGATTCTTTGAGGTTTTATCAAACAACAACCTGGCATTATTTGCCTCTCCTCTTTTCTTATTGACCTTCCTGCCTCCTCCCCAGTTGGAGCTAACTTGCCATTATTCTGTTTCCCAGATCATATGACCCTTATCTTGTTATTCCCCCAACCAACTACCCACACCTGTCATTCCCTTATACTTTCCCACTCCATGTCATACACTCACATCTGAGAACTTGGAGCTTGGGGTATCCAATGAGATAAAATATGAGGTGTTCAATCTTGTACATATACCCAAAGGATACTCGATAATACCACTAGGATACTTGCTCAACTATGTTCATAACAGAGTTATTCATAATAGCCAGAACCTGGAAACAACTTAGATACCCCAAAACCAAAGAATGGATAAAGAAAATGTGGTACATTTACACAATGGAATATTACAAAGCCGTGAAAAACAATAAACTCATGAAATTTGCAGGTTAAAATGGATGGAACTAGAAAAAATCATCCCGAGTGAGGTAACCTAGACCAAGAAAGACAAACACATTATGTACTCACTCATAAGTGGATATTGGATGTAAAGTAAATGATAACCAGTTTACAATCCTCAGCTCCAGAGAAGCTAGAAAACAAGGAGGGCCCAAAGAGGGACTATTAAAGATGACTAAATATTAATCTGTATTTCTTAATTATATATTACATTTTGAAATGAACTGCATAAACACAATATCCTAAACAAGTGTAGGAACATACAGACAATATAACAAAATTTACTTTAAATTTGTATCAATAAACCAAAATCCATGCCAATATAAAATATTTTGAGAGTAATAGTTGTTTTTTGGATTAAAGTAGATTCAATATTCTACCCTTTTATCTATCATTTCTATATCATACCCCCTTTTTTCCATTAGAAAAATGTTTTGAGTTTAACTCTTTTGTTTAGCATTTTTTTTACTATGACAAACAACAACTTGTAACCAACCCTCCAAATGATCACAAACATCCATAAACCATCTTTTGGGAATGTGGGCATTGTTTTTTATAGATTGCTTCCTGTTATCTGGGGGCACTGGCATCTTTGGAGAAAACTTGAGAAAATCAGGATAATTGTTATGTCTTGGCTGGGGTATTCTGTGAGACTGAATCATCTCAGCCAGCAACCTTGAACTTGTTTCTGGATGCTGGATCACCTGGGCCATCTGTTTTTATCGATGTCTGGTCCCCTTGATCTGAAAATATATAAACTTTTAAAGATAACATAAATTGTCTGCATTAATGTAAGTATAGACAGTATATTGTACACAAGTTAGCCAAAGATGATTTTTTGCTTTATGTTTTAGCAGGTAAAAATATGTGTCTTGTAGTTCTTCTAAGTTTATTTCTTTATGTTTGTAGTCAGGAATTTCAGAGGGTCTTCCTTGATCAAATCTGATCCATATCAACCTGGAAAAAGTCAATAGTCTTTCATCACCTATGGAAATAAAAGCATAACCTCTTCCCCAAGGTAACATATCATTTGACTCCAATTTTGAAGTCAAGACATCTTTAGAATATAAAAGCTGATTTAATCCATTAGTTTTCACAATCCAATGTGTCTTAGCAGCTGCCATTCCCTCATTAGCAATCAGAAAATCTAAAGACAACACAACAACATACAGAATCCAGACTCTAGGCATTTCCCATCTTTACGTGGCATATTATATTTTTTTTTTACCATATTCCTCTTTAAGGACTTTATTATTTGTAAACTAGTTTTTAATCTTTGACTGTCTCTACCCTTTCTCTTTTCTCTCCCAAGCCTATGTGTGTGTTTAAACACAATGTAGCCTATTTAGAGGACTTTTTCATCTCAATCTGTCTTTATTGTGCATCTGTATTGTTTTTTGATCCCATGAAATGAATCTTAAACTGTTTTGTCAGCTGCAGCATGTGTAGCTTAGCTTAGTGCATGGTGGTAGTGCATAGTGGCTGGAAGCTGACTCTTCCAACAGGTAGCTTCTGGGAGACAGATCTCAGTATTGTGGCCTGCATCAGAGACATGAGACTAGGAGGCCACACTTGACTCCATTTTGTTTGTGTGTGTGTGTGTGTGTGTGTGTGTGTGTGTGTGTGTGTGTTTAGAACTTTTTAAAAAAACTTTCTCAGGTCTTATGTGGACGTGTCAGACTTTTGGGTGCCATTTGTAGTCAGACTTTTCTGTCCTGTCAGCCTACTCCCCAATAACCACAAAGTGGCTTAATATTAATTGTAAGTGCTTGGCCAATAGCTCAGTCTTATTGCTAGCTAACTTTTACATTTTAAATTAACACATGTATATTAATGTACATTCTGCCACATGGCATTACCGAACTTTGATCTTGAACCTCCTGTTTCCTCTCCATGCTTGTTTGGCAACTCCTCTGACTCTGTCCTCCTTGTTCCCAGTATTCTTAGTCTGGTTCTCCTGCCTAATGTTATCCTGTCCAGCTATTGACCAGCTAGCTTCCTTATTAAACCAATCACAATGACATACATTCACACAGTGTAGAGAAATATTCCACAGTAGCCCTGGGAAATACCCAAACAGATGTTACCAGTTTTGCTTCTGTTTCTGTTGCTGTTGTTATTTTACAATTTTCCCTATTTTCTATTTATTGATCATTTCTATATTTATATGTTGAATTTTAGTCATCTTTCTAACCTCTCCACTATCCCTCTTCTACTAGCACCCTTCATTTCAAGAATACCATTCCTATTTTCATATGCATCTCTCTCTCTCTCTCTCTCTCTCTCTCTCTCTCTCTCTCTCTCTCTCTCTCTCTGTGTGTGTGTGTGTGTGTGTGTGTGTGTGTGTGTGTGTGTGTATGATGGGAGAATTGGGGTCTCTTGAGCCCCTCTCAGATCCAATCTTGCTTAAGTCTTATACAGGTAACCATTTCTTCAAGGAATTTATGAATGTAACAGTTATGTTACAGCCAAAATAATTCTTTTTACCATACATCTCACCATCCACAGTTCTTACATACTTATTCTACATTCCTCTCTTTAAAGATGTCCCTTGAGCCTTGCTAAGGCCCTATTGCAGCAGACTTTTAGCATACTTTATTCACAGGTCATGTAATAGTCAAACTAGAGCTGAGCTGGCAGTTTCCTCTATGCTGTCTAGACACTATCTTTTATTTTATACAGAGTACAGAAACATTGAGGGAAAAGTAACCCCTACATAAAGTTAGTCAAATATTTTCATAGTTTTTCCAAGGGTGAGAGATTCTAGCACACATTAAAAATAATTTCTTTATTTACAAATTATCTATATCATGGAACATCAGTTTCTCTTGTTCTTGCCATGGGTGTTTGGTTATGATAAGCTGGATGGATTACTAGCAAGGTAATGGAGACCAAAGCTGTAGTGTCATCTTCCAACATTAACATGTGAATTACTTAGCCACAGCAGGAAAACAGAACTAGCTTTTTTGTGTGTGATAAATTCAGCGATCTTGGTCTTAACAGAACTTCAAACTTCTGTTAAAGTGCAGACATCGTCTCAGGTTCCATCATTCTTTCTGCCTGATGCCCATTCCCCTAGGGTGCTCTTTCAATGTTCTCTAGTTTTTCAAGACTTTACAATCATGTTACCCTCATTGAACCAGATAGAGTTGGATACCATCAATGTAACAACCTCTCTTCTCCTTTTCATGTTGAGCATTAAAGGGGGGTTGATAGAGGCCAGCAAAAGGTCTGGGAAACACACTGTCATCTTTGTGATCTAAGTAAACCTCAATACAACTAGGGAAGGGAGACAGTAAGTGCATAAGAGATGCCAGACTTCAAGTTGGCATCAGTAAAATCAAAGAGGTTTCAAATGTCATTGTACAAACATGGAAGAACAGCATGCTTCCTATAGCATGTAAGGGTTATGTTGACTAATACACTTAATTAAAAGTGCATGCTCTTCAGTTATGTGAAGAAAGTCCATCTTCACACTCATACAATGGAATAGGCTAGAAAATAGGGAAGAATGGTCAAATGTAAATGCACAATAAATATATTTGTATATGATGTTTGGTTGATGAGATAATGAGCTAGTGACCACTCTGGAGCCCTTTAAGAGACATGTGGAGGTTAAATGATTGTGAATTGACAAGAGAGGTAAACTTGGAATTGGTCCATTAAGGGTACATCACAGACTTAGATATATAGGCAATGGGCAAAGTGCACTCTGAGCCAAGTATCTACATAGATGTGGTTTCCACATCGTACAGCAACACAAGAAAGTTGAGCTGTGTGTGGAAAAAAAAACTCAGGTTCTGATAGAGATACATTAATGTGTGAGAGTTGAGTGCCCTGGAAAGATGGGAGAGATCAGCCTGAGGCCATGCATAGTGTCAGCTTTCAAGAATTAGCCATGGATCAGAAGACTTAGAGCATACGAGGAGTCACATACATGGACATTATTTTGAGGAAAGTATAAAATCACATGAACATTTTAATATAATTCTTACCAAGTGGATTATAGAATAGGTGTGAACAGACTTGACCTACTGACAAGAAGTTGACTTCTATAAACAATTTCGTGTCCGTGTTGCTTACAATTGACTTCTACAAAGCAGAAATGTACATTTCCCACAGAAACCTTCTACCACCCAAAATCTAGAATTTTTAATTTTTTTATTCATAATGGCATATTGTAATACCTAGTTTAAAGTAACAAGTGATTTACTTCATTACCAAGAAGTCAAAAGAGGCATAGAATGTAGTTACAGCAGATATAAGGAGCATCCAGTGTCCATGGAGCCAAGGTAGAGCACTTCAGCATGTACATGGCTTACTTTCAGGAGTGGGATCCCCAACTAGTGTGGCTAAACAAGTTCGGGGTGCCTAAGGTGTCGGAATTGTTATGCCATCGTGGTAGTAGAAATAAATATTCCTCCTAGGGTTTGTTAGAACTCTACCCAATAGTGTGTTGACAAAAGCTGTTTACATGGAACTCTTGACATGACACAAAATCAACCACTTCGGGTAATAAGTACAACCCTGGCCTGGGAAAGTGCAGATCTAGTGACACTCCAAACTCTTGTGCCCTGGAGAAGCTTGGCAGCAGAGCAGCCTCCTAGGCTGCAGCATCAACTATGTAGATAGTCTAGCTGTTCAGGTGTTGTGCCTTCAAGGCCATATATATCACTGGCACTAGCTTCTGTTGGCCTCCTAGGCCAGACATCATCTATGGAGATGGTCTAGATCATCAGAGGCTGGGTATTTGAGGCCATGTACATTGCTGGTCCTGATTTATGTGGGCAAGATTTCAGAAATAGAATAAATTTACTAGGTAAGAAAGATGCAGGGACTAAACCCAAGACTGGGAAACTGGGTACATATTTGTCCTATTTTGCAGTGATGAAGTGAAGGTTATTGGTACCACATTGAATCCCCTTAGCTGCAACCAACTATGATGGAGAAACTAGCTGCAACCAACTATAATGGAGAAACTAGCTGATCAGTTGCTGAGTCTGCAAGGTCATATACAAACCCATTCTGGACCTGTGGGAATGGTCACTTCATTAATTTACCAAAAGAACAACAGAGAAAAAGAAAACACATTGGTGTCTTTGATTGATGAAGGGTCCTGTGTCAGCTGGCAAAGTCAAGAGAACCTGTAATAAGGAGAAGAGGGGTTCAGTATAGCAGTAAGGAAGAGAGAAGAAAGACAGAAGAGAGGGAAGAAGAATGAGAGAAGGAAAAAGGAAGGGAGAGAGGCATAGAAACTTCATATTAATACAACTCAAATCTCTGTGTTAACCTATGGAAAATGTAGAGTTGTTTGCCATCAAAGAAGAAATGATCTCTTCCTTATCAAGCAGTGGAATTTAGTCTTTATTTATGATTACAATTGACAAGACTGGACTTGTGTGAAGAGAATCTAAGATTTCAGAAAACAGAGTCTTGGGAAATCTGAATACTTGAGAAAATCACTTTTAAGTCAGAGTTTTCAGTAAATATGTCCAAAAGACTTTGGATTTAAAAGTCCATAGTACACGTCAATGAATTCTTATTTAATCAACGTAAGACAAGGGATTAAAGGATATGCTGGCTGTACTTTCAGGAGGGGAGGCTAAAATCTTTTTAGATTATGGATTAGCCTACAGAAAAATGTCTGCCGTAAACCAAAGAGTGAAGGGGAAGATGAATAGGAATCTCACTTACACAACTTAAGTAAAACATAGCTCTCTTAACAGATGAAGATAGGATTCTTCTGTGTTCCAGAATCTAATCAATACTTATATGTATAATTCAGCTATTATTTAGCTTTAAAGGGCTTATTGGGAAATGTTATCATTTTTACTATTTTCTACAGAGAAAATATTTTCCAGTTTCAAATAACCCTGGATTTGGAATTAAACTTGTTTTATGTTAAAAAAAATTAAGTGGAAAATGCTGAAGGACCACTGAACTCCATGTTGTATTTACCTATCTATATCTGTATAAAATAATGATTATAAATGTTTGTTTCAAAAAACTGGCAGACCTAGGTGTCAGCATCATTGAGTTGTTAACTTCCCTCATATGATTCCAATGTGCAGCCACAGTTGAGAACTATTAGCTTAAGAGATGAGCAAAAGCTGAAGCTAGAACAATGAAACTTTAGGGAAAAAAAAGATACAAAGATTATCCTCTACTTTCGGACACCCCCAAAAAATCTGGAGAAAGTGATGCAATGTAAAGAAACTGTTTTAATAGTCATGGTGACATTGTTAGCATGGAGAGGAGAACAGGAAGGCAATTGTTCACACTAGGACATGAGTAGGTGAGCTCAGTAAGAGCAGATGAGTCATAAGGACAGACGTTACTCATAGGTAACTCTATGAGAAATTAGTACTGGCTTGTAACAATATGGTTCTTTATGAGCACTGGCTGTGATTTCAACAGATATAAAGTGAAGACCAAGGACTAGTACCACCCTTTCCTTCTTGCTTCTTCATTCTCCCATGACCTGGTTGGGTTAAGAGTAGACTATATAGACTTAAGACAAAAGTATAATTATTGTTTTCCATTTTTACAATCTCATACAATTACTGCATGGATAGAATTAGAGCTTGTTCCATAACAAGCCAGAGGTGTGTTCTTACACATCCACACTTCTTGGGGTCATGGTGTTGACTTCCATCGTCGTAGTGGTCTCACTTACTTTTGAGGCCCTTACCAATGCAATTGTAGGGTTATCCTTGAGATTCAATAATACCAGAGTGTGTTCTAATACACATTGTCTTTGTTACTATTTGTGACATTCTTTCGTCTAACTATTCCACAGTAGTTTTTTCTTGACATAGCCTAAGTGGTTATTTCTTTGTTTGGAATGCTTCTCATGCTATAGTTAAAACCAAAGACCAACCAGAAATGATTCTAGGGGAAAACAAGCAAAGGATGAGACTCCCAGTGTATGGCTCTTCTATTAGGAATGACTGTCTTCCATTTGTGGCTGTCTGGAGCCCATCTGTTATACTGTATGTGTGTCCAGCTCTTATATATGTATAGATAGTAAAAGAATGACTAAGAATACAAGTGTTCTGTGATGAAGGGAAATACGAGCATTGTATTTTATTTTTATGCCTCCATAGAATAACTAAAGCATTATTTGTTATATTGTAAGAAAACAGACATACGTTTTATAAGGAGAAGAGAGAATTGATATCAATTTCATTAGAGATGTGCTTATGAAGGAAACACGAGGTGGAGTTTTTTATGCCACAAAGGACAAATTCCTCTCTTAAAATGAAATGAATTTGATCTAAATAAAAAAGATTTAGATTGGGAGGATGACACTGATTCTGCCAAGGGACCCATCTTTGTTTTCCTTTGTATTTTCAAAATAATATTTGTGACTAAGTCATGTGGTAAAAATCAGAGGGAGAAGGTTTGTGACAGGAATTTCAACACACAATATTGTGTATGAATCATCTTACTGCAAGAAAAGGACATCAAAGGCATCAGAGTAACAGACAACTACAAGTAGAATTCTACTAAGGCTGAACTAACAGTATATTGATACATCTTGCATCGTGTGTGTGTGTGTGTGTGTGTGTGTGTGTGTGTGTGTGTGTGTGTGTTTCCTGGCTAGTAGAGTAGCTGGGTAAGGAAGTCATAGCTCAGTGCACTTATCCCTCAGTGTGAGGACGGATAGAGATACCAGAATTCATGATTATTGAAATTCTGATACAAAATTGAACATACACATAACTTGCCATATACTTTAAGTTATCTGTAGATTATTTATAACACTTAATACAATAGAAATGCATGCACATTATTACTCTATTCAGAGAAATAATGACAGAGAAAATCCTGTCTATGATCTGCAAAAGCACAGCCATCTTAGGCCCAGCGACATTTCTGATCCATAAGTGGAGAAATCTGTGAATGTGAAATTACAGATATGAAGGGTGAACTGTGCCATAACTGAGTACCTTACATAGCTGTGTGCTGTCATGCATTTCTGGGGCTGACAGTACAACATCAAAGAGTTGGGAGGTCTGCTTTCTTCTGATGGCTCTGAATACATGAGCTGTTCCAGAGTTTGCCTTCCCGTTAGAAAAAGATATCTCCTATTACTCTTTACCACTTCCTTCTATTTATATTTATCTTAATCTGTGTCCAGTGTTTCCCCTTTTATAAGTGTATGAATCATATGAATTAGGGCTCATTCTAATGACTGCAATCTATGATGATAACCTGCATAGAGGCTCCATCTACAAACAAGTTCATATTCTGATGTACTGAGAGTTAAGATGTTAATATATTAATTTAATTGAACCAACTGGACTTTATAATACCTATCAAAATGTTTTTAAGGTACTTTTATACATACTTTGGTTAAAGCTAGGAAGTTGTACAAAGGAAATTAGGATTATGAAACTTACATATAGTTTGAATAAATTTAATATATATGTGTATAAATATACTGAGAATAAATGGTGGTCAAGCAAAGTGATGTGTGTGTGTGTGTGTGTGTGTGTGTGTGTGTGTGTGTGTGTATACCCACATATGTGTTCCCACATATCAGCACATGATGATGACAGCAGACTATCCAAGTTGCCAAGAATATGAATGCATTTTCTGCATGTCATTTCAAATTACTTATTTATTTATATAACAATTCATTAATTAACAGCTACTGCTGATTTTCAGTTTTAATAACACATATCAACTTTAAGTTCACAAATTATATTATTAATCATTTAAAAAAGCTACATGGTGGTAACTTCCAGACTAAATAATAAAACCATGCTGAACTAGATGTATGCATTTGATTGGAAAATGAATGTGTAACAATTTGAAATGTGTCTAATTAATTTTGGGTTCCATTCTTCATGTTAATGCTCATGGTATTGGATATCCTGCCACTTCAGGGTGGATTTGAAATGACCATCGTCCTGTAGCATAAATCTGTAAGACAGACAGTGACTTCAATTAAGTCTTGGTGTTTTGTGTTTACTGTGTAAGGCAGCAGGACACACATGCTGTAGAAGTATTTTCTGTGTGTGAAAGCTTTCCTCTTTACAAATATACAAATCACTGGATGTGAATGTCTTCAAGATTGAAGTTAGCTGGTTTTAGTGAGTTATTATTAATTTCCAAGTAAAAATAGGTAGCAGAAAATATGGTCGGTCTTTGTTCATGAAGAAGGGAGGAGTTAAGAAACATCCATTTCAGTTGTCAAACATGCCAGATACACCACTGCACAAGTTTCTAGATGGAGTAAAACATCTGTTGAGGAAGCAGAATTGAGTTGTTAAAGCATACTGCTTTGCCTGGTAGTGAAACCAACTGGAAAATTCCCTCACGCATCACTGTGTACCACATTAGGCAGAGATAACATCCTCCTAAGAAAAGGAGAGCTAGTGCTATGGAAATTTGACATAGGAAGAAAACTGTTTCCTAACGTGTCACAGTGTGAACGCTGCTCCACAGAACACCCTTAGAGGAAGTGTGCTGTTGGTAAGTCAGATGGAGAAAGACTTCAAAGTCTGGAGGAACTTCTCTTCTTGGAAAATTACAGAGCTCACTAGCAGTTAACCCAGAAGAGTCCCTGATTCTAAAGAAGCCTACCGAACTTTAACCCAGGGCTTATATATTTAATCCCAAACAATACCCACCCTGAGTAACCATGCTCAAGAAATTGGGTTGCTTGGAAAGCAGCTTGAAGATGAAATTCTTTTATGTTATTCAAGGGTTGCACTCACCATTTCCCCAGTTCTTTAGGGAAGGTGACAGAGAATCTCCAACAATAATGTTAATACAGATGGATGACCTTCAGATCTGTACTAGTAGATAAGTCTTCAGGAAGGCCAGGCTGAAAATAGTCTAGAATTGTTATATCCAGTGATATGATACTACTTCCTCCCATGCTTGTTTTTAATCTATTTTTTTTTTACATCCGGACCACAGTTTTCACTCCCTCCTCTACCTTCCCTTCTCAACCCCTGCCCCAATCTACTCCTCCTCTGTTTCTGTTCAGAAAGGGGCAGACCTCCAAGGGATATCTACAAAATATAGCATATCAAGTGGCAATTGCAGTAAGACTAAGCACCTCCCTTGTATTAAGGCTGGGTAAGGCAATCCAGCGTGAGGAATAAATTCCTATGAGCCAGCTAAACCATTAGAGATAGCCCCTGCTCCCAGTGTTAGGAGTTCCACAAGTGGATCAAGCTACACAACTGTCACATATATGTATAGGACCTATGTTGGTCACATGCAAGCTCCCTGGTTGTTGGTTCAGATTCTGAGTTCCTATGAGCCAGGTTAGTTGTTTCTGTGGGTTTTCTTGTGATGTCCTTGACCCATATGGCTCCTACAATCCTTCCTCCCTCTCTTCACAGGGATTCCTAGAGTTTATCCTAATATTTGTCTGTGGGCTCCTGCATCTGTTTCTAGATGTTACTGGCTCTCTGATGACAACTGGGGTAGTCACTAATCTGATCACAGGAGATCAGGCTACTTCTCTACCATTGCTTTTGAAGAAAGAAATTGGATAAAATATAAGAAGATGGAAAGATCTCCTGTGTTCATGGATCGTTAGGATTGACATAGTAAAAATATCCATCTTACCAAAAGCAACCTACAGATTCAATGTAATCTCTATAAAAATTCCAATACAATTCTTTACAGACCTTGAAATAACAATACTAAACACCATATGGAAAAAAACATAATAGCTAAAACAATCCTGTACAATAAAAGAACATTCCTAATCTCAAACTCTATGACAGAGCTATAGTAATAAAAACATCATGGTATTGGCAAAAAAACTGACAGGTGGATCAATGGAATCAAACTGAAGACTCAAGAACACCTGATTTTTGACAAAGAAGCCAAAATTATACAACGGGAAATTGAAAGCATTTTCAACAAACTGTGCTGGCATAACTGGATGTCAGCATGTGGGAGAATGCAAATAGATCCATATCTATCACACTGCACAAAACTCAAGTGCATGTGGATCAAAGACCTCAAAATAATCCAGTTACACTGAAGCAGATAGAAGAGAAATCAGGAAATAGTTTCCCTATGTTTGTGATAACACTAGTATCCTTCAATAAAGCCTCCCTCTTTTCAAATGTATATTTATAGTTTCTTGTCATTTGAAGGTGACAGTAAGATTTATAATGTTCTGGTTTTCTTTTGGTGTGTGTATGTGTGTTCCATGGAGATGCATGACCACATTGTTGGTGCATGTAGAAGTCCTAAATTTATATAAGTTATCTTTGGTTACTTCCATGTTTTTGAAATTATAATTAGATCATTTCTCCCATTCTTTACTTACCTCCAAACTCTCATTTACACTTCCCTGCTCCCTATTAAATTCATTGGTTCATATTTTCATTAATTGTTGTTACATACATGTGTAAATTTATATAAATGCATGTTCCTTATATATGTAAAATATATATGAATATATATTCCATGCATGTCACGTTTTTGTTCTATATACTACCGCTTGTATGTTTCTTTTCAGGGCTATATGGTATTGGATAACGAATTGGTGTGTTCTTCTCCAATGAAGACTACTCGTCTACTCTAACCATTACTCAGTTTTCTGTAGTTGGTAGTGTAGGGTTGAAGGCTCCTGAGCTCCACTCTTACCCAGCCCTCCATACACACCCCCTCATTCACATTAGCATGACTGCTGTTGTTGCCTAGGCAGTGGTGAGACTTTCTGGATTTAGCTTTTGACATGCTTAGGAGACACAACCCTACAACAAATTCTTTATTCCATAGGTTCTTTCCATCTTTCTTTCCCTTTTCCACAATGCCTGATGTGCCTCAGGTGCAAGAGTGTGTCTTCGATGTTCTCTTTAGGACTGATTTCCACAGCTCTGCCTTTTAATTGGTTATGGTTTTCTGTAATGGTCTCCACCTGTTCCAAAGAGAAATTTGTTTAATGAGGGTGAAGACTACATTCCTCTGTGGGTACAATAAGAATTATTTAGAATGTAGGAAGGGATTACACTGGGATAGTGAAATGATGGCTGTAGTTTTTCCTCTAGCTAGGGCTTCACTAGTCTTGGGGAGTTGGCTAGGTTTCCAGTACCAAGCATGATTTCCTTCTCATTGAATGGGTCTTACAACCAAATATAGTGCTGATAGTTACCACCAAGGTATGATTGTCACTATTCTACCCTTAGGGTTATCATGCAATGTTTGTCCTTGTGGTGGTTCATAGGTGCCATAGCTGGGTAGGGACTGTTGGTTGCCTACCCCTTTTGAAAGCTTGTGTGATGCATTATAGTACAGAAAATACAGTCATCAGGGGAGCAAGCATTCAGTGCAGTAGCAACTCAGGGGCCTCTGGGCACTGTTTCTGAAGTGTATGGTGTCTTTTGAAGTAGGGACATACCTTCCATCTTTGGGAGGCAACCAAGAGCAATAGCAATAGGCTGCAATGTTTTAGGAGTCTCTTTTACAGTCCTGACCAATATCTCAAAACAGGGCTTCTCATGCCTGGTTTGGGGGTTTTGTGTTATATGGTCTTTGGCTCTAGGAGGGATCATTGTTAGCCCAGATGGGAAAATATTATTTAAATAAAGATGATATATTTATATTTATATACAGCCTTGTGTGTATTAGAGATTTTCCTTGTAGGTGAATTCTTAATAGTGTGATTCCTTCTGCCATTTTCAGACATCCTTACTGTTATTTCTACCTTCCTCCATTCTTCTTCTGTATTTGTCTCCCTCCCATTTCCCTAGTAAGAGCCCCTGCTTTCCCAATGTATCACTTGTACCCTGTTATTCCCCACTCTGTTGTACCTCCATACCCCACCCACCCAACAATGGTCTAGTTTTACTTTCCTGGTTTCTGCAGTTACTCCATCATACATACTCATATCTGACAATGAATGTGCCTGAACACATCCACTTCTTACTGAATGAGGCAGATTTTTTTTTTAATCCCAAACTGCCCAATTTACCTAGTGTAGCTAGTATACTCTAGGGCTCCTCTACCCTCACCTCCCAAGTGCTAAGGTTATAGGTAAACATTGTGCCTGAAGACTTTAATATAGACCTAAATTTCCATACTTGACATGGTTCAGCAATCACAGTACCCACGAAACCACCTCTCCAGACATTTATTCTGCTTGACAAAGAGCTTCAGTTTTGTCTATGATTAACTTTATGTAAAAATGATTTTCAATACATGTATACAATGTAATTTGAACATTTCACCCTTCCAATTCCTCCCAGACATTTTCTATCATATCACCCAACCCACCTTGTTTTTTTGTAACCCACTAAATCCAATTAGCACTCTCCATATGGGTTTGGGTATAGGACTATTGACTGGATTGTGGGAAAACCACTAGGGGACACAGCACAAAAAAAAAAAAAAAAAAAAAAAAAGGACTCTTTTTCTACCAATGGCCTTCAACTGCTGATATTCTCCTAGACTAGGGGTGGGGCTTCATGAATTCCTTCACAATTCATTCTGGAATGTTGAAATAAGCTAGCTAAAGGGATCAAAGTGCAGTGATAACAGTAAAAAATTTGTTTAAATAGTCTTAAGCACTGCACAGTAACAGGAAGGAAGAAAAATAGGAAGCCCTAGTTTAGCAAAGAAAAGATACATCTAAAAGGACCAAAACCATGACTCAAGTACACAACATATTTGCATTTATACTATAAGAAAAATTGTCACTGAATACATAGATGAATTCCAGGACAGACACTTATAAGGGAAATGAATTCATGAGGCTTGGTGATGAAGATGGGGAGCGTGGGCTCCTGTAACAAATATAAAATGCATTTCTCATCTAATACCACATACCCAAGTGTGTGCATGCATAAAACATAGACAAGGACACACAGGACCACATATGCACACACACACACACACACACACACACACACACACACACACAAACACATACACACAAACACACATGTGAATACATGCACATACACATGCATGCACACATTCACATACCTGTGTGCAAACACAGTATGCACATGTGCACACACACACAAACACACACGCATGTGCTCATGCACACACAAGCACACATGCACAGAAATGAACAGACGCACACACTCACACAAATATGCCCATATGCACACACATACACATACACTCATGTACACACACATACAACATAGAGAGGGAAAAGTTTTATGCTACCTCAAGAAGTTGTTCAGTTGACTGAGAGATGAAGCAGAATTTTCAAGTTTTCTTCAATTCTGGCTAATTGAAAACAGCTAGAGAAAGCTAAAACTAGACAAAATATAATAAGAAATGGAGAACAGTGATTAGCAAGAATGAATTTATCAAGTCAATAAAGGAGGCAGGACACATAGCAAGGAGATAGAATGCTTGTCTGGTCTGCATTCAATTCACAGCATTGTAGAAAATCCACATGATTATGTAATGCTTCAGAGAATCCATTGTATAGTCAGATAAAAACCCCAGCTATACTGTTACAAGGTATCATGAACAGCTGATATAACATTTGACTTAATTCTACTGTCACATAACAGAAATAACAATAGCACCTGTCTCCTAAGTGTACCAAGGAGACTTGAAGTTCTTAGGCCAATGCTTGACACTTAATTGCTGTTCTCTCTTTTTTTTTTTTAACTAAGCGTGACACAATGAGAATTCCATCTATGAGAGAAGCCACAGGATTTTCACTGTGCCTCAAAACTAATTATAAACACAACTTCTTGGGCTGTTTAAAGATCCAGAAGTGGTGTTTATTTCAATGTTTTCTCTTCCGAGTGGTATAGGAAGCACCTTGTTTTGACATGTTTGCTTTATTTTTTCTGAAGAAAAATCTAGGAAAACATTTGGATATTGGAATGCCAACATGAGTTTGGTCATTGAGTAGAGAAGTCAATTTTCTACAAAGTGCCATTAGCACTAAGCATATCACTCACACAGAAGGAGAGGCATTTTTGAGCTGATCCACACAGAATCGAAACATCTGAGCTATCCATTGCTGCAGTATAACATAGCTTGTGTCTCTATGAGCCCAGATGTTACATGAGTCTATTGAGGAGCAAACAACTAGGAACCAATATGGTGTTCAGTAAGTAGTATATTAAACTCTAGGGTGGGGACTGCTTGTCTTCACTGAGAGTGTGGACAGGACAGGTCTTGCTGATTCAGTCTTAATTACAAAATGCTTCTCCTCCTGAAATTTGCCAAAGAATCATTGCATGAATATCACCAGCATAATATGGAGCATCCGCTCATTTATAAATACATATTACTTGCATATTGTGTTCCGTGCATGCTTATTTACTCCAGGGCTATAACCCAGACAGTACTGGACTCACAGCATGTATAATCTCATAGGGAAAATCAGACAGTGCACAAGTCAATGACAAAAACAGCCCCTAATAAGCACAAGCTTCCTAAAGAAAGTGAAGCACAGTAATGAGACATTGAGTAGGCTGTCAAGACAATTTTTTTTTTTTTTTTTTTTTTTTTTGTGGAATGAAAGACAGGAAACAGCTCTTCTACAAATGTCACTTGGCAATCACTCCAGGCAAACACAGATGCCCTCTTCCTAAGGTTAGGAGTAGCAGATTTTCTTCCTTGCCAGCAATTTAATAAAAGACCAAAAGGTGCACTCCCCCAGCCCCCATCAGACATGCCCCCCACCTAAAGTTTCTTGAAACAATTCTCAATTGAAGTCCTCAATCTCAAAGGAGAAAAGTTTCGGTGCGTGCTATAATCCAGATCGTGTCCTAAACTCTCTACGTGTTTGTTCACATTCGCTATACACAGGCCCAGCATCCAGAAGCTATTCCACCCCCTAGTTCCAAAGGAGAGTGCTAAGGCATAGGGAGACTTCTCAGAACTTACTAAAGGTCGCACATCTGCTAGGTGACAAACTCAAGATGAAAATGAGGCGGTTGGCTTCAGAGTCTGAGCTCTTTTCACTATATGCCATGGGAGTTGAAGGAGCCATAATAATGACAGTACAATCCATGTACTCTTCGCCCTCCCTCTGTTCCTTGTCCACGTATTTACCTACCAAGTTTCAAAGTGTACAAGGCTGAGCTTTCTTCACAGGGAACTGAGAGCACATCATGAAGAGATACACGGATTGCCCCTATAAGGGAGGTGTTCTTACTTCCTGCTGAAGTTTGATGTAGTTCCTTTAAACAAGCAACCAGACCCACTATTTACCAGTACTTAGCATCCCTGAACTTTAGAAAACAACAGTTGTTTGCCAAGAGAATGTACTACCTTTCTGTTTGTAATTATGATGTTAATTGTTGTCTTCATTTACTAAGTCATCAAATAATTGTGGAATGAATGAATGATGTGTTCAAAGACATGTAAAGGTGAGTTTTTTAAAATTAATTTTAGCTTTAGTATAATCATTTTCCCAGATATTATTTTTCCAGAGTCCATTGTACAATAAGCAATAAAATGGCACCATTCTTAACTAGACCTTAAATGTTACATAAAATTAAGATATTCAAAATAATTGTTGCTTTGAACTCTCACAGTTGAGAAACCTGTATTTAGAGTGTCCTCTAAAGTAATTATCTTTGTGTAAAGATGTATTTGATCCCATCTACTCTTTCACAAGTTATTCCCGTGTTTGGTGCTCTGTTTTGACTCCAAGCTACCTTCTGGGCCCCCATCTGTCAATAGCAAAGTGTTACAATTATGACTTCCCCTCAGTCAAATCTGCTACTTTTCTGGTGCTCAGTTGCTATAGCACTTCAGACTCCCTCTGAAGAGCCTTGTTTTTAATACTGCACATTTTTATCTACTATTCATTTACTTACACCCTTTCACAGATTTTTGTCGACATGCTACAGACTTTGACACTTGACAGTTTTCTGAAGGTTTTGCTAAGTAAATTGAAAATTGGGATAGTACAACAGGAATCCAGGCTGCGTCTGTGTATACTGTATGCTGCGCTTCCCCTTCGTGTTATCTAAGTCCTGCTGTGAGCCACTGCTTCGTGGAAGACTCAGCCCCAGTGGGCATGTCTTGCCCTACTCCTTGGACTGCTGTACTGTTAGTGGCGGAACTTTCAATAGGAAACATTAGAAAACATGGCTGAAGATAAAATTTAAAATGTGCTATTATTAATACATCTGCATATTACAGGTTGGGTTAGGTGTTCTGTAACCAAAGCATGTTAGGTTGTATAATTCCACACTATAAAAACAAAGAACACAATTTAGAATTGGAAAAGCCTTTGGACAGACTTTATTATTACTAGTGAAAACATGCACATGGGCATTAAGTCCATAGCAGAATTCTCAGAATTTCATCACACTATTAGGAAAAGGTCAATAAAAACCATGACACGCTACTTCATGTAGACTAATATGTCTACTATCCAAAAGACAGATAATACAAATGTTGCCAGGAATGGGGAGAAATCAGAACCCTTGTACACTGCTGATTCTTAAAATATTAAACATAGAATGCTACCTATCCATCACAACCATCCCCAGACAGGTAATCAGGCCAAGTGGAAACACATCTACATAAAAAACTTGTTTTCTACTGGTATTTGTTACGGCTGAGATGTGGAAACAATTAAACTACCAACCACCTGAAGAACAAACAAGTCAACTGTGTTATATCTGCATGATGGAATGCTACCCTTCCATAACAATGAGTGAATTGGGTAAACACAACAGGGATGAGCCGAGTGTACAAACACTGCAGTTGAAGGGAATCAGGTACAAACTTCACAAATGATAGGAGTCCATTTTATCAAATGCCCAGAACAGGCAAATCCATAGAGACAGAGAGTACTTCAGAATTTTCAGAGACTCCGAGAAGAAATGGCTGGGAATAAATACAGCATTGTTTTTAGAGACAATCAGTGTACTCACAAATTGTATTGCAGTTTTGATTGAAGAATCCTTTGAGTATACAAATATTTATTACTAAATTGTACAATTTGCATAGGTGTGCTTCCTGGTATAAAGTCAAGAACTCATTAAATTTGGTTTTTATTATTGTATTTTTTAAGATTTATTTTTATTACTTTGTGTGTGTGTGTGTGTGTGTGTGTGTGTGTGTACAGGTGCCCCTGAAGGAAAGAGAGGTCATCAGATCTTTCAGAACTAGAATTACAGGCACTTGTGAGTCATTTGAAGTGGATTCTGGAAACCAAATGCAGGTCCTCTGGATGAGCAGCAAGTGCTCTGAACTGCTGAGCCATTTCTTCACCATCAGATCTGATTTATTAGAGTAAATATATATATATATATATATATATATATATATATATATGTTTAATATATATATATGTTTAATATATATATATATTAGTTTAAAATAACTACAAAAACATGGCTAAATATCTGCTACTGATTCATTTATGCTAAAAATTCATTATACAATGTTGAAAAGACAAATAATTTCCCACCTATCCTCAATGGGGAAAAATCCAAAACCATTTTATGTATTGGTTTTGATTTTAAAAATAACACAAAGAGAATAAATTAAAATAAGAAATGTGTTTTCCTCCTTGGGACCTTTGCTTTTTGGTGTGTATACTGAGTCAGGATTTGTGCATTTCTGGCTGTACACATGGCATGTCTGTGATTCCAGACCTGGGGTTCTCTGCTGGTAAGCACAGATGATTTCCATATTATTTTTTAAGTCCTTATGCCCGTAGAATCGCCTAGCAGAATGTTCCCTCTAAAATAATAAGGTCTCAAGAGATAACAAAGAACATGCACCTTGTTTATAGTGTATTGTGGACTAACAAATGAGGGCATGGACTTATGGGTGCACAGTTCTTTCTCCATGTGTGAATATTTGTATCCCCAAAAGATTTAAGACCTCATTTCAAATCTTTAAATTGCACAGGAAGATGGTACTATATACAGAGACATTAATTCTTTTCATAATGAAGAAATGAAACTACCATATTTAATTTTGGAATCCTATTTTAGTGAGAGAAACCTGGTTTGTATTGACTCAGTAGATTTGTGTCATACCTAATTTATTGCAGTAGAGTTTTGTGGAAGCAAACACATATAAATGTACAAGTTTCATGTATAATTGGGAAGCATAGATAAAAATAATTTGACATTGAAATTTATACTTAAGAAATGGTGCACTTCACTGCAATCAATTTTTCATTATGCTGTTGAGATCAATAGCTACAAATAAGATATAAAAACTCTATTATTGATGGGGCATATGTCAGTATAAAATGTGCTGTTTTCTATAGCATTTCAGAAGTAGAAAATTGTATTATACACTTTCCAGTGATATTCATATTGCCCTGCAGAGAATGCCTATTAAAATCAATGTACAGTATGTCAACACTGGGACATTTTGTAATACTGAGAAAGGGTAGAACACACACACAAGGATACCACTGTGGATAAAATATTACCTTAAGTTCATTTTTCTGGGGTCAGTTGAAATAATGAAGACACATGGATTTTTATTTTTCTTCTCTCTCTCTCTGTTTTTGCTTCTTTTTATATTTGAAAAGGAGTCTAGCTTGGTCATTACTAAATATGATTGTCTCAGGGAGCTTTTGGCCTTGTGGCATTTATTAAATTGAATGTATCCCTCCCCCATTCCCCCAAAGTGTTTCACATTGATGAGGGTGTGACAAGGAAGCCCCAGAGCACAAGTTTCAGAAGAGAAGAGGAAATATGAACATAGGTAGCAAAATCTGGTGTCCACAGAAGTGTGCTGTCTGCACCGCTGATGATGAGACTCCATGTTCACAAAGCACACCTGTGTCTGATCCCATTCTGTTAGGGAATAAGTGCACCCTTCGCAAAAGGGGCCAGAATGAATATGTTGGCATGAGAAGGTCTGGAGTATAATGGACCTATCTGAGAACATTTTATCCCCTTTGCAAATCTTGATGTTTATGCTCAAATTTATATGTAACTCTTTTCAGATGAAGAAAACATTTAGCCCTAAAATTTTCATACCCTTTCAAAGAGCTATTGAAATTTAGCCCTTTGCCTAAATTATATCACCCCACCACTTGTGTTTCAAGGGTATACCATTTGGCCATAATATAGAGATATTCTAATCTGTAATAAATTATGTCTTTGTAGTAAATTTGAAAGAATACACATTCTCCATTTATTTTGTTGTAATAAGACTCATATAAAGTAAGTAATTTGACAATGAGAGCTGTTTCATAAAAGCTCATTATATATCCAAATGATATTTATTCATTTCCTGGAAAAGTTTTAAAATGCATGTTTTTTTTTTTGTTTTTTTTTGTTTTTTTTTGTTTTTTTTGCTTTTGTTTTTGTTTGTTTGTTTGAGACAGGGTGTCTTTGTGTAACAGGCCTGGCTGTCCTGGAACTTGCTCTATAATCCGGGCTGGCCTCGAACTCACAGAACTTGGCCTACCTCTGCCTCCCAAGTGAGTGCTAGGATTAAAGGTGTATGCCACCATGCTGGGCTAAAATGCATGTTTTAATTTAGATAACAATTGGTTTCCAAGTAAGGTCATTATGAGGCACTGTGTTGGACAGATAATAAGAGATCGTATCCTGTGTGTTTGTGTGTGTGTGTGTGTGTGTGTGTGTGTGTGTGTGTGTACACGCGCACGTGTCGCGAGCGCGTTCGCGTATGCACACACTGACAGCTGACACCACTGATAAAAGGCTCTCATTGTACACATATCAATTAAGCCACACTTTAAAATCCTGGGAATCTTAGTTTTTTCATTTTCTTTCTTATACATAATTCTAATTTACTTATTTTATGTGTGTATGTTTATCTCTGCATGTATGCCTATGCATCACATCTGTACCTGATGATCACAGCATTCAAAAACTGGCATCAGATCTCATAATTACTCAAGTTATGAATAGTTGTGAGCCACCATGTGAGTCCTGGGAGTCAAACCTGGGTCCTCAGCAAGAGCCACAATTGCTCTTGACTATTGAGCCATCTCTCCAGCCCCTCTTGGTAATTTGCTTTTCACTTTATACGGAAATTGTTTTAGGTGGGTAGCATTGTCATTATTATTTTTAATTGTCTTGAGGTTGTTCAGGCTGAAGTTCATTATCAAAGTGTTAGTGAGCCTGTTTCTTCTGAGTTCTCTGTCCTTGACTTGTTAATGGCTGCCTTCCTAGTGCTATTGGATCAGGGCCCAACCTTTACAACTTCATTTAACCTTATTTACCATTTCAGAGGCCCTTTGTCTAGATATTTGTTTTCTAAATGAATAGAGTTCTGGAGCTATGATCACAGTTTTTGGACATAAAATACTCTTATCTTTACCTTGTTTAGTATATTTGCACACCAAAGATTTCTGCCAGCATTAACCTTTTTCTCTTCCTAAAATTTGTGTTTTGTAGATGATAGTCAGGGTTCTAATGTATGAATTTTGCAGGAGAAACACAATTCAGTCTATAACAGGAGCTAAGATATGTGCAACAGTGCACTCAATATATGTAGTGTACTATCTACTACTGAGATAAGCTCAGAGAAAGGTGACTCTTTAAAAATGTTTGGATCTGAACATCAGGTATCTTGTTCTTAACATGAAGTGATGATAGCTCCCATAATTTTCAATTAAAAAATGACCCAAAAAAGAAGTACAGGAAAGAGGATTGGGAGTTCAAGGTCATCCTCAGCTACATAGTGAGATCAAAGCCAATTTGGACTGCATGAGACTCCCATGTCAAGACAACAGCAATAAAAATGAACAAGAACTGTTGTGATAGCCATCAAAATAGACTTCAATAGTAGTTGAAGTAGTTGAGTTGGAGCAGTGTGGGAGTCTGTGTCTTGGCAGAGGCAGGCTTGGGGCCTCATAGAGATGATGATGATCGGTGTTGCTTATGAGGAACTTAGAGAACCCAAAATGAAGAGGCAAGAACCTTGTCCAGAACAAAGGGCAGATAAGAGTCTAGAAAGTCAATATGATCTTGTCCTCTTTGGATTCATTCAATGACAAAGTAAATTTGTAGATCCTAGGCACAAGGTTTATACATTTAAACATATCCTGGTACATGATTTTTCTCATCAAGGAAACAAAAATTGTTTGCAAAGTAAGCTTGCAAGAGACAGGAGAGAGGATGATGGATTTGTGGTCTGCCTAATGTTTCCAGAGTCAACTGAAGCACAAGGCTCATCCAGGAACTTCAGACCTCATTACTGTCTGTTTATGAGGCATTTTGATTCTTTTACCTTCAAAACACATCATTCCTGAAAGGGTAGGAAAGGAACAAGAATACTCAGCACTTCAGGCTTTTGTCAGCCATTTAACTCCAACAATGAACCTGTGCAACTGGTTCCATGAAACCATCAATCAAGGTCACCACACTGGTTATAAGAAATCCATACAGTTGTCTGCTGTGGTGCGTCACAAAAGCACGGACTGGATTGGGTAAAGTTCTAGGGACCTGACAAGAATGGCTCCACATGAACTAGTTAATAATGAAAGGCTAGGCTAATCAGGAGCCGTATGGGCGCTGGAAAACTGGGTTAATGGAGGACAGAGTGCTCAGGAATGCTAAGAAGTGGTGAGGACAGATAGAAATAACAGATGAAGAGCAAGGAAATCTGCCCAGTTGCAATTGGCCACTCTGCTGTATTCTGCTGATCCTGTTGTACCACACACTCACTTCACAGGCCTCTATTGAGTCATAACAAGTCAATACAATACATCACATAGTTCTCAAGTACTACATCACTCTACTGTACTCACTGTCGTCGGCTTTATGGAGTCTCACCACTTTACAGTTATGATTTCTATGAGCTGAAAGGAAGATTTTATCAGTTATATCAGGTCAAGCTCTATGGCTCATTACAATAAGTTATACTAATATATAAAGAAGAAAATTTTAATGTAAGCTGCTGGACTTTGAGCTGAATTAAGGCAATGAACAAATAGGCAAGTACTTATTAGCAGGTCCTCTGAGCTCAGGTGAAGTGTCTGATGAACTCACAAACAATTGATTGAAACCTTGGTATCTCCTGTAGACACAGTGGTTTTTACCAGCTACATAGAATTATTTACTCTTACTTAGAACAAGGTTGCCTACTTTCTGAGATGTTGAATGTTTCACTGCTCTCCATATTATGAGGAAGATTCTTAGTCCAGTGATACTATTTCTTATTGAAAATCTTGAATAGATACCCCATAGAATACCATAATTGTGGCCATTGTGAATAAAAAGTTTTAAATGTCATGTTTCAAAACTCATGCTTCAGTAGACTAGAATACAGTTTCTCTCCCAGTGAGCCTCACTTTAACTATGAGTGGCTTTATGGTATTTGTAAGTTATTTATAGAATGTCAGAACTAAAGTGACTGAAAATAGTATTAATTATTTTTATGACTGAATATGCAAGTTAAAATTTAGAAAAATTGAACCTGACATGAAAGCAAAGACACGAAGTGTGCAGTGTCAGATCTTCATATATGGGCAGTGGAGAAAATATTCATCACAAACATATTGTGAAAGTTTTGCAGGAGTTCATGGCAGAGTGTGCTAAGTATTATAGAGAACAAAAATGGCAACGGCAACAACAGCTGTTGTGACCTTTGAGCCGGTCTAGCCTTCACCTGGAAATTGCCTTATATGGACTAGATAACAAGAAAAGCGCAATGATGCAGTTGTGTGGCTCCTTTAGGCTCTGAGGTTAACACATGCCCACGGATCAGAGGAAAGAAAATAGAGATGACCTCATATCAACACAGAAAACGATAGCTAAAGTTTAAAAAAGATCAAATAAGTAAAAGCATGGAAGTCAAGTTGGGTAGCAAAAATAAATCATTTTATAAATGTTAACAAGCTGAGTGATGATGAAGCACAGGGATGATAAGACACAGAAGCAATGCCCACTGGGTAGGTGTTTTCAGGGATCATGTGATGCAACTCCAGTATATGTCAACAAAATTCAAATGTTCCAGTCCAATAGCTGTTCAAAGGCAGCAATATAACCAGTAAGAAGAGGGTAGGTTGTGATATCCAACAATCCTGGCTACATGTTGATTTTGCCTGCAATCCTTTCTGCACTGCTTCCTTCATTTACTTAGGGTGGAAATTATGTAACAATCCATATCTCCATTTTCTTACCTATGAAGTGGAACAATGAGACTGTGCTCGTGAGATTGTGCTGACCAATGTTTACAGCATGCTTAAAACATTTTTCTCATGTAACTAGAAATGTTTATGTTAATGTCGTTCATCATGGCACTGATAAGACACATTAAAATTTACATATCTATATTGATAATAAGAAAACTAGTAATGCTTTATTTTATTTTTTTCAGAAATATGCTTAGCTTGGTTTAATTAAAAGGAATTCAAACAATAAAATAAAAGTAAATACCTCCATTTAAAAAGTCATATTAGAATTTTTCTTTTAAGCTCTTTGAAAATTACTTCTTAAAGTACTGAAGAGAGGGCGATCTGTGGTTGGTATGTAAAATGAATGAGCAACTCCTTAATAATAAATAAGTACTGGAGCATTTTCACATGTACTCTGTTATGGACAAAGTGGTAGAGGCAACTATCCCATCTTATTCTTTTAATGTATACAGTGTAAAATATTTTCATCTACAATATGACCTCTTTCAGAGTACTGGTATAAAATCCACCTTAGTACACTAGATAATGACATGATTTTCTGTGAGCAAATATGGGACAGGAGTTAACATACAGGGGGGAAGGTTTAATTTTAACTGACTCTTAAAGCTTCTAGCCCATCATATTGAGGGAGACACGACAGAATTCCTCCTGGTGGCGAGAGAAGGTAGCCAAGACACACACCTTCATGGATTAAGAAGCAAGAACTGAACCACAACGGGAGGGCCTATCAGCCACCAGTGTTTATCTCTGGTGCCTTATCCACACTGAAGCCTCTGGACCGAGGTTTCCACAACCTCTCAGGACACTGCCACAGGCTGAGAATCAAACACCTGGTCTGAGGTGGGAGCATTCCACCTTCAAACTGTGACATTATACTCCAACTCCGAAGGCTCACGGCTATATCATGAGGCCAAAGGTGAATGAAGGTAGTCCAACTTCAAGACTTCTAAAGTCTCAACAGTTAATAACAGTGCTCAAAAAGCTGAAGCCTCTTCCAAGATTCAATGCAAAATCTTAGCTGAATGCTCTTATAAAATAAAAAGGCTGGTTCCATGCTCCCCAAATACAATGGTACAAGGTAAAAATACAATCAAGTGGAAGGGATTATTGGATAGCTAGAAAGACTGGACCAAAGTACAAACAAACAAACAAACAAACAAACAAACAAACATTTAATCTTAAATGTGTGGCATGCAATAGCATTATATGGTGTTCAGTGTATTTCAGCAGCCCTTCCCACCTAGCTCTGCCATTTACAGTGCACTGGCCTTTCTCTTGGTTCAGTTTCTCTAGCTGCCTGTAGCTTCCTGTATATGTACAATTTTGCTGCCATGGTTACCATCCTGGGGCCACCATCCCAACACCATTAACATAGGCTTCATTGTAGCATATTCATTCACAGCTTATTCAGTTACACCATGCAGTGAAAGCCAAAGTTGTTGCACATTGCCTATCCATATAGACTTCATTATTTATTTGTTTGTTTGTTGGTTGGTTTTTATGCAAGTCTTCACAACCCCACCACTTTTATATTCTATATATGTGCAAAACCAACAGTTGCTAGCTCAAAATATAACCAGGAAGCCCT
Source organism: Peromyscus maniculatus bairdii (assembly GCF_049852395.1). NCBI lineage: Eukaryota > Metazoa > Chordata > Mammalia > Rodentia > Cricetidae > Peromyscus > Peromyscus maniculatus. The sequence goes on from NC_134872.1 coordinate 34,951,008, forward strand.
GGGACCAGAGCTGCAGTGACCTCTAAGTGTCCTAGAAGCTGTATGTGTGGGGAAATACTTCTCTATGTCTGGTTTTCAGTGGGGACACCAGACGGTGTTCTCTTTTCAAATGAACATGTGTCACTTGTGTTTGTATTTTTATACCCTGGAATATTTGATGGAAAACGTCTCTCCCTCCAGGCCCCTTTCCTTCTGTTCTAGTACAATTTCCAAAGTTTTTGTTTGGTGACACTAGCCTCTTTCTATGCACCCACCTTGTTTCTGCTTTTAAATGCATTCATGCTTGTCTCCTCAGCATCCTGCAGATTTTCACATCTTTTGGTTCTGGTGTTTTCTCTGAATTCTCACTATGAATATGGCCAGGCTGTAAATAACAGCAATGTCCAGCCGATAGTCTCTGCTGTCTTGAAATTTCTTCTGGCAGATCAGTGAGTTCATTGTTTTTAATTCAGCCACAACCAGATTGTTCAAGGCAGGGACCAAAAGCTGCAAGATTGGTTGCCAAAAGTTAACACAAATGACCTCTAATGCATTTCTTCAGAGCACCTTGGTTTTCAACTCATTTCTCACTAGCACACTCTTTAGCACCCAGATTTCTATCAGAACTCGATCTTCTGAACTCCCCCATACAGTCTCTAAGCTCTATGTATAGTATTCTGGGCTTCTCTAGTGAAATTCTTCAAACTTTTATCCATTCTTTCCCTGGAACCATGCCAAAGATTTTTGAATCGGGGGCGGGGGTTAATTTTATCATACCCACAAACCTGCTCCTCAGTTACAATTTTCTGTAACTGGTTATTTTATTCCTTCCTGTTTCAAAATAACAAGACAAATTAAGGGAAGGACAATAAATTTTTCACTTACCATCCTAAGGAGTACAGTCCATCCTGTCAAGGAAGGAATGGGAGATTTCATTGTTGTGTGGGGTATGCAGTCAGAACTACTTACGTGTTGGTGAATCTGGATCAGGTTAAGCAAACCTGGACAAGAGATGGGTCATGGGAGCTTGGGTGACACTGGGTCCCAAGGGCCTAGATGGGAGATATATATATATATATATATAGATATAGATATAGATATAGATATAGATATAGATATAGATATAGATATATACACAATACTTCCCAACTGGGCCTGCTTCTGGTTGTAGTGTAGGTCTCTCTGCTTCCTGATCCACAAAGATGTGAGCAGTTGCCCTTGCTCCCACCACCCTGATTGCCACCATGTTTCCTTACCGTAGATAATGAGATCTAATACTGAGATCTAAAGACCTGTTTCTAGTGGTCTCAGTCCACCTGTTCCAAATGTTTCCACAGCCTCCTAAGATAGCTCCACCAATTGTGAACCAAATATTTAAACCCAGGAGCCTGGGGAGGACTTTTCACATTCAAGCCACAATATCTGGTATCCCAGCATGGAAATGACTTGGAAAAGCGATCAACTTTCCATACATTCTTTGGAATAGTGAAGTAAAACTGCTTGTTAAGTTCTAATGATTAAATGATCTGTTTCTGTCAATTTAACATGATGCTTTTTCAAGTACAAAAGTATATATATATATATATATATAATGTAAAAGTATATATGTATGTATGTATGTATGTACATATATATGTATATCCAACAGAACTGTAACAGATGGAATTAATGAAACGATTATTTCATTATTTGTCTTTTTCTTTTGAGAACATGCTGCTCCCAATTAAGGAATCAAGTAAAAGGCAATATTTTTCCTTGGTTGTTTCTCTTTAAACAATGGTTTCCTAATTCACTCTGGGTTGGATTGTCAGCCACAAAACATAAACATTTATAGACAAAAAAATAAGAGAAATTCCCCCTATACTTGCTTAGTCTCCTCCAGAAATGTGTGAGGGCATCAGCTTCTTCAAATGTACATTAATATTCTGGAGTAGATGCTTCTGGGTCTAACATGTCCTGTGCTATTACACCAGAAACAGATTGGAAGTAACTGGCTAAAGTATCAGTGGTGTGGGTAGCCGAGATTTTATAGCAGTATGACAGACTGTAAGTTTACCTGAATCATATGTAATCATGCTTAATATATTTGATTTGGTTTTAATTGGAATAATTTTATTAGATAAATTTATTACTAGGACTCTATGGAATGCCTATTATGTCTAAACACTCAGGAATAGAAAAATTTAATATGCAGCCCTAATCTCCAAGAAAAAAAATGTCTTTGGTGGTGAATATAGTCTCCTAAAGAGGTAGGATACTGAAAAAAAGGCAATGAAATCCATAAGGGATATAGTAGAGCATTTATGACACTCTTTGAGTACCTACTATGTGCAGGATCTGCTTTAAGCTCTGCATATGTATTAGCATATATGTATGATCTTTCAGGTAACTGATGTTACTTCTATTGTATAGACGAAAGTAGTGAAGGATGAGGATAAGAAGCCTGTCCAAAGTCATGCAGCCTATCTACGTGAGAATGTACATCTCAGCACCATGTCAGAAAAAGCCAGATGATGACTATTAGAACTAAGGAACATATTTAAGTAGAAAGCACAAAAATTACAAAGAATCGGAGTATTCTAGACAGGAAAAGCACTTTGGAAAATCTTTACCAGTGGCATATGGCTGCTCCTGTGACCAGAGGTCAGATCTTCAGTGTGGCTGAAGAGTAACCTTGCAAGGTGAGGATGCAGAATATGGCAGAGAAAGACCAATGGGGAGACTATATACTTGACTGCCATGTGGCCTCTCTTCTCAAAATAATGGCTTCACAAATTTTGTTTCCTAGTTGTTGTTTAACTCAAGGTCTTCATCATCTACCATCATAGGTAGCTCTGCTACAAGCATTTTAACCAGTTATTTTATCCTGATTTGATGTATTTCTGGACATATTAACATTTATTGTAAACATTTCAGAGAAAGGCAGAGTTTCCAGAGTTTCCCATTGTATGTGGATCATTGAATCTTTCTGTTATATCCTGTTCCTTGGATTCACTGCCCTTCAAAATTTATCATGGGGCAGAGGCTGCAGGCAATGTGCACCTGCTCAATACGTCAAGCAAGAAGAGATGATCAGATGGACATGTGTGTTTAACCTGTGCAATTGGTAGGACATTTGGATTTGTAGAAGATAGAATAGAATCAAATGTCTGATGAGAGCTCTGTTCATCTTAAGCAAACTTGGTTTGTCCACATGTATGCATTCTTTCATAACACTTTTTATCCCTGGGTCTCACTTCTTGTGTCTCCTCCAATGTAAGATAATAACTTCATTATCTTTCCTACTTGTGGCTAACTCATGAATGATCTCCAGTACAGTGTGTGGACCATGGTGAATCAAAGAGTACTCACGTAAATCGATAGGTGGCTATTTGTGACTTTATTGTCATAATGACTATACTATAAAAAACAACTCACAGGAAAACACAATGTTTGGGGAGGGAAGACACAGGATTGGAGTAGCTCAGTGTATGGCATGGAACCCCATGGCTGGTCACATTGTGGTGGCAGAGATAAAACAGCAAGTGCAGACCATAAGCTTAACCAGGCAGAAACTGTCACAAACCCAAGTGACCCACCTCTGCCAGTCATGCCTTTGACCTACCACAAAGCTTCCATAACCTTTGCAAGCAGTGTCGATATCTGGGGACCAAGGATTTAAATAAATCCTGATGGGAAAAAATTTCAAACTTAAGAAGTTCATGGTTGTTTTTAATAGAGTTTTTTTTAAGACCAAATAGCTTCAGTATTCAGAAGAATAAATGACAACAGTAGAAGGAAGATGCATTGGTTACTTTCCATCCCTGTGACCAAATACCTGACGGACCTACTGTAAGACAGGAAAGACTTATTTTGTTAACAGTTCCATACTAAAAAGAAAGGCATGGAATAGAGGCTTATTCCACAGTATGGGTGGGGGGTGAGTGAGGCGGTAGCTCTTCACAACACCTTAAACCAGCAAGGAGAAATGGCAACCATTCCCAAGAGACTGAACTTTAATTTTCAGTGTCCTGACCTGAGTAACTCACTTTTTTCTCAATAGTCTCTACCTCCCACATTCTCTCTGAAACTATACTGCTAGTAGCACAATATGTTTTTAAAACATAAGTTTCTGGGGACAATTCAAAATAAAACTGTAACATTTTGTCCCTGTCTACCAAGGTCTTATGTTCAGCTCTCAGTGGAAATCTTCTCTATTACATTAGTTAGTTCACTACATTTGAATTTGGTCTTACTCAAAATTTTAGGACAAAGGCACATTGGAGGAAAAAAATTTCCAAGATACAATGCAAAAGCCACTGGTCCAATTTGTAATGTAGAGTTTGTTCCTATCTGAAGCCCCATGAGCAAAGACTATCATCTGCATTCCTATTAGCATTTGATCTTCTGCATTTCCAGCAGAATGCCCCATCATGCTCCGCTTTTAGGAGCTTCTCTAGCTCACAACTTAGAACTCTTTAACATTCCTCCCACAAATTACTTTCAAAGGTCTATGAACCACATAGCCAGGTTAAATTACAATAAAAAAATCCATTTCTTTTTCTTTTCTAATTTTTATATTATTAATTGGCACAACCAATGTAATTATAGAAACAACTTAAGAGATGGAAAACTGGGGACTCAGGGTTTCAGAGTATTTCATCTTCTCAGAGCAAGGAAGGCATGCCAGGGTGCTTCAGTCTTTGGCAGCAGGAATTCGTGAGGGCTGCTCACTTCACAGCAGACCTGGGGGCAGTAAAAAAAAAGAAAAAAAGACTTGAATAAGCTACAACCTTGAAAGGCCACTTCTAGTGACTTACTTCTGGCAGACAGACCTCCCCTCTAAAAACCCTGACCACCCTCCCAAACCAGCACCGGGAGCAGAAGTTTAAACAATCAGAGACTGAGTCTGTGGGATGGACGCATTTCACATTCAAACCACAGCTATGCTGAAATCACTGACACCTTGGAAAGGTAGACAGCTGTTTGCTCATAGTATTGGGGGAACTGGCCTCAGTTTGGATAGGACTCACAAGAGCTCTAGGTGCTCATAGCATGTGAAAAAATAGACTTATCATCAGTCTAGAGTCAGTGACTCAGCTTTACAGCAACATCTTACTTTCTATAGGAGAGTATATATATATATATATATATATATATATATATATATATATATATATATATATACTCATATATACGATGTAGTGGGTAGCCGGCAGCCATTCTAGCTTTGACCTGGAAGGGCCACCCACACTGAGGCTTCGGTAACTGTCACTCCTATGAGGCAGAGCTGAGAGAGGACACCTGAAGACCCGAGATCCAGATGCACCGACTTTCTTGGTTCCTGGATCCTGGATGCTGGAGGTAGACCAAGCAGAGTTCTCCAGAGAACACCACTGGACTTCGCTACACCTTTCCCAGACCCTGTAAACTATCCCTTTACTTATGTAACCCACAAAATAAACCTCCCTTTTAACTACATGGAGTTGCCTTAATACTTAAACCAACAACATATACTTAATAGGATCTTTTGGGAAGAATAATTTTACTTAAGTGGTATGTGTACAGCACACATAAACAGAACACATGAAGAACACACACACACACACACACACACACACACAGCTCTCATATTTAAAGGCAGAACAAGCTGTTTTCCTTCATTTATTGCAATTGTTTATTTTTTGCCTAACTTTTGTTTTCCCATTCCTGCAGTTTGGAACTGTTAACCACAAGATTCCCTTCCATATTTGGTTCTAGCTGCAGGCATTTTAAAATTAATGGGGTGGGTCACATGAAGGGCATTTTGCAGCCACTGCTAGATAAAAGTGAACACAGAAACATTGCCACTAAGTGAATATAAAGAAGTATTTATAAGGAGAACTGAAAAAAAATAAGTCCTGGGACAATAAACTGGTGCATTGAAGTTGAGAAAACCTCCATTACATTGCTTAAGGTCTGTAAATGTTTTATTCCATTTTTGTTGCTTTGTTACTGGAATCCATTCTTTATCTGATTCTGGGGAAAGCACACTGCACAGTGTGTCTCTCAGCAATACAATTTTTCTGCAATGGCACTCAATCAAGAGAGGCCACCCAGAAGGCTTATATTAATTTATGTGAAAATAAAAATGCTTCTGTTAGATGTTATCAGGGAACAATTATTTTGACAACATTTCTTAAATTACTTGTTGGAGTGAAAAATTGATTTGAACCATAGGAATGGATCAAGACCAATGTCTAGCAACACATATGTTGACAGGTAATGCCACATAAAACTCGAAACTATTTCATGAAACCATGGATAGTGAGTATAAAATTGCTCCAACAAGACATCATCCACTGTAAACATGTCCTTTAGATGCCTAAATATATTTCTGTGCATATCAACAGAATAGGTTAAAAACTATGAAACAGCCACTTAGACACAACCCCCCTCCAAGCAATTTGAATGGAAAATACTACATTTATTGGCTATGGTTACTTCTCAAGACATTAAGATCTGAAAAGTAAAGTAGAACTATGTATAACTGTTATCATTATGAGTAGGACTAATATTTTGTGTTTTACTCATCACGCAGGGCCCCAGGAACAGAACAGGGCCCCTTCCACTATTTTAATGCTCTGCAGAGACCATGTTGAAATGCTAGTAATTCCATCTTTCAAAGAGACCGTGGAGCACAGGTGGGGTGCTAGGAGCCTACAGCCATATTTGAACCTACCCCTCACTACTTGCCTATCTCCCATGCACAGGGTTTTAGAGGATTGTTATCCTCATAATCCATCTCTTTCTTCCTATTTCCCATTGTGACCTCTAATTTTTGTGACCTAGCCAGCACATGGATAGGTAGAGATTGGCTGAAAGCAATTGTAACAGTTCCTCCTCACCCTAGAAGCATCCCTGATTATGAGGGAGTATGGCTTGGAGTACCAGATAAAACATATTCAAAAGGAGCTGAAAGAGAAACCATGAAATAAAGACAATGTTATTTCCCCTTCCTTCTCTCCTTCCTTTCTCCCTTCCTTCTTTCCTTCAATTCCTCCTTCCCTCTCTCCTCCCTCCTTCCATCCTTTCCTTCCATCCCTTCCTTTCTTCCCTCTCTCCCTCCCTCCTCCTCCCTTCCTTCCTTCCTTCCTCCCTCCCTCCCTCTCTCCCTCCCTCTCTCCCTCCCTCCCTCCCTCCCTCCCTCCCTCCCTTCCTTCCTTCCTTCCTTCCTTCCTTCCTTCCTTCCTTCCTTCCTTCCTTCCTTCTTTCCTTCCTTCCTTCCTTCCTTCCTTCTCTATTTCCTTCATTCTCTCTTCTCCTCCCTTTCTCTTCCCTTCCCCTTCCTTTCCTTCCTCAACCCCCTTGCCTCCACTGCTCTCCCTGTTTCTTCCTTCCTTCTTTCTTTTCTCCCCTTCGTCACTCCAGTTTCCAAATAGTCTACATTTTCATTTCCATGAGCTCTACAAATTATGTCGCTGGCCCCAGTTAGGTAGAATGCTATCCACAAACAAATTATGAGCCTACATATTTATGGGCCTAATATCAAGCTACCATTGATAAAGTAATGAACCTGAGGAACTCTGCCAGTCAAGATTCACACTTAGCAGATTGTCACTTGGCTGTCACAATTGTCATGTGTCCACAATATTCCTTCAGTCGGGGGTGACAGAAAATGCCTAGGACATCTTATTTCAAAAACTCTTCCACCCTTCAGAAGTGGGAGGAGAGAGGCAGGAAGGAAGATAGCATTTTGGATTATATAGCAAAACAAACACATAGAAAAGCTAAACCCTCATTTGTCCATGGTATCCTCTCCATCCCATCCTATGTCCAAAGAACATGAATGCAGGACTAATCTCTTGGTGGAAATCTTTGTTTTGAATTCCAATTTCAACCTAAATCTGTATGTGCCTAAGCTTCCCATCTGCCCATGTACTGCCCATTCAGCCCAGTGAGTTGGTGGTGTTTCCTGTTCCCACATTCTCAGGAAGGAGCAGAAGCCCCTGCACAAGGGAGAATCCTGAATGTAGTGAAGCTGGGTTGTAATAATTAACCTTTGATCCTTCATCAGACAATACTGACAAACATTTATACAAATGCTCTTAAATCTGCCCGTTTTGCTTGTAAATTTCACACCTTGTGAAAATTATGCATAATTTAATAGAAGGGCAAAAATACTTTTCAGAAAATTCATGTTTTCCTACTCCTTGTCACTTCTTATCTGCAACTCTTGTACAATACCTGTGACTTCTTCAAACATTTTAGAGCTCAGAAACGCAGTAATTGTAACTTTGGCTGGAAACATGAAAATAGCCCTGGCGTAGAATGCCCTCTCCCTTTATAGATGGCTGGCAGGGCTTGCTTTTCACTGTGGGAGGAATCCATTCTTTGTAGAATATTCCCACACATGTCTGTGTCTATTTCTCAGAGTGGTGCCACAAAGGATATGACCCCTTTGCTCCCAGTAACCTTTCATGGTGCTGAATCGCCTGGACGTTGGTGCCAGTCAGCACGATTTGATTTGCTATGGTAAGAATAAGATTATATCTAACAGCAGACGATGTCATTTCCAGGTTCAATGGGCACAGATTTAAAACTAGTCCTCTCTTTGACCCTCGGGATTCTCTTGAACTCTTGTACCTTCTTTGACAGTGTTTGTGAATGAGTGAATTCATGAAAACTCAAGGTTATTTTAATGACAATGGCATCACAGCGACAAAGAGAGAAGGCAGGGCCCTCTCCCCCAGCCGGGTGTTCCTTTCCAGAGCCCACTTCCTTCCTGGCAGCTGGCTGCAGAGTGAATTCCTGGGGATGGTCAAAGGCTGAGAGCTGCTGCGTGTCTGCAAGCATGCCGCTGCTACTGATCTGTGAACATGACATGCCTGAGAATATCACATCACCGTGGCAACAACAAACATGGAGCTAAATTCCATTAGCGGCAGGGACTCAATGAGTCAAACAGATAATGTTCTGGGCCTGGCCAACTGCCCACAAAGGCGTATGTGAAAGTTGGGATGAATTAACTTCAGCTCATTAGGGTGGCTTTGGTAGAAATTTTCTTTTCTTTTCTTTTTCTTTTTCTTTTTCTTTTTCTTTTTCTTTTTTTTTTTTTTTTGGTGACTTAAGTCCTTACATTTATTGCATATCTTAAATAAACACTTAAAAGCCTATTAACCAGTTCCACACCCAGGAATGCACATTTGGAATTACTTTCTAGGTTTCCAGAATACTCATGGTTTCCACACTTTATCTTTTGTGTCTTTAGTTTATTTACATCTCCTTTTCCTACAAATTAGTAACAGAAAACTGTGAAATTTACATTGTGTTTATCATCAGATGATTTTCTTTGAGACCTCCAGAATAAGGTTAAAACAAGCAGCATTCTTGATTGCAATCAATCAGTGCTCTGAAGATTTTTTTAGGGATAGAACACCTGCTCAAAAAAGAGGAAAAAGTTAAGCTCTTTGAGACTTTCAATACCATTGAGGGAGTCTGTTTCAGATAAGATTAAAGAATCTCACATTAAATATATCTAGTTAATAGCTTTAAATCATATGTGGTACTTATTACCTAGTGTACTAACTTCAAAAGGTTTATGATTCATCCTCAGAGAAAAATATGGTTGTCTTCTCCCACACAACTAGTTTATAGGAAAAGTAAAGATGTAAGGATGTTTAGGATTGAAATGTGACTTGGTGGTAGAGCACTTGGCTGAAGTAATTGGTTGACCTCCACCACTGAAAGAAAGAGACAAAGAAAGATAGTAAGGGAGGGAGGGAGGGAGGGAGGGAGGGAGGGAGGGACAGAAGGAAGGAAGGAAGGGAAAGAGAATAAAAGAAAGATATAGAAAAAGAAAGAAGGGAAAAGAGGGATGGGGAAGGGTGAGGCGAGAAGGGAGATAGAATTCTAACAACACATAGGATCATAACCACTTATATTTATTGGAGACCCCTCTTCTTCTTGCCCTTGCCCCACAGAAGTCTTTAGAATAAGGCTCCTCCTAGATTTGTCTGCATCAATCACATAAAATTTGGCCATGTAGATGACAACAGACCATGGTGGATATGGAGATCATTATCGAACTGATGAGAAGTCAAAGTATAGAGTTCCAGCTGCAAAAGAAAGCCTGATGCAGTCTACGGACCTCAGGGGCTGGACGTTAATAATTCAGACAAGAGAATGAATAAAGTCAGCCTACCAGCTAGCTTTCTTTTCCACAGTGGAGAATAAGAATATGAAACATGAGTGTATCTAATAATTATAGATGCATATGTTACTGTTTTTCACCAGGAATTTAAATGAACAAAATCAAATCACAGGCACCCTTACATACTCTAGAACTAAATACATATTTTTTTCTGACTCTTCTTTTCACCACCAGTACAGAAGAGGTGATAATGAGATTTAAGACTGATTGTGTTTGTATCTGCTCCCTCCGTCTGAAATTAACCCACCTTCCTTTTATGCATAAAGTTGTTTTGTGTCCTGTGTATAGAGGTGTGTGCATGATGATGAGGGAGGTATACTGCATGTATGTGTGTATTTGACTTGAGCAAGTGGAAGATATGGATGGGAGGCAATTAAAGAAGAGCAAATATTCTCTGTATGCTTGAACTATGTTGGGAGCATTGCATGAGGAAAGGGCATCTTCTCATATAGACTGGGGATTCATGCCTGACAAGGCTTTTGAACAGAGCAGTGACAGAGTATAAGACCATCTAAAGGTGTAGAAAAACAAGGACATTTACTCACCATGATATACTGAAGTTTCTCATTTTGACTCTTGCCAGAAAAAAAAATGAGAAATTGCATAGATTTGTTGTTTTATAAATTTGATGGATGTCCTCTTCTTCAAAGCATTGATAAAGATTTTGTGAGTCTGTCTTAAGTTATTTGTGTGCAATCCTTCTACCCAGCAAAACGCACTTGTTTGTACTTTTGACGGTATCAACCTTTATCTGATGCCAAAAGTTTTCTTTCCCCGCTGGTTGTTTCAATACCTCAAACCTAACCAAATTATCAGGTGGTTCTTAAATAGTTTCTATAATCATAGGACCTTAAACCAGTTAGGAGTAAATCTAAGACAATGAAATCATTTGATGTTAATTAGAAGTAAAATAAATCAGTATTATATTTAAGCCCTTAATGCTACGTGAAGACAGGCAGACATCTTTCCCTATAGAGAATGATACAGAAAGTTAGGTAACAATGGTTTTAAAAGTTACTTTAAAAAAATCAAAACTGAGTATAAATTGCTTCTGTCTTTTGAATTATTTCCACCTCTTTCCACTCCTTTATATACTACACTATGAAGAATTAAGAAGTATCCCAGAGTTAATGTTTCTCCTTTATGTGATTTAAAATATAAAATCTCCATATTTTAACTCTTCAGACTTGCCTGTGCTTAAAATAATCAATACTCATTAACTGCAAAAGCCTTTGTTTACGACCCCAGAGCGGTTGTCCATTTCCCTTCCTTCTTTAGCCCTAAGACCTTGCTAGCAGGCGCTAATTTTCAGAACATTCCCTAGTGCTGAAAGCAAATCCTCTTCAATATAGTATCTTTAATATGTTGTGAGCCACAGCCTTATAATTCCCTTTGCTGGAATTTCAGGGGCAAGCAAGGTGAATGTCTTGCCATCTCCAATTTGTCCCTAGTCTCCATGTGCATGATGTCTCCCATCACCATGGCAATAACTTGAATGGGTCAGAATGCACAGCACCCATGTCCCATGTCACCAAGCAGTAGCTCCATTTTGAGCTTTTTCCTCAACTCCTGGTTGTACGCCCGTTATTTTTTGTCATTATGATTATCACTACTCTCTCTGAAATACCCAATCTGCCCTTCTGTCAATGTCAATGTCAACACATACACCAGGTGACGGTATTATCAACAAGTTCAGCGTCAGCACTCCCCCATCCCCTCACCCCACTGTGTCAGCACCTGACCCTCTGCTGGTTCACAGACATATTTTAAATTATAATTCACCTTTTTTTTTTTTTTTTGGCCGGGATTGTCCTGATATTTACAGGGAGAATGAGCTGCTCCGGTGAAAAGGAGACATCCTTTCATTGTCATAGATTAAATAAACTAGAAGAGAAACTAAAGCTTGGGCCTCTTGCCTTCAAAAGAGCAGTGGTCCTTCTATTTTCTGGCTAGTTTCTTAGAAACAACTAAGTAACAATTTTCACACCCAGTGGAATTATCTGTCTCTGTCTCTGTCTGTGTCTGTGTCTGTGTGTGTCTCTCTCTCTTTCTCTCTCACTCTCTCTCTCATGAAGAACTTTGTGCTTCCAGAAAAGTGGCTCATAAGATAAAGTATTGAGGCCGGGCGGTGGTGGTGAACGCCTTTAATCCCAGCACTCGGGAGGCAGAGCCAGGCGGATCTCTGTGAGTTCGAGGCCAGCCCGGGCTACCAAGTGAGTTCCAGGAAAGTCAAAGGCACAAAGCTACACAGAGAAACCCTGTCTCATAAAACCAAAAAAAAAAAAAAAAAAAAAAAAAAAAGATAAAGTATTGAGTGCTAAAGTCCAATTGCAGAAAGCTTCTGGTGTGTTGGTTCCCTCTTGTTCCCCAGATAAAACCAAACCCTCTTAATGCCATGAAACTGTTCAGCAAAAGTGACATTCTTCTGATGGGACAACATAAGAGAGACTTTTGGAAGCTCTCTTCCAAATAACTAACCCAAGTCATACCAATGGCATCTACTTGTCTCTAAGATCTACTGCCTTTTTGGAGGGCAGCCAGATAGCGCTACGGCCTCTCTTAGCCCTGTCATCCCATTCTGTATCTTGTCTCTTATCTATTCCATACCTGGGTGAAGCCAGTCAGTCCTGGGGTGGCAGCAGATCCAGTGCCTGGTAAGAATCCAAGTTTTGGTTCCTGGATATTAACTTCGTTCTCTATCCTCACATGGGAGAAGGGGTGAGAGAGTTATTTAGGGACTCTCTGTGAAGCTCTTGACTCCATTCCATTCCTTTCTTTATGTGGCTGTTTATTTTTTTAAAATTGGATTTAAATTTTTTCATATAATATATTTTATCATATTATTTCCCCTTTCATAACTCCTCCTAGATCTTGCCCATCTTTCTACCTACCCAACTTCATATTCTGTTTCTCTCTCCCTCAAAAAAGTCAAAACAAACAAACAAAACCAAAAAAGACAAAAGATACCAAACCAAACCAAAGCCCCAACAACACACACACACACACACACACACACACACACACACACACACACACACACACACACACACCAAATGTATTGGCTAACTACTCCTCATACAGGGAAATATTTATTTATTGTTATGTGTTTGAATTTTTCAATTGCATGTATATATGTTTATGTATCATGGAATTGCCTAGTACCTGACAAAGTCAAAAGAGAACATCAAATCTCTTGGACCTGGGATGATTACAGATGGTTGTGAGCTAACATGTAGGTGCTGGGAACTAAACCCTGGTCCTCCATGAAAAGGATGGTAGTTTTAACTGCTGCATTTCTCTCTAGCCTTCACACCCCACTTTCTACCATCATCACCCCAGAGATGAGGACTTAAGTAAACACACTTTGGAAGAACAGATTTCCATCTCCTGTCTCATAAATATTACTAAGGGAGATCATGAAAGTATTACCATATCTCAGAACCAAATATATATATTTCCTCAAGAAACCTTAATCATCTGGTGAAAACATGGACAAAGATGGAATTTGTTGCTGTTTTCCTATATTAGCCTGTTTAAAAGCATAGTTATGGGAAGTAAGAGTGCAAAGGTCAAAGATAACAGAATGAACATTTCCATGATGAAAATGAAAATAAACTGTATGACAGTCTGCTTATAAAGATCAAGCCATTTCAATCAGCCCCAACCTCTCTTTTCTCAAAATTCTTTCAGCCGATTTACATAAGCCAATCATTTTCTTTTTTTCTGAGACTCACTTTATAAGCATTTAAAACAGCCATTAAAAAAATAAGGTATTTTTGTATTCCAGATCATGAGGATGAAGTTGAAAATTTGTTTGACTTACCTAACTACAATACATCTCAAAGGCCTTTATGCAGAAGCAAATTGTCTAAAGGAAGACACGCTAGAGGACTGTGAGGCAGATAGATCCCCTGGTAGTCACAAATGAAGAGACTTCCATAAAGAGTGGGGTGGGGGACAACAGTCAGACCAAGGATAGCACAGGCATGTGCTGGGGTTAACAGTGTTCTGTCAATCTGAGAGCCAGGTCAGGCCAGAGAGGAGCATGGGAACCAGGAGTGGATACAGTTAAGGCCGGAAGCCTGCTGAGCAAGTTGCTGTTTCATCCTGAAAGACCTTGAGCACAGGAGAAACAAGGCCAAATTAGCATTTTATAAAGGGCACTGTGGCGGGAGTGTGAAAGATAAACCAGCACAAGGGGAGACTAGAGATAGAGGAATCAAGAGATAATGAGATCCTGAACTTGGATGGTGGTGCCTCAGAGCACCTCTGAAAGCTGCATTTTGTCCTCTTAGTCAGTCTTTCTCTGCTCACAAGCACACACACACACACACACACACACACACACACACACACACACACACATATATATATATCAGAGACTGTTTGCAGAAACCCATGGTGTTACAATTTAAAAAAATAACCATTTAGTATTTTATGAAGCATTTATGATATTTAAATTAAGAAACAGAAAGGCCAAGATAAATGAGAGAAGGAAAAGGAAGACTGTGTATGATGCCTCGTGACTCATTCTGGGGTACTAACGTTGTTGTGGGTTGGAAATACTGGCTGATATAAGTTTTAATTCTGGGAAGCTGGTCTGTTTAAGGACTAGAAAACAGAGGGAGTAGCAACAGGCTGACTCCTCCTGGATTTAATAAGCCCCTTGTAATGATGATGCATGGCGTCTCCTTCATGCATAACTGCCGTCACTTTATTCTGAACTGTCTAGGCCACCCTTCATATCTGAATCTCAATGTTCAGACATATTGATACATAGAACAAATTAATCTAAAGACCTTTTAAAATATTTCCTCCAGGAATTGGAAAGATGGTTTTTCATTCATCACCACCAATGCCCTGTTAACAAATGTCTGATGAGAACCTCAGAAGGAGATCTGTAATGTTACTTCATCCATCACATTCTAGTCTTGGTATTAACCAATCAACCATAGGAAGAATATTATAGTTGTCAAGTCAAATTCCCATTCTGTTATGCACTGGTCACAGTGCAGAACAGACAGTATCCTCATGATGATGGTCCAACCTGGGATTTTATTTTTCACTTTACAGTAATGTAAGAGAGAGATCACATATGAGAAATCAAGCTTGGACTTTGGATTGTATCTTTCTTTGAGCTAACAATACACATTACCACACTCTCATGGATGCTTGGCAAATCCAGGGAGTTGAAGCTCCAATCCATCCTACATTGAAAAAGGAAAATATTCCATACTCTACTCTGTACCATTGCTAAGCTGTGATATTCATTAAGATGGATGTAGTAAATGCATTTTTTTTATTTATAATAGGTCCTGCATTTGATGGGTTTATCAAGACATACATACCCTCATCATAAGTCAAGGAATATTGAATTTGTATTTGAACTGTGGTATAACAGGTCTTCATGAGTGACACATTGTTAGGACAGGAAGTAATTCAGATGGATATCCAAGGGGTCTCAAGTTCAATACTATCAAGGAGATGGATATACAAGGAGTCTCATGTTCAAATACCATCAAGCGTACTAAATGTTCATATTGCATGCAAAGTACTAAATAGTTTCAAAAGGCAACTCTAATCCTTAAATACATGATGAATGTGAATATACTGTTAGATCTGTCCTGTTGATGTACCCCATTCAACATAATATGTGTCCCTTAAATACCTGCCCTTGGGAACAAAATACAATTAGACAGGTAGTTATCTGGGAAGTATTTCTGAAGCATACTAAATAATTTCCAAAGTTGTTTCATGTGAGGGTCCATGACCATGGTTATTGCTTTTCTTTATGCCATTCACATTTTTAAATGAACTTGCTTCTTGTGCAATTAGTCTGCCACTAACTTTTTATAACTTTTGTACTTGAACATGACATTCAGATTTCTAATATAATTAAAATTGACAGAAACTCCTTAAAAACTAGATTTTATATATATATATATATATATATATATATATATATATATATATATATATATATATATATATTTGGTTTTTCGAGACAGGGTTTCTCTGTGTAGCTTTGTGCCTTTCCTGGAGCTCACTTGGTAGCCCAGGCTGGCCCTGAACTCAGAGATCCGCCTGGCTCTGCCTCCCAAGTGCTGGGATTAAAGGCGTGCGCCACCACCGCCCGGCGATTTTTTATATTTTTATACCTAATAAGATAAATTGTATTCCCTGACAGTGGGTTTTTTCTCCATTTTCTTTAATATGTCCACATTTGTCTTAATTGTAAAATCATTTACGGAAAAATATTTCAAGTGATTGGTGGAGGGAGTGGGTGATTTTATTTTGTTCAAAGTTACTG
This sequence comes from Peromyscus maniculatus bairdii, assembly GCF_049852395.1. Classification (NCBI taxonomy): domain Eukaryota; kingdom Metazoa; phylum Chordata; class Mammalia; order Rodentia; family Cricetidae; genus Peromyscus; species Peromyscus maniculatus. The sequence continues at coordinate 34,967,468 of NC_134872.1, forward strand.
TTGGAAATGCCCAAAAAAATTATATGTTCTTTATTTTGCTTTGTGATCCAACTTAAGAAATGGTCTTACATAGAGCAGAAATGAGGCATTTGTCTTAGTTAAGGTTTCTGTTTTGGGGAAGAGACATCGAGACCACGGCAACTCTTACAAAGGAAAACTTTTAACTGGGTGGCTTACAGTTTCAGAGGTTTAGTCTGTTATCATCATGGCGGGACATGGTGGTCTGCAGGCAGGCATGGTGCTGGAGAAGGAGCTGGGAGTGCTATATCTTGCAGGCAACCAGGTTGTGAACTGAGCTACTGGGCATGGTTTAAGCATAGATGAGACCTCAAAGCCCGCCTCCACAGTGACATTTTTCCTCAACAAAGCTACACCTCCCATTAGTGCCTCTTAGGGGGCCGTTTTCTTTCAAACCACTACAGCATTAAATCTCATATCTATTCATTATTCTAGTTTCATTAAAAATGAGGCAACAATAATACCAAGTAATGTGTTATAAGAGATCAATATGGAGACTTTTTTTGGAATGTAAATTAGCAATAAATGTGAAGAAATATTTTCTAAAATATGGATAGTATTTTAATGTATGGTCAGTTTTAGATGAATATTTACATTCAGTTTTCAGGTAATGTATTTATTATATATTTATTCTACCTATTTTTATATATAAGTTGTGCTGGCCATGCTCACCCCCCTCCCCCAGGCCAGAGGACAGTTCAGACTCATTGCAGCACATTGATTCTTCCATAGATACGGCAAGGAAAGAAAATCTCATGTTTCTGGACAAGATCCCAGTGCATACACTGCCTCCACAAGAAGAGTAATGACAGGGTGAACAGTCAGATATGATGATGACAAACTGGGGCCGCATGAGCCAAAGGTTTCTGTCCCCTCACCACCTGGATCATACCTGTTTTGGGAGCTATACTTTCAGCTTCGACAGCAGATCCAGACCATTCCTAAAAAGGGGGCACTTTCTTTTTCCTACACCACCATGTTCAGAGGCAGGCTTCATGAGCCACAGGGCTTTGGATGTGTAGGATGTCTCAGGCTCACTATAGACTCTTTCCTGGAGCCAAGGAAAGCATGGCTGCTCTAAGAAATTGAGCTGCTAGAAGACACCAGAATGACATGATATGAGCTCGCTATGAAGGCAGTTTAACTGAGAAAATGAAGGCTGGGTGAAGCTGTTGAGTTTTAAAAATACACATTTTAAGAAGAGGTAAGGAGGAAAAATAGGAGAGGAGCCATCACATGGCACAGGCTGAATAGTTGGGGTGAGAATTGAAGATCTGAGCACAGCAACATGGCCCAGGTATGAGGAAACACACTGCAGGGATGAGCATGATCCACTATAGTGAACCTGTTTGGCTCCTGAGAATCCTCCAACAGCCTATATATTAAAGCTGTGATTCTCTGCTCATGGCACTTTTGCAAGATAGTAGAACCGTTAAGACATGGAGCTAAGAAAGTGGAAGTTAGGTCACTGGGATGTGCTCTTACTAGGGATGTTTGGTGCCAGCCTCTCTCTCCTGTTACTTCCCACTCAGTATAAGGTGGTCAGCTCATTCCACATAGGCCCAAGTAACAGATCCAGTTAAGCATAGACCAGAACCCCTGAAATGATGATTCAAATTTAACCCTCCTTTGTTATGTTGATTGTCTCAGGTATTGTCCATACCAACAAGAAGCTAACACACTAATTTCAAATGAGAATTCAAAGCAAATGGAAAACAGGGAAAGAGTCATGCTGGAAGTGGTTTTCCTTAAAGAGCATAAGTTCTTTTGTCAGTAGTGTCTTCCTGGTTGAGAAATAATGAGCAAAGCAAGGACATGCTCCACATTTGTTAGCCTCACTGAAAACTGCTATGCAAGATTCTGCCTGTAACCTGCTCTTTGCTGCACCTACCACAGGCGCAGGCAGCTAAGGCACCAACACATATGGTTTGATGACATTGAGATGATTTAGTCCCTATGCCACACAATGGACAGAGGAGGTAAAATCCCACCGAGGCTTTCAATGGGGGAATTTTCATCTCAATTAGATGTAGAAACAGTTAGCTCAATGGTTGTAAAAAAAAATACTCCAATATTAGTAATGAGGGTCCCTTGAGTCCACATTATAGCTTCCCACTTGTTATAGAAAGAAACACATATTTTCATCATTGATGCCTGCTCCCTTTTGGAGGGAGGCTGACAGAGCTGCCAGGCCTAGAGATGACAAGCCTCTGAGGACTTCGAGAGAGGTCAGCAGAGACGGATATTCCAGCTGCTGGACCCTTTCTCTCACATGCTAAGTGTGGGCTTTTTCCACACTGAAAACTGGGAACGTTGCCAGCCAAAGCCAGAATGAATTAATCCTGTGTAAAACGCTCTATTAGGAAACTGCACTCACCCAGGGCAAGCCAGCCAAGTGGGGTGGCATGAGCAGGGCACAGGGCTGGGAGAACTTTCTCAGCAGAGAGACAGACGTGTTCCAGAAGCTTAAAGCACTCACAAGTGCTGCCTTAAAATAGTTGGATTTACATTTCTTCCCTATTTTATGTTAGAGAGCAAAATCGTGTACATTCAGTAGCACCTGCACTCCAGACACTGGAATTTTCATCTTTACTGGGCTAGCCATGGGGAATGCAGTACTGTCTTAAGATGCTGGGCAGTAGCAGTAAGCTTCAGATCCCCTAGTAACCCAGGTGATCATGAGGGGAAAAGAAAAGCAAAAACAGAAAACAACTGGAGCCCTGAGCCACCAACTTGGAATGTGCATAGGGTTAGCGCACTAACTACATATTGAGCTGAAAGTGCGGTGCATGATGTCATCTTCTGTTGGAGTGCCCTGATCCGATGCTGTTGCTAGTGGTGAAGCATCATTGGACTACAGATAAACAACACAAGAGCAGGAAGCAGGTGAAGCCTCTGTATTAGACTGCAGATAAACCACACCAGAGGCGGAAGCAGAAATGAGCCGAGGAAGCAGGCTGGAAGGCTTTCTGTCTTTTCAGCATTATGTTCTGCATCCTCCAGACAAGAGCTGAGGATGCAGTCTCCCAAGCTACATCCTGGCTGTCATTCCATGGTCTTCCCTCACAATAATTTCTGGTCTATTCTGGATCAGGCATTCGATGTGCAGAAGACACAGGATTTTCACATCTCCTTTGCATTTATGATGATGATGATGCTCAGTATGAACAAATACCTGCACTGCTTTGTGCATAAGGTGAATGAGCTTGACATACAAACTCAAAACTTACGGACACCACCCACTGCCAGTAGAAAAATTAACAAATTAATCATTGTTGCAAAGAAGGTCTTGTCAATTGAAAATGTACAGTAAATATACATCATTTTAACTGAAGAGATACCCCCACAATAGACTGCTGGCAATGGTCGAGAGACAGCTGGAACTGACCTACTCTTGTGATGGGATGGCCAAACACCCTAATAGTCGTGCCAGAAACCCCATCCAACAACTGAGGGATCTGGATGCAGAGATCCACGTCTAGGCCCTGGGTAGAGCTCTGGGAGTCTAATTAGCGAGAAAGAGGAGGGTTTATATGAGCGAGAATTGTTGAAACCAAGGTTGGATAAAGCACAGGTACAAATAGCCAAATGAATGGAAACACATGAACTATGAACCAAAGGCTGAGGGGCCCCCAACTGGATCAGGCCCTCTGAAGAGGTGAGACCGTTGATTGGCTTGATCTGCTTGGGAGGCATCTAGGCAGTGGTACCAGGTCCTGTGCTCATTGCATGAGTTGGCTGTTTGAAACCTGGGGCTTATGCAGGGTCGCTTGGCTCGGCCTGGGAGGAGGGCACTGGACCTGCCTGGACTGAGTCTACCAGGTTGATCTCAGTCCTCGGGGGGAGACTTTGCCCTGGAGGAGGTTGGAATGGGGGGTGGGCTGGGGGAAAGGGGAGGGGGACAGGAGGGGGGCAGGAGGGGGGCAGGAGGGGGGAGAACAAGGGAATCCGTGGCTGATATGTAGAACTGAATGGTATTGTAAAATAAAATAAAAGGAAAAAAAAATCTGAGATTTAAAGACATATTCTAATCTGAGTGGTCCCTTTCAAGATTTTTTTAAACTACCATTGAGTAGTTTTAATAATATGTAGGGATTTCTGAGCATCTTTTCTGTGTATGTTGTGTGTATGCATGTGTGTGTGTGCACATGTATATGGGGCTTGATTTTGTTTTTATGCGTGTGTGTGTGTGTGTGTGTGTGTGTGTGTGTGTGTGTTACATCTGTATGGGTACATGTGTGTGCCTATACATTTAGATGTGGGAGGTTGATTTGGGTAGCCTTTGTCTTTCACTGTCTATTTTATTTACCGAGGCAAGGCCTCTTACTGAACTGAAATGTCAGCAATTCAGCAGGGTAGCTGGCCAGTTTGCTCTGGGAATCTGCGGTCGACAACCCCCAAGCACTGGGATTACATGCAGGTCACAGGACTTTCAGGCTTTTCCCATAATGCTGGGCACCCAAACTCCAATCCCACACATGTGCAGCAAAATTGAATTACCAAGCCATCTCCCCAGCACTTTAAAATCTGTTTTAAAAATAAAATATTACACATATTCTGAACAGATATTTATTGGTTAATGTCCACTTACATGAGGAAAATTTGTCACACTGGGTAAAGAACACAGATCTATAATCCCAGCTTTCCCAAAGGGGGAGATGAAATCACAAATTCCAGGTCAGCCTGAGCTACCTAACAAGACTGTCTCCAAAATAAAAGTACTCTTTCTTTCTTTTTTTTTTTTAAAGAAAATATGTAATTGTAATGAGAAGAAAATAAAAAAAACAACAATCCTTGTATGTAGCACAATACAACATTGAACATGTTACAATTTGTAGTAATTACATTTAGATTTATATATCTAATGTATTCTATATAGATATCATAAATTTTATAAAGTATTTTTGCAAGCATTTGTAATTATTTGAAATGCATCATATATTTCCATAAATATCTTTTTATGTAGGTATATACATATTTACTTACGCATATGTACGTGTTCATATGCATATACACATACAAGTAGCTTATTTAATCATTTATCATAACCAAGAGGTTTTTCTTTGTACTTTATTCTTTCAGATTCTACAACTACATGGCTGTGATTTTACTTAAGCTACTGTTGTTTCACACGTGGAAAATGAATTTATTTTAGATTTCTCATGAGAGCATTCAATTTTAATATCTCACAAATATTGCAATAATATTACATTTGAGAATATATTCAGAAACAATAAGAGCCACTTATAGTGAAGCCTTGGGTACTTTTCCCATGAAATTTGCTAATGTATATAATCAAAGCAAATAATGAGGTTGGATACAGTGAGCATGCTGTTTTGTTTGAAAGGTATTCACATACAATCTTGCTTTGCATTTCACATTTAGTGAGAAAATTAGTAATAACTTGAGAAAGAAAATTCAGTAAGGAGATGCCCCTGTGTGACATAAATCTCCTCTCTTTTTGAAAACCTCCACACAAAAATGCCACATTTTTAGGAACGCGTACAGAAAGGTATGTATTGTGCACATATACCATACAGGGAGGGGAGACTTGGAAAAACCTATGTCACAGAAGCACAAAGCTATAATGAAATGACAATTTCCAAGTACAATAGAAATATTACATAGGGTTAACTCACTACCACTCGGGATAAGGGAAAATGGTTTCTGAAGTCATGGTCTAACGTTTACAGAACAAATAGTTTATGTACTACTCTAACCTTATGTGTCTTTCCTATGAGGAAAAATATATGAAAAGAATGAGATGAAGAGTAAAATTATTCTTCCCCTTAGGCTGGAGTAATGTAACATATTAAATTTCCCATCTAAAACAGCTAAGACATAGGCAACATCCATAGGACAAGTTTTCAGCCATTTGACACAGGCAGAAGCAAAGATTGTTCCTGGGAATAGGATAATACAGGAGGTGAGGTGAGTAACCCATCTGCAGGAAGAGTTCTCAGGGTGAGGTGGAGTACAGACCTCAGAACTCTCCACAAGCTGAAAAGACACAAGTCTGATATAGGGAAGCCATGCCAAGCTGACTAGAATTGGTAGAAAAAAATTCCAGAGAGGAAAGTAATGCTAAGACAGAAAGCTCAGGAGATTTCTCATCTAGAGTTTAAAAACAGAACAATTGTGGGATGGGGCCTGTGGAGAATGAAGTTGGCTTTCAGGACAACCATATCAGAAAAGCATTGAGTTTTCTTGGGCAAGACCAAGATTGAGTGAAAAGGCTTTTCTTGTCAGACACCTCCCAGAATTGAGGGACTCAGTGTCCACAGCTTCATTGGGGTTTTACCACTTGTCCTAATCCCAATGTTTATGATCTTGCTTTCACAACCAACATCATTCCTTTTTTCCCCAGCAGATACCTGCAAGGCTGGGTGTCCAAATTACTGATAACTCAGCTGTTGGCAGGGTGGGAATCTGGCTATAGATTTCAAAATCCATTCCCTGCAGTTCCCAGGAGTAAGACCATTATTCAGATGTAGGAAATGCTATGTGATTTACACAACCCCAGAGACAGAAATTTGAAGAATTACACTTATTCTTCTCTTCCACCAATGAGTCTGGTGTATCCGGATTAATCAGCTCAGCATTAAGCTTATTAGTCTGAAAAATATTATCAGGTATCAAATTCATGTTCACTCAAAACATGCCCTTTGTAAGTATCTGATTAGGAATATTGGATGCAATTCCTCATCTCTGTGTGCTGTGTAGTGTCCTGCACTTTTAATCTCTCTGACTTCTGGAGTATTCAGTGGATTATGATTTATCAGAATCCCCAGAATCAATGCAGAAATCTATTCCTGAGGATTCTGCTCCTCTCTGAGAATTCTTGACAATAAAGTCTATACCAGTCAGTGTTCTCTAGAAGAAACACCGCTAACTGTGTATGGAGGAGAGAGATTTAGGAAGTTGAGCTTTTCCCATTAATTCAGGTTTTCTTCACTGTGACAAAATGCCTGAAAGAACAAGTTAAGGAAGGAAAGATTGCTTTTGCTCATGCTTTCAGAGGTTTCACTCTGTCAAGTCAGGGAGGGCATGAAGGAAAAGCCTCTAGAGTAGGAAGTAAGAATTAAAATGTACAGGAAAGGTCAGAGCACAATGTAGTCCCCAAGGACACATATCCAGTGACCCCCTTCCTTTGACTAGATGCTACCTTATACTTTCCACAATCTACAATCACACTTATATAACTAATCCTAGCCTTCAATCTACTCATTATGGCAGAACTCTCTGGATCTAGGCACTTGCCAGAAGCTCTTCAGCAAGCAAGTAAGCCCTCAATTCACAACCCCGCAGAATTTACATCATATTCCAAACGACAGCATGAACTATGCCACCCAAGGGGCTCTTGAGTCTGAAATCTGTGTAGCTGCAGGACAGGCTGCAAACTGCAAGTTTGAAGGAAGCACTCACTCTGATGGTCACAGGTCAGGCCAGAAGGCTGAAAATCACAGGACTCCCAGGACATAATACCTTCTCCTCCTCCAGGGAGCCTCAGTCTATGTTCTCACCACCTCCCATTAATAGCATGAGACTCTGGTTTGCTTCAGTGAAAGTTTCTGATTACAAATGCTAATAGCATCTCACAAAGACCTTCACAGCAACACCCAAACTAGATTTGATGAGATAATGGAGCATATTCTTCTGATAAAGCTGACATAAAAATCCGTATCACACACTATAGTAAAAGTCAACCCTTTTTATGATCAGTAACTTGGAAACTTACAAAGTAGGATCCAGAAATGCCTCAGCAAGAGAAAGCTCCTGTTACTGCCTCTGTCTATAAATAGAGAGATGTCACCATGGCCATTTTCTTATGCATATATGATTTCTATAAAATACATCATCATGTCCACACTCACAATGAATACCTTTTACAGAGGAAATTGTACTTTATTCTCTGACAGTTTCATACATGTATATAATACATTCTGGTGACACTCATCCCTCAACCCTCTCTTGTCCTCCTTCGTCTCCCATCAACTCCCCTCCCCACCAAGTCCCCACCACACCTTCATGTCTTTTTATCTTGCTTTAGTTGTGTGACCTACAGGGTTTTCATATGAGTGTGAAATTATCTACTGACACTGGAGTGTAACTCCCAAGTGGCTAGATCACTGAAGACATGGGCAAAGACTTCCTTTCCCCCAGCAGCCCTTCACTGTGATTAGCTCCCTCGTATGGGATGGGCCCTTCCTGACACCCTTGCCATCCAGGACTTGATGTTTAAGTACCTGTTCTTATACAGACACTATTCAGGAAACCACAGCTATAATGAGTTCAGGAGTTTCACCAGCATATCACACTCATACGATAGCATTTTGTGGCTTATAGCGGGAACATTGGGAATAGCTGTGGAGCAGGATGATCATCCTTTTAATTCTTTTGGAATTCCCATTTATTACAACGAGAAAGCTCAAACTTCTTTACTTCACCTATCTTAATTTTTTCTAATTCCTGAAATGTAGGCCTATAGGAAAACTACATCAGGTGGCAGCATCCCATAGCTATTCTGCAGGAATGACTCCTACCAGCTTTGGAGAATTTTCTCCTTCATTTTCCCATGGAATCACTTTAATAATTATTATTGGTTAGTATTGCAATAACACAAATTAATGTTAAGCACATTTCCTCTTCTCTCTCTCTCTCCAGACATTCTTCTTTCTTTCTTTCTTTCTTTCTTTCTTTCTTTCTTTCTTTCTTTCTTTCTTTCTTTCTTTCTTTCTTTCTTTCTTCCTTTCTCTCTCTCTCTTTCTTTTTTTCTTTCTTTTCCTTTTATTTTATTTTACAATACCATTGAGTTCTACATATCAGCCACGGATTCCCTTGTTCTCCCCCCTCCCACCCCCTCCCCTTCCCCCCAGCCCACCCCCCATTTCCACCTCCTCCAGGGCAAAGCCTCCCCCAAGGACTGAGATCAACCTGGTAGACTCAGTCCAGGCAGGTCTAGTCCCCTCCTCCCAGACTGAGCCAAGCGTCCCTGCATAAGCCCCAGGTTTCAAACAGCTAACTCATGCAATGAGCACAGGACCTGGTACCACTGCCTAGATGCCTCCCAAACAGATCAAGCCAATCAACTGTCTCACCTCTTCAGAGGGCTGGGGGCCCCTCAGCCTTTGGCATTTTTCTTTCTTTCTTAAACAAAGTGGTTTGGGGAAAAAACTTTTTGTGACCATTTATGTGAGTGAGAGTGAATATGACTTCTAACAGTGCTAAATATCATTTCAGGTGAATTCACTTGATTGGAATCATAGTAACTGTCTTTGTGTGGTCTAATTTACATTATTTCTATTTGAACACAGATCCTAGTGTAGAGTGTTTCAGATGTCAACCAGTGGGACTCAATGAATGTGTGAACATTAATTCATAAAGAAAATCTACAGCATGTGAGTTCTTAGAGTACATGATCATATAAGCCCTCATCTAGGAGACCTTTGCAATGATAAGGAATCATCGGCCAGAAAGAAATGATTATTTTCCAAAGTGTGTGTGACTTAATGTTTTGTTTCTATTTTGTTTTTCAAACTCGTCATCAGGTTACTATTATATATTGGGTCTTTGGAGTAATAGAAACAGGTGAATTGAAAGAGTGAATTAGGGCTGGAGACATGGCTCAATAGTTAAGAGGTTAATAGCACTGGCTGTTCTTCCAGAGGTCCTGAGTTCAATATCAAGCACCTACATGCTGGCTGACAACCATCTATAATTGTAGTCCCCCAGGATCTGATGCCCTCTTCTGGTGTGCAGACGTACATACATACAAAACACCTGTATGCACAAAATGTGTAAAAAAAATACATCTTAGAACAAAAGAAAGAGTGAACTAAAATCTAAACTTGCTAAACAACTAAAGGATCATCTTACTTTGAGCCCTACTTAGAACCAGGGCCTTATAGGATTAGCCTATCAGCCTACATAATATGAAATGAATTGCCTCCACCCTTCAGAGCACCTCTACACACTGTGCCTATTTCAGAAGTAAAGAATACAATGTAGTAACTTATTTTTATGTTCTAGACTGCAAGCTTCCAATGCTTGAGCAGAGTTTCAGAAGACTTACTTCACATTATCTTCATCGCTTATATTTGATATTGCAACATCTAGGATATGTGTATTTAATTCTTAGTGGGTCCTAATACCATGATTCCATAAACAAATGGATCAATGTGATGTTATCTTGAAAGATGAGGTGATCAAATATTTAAATAAATATGATTATAATAAAATAACTTTGCTTACCTTGTAGGGAACATAGGAAAGATATGCATCCACACCTTCTGGTGAAAGCAGTCTGTGATGGTCTGAGTCTAGTGGGATACATAAAAAACAACAGTAAAGAGGGACTGGTTATTTCATCATCCCAAAGTAAACTATCTTCAGTATTAATTACTGGTATGATCTCTCCTTATTCAGGATCTACTGTGTATTAAATCTAACCAAAAATAATCAACATTAAGTGAGACTGACAAACACACTGTGGCAGAACAGGAATCTTCTAGCTTCGTTCCTTAGCACAAGCACCAACTTTGAGAATCACGGAAGGAGAACATATTTCCAACCCAGGAGTCCAGCTGGCAGTTGTAGTGCACTGAAGGGTGTTGTAGCCTTGGGAACATGCATGCCAAAGAATGGTTTTATTTTACTTGCCTCACCACTCATCCAGGTTAACAGCATCAAGAAAGACTGCGATAGCTCCTGGTTTCTTCCACAGGAAAAAATGAAAGCCTAGCAAGGCAGCACCCAACTTTCTTTGCCATGTGTCAAAGTCTGAGGTCAGAGGCAGGAACCCATGGAACTTCCCAACTGTTCTTTTGGTTCCATCTGCAAGCCTGTCCTTGAGCTATTTATAATGACTTGCCTTTTATTAACCATCCCCAGAGAAGCTTGAAAAATATTCAAAGGGCTCCATGAATCTTAGTCTCCACCAGAGATACCACCATGAACATGCCCTGTGAGCACTGGATGATAATCTTTGGTATAGACCAGGCAGTATGAACTACAGGATTGGAATAAACCGACGCAAGCATTTAGAGCATCACCATTGCAAAGTTGCAAAGTAAAATTTTTAAAAATACTTCTAAAATGTGGTCTGGATATTTGAGGTCCCCAAAATTCATACAATCTTAATAATGATACCCTAAAGGGGAATGAGAGATAAAAAGTTGTTAAACACACACACACACACACACACACACACACACACACACACACACACACACACACACACGGCTTGAGCCTCAAGGTCTCCATCCAGGATGTTTGCTTCTTCTCCTTCTCTTCCAAAGACAGACAAAGATAGAGTCTTGTTCCTTCAAATTCAACACAAACAAGTCATCATCAAGAGACACAAAGTGTCCATAAAATACTCTAAAAGGAAGTAATAATACTCCAGCAACTAACCCCAAAGACATGGAGATTTACAAAATGACTTCACAAAATTCTCGTCCAGAAGAAGCTCTGCTAACTACATAGACAAATCAGTTCAATGAAATGAGGAATGCCAGGGAAATGGTAGACATTTAACAATGAAATAGAAATCATGTTAAAAGTCAAACAAATTCTAGGAGTAAAATACTCCAAATGACATAACACATATTGTAAGACTATCACTTAACAAGACTATCTGCCTAGTAAGAGTTATTTTTTTTTAAAAAAAAATCTGTTGAAAAATTCCCACATAAACCAAATTCAAATATCTCCAATAAGGGTCAATCCAAAGAATACCGTAAGATATATAACAGATCGTCAAAAAAGGAAGAAGGGTAAGAAAATAAATAAATAAGGAGGGAAGAAATGGGAAAGAAAGGAAGGTAGCAAGGAATGAAGTGAAAAAGGAAGGAAATAAGTTTCCTACTGAACAGAACAAAAAGTTGCTCAAGTACAAAAAGGAATTGTCCATAAGACTAATGGGGAATTGCTCAGTGGGATTTGGTTCCAAGTCAACAGAGTGAACAAAGTGTTGAAAGGAAAAAAATCCCAACCACATAGACTTTACCTGCCAAAGCTGTTCTGTAGAAATGAAGGAAAAACCAAGTGCGGCAGCACGGTAGCACATACCTGTACTCCAAGCATTCTGAGACGGAATGATAATTTTATGTCAGCCTGAGCACTGTAGTGAGACATTGCCTCAGATGAAACAAAACCAAGTGAAAAAAAGTTGCAGAAAACAGGAATGAAGGAAGATACAGACCTTCTTAAATAAACATAAGCTTTACAGGAAGGGAGCCAGCGAGGGAAGGAAGGAAATTCTCTAACCAAATCACAAAACTGCCTGACATCATAAGAACAAGAGCAATACAGGAGACCAAGCCTCACCTCTGTGATAGCTACCAGACCACACCCATGATGCCGATTGACTTCAGCTTTAAAGACACACAACCCCTGAAAGTGAAGGTTTACAGGCTCTTGTGGAAATGACAGCCAAGGTGTTGCCCTCTTTACTTCTCATGTTGGTGTGATCAAAGAGCTGGTTAGAAGCAACTTAATGGAATATAGATTTATTTGGGCCCACAGTTTGAAGGCTTTCAGTCTACCATAGTGTGGAAGGCATGTTCACATTGTCTTCTCAGTCAGGAAGTAGAGAGAACAAGAAGAATATCCCTCAAAGCCTGAACCCAGTGACTTGGTTGTCTCATCAAGCTTCTACCTGCCTAAAGGTTCCAGAACAATTCAAACTGCATTACTAGCCAAGGACCAAGTGTCCTAACACAGGAGCCTATGAAGGATAAGGAATTACACATTCAAACAACAGGTTTAGATCACAGATGTCTGCAAAGGCCTGTCTGTGTGTTGAAGGCTTGGTCTCCAGATTACCAAGATTACAAAGTGGTATAGCTTTTGAAAGGTGGGCCAACTGGAAGGAAGTTAAGCTATTGAGGGCATAAGCTTGACATAGTCTATCCAGTCCCTTCTACTCTCTGTTGGCTATCATGAGGTAAGCAACTCACTCTATTGCTGCCCGCCCCCCCCCCCCAAGTATGACATGCTGCCTAGGCAAAAGAATTGAGTAACAGGAATGACGCTCTGAAATAGTGACCTAAATAAATATTTCCTTCTAGGCCTTTGTTTTAGTAATGGAATGATATCTAGCACAGCAGACAAAACAGACTTTAAGTCAGCAATGATAATAAGAGACAACAACTTTCTGTGACTACAATGGTATGAAAATTGGATGCAATCCCAGGTAGAAAATTGAAAAAGAAAATATGCAATAATTCAATACCACATCCTGAACATGGGTCAAAGAAGACATAAAAAAGGAATTTGTTGAATATCTTGAGACAAAGAAAATGGAAACACAACAGGCCATAATTAATGTGATGTATTAAAAACAGTTCTAACAGGGAAGTTTATAGCACTAAACACTAGCACTAAAGAGAAAGAGATGGCCAATGCCCTGGTACCACAGGACAAGAAACAGAAAAAGTAGTAAGCTAAGCCCCAAGTTAGTAAAAGAGAGGGAATAACAAAATTAGAGTGGCAAAAAATGAAATAGAAACAAAAACAAAACTAGATGGTCTTAGGGGCACTAACTTTTTTTTTTAAATTTAATTTTAGTTTATTTTACAATACAATTCAGTTCTACATATCAGCCATGGATTCCCTTGTTCTCCCCCCTCCTGCCCCCTCCCCTTCTCCCCAGCTTAACCCCCATTCCCACCTCCTCCAGGGCAAAGCCTCCCTCGAGGACTGAGATCAACCTGGTAGACTCAGTCCAGGCAGGTCCAGTCCCCTCCTCCCAGGCCGAGCCAAGTGTCCCTGCATAAGCCCCAGGTTTCAAACAGCTAACTCATGCAATGAGCACAGGACCTGGTACCACTGCCTAGATGCCTCCCAAGCAGATCAAGCCAATCAACTGTCTCACCCATTCAGAGGGCCTGATCCAGTTGGGGGCCCCTCAGCCTTTGGTTGATAGTTCATGTGTTTCCATTCGTTTGGCTATTTGTCCCTGTGCACACACTTTTAATCTCAGCACTCAGGAGGCAGAGGCAGTCAGGTCTCTATGAATTCAAGACCAGCCTGGTCTATATTGTGCGTTCCAGGAGCCAGGGATACAGAGAGATCCTGCCAAATAAATAAATAAATAAATATAAAAGAGAAAGTGTGTGTGTGTGTGTGTGTGTGTGTGTGTGTGTGTGTGTGTGTGTGTGTGAGAGAGAGAGAGAGAGAGAGAGAGAGAGAGAGAGAGAGAGAGAGAGAGAGAGAGAGAGAGGAGAAGGGGAGAGGGGGAGGTGGGGTGGGGATAGAAAAAAGGAAGGAAACAAAAACAACAAAGCAGTATTTCTTAGTTCTTTTTTTAAAAGATGAACAAAAATTGACAAGCTTATATGCAAAAAGACTAAAATAAAGTCAGAGAAGAAAGACATTATAACTTAATACTATACAAAAGATCATTCCTACTGTTATGGACATGAGCAGAGCAACAAATTTGATCAGCTCTGACACATGGATAAACTCCTAGATATATTATAACATATCACTTCTAAATCCACAAGACAGGAAATAGTCATTAAACAATTAGTAAGGAAATTTAATAAATAATTCAAAAATCTCTCATCAGTTAAGATTCAAGGACTTACAGACTTCACTGGTACCATATCCTGACAATTAAAAAAGAGAACACATATTGTTTTAACATTTTGAAAAATTAATGTGGAATCTCAATCTATCGATCAAACTCACTATCTTCCTGTCTCAGTCTCTGAAGTAGCTGGTGTGCACCACTGCCCAGTTTAATACAAACAATTCTTAAATTCTTCAAAACAAGCAGACAAAGAAACAATAATTTAAAATGCCATTTATTTATTTATTTATTTAGCTATCTATTTATTTATTTATTTGGGTTTTTCGAGACAGGGTTTCTCTGTGTAGATTTTGGAGCCTGTCCTGGATCTCTATAGACCAGTCTGGCCTGGAACTCACAGAGATCCGTCTGACTCTGCCTCCCGAGTGCTGGGATTAAAGGTGTGCGCCACCACCACTGGACTCAAAGTGGCTTTAATGTCAGATTACAATGAAACAAAAACCTAGATAGAAGTACTGAAAGAAAAGGAAATTATTAACCAATATGCCTGATAAATTCAGGTAAAAGGGTCCCAGTGCGGTGAGGGGGAAGTGGAAACAGGGTCCTACCCCTAATCAAGAAACTATTTGCAATAGATACCTTCTGGCAAAGGGAAAATCCATTTTCTCCAGTGGAGCATCATTGAATGTATGGACCACATCTAAGGGTGGACTGCATGCCCATGAGTAAGTAGTTGGCCAAAACAAAACAAACTAATATTTTTGCTTCATTTTTTTTTTCTGCTTTGGCCTTTTTAGTCTTACTGGCATTTTGCTTGTTTGTTTGATTTTCATTTTTTAGTCTTTGTTTTTTGTTTGTTTGTTTGTTTGTTTGTTTAGAGAGAGAGGTTTCGGGGAGAGAGGTGGTGGGGAGGAGACAAAGAGGGGAAACATATTTGGGGGTGGGTAGTGAGATAGGATAAGCTAGGAGCTGGGGTAGGAAAAAAACATAAAAAATAACAAAACAAAACTATATAGTAAGAAAAATATTTTTAAAAGAAATTATCTCCTACCTTAAAAAGAAGAGAAAAAGAGAAACCTACATATCTATGAAAACTATTAATACACAGTATTTGATAAAAGATTTACCTCCATAACTTATAACCACAAAAATGATCCAAATAATTTTATTTAGAGAATAGAAAAGAGACCTGAATAGACAAGGCAAATATTATGTACAGACATTTAGCAAGTACATTTAGAAGTGTTCAGCATCTTTAGTTATCAGGGATTGCAAATCAAACCCTAAAAGGAGTTGAAAGTTACCAAGAAGTCAAAAAATATAATCAAGGGTGTGACAAACCTTGTTGGTATGGATATAAACTATTATTCCCTTTATAGCACATAGTGCGAAGAAGACACTGAAAAAGTAAAAGTAAGACTAACGTGTAATTCAACAGTCTCATTTGCTGGTATAAATCCATATGGAATAAGAACAATTTCTCAAGGAGGTATTTTTCACTAGTATATTCATTTTATATAACTTATGATTACTGAAACAGAAAAAACATTTTGTGCACACATGGGTTTATACACATGCATTTATGCATGCATATGCAATATACAGTATACATATATATGTATATGTATTGAGTACAAGTCAACCCTAAATAGAATGAAAATCTATTGTTTAGAACAACATACTATTAGAATATCAGGGGTTGAACTCAGGTTGTTAAGCTTGCCATCAGTTTCACTGACACTAAAGTATCTCTCTATTCCTGTTTCCTAAGCATATTTGGTGAATTGCTCCTGAGCCATTGGTGCTGAGAAGTGAATTTACACTGTATGTCTATAGTGTTATTGTGGCATCATTCTTCAGGTGTATACTTCATTCAAGAGATTCATTCAGTTTGGGTTGGGGAGTTTGATGAGGGACTGTGGCATTCTGCAACAATCCTCGTGTTATGTTCCTGTGTTTGTTTATCTATATCCTTGGATGACATGGTTTTGTGAAATACATAAATATGTGAATTTCAACTACTGGGGAGCTGGAGAAGTGATGGACACCTTCTCATAGGAGTGAAAAGTATTACTTCTGGTAGAGATGGAATGTGTGTTAGTCTTAGAAGCTCAGTAGGGTTTAGACATGGGTTGAGGTGGAAACGATACATAAGCAGAACAATATATTGAGCCTGAGAGAGCCCTGGAATGATGAGATACCTCCCATGTAGGAAACTTCTGAGGGGCAGGAGCGGGAACCAATTGGAGAAGATAAGATCCATGTGTGGTTGACCATAGTGTCAAATTGTTTAGAACTCGATGTTTAATGTCTGAATACTTCTCAATGGAGGGCTTTAGGATACTTCTTGGTTGGTATGTGAAATGAATCAAAAATTTCTTAATAAAGAAAAAAAAGATACTCTGCATGAGGAAAGTGGAGTGAGCTACGGAAACAGCTGGGAAAGGGCTCTATGTGAAAACACTGGAACGCAATTAGGAATCATTGGCTGGATGCTTTGTAGGGGGGCAGTCAGATTTTTGCACAGCGCTTACTCCACAACACAGGTGTGAGAGATTGACAGCAGACTTGTGATCTGGACTTCCTTTTCTCTGTGTTATTGTTCCCCTCAGCATTTGGGTCAGCATCTCTCTGCTCCTAAACGATTCTTTTAGCTGATTGCCAATATTCTCTCTTCAGAGATGACTGAGGGCATCACATAGAAACTCTGTCACTTAAGTGAGTGACGGAGATCCAGCGTCACTCAGACAAATGTATGCTTTCTGCAGCCCTCAGCCCTCACTCACAGGGAGAGATGATACTGACTTCATTAAACATGGGCTCACACTTACAGGTAAAATTACTCTTCCTTCTCTTTCAAATTTGTAAGTTATGCATTTCCCATGCAGTTCATCAGTGACTAGGAGAAACTGATTCACCTTGCCCTTCAAAGCATCACTTATGGCTTATAGATGACTTTAAAGCCATTGAATGTAACATTTTGGAAATACAGTTTTGCCTTGAAGATTCCCTTATATCTTATTCAAGAATTACTTTCCTGGTTATTATTTTCTGAAATAATCTTTGAGGTTCAGTTTAGTGATTCTTTTGTTTTGGGAGATTTTTTTTTATTGTTGTTGTTTTTTCGAGACAGGGTTTCTCTGTAATTTTGGTGCCTGTCCTGGCTCTTGCTCTGTAGACCAGCCTGGCCTCGAACTCACAGAGATCCGCCTGGCTCTGCCTCCCGAGTGCTAGGATTAAAGACGTGCACCAACACTGCCTGGCCCAGTTCAGTGATTCTTAATATTTCTTTTGATATGGGATACCTGATTTTATTAAATGGGGGGGGGGGGGCTGAAGTTTCTTAGGGGTAGAAGTAAATACAAAGAGTTTATCAAGTTGTCTCTGTGACTCACTCCGAGAAAAATAAGGTTTCTTCTGACAAAGGATTTTCTTAATGTTGTGATGAAAGATTCTTACGGGCCTTAAATTCCTTTGTCAAGGAATTCTCTATTTATATTCTGAATCTATGAACAGTGTTGTAACTAAACAAGTGAGTTATAGTATGTTTATGGCCAAAGTTTCTAAGAAGGGTATATCTTCACTCTACCTACCAAATGTTTTGCAGGATTATGTACTGAATGTCTCTAACAATAAGCTATTTAGCTACAGTGCTGGAGAGAAGCACATGCAGTATTGATGTGCACACAAGTACTGAGGAGCACATCAGCATGAAATAAAATGAAATGAAACACCGGGCAGCTCCATATGTCTCCTTACAATTTAACGTCCTTCTTTTCAACACAAATTTCTAATTTTGATGTGGCCGCTACTACATGATGAACTATGTTATGAAAAAAAAAAGACTATTAGCTCACTATTTAGTTCCCACTTTTATGTTTCCAACTATATTTGAATTTCTCGGCCAAGATTTTAATTGATTTTTGTAGTAGCTGGTTGTTAATAGGACAATTTGTCAATACAGTAATAAAACAATTGTCTTGCTAACTTGGGGAGTTCAGATCATCAGATAACAAAGTTGAGTTTTGTTTCGTTAATCAGTTGCAGGTGTAGGGGCTGTTGGAAGCAAGATACAAATCCCTCAGGAGCTGTGGAAATCTGGGTTAGAGGGCAGGGAGAAATTAGTTAAGCATGATGGGTCAACAGTGGCCCAGACAGGTGTCCCAGCCTTGTCTCCCTGTCATTTCCTGTGTTTTTACTTAAACATGAGTCTATTGCACTCGGGCATAGGTCAAGAAAGGGGTTTCTCAGTCTAATAAACTGGAAACCAAAGCTGCCTTGATCACAAGCAGAATCCTCTATGCAGAGTCAGCACTAACCTCTCAAGGTAAAATGTCTCCCTCTGTCTTGTATGGTTTCAAAGACACTGGTGAAAGCTGTGTACATCCAGTCTAAAAAATGAATGATGGTTTCTAAGAAGACACAGTTACCTTATTTTTCTAGAAAGAAAAAAAATCTAATGTAAGATAGCCATTTCTACTTGAGAGAAAAAGTTCCAAAAGATATTTGATGTCAATCTTACTACATTTGCTATTTTAAAATTTTCAGTTTTCACATCCTCTTGCTCGTCTACAGCTATTGTACTTGGAATTCTTGGTTTGTTCCATTGTTAGCAACTCCTTGATCATGATCCATGTTGTTGTGTTGATGCCGTTCTCTGTAATGATACCATAGTTTTCATCCCATACCTACACAGCAGTGCAGAACATGCGCTGGATGTTAACCAGGGCATCTGGCACTGAGGATGTGGATCAACATAAGGATTTCTGAAAATGTCAACGTACAAAATGAACAGGCACACATAGACACTGTAGCTTTTTAAATGTCTTGCAAATTTAAAAAAAAAACAGCATTCTCAAGTTTTTTATAATAAAGTTTTAGTTTACAAAATTCTTGATGTCTTAAAGCCCATGCTCATATGTACCTGATGACATCTGTTTTTCTTAACAAGCAACAGTGTTTTTTGGCACAAGTTAAGACCTTGGTAGGTAAACCTTCTATCACTGAGCCTTATACCCAACTTTTCATTCTGCTGATTTAAATTTTATTTTGAGACAAGGTCTTGATTGGTTGGTTTCTCAAGTAGCCTCAGACTCCATTTATAACTCTGACTGGCCTTGCATTTGCAGTCCTCCTGTCTTAGCCTCGAAGAGAGCTTGGATTAAAGACAGGTGCTACCATGCCTCGGTTAAAAGTATTAAGTCCAAAGGGAAGCTTAAACTCAGGGGAGAAAATGATAAACAGGGTTAAAGTAGAAGTAATCATACTGATATTGTATACAGGTTAGTTAGTCAGCCCTTAGAAAAAAACCTGGAAGAACTGTGTGAACGGAGTTGAAATTGAACTGAAACTATGTTAGGTTGCATTATGATAATTGCTTATGCCTCTTGTTAAGAAAATAGTACACGACACTTAAATATTTAACAATATTACATTGATAAAAAGAGTATTTTTTCTGGTTTTAATTCTGGATTATAATTTCCATCCTTTTAAGTTTATTTTTATTTTATGTGTATGAGTAATTTGCCTGCATGGATATTGGCACCACGGCCATGCAGTGCTCAAGGAGGCCAGAAGAGGGAGTGTGATCATCTGGAACTGGGGTTAGATATGGTTATTTGTCCCCATATGGGAGCTGGGAATTGAACCTGGGTCCTCTGCTTTTGCAGCCAGTGCTCTTAGCAGCCCAACCAGCTCTCCAGTCATCAATTCTAATTTCTAAAGTGTGTATTTTGTCATATTTCAATATCTCCCGAGAAGTTTCTTAAAATCACTCGTTTTTTTTCTAAATAAATAGAGATGTTGTAGGTGGTTTCTAATGACCCATAGAAAGATGGTTTCTATGATGCAATCATTGACTCTTAGATTGGGAGAGACATGAATGCTTTTAGCCCTCCCTTGTACCATCCTAGCTCTCACATGCAATACTAGTTATAAATGTGCTTGGTTATTTCAGGCAAGCATTAGTTATTGTAAATCAAGGAAGCCTTGAACATAAGCTCTCCTGTCTTTGACTCCCATCTCCTGGGGTTGCAGTTGACCTACCACATCAGTCCTATTAGACTTTTTTTAGGCTACCCATGTACCATTGTTTCTTGTCATTATGTAGCTATAGAAACTGGCAATTATCAATTGTCAGTGCAAGTAACTAAACATATTTCACCAGTAGCTGTTGTCACGCAAAGGAAATTTAGCTGTTCTGTTCCATGTGTGTATCATATCACCAAGCCCAACAATGAAAGAAGGTCCTCACTCCAACAGGAAGTAGTTACTTTTCAACCACTGCTTACACAAATTAAAATTTCCAATGATGCATTCTCTCTAATGGTTCTCTGATTGAAGGCATTGACAGGCTTGTGTCCCTTGCACTTCTAAGTCTTGGGAAGGCTGAGCTGAAATGAAGCACTCAAAGTAGCCAAGTCCAGAGGGTTGAAATCCTTCTTCCTCCCTGGGGGAAGTCACAGTCATATCAATGAGTGTAAGCAACTGTACTCCCTCCACCTTTGAACCTGGGGGGGGGGGCATCTAGAGAGCTCCCTGTGCTAGGGCCTGAAGTTCTCAGGAGGAGATGGATCAGTGGGTTGAAAAGAGGGGATTAGAAATCACAGATAGGAACCTGAGTACTGTAGTTTGAATGACTGTGTCCTCTCCTCTTAGGAAGCACACTTGGGGTGCTACTAGGAGATGGACTTTGGAAAATGACTACATCTTAAGGGCAGAGCCCTCAGGAAGAGGCTGCACCTTTATAAATGGAAACCTAAGTGCTCCCTAGCCTCTGTCACACAAAGAAAAAGGCAGAGATGTGTTCAGACAAAGAAGCTGGCCCCTAATTCAGCATCATCCAGTTCCCTGATCTTGGATGTTCATCCTTCACAATGGTGAGAGATGGCTTTCTCTTGTTCATATATGCCCTAGTCAGAGTTTTGTTATGGAGGCTGACAAGGGCCAAGACAGTGAGCTGGAAACTACTTGACTATTTGAGGCTGTGCCCAAAGGAAAAATGCATCTTGAGCATTTTCAAGGAAGTGTAAAAAATTAAAAAGTCCAATGCAAGTGCCTTTTTTCACCTTCCAGCCATGCTGTGACCTTGGTCTACAGTCATGTGCTATTGGTGTCATAGTGGAGTACTGTGGGTATGGAGGCCAAAGTGCTAAGAGATTGTGTGTGTGTGTGTGTGTGTATGTGTGTGTGTCTTCAGACAGGAGAGAGCTGTGAAGGAAACCAGTAGTAGGACCCTCAAGATACATTAATAACCACCATCACCTCATTTTCTTTAACATTAACATGCAAAATAGCAAGTTCCTTGTGGCCTTTCCATGTAACATTGGCTTTAGTTGGCCTCCCCACTACTCCTCCTTTTCTCTACTCCTCCTCCCCCTGAAGCTCTCCCACTCCCATATTCCCCTTTTTATTTCCATGTCACATGCATCTTTCACTCGCCTTCTCCCCATACGTAAAGCCTCTTGATTCTTCTCTCCTGGTCTCCCAATTTTCTGATTGCTCTTAAGAACAGCAGGTCTATATCAAAACACAAAAGCAGGCACAGGAATTATGGTTTACTAATGGGGATGTACTAGGACATGAATTCATATTTGCCAATAGAGTTCAAGACAAGTTGCAACTTGAATGAAGTGTCTACCTAGTGTTAGAACTGCAAAAGTTCCAGCTCACTTTTTCTGAGTCCCAAAGCCCTTTACATACTACCAGTTGAGTGACATTACTAGAAACTGTGACTATATGAAGCTCATCCCCCTGTAGGTAACACTATTCTCTCAAGTTATTTTCAAGGAAGCACAGAAAATAGGAGAAAGGGTCAGTAAATAAACGTTTTTTTTTTTTTCCTGGCAAATTCTTTCCACTTGACTGAAGACCAACACTAACATTGCATGATCTTTGTTCTATTTTAAGGAGCATAATTTTAATCATCTTCAAGTAAATTGTCTGCTATGTGACTGTATTTTTTCTACTATGTAAATTTGATGTAGACATATTAAATTGTTCTCAAGTAGTAATAGTGTATATTAAACTTTAGTGCCTGAATTTTAAGATTTTACTTAAAAGTACATTAAGATCCACTTTATTTTTACAAGCTCCAATGCAAATTGAAATCAGTTTTATGTTTATATACTCAAGCAATTGGTACACTAACTAAAAGTGCATGAGTCCCATTCAGTGTTCTAGTTTTACTAATAAGTACAGTTATGTATCATGAGACATTTATGATGTTAGGAAACACTAAAGTATCAATACACAGTCCCATGGAGAGCTTGGTGGGTGAGACTTTCTATACTGCTCTGTCTGATTCCTCTGCTTGTTTAGTTAAGTATATATAAAATGTTCATAACAAAAATTTAGGAAGGAGATGTTAATTTAAGACCAGTAAAGTATAGCCAAATGCCTTTCAAAAATGAGCTACAGTATACTCAACTTGCCATTGTAGGTAATTTTATTTGCAAAGGTTTAACTCAGGTCTTCACAATGGCTCTTTGTAGCTTCATTTCTTGCTCACCAGGTTGCTTTCCCAACCCTGATTTAGCTAGTGACACTCTGCTGGCTTTTTGTTGTATCATAAGCTAAACCCAGTAAGATTTGGTGATGGGTTTTGATGGCTTGATCTCAATTCTGGACACTCAGAAAGACAGTTTCTCCCATCTTGATGATGAAAAGGCCCTGCTAATGAAGCACTCCTAAATTGAATTTCTTTCAGTGAAAGTTATTCCATGAAACACTTTTTAATGCTCTTATTTCCAATACTATATGACACTCTTTGCTAAGGTATACTGGAGAAACACACAGGGAGCTACAATAAATGAATCTTTATGGATACAAAAGACTAAAGGGTATGATAACTTCATGCCATTTTATCCAGTATTAATTTTCTGTTATTTCTGAAACCTAATATTAAAATAAAGCAAAGGTACATCTTTGATAGATTCTTAAATATCTTAATAAAAACAATTTCCACTTGAAAAAAAATAAATTAATTATAAACATTAAAGTACCAGGTGGCCCCAATACAATTACATAAATTGGATGCATTTAAAAATTACATACAACTATTTGAAGTGATTTTACATTTTTATATTTTAGAATTGGCAAGAAAATAAATGTCATAGTTTTCCTACTGTTTTAAAATCAAATAGATGTTCCATTTTGTAGGTGAATTCTCTATTGGTGCCAAACAGTGATTGCCAAGAATGTTGCAGATAGTGCCAAGGTATCATTTCCCTTTATTCAATTACAAAGTGAATACAGAAAGTATCTCTCCTGTGCTACCCAGAGCTATTGTCCATAGGTTCCCATTGCCCAAGTCCACATCTTTCTGATTTAGGTAGAATTGCATATGTACTCACAAAAAATAAATAAATAAATAAAAATGTTGTTTCCTTGCTTTCTCAAAACCTGATATTGCTAAAAGTGGCCAAAAAGCTGAGAATAGATAGGTCACATGCCCTAAGGGAAAACCTATCACTTTATTCTACTAAATGAACACAGTAATAAATTGACTCCTAATGACATATTGTTATGCCCATAAATCAATACATCAATCACCCTTCATTGGAGAAGCTGCTTCCTGCAGGAGATATTAATTATCACAGAGATCCACAACTGGAAAATATGCAGAGAATCTGAGACTTTGGAAAGGTCATCCCCAAATGTGATGTCCTCCTAAAACTATTTTCCTAAAGGTCCAGAGATCTCTGGGGAAGAGGAGACAGAAAGAATGTCAAGAGACACAGGTGATGGACTACTCCAAGGAAACAGCATCTTCCAGACACAAGAGGACAAATTAATACACATGTAAACTCATGGAAACTATGACAACATGCACAAAAATCTACGTGCATCTAAAGCAGACAAATTCCCAGCACTGAGAAGGAGAGGTAGACACAAAGTCCCACATGTAAACAAGAAGCTATTTGCAACTGTTACTTGCTGTCAGAGAGAGAAAAGCAGGATTGTTTTTTTTTTCCACTAGAATATCACTGGATACATACATCAACCATATTCCAGGGCAGACCTCACGCCCAGAAGACATTGGCCAATGTGAAAAGGTTCCCATGATTTCCATGGGATTTTTGTTTTATTTGTTTGTTTTGATTTTCACTTTTTTTTTTCTTTTGGAGAGAGAGAAAATGAAGTTGGCTGAATCAAGAAGTGGCAAGGATATGGGAGAAATCGAGGAGGAAAAAGGATATGATCAAAAATATAGTCTATGAAAGAAAAAAAAATCCAGTCAGTTAATGGCATACCAAGTAAAAAATAAAGCTGTGCTTGGTATGACAGAGCAGATGAAAGACAGTGATACCACACTCGGTGGCCCTCCAAAGTGAAGTTCTAAGTGCAGTGACAAATGAGAACATTCAGGTTTCTGCAAAACTGCTAAAAAAAATTCCCAGATTTTGTGTGTGTGTGTGTGTGTGTGTGTGTGTGTGTGTGTGTGTGTGTGTGTAATTCCTATTAAGGGGAGTGAAAAATAGATTCAAGTATATCAAATATACTTGGCACTATTGGTTAAAATTCTATTCCACACGTGTTTTACTTTTGTTTTCTAGCCATAGATAACTTAAGCCACATGTGAGTTGAAAGAGTCTTTCTGCTCGACTCACTCAAATTATCCATTCCCCTGTCTCCTATGCTAGTGAGAACCACCTGCCTATGCCTTCCTTCTTCGGCATCTATGGACCCAACATTCAAGTAGTCATATTGAGTTTATTGTTAGGGAATTGTGTGATAAGGCTATTCTGGCACAATTCAACACCACTGTTTGTGACAATGATAAATTGGTTATCACAGTATATACATACATAATATTCTACTTCATTAACAAGTGTGCAGAAGCAAATACTGAAAGTAATACAGCTTAGATACACAGAGAACTCTGGCTTCTGAGAATCCATCCATGTCTCTTATGGTCACATTGGCTCAGCAACTCAAAGCCCTTTAGGGCTTGTGTTTGTTCATCTGTGAAATAGGGGCATACCCAGAGTGTAAGGGAGATTGGCTGTGAGGATGAGGTAAGCCTCTAAAATCCACACAGCTGCCCTAGAAGGTGAAAGTTTTAAGACTGTCACTGTCAAAACTATATAATTAACTCAGTGTCTCACTACCATCTGTTGATTCTCCAAAGACTGCAGTGTGGGAACATCTTTCATGTGAATGCATCTAAGATAATGTTTAATTAAAATGTATTTTAACCCAAATATTATGATTATATTTCTACTGCCTTTTTCCTTATTGCTGCAAAAAATAGGTAGGAACAGTATTTATAAACTGCCAATAGGTGGGCACATTTTCATGGTAACAGATAAGAAAAATAGAAGCCCTGGGACTTTGTACTTGATCCTTTTGGTTTTTGTGAATAGCCATTTGGTGACAGGTCCCTGTAAATTACGCCCTTGTTTTTTTTTTTACATATATATGTATAAATCACTTGCTAAACCAAATGTTGAACTTCTTCTGCTGCATTTTTTAGTAAGCCCTTTTTTGTTAATCTTCATGAATACAGCATGTACTTCAGCATAGTACAGTGTGAATAGTTGAACTGTGATTCAAACTGCAACTAATAGTACTTTCAGAAAAATAAAGGCCTGGTGAATTCTATATACAACCAAGTAAGAGTGTGTGTGTGTGTGTGTGTGTGTGTGTGTGTGTGTGTGTGTGTGTGTGTGTGTGTGTGTGTGTAAAACTGTGTTCCTTCTCTTAAGGCTGCATAGGGCATAAGTTGTTTTCAAGCAAGCCTCGGACTCCTACAGCTCCAGCTGTCATGTGTAATTAAACATTTGGCCTCCACAGTTACTCTACAGTGTACATATGCCAGCATTTCAAGCCTGGAATATGCATTTCAAAGGAGAATAATTCCCTGGAAATCCTAACTTGACAGGAGCAAAGACAGCCTGAAGGAAAGTAGTCACCAAAAACTTTAAGGTCGGGATCAGATGATTAAAAAAGACACTTCAGGAAGGACGACCCTTAACTAAACCGAAAGGGAAAGGAACGGCAGTTGGCAAGCAGACTTCTGTGTGGGGATTCTGACTGGGGACCTCTTGGGGTAATTTAATATTATCAGTGTGGTTCACCTTGCTGCATCCAGTCTTACCATTAATATCATTTACACAGATATTCTTCTTAAAGCACATGTAACATCACTCACTTCTTCATGAAATTTTTAAAAAATTAAATTTGATGATTCATGTTAAGTCTGGAGTTGATTTTTTTTCTTTCAGAAATCATTCCTCTCCACCCGTCTCTGCTCATCACCCCATTCTTTCAACACAGAAGATTCCACTTACCAATAGATTTTGGCATCACAGAAAAATAAATAAGTGCATAATGCTGAGTTGACATTTTCACTAAAAATCTGTTTGTAACGATTCGTCTCAATTATATTTCCAATTGTAGAAGGATAAAAGCAGTCCTATAATGGCCATTAAGGTGCATTTTTTTTTAATAGGAGCATTTGGATCAACTAATATATCAACAAAACTGTCATTTATTTTTCAGGCACATCTCTTAGATGTAGTCACCATTATGCATGCTGTATTCAGAAAGTACATAAAAATGTTTTCAGACAGCTTCAAAATGGCAGAAATAACTGTGCAGCATTCTCTCACTTTTCTTTTCAGAAGATATTCATTCACTTCCAAGCCAGCCCACACTCAGATTTTCTCTACTCCTAGCAATAGTGAAGAAATACCATGCAAATTATCACGGAAATTCAGGGATGACATCCTTATGACATTTCAGTATTTTCCTGGAATGCCCAGCGCTGTAGCTTATGGTGGGATGCAATTTTGAAAATTTCATTTAGAATGCAATACAAATATTTATCATTGGTCTCCACAAAGGTACCACACAGAAAATAATGCCTTAGCATCCACTAACTGTCCATATGATAGAACCGATATCAATGTGGAAGTCTAGAACCAATAAAAATTAGTAGTTTCCCACCTCCCTTTAAAATGGAAGAATTTACCATCATTCAAGTTGCCAGTTGGTCTTTGACTGTCGGATGAGACTTGTGAATGTTTTCCAAATTAAAAGAGAAGGCTTTGACAGAGTGAATGAATCTTTAAACAGAAATCATCTCCGAAGTCTCCAATTTAGTCCGGAGAGAAGAAATCAAAGAAACATCTGTATTTTCCTACCTCAGTAAATCTTCAAGGATTCATCTAAACTTTAATCTTACCTATGCTATTATAATTACATAAGACAAATTTGGTACAAATGTGACATTTTGGGCCGAGCAGGAAAACACATCAAATGACTGCAGATGAGGAATTTGCATCTTCCGAAAGCCAAACTAGACACAAGTGAGTAAAGCAAGGGCAATTTTCAAATAGACAGGATGCAAATCATTGATCCAATTATGTTTATCTGATAAAATAAATGCAAAGGTTTAGTGCCTAGATTCTCCCAGGCTATAGGATGTGAACAGGCCCTGAGCAGTTTCTGCATATACAACATGCTCTACTAAAGATGAAATAAAGAACTCCCCAGACAGCTGTAGATTCTCACCTTTAAGACACAAGACATGCTACAATTTGTAATTTTCTGTGTGTCCTCCAAACCACCCACTCTTGACTGCATCAGATTTGTAAGAGTTCTTGGGGGCCAGGAAGATGTCTGAGAGGGTAAAGCACTTGCTGCCAAGTCTGATGACCTAGGTTCAAAACCCAGGACCCATATGTTGGAAGAGAAGAACCAGCTCTAGTAGGTTGTCCTCTGACCTCCACACAATTGGTAGCACACATGCCTCTGCATGCACACACAAGAGAAACATAAACCAATAAAATAAAACAACAAAACAAAAATTGATTTTAACATATGTTTTCTTCATCTGTGGATTTCACAGTGTTAAAAGTTGTTTGTTTTGTTAAATTGG
Source organism: Peromyscus maniculatus bairdii (assembly GCF_049852395.1). Classification (NCBI taxonomy): domain Eukaryota; kingdom Metazoa; phylum Chordata; class Mammalia; order Rodentia; family Cricetidae; genus Peromyscus; species Peromyscus maniculatus. Next base: position 34,995,907 of record NC_134872.1, read on the forward strand.
TTTTTAGTAGAGGTGGCAAAGTATTCAATTAAAACTGTATTGACAGATGACTTTATTGTATATGTAGAAAATGTCAGATAATCTAAAAATAATCTACCAAGTGACTCTAATAAGCGAATTTGGCAAGAGGTTCTGAGCGCAAGCTGAATATATAAAATGCACAGCAGCATCAAAAAGTTTAGAAAAACTAAAAAATTTAAACTATCAAGATAAGGCAAGAAGGAAATACTGAAATATGAATCTGTCAAAATATGTGTAGGAACTGGTGGGAAGTGCAAAACTGGGAAGAAGTTGAGGAAGAGACTTCAGAATGAGGTTTTCCCCATGGTGTACAGTGCCGTGTGCCATGCTGTGTGCCCTGTTTTTAGTTCTGTGTCCCACTGTGCGCCATGTTCATGCCATGCTGCGTATCATGTTGTGTGCCATGCTATACACTGCATTCTACATCATTGCTCTGTGCCACGCTTTTTGTTCCATGCCATGTTCTCTACAGTATCGTGTGCTGTTTTCTCTGCCACACTATGTGCTATGTTGTATGTTCGTCGCTGTGTTCTGTGCTGAGTCTGAGGTTGTGCTGCGTAGTGTGTTGTATGTTCTATGCCATGTGTTCTAGGCTGTGCAGTGTGCCATGTTTTTTTTATGCAATTCCGTGTGTGCATTATATATTCTATGCTGTGTCCTATGCCCAAATGTATGCCGTGTTGACAGCTGAGAGCCTCATGGTCAGCAGAAGTTTGGTTGCTCCACAGACTGACTCCATCTAAACATGCTAGGGGGACTTTTTTCTTTAGAGATGGATGCAGTAATCTTAAACAATTTGTTAGGGATGTAGAAGTGACATCGACTGGCTAGACGATTGTGAAAAAGAACAAGCTAGACTACTTAACTTGTATATCCTTAAGTACTTACATGTCTCATTATGGCGAAGCCGAAGGTGGTGTGTTTAGAAAAACAAACAAACAAAACTGTGAGAGACACAGAGCAGCAAATGACTTGCACTGTGAGGCCAATGGACTTCAATGTGAAAGGACATGTTTGCTGGAGTGGAGGGGGGAAAAAGTTATTTCAACATAAGAACCAGAAATAATTGGAGATTTATAGTTTGGTAAAGAAAAATGACCTCGTTTAAGTCTACACTGTTTTCAAATTTTAATTCATAGTTCCCAATATAAAGCTGAAGAGTATAAAACCTTTGCAAGATAACACAGGAGAAGCTACTTCTGATCTAGATGGAGGCAAGCGCTTCTTAGCTTCTGCACTAAATGCATGATAAATACAAGGAGGGAATCGACAGATATCACCAAACTTGAAAGCTTTTGATTTTTTTTTAAATTCACTGCTAAGCTGAGCTTGGTAGCACTGTAGTCCTACTACCCTGGAGGATAAAAGTTTGAAGGCAGCCTGACAGAGCAAGACCCTGTAGCTGGAGAGTGTCTCTCCAGTTCCTGCCGAGCCCCGGCAGTCCCATAGCCCACTTATAAAATAAACACACAGACTCTTATATTATTTAAACTGTTTGGCCTAATGGCTCAGGCTTCTAGCTATCTAGTTCTTACATCTTAAAATAACCCATTTCTATAAATCTATACCTTGCCACATGGCTCGTGGCTTACCAGTATCTTACATGTCAGTACTCATGGCAGAGACTGGCAGCATCTCCTGACTCAGCCTTCCTGTTCCCAGAATTCTCTTCTCTGCTTGTCCTGCCTATACTTCCTGCCTGGCTACTGGCCAATCAGCATTTTATTTATACAGAGCGATCTCAACAGCAAGACCCTGTCATTAAATGAATAGATAAATAAAGCAGAGATCCACAGATAACTGTTGCATCATTCACTGGAATGTTATTAGAGAAACTGAGCACTAGCACAAAAAACAATACAGCTGCGATGCCCATGCCCAGTTGCTAACCAACAAGACTCAAGACAACATTCTGTATTCTACGTGCATGGTACTCTACTGACACAGCAGAAGCCCTGTGGTTGCCAGGGCCTTTAAGTTTGGAAGACGCTTGTGAAGGCACGTATAAGAATTTCCAGTGTGAGAGAATAGGTCAGTATTTCTTTCCAGGTGTCACAACACATCTTTAAAAAACATCAGGTGGTATGATGGTACATGCCTACAGACCCAACTACTAGGATGGCTGAACCAGGAGAACTGCTTGGAGTCTAGAGTTCAGGGGTGTCCTGGCAATACAGAGAGAAAGACCCTATCTAAGAACAAACAAACAAACAAAACCAGAAAAAAATAAAACAATAAGCTTAAGTAGCTCATTTCATTAATGCAAATTATATTAGGGTAAAAGAAAAGTGGACTCCCTGAAGTTAGAAGAGATTAACAAGGAAAGCTAATACCATGATGGAGGTGAAAGGTGTTTTTCAATAAAGTTGATTAGATTAAGAGGATATGGGGTCAGATTTGAGGATGTTCTATACTATTAAGTGAAATAAACTGTCGTTTGTGAAGATTGCAGTGACAGACCCTAGATGAGCGAGTTCTAACAGACAGAGAACCATGCCTGGAGTGAGTACAGCTGAAGGTTGCTATTCAGCTTCCCCGGAAGAGACGCCTTCTGAATTCACAGTGTGACTTTCTAGATGCCCGGAGAGCTTCCTTTTCAGCAAAGGGAAAGAAAAAAAAAAAAAAAAAAAGCTAGTGAAGTCAATTCTGGTGAAGTCACTTAATTACCAGGCTGAACTATGAGCAATTAAGTAGAGAAACAAATCCACCTAAACAGCCCAACATTTTCTCAGCCAAGGCACCTCCACAAAGAGGCTAAATTCCTGCCGACAGTAGATCAATGTCAATGAAGATCTGAAGGAAAGGGTGTCTCAAGAATTTTATAATCAGATGACGGTTCCTTCGAGTTCAAAAGGACCAAAGTGACACCAATAATCCCTTTTGGGAAATATAAAGAATGTTATTTGAAGATGAAATTCAACCAAGAAATAAAATCAAATTAAGCACTAAAAAACAGCGACTAATGACAGGAGATGAAAGTCAACTCGGGGTTTTTAAACACTTGTGTGTGCTTAATACACTAGTACTAACAAACATGCTGATGATCTGAAATGAAATATTACCTTCAGGCACAAACTCAGAGTGCTGGGGTCAGACTGCACATGGATATGTAGCTGAATTGAATACTTTATCTTGGAGAAACACTGAATGGTGCTAAGACATGATCAGTGTTTACCAATCAAATACAAAAGACATTAGCATTATTATTTTATTTAGAAATCTCCCTTTAAACTTTCCCAGGTGAATAAACACATACTTGATATTACAGGATTGCAATTTTCTTCTCTTCCAGTTATTCAGATAACAGAAGTGTTTCTTTCTGAGTAACAAGGAGAGGCAGTATTTCTTAGTCTGCTTTCCCATGTTGCTTAAACATTTGCTAATAAATGTAACTGAAAATGAATTAAGAATGCCAGGGTGAAACCATAGGCAGCACTGTCTTCTCTTTGCCTGGAAAGGAACATCTTTGTCAAGTGATGATACATAGTATAGATATGTGCAGATCTGAAAAGCAGACATGTGCATCTCTATGTTAATATTACAAAGAACATACCAGACAAGGAAACAGGCAAAGATATATGGTGATCACTTTACTTTACATTCCCTGAAAATGTAGGCTATTGATGTGCCTGGAGTGCAGAGTTTGGAGTAACAGTGACTCTGAACTACCAGTCCCCCAGATTTTAGCTCTTAGACCCCTTGATCTAATCATAATTCTGCACAAGTCTAGGCATAGAAAAGCGCAAGGCAGCTTGTTTCTTTGAGGTTCCAACCCTGAAGGTCCTCATGTCAAGCAAAACTCATACACAAATAAGTGTGTATGTTCTTCCTTGGTATCTGCTTTTTTTTTTTAAAGCACAAATACCTCTAAAAATAAGAACAGCAATTATTCTTTCTCCATAATAGTATCAAAATTATATATAATATATTAGATTAGTTAAGGAACATTAGAGAAAAAACATACAGTCTTAAGGAAGTTCTAAATGATCACAATAGACTAATAGTGGGATTATGGGCATTGCCACGCTGCAGGGAGAAACATGCTCTTGCAGGGAGAGGGATGTTTGTTATGCAGCACCTGAAAACTTAGTGGACTTATGGTGTGGTAAAAAAGAGAAACTCATCATGACCTCCAAAGATCTGCTGTAATAAACAGTGATTAGATTAAGAGAAAGGGCATATGGACCTATGGCTACAAAAAAAAAAAATGGAGAAAAGTCATAGCATGTGGGAAAATAAACACAAGGGTATGATTGCCTGCTTCTCTAGCATTGCTTAGAAGTTACTACAGCCAGGAATGGTGGCCCATGCCTATAAACTTGGCTTTCAGGAGACTGAGACAGGAGGACTGCCACAGGTCTAAGGACTGCCAGGGCTACAGAGTGAGACTCAGTCTCAGTATAGTACCCATCCCCGCCCCCAAACAAAAGCTTATTCCCCCTTTTTGACATAAAATGGAGAATGAGAATGATGCATTCATTTGAATAGTTACAAGTAATTATTGAGAAGCAAGGACAACTTTAGAGACTTAAGTTAGCATGGAGTGAAATCTAAAGGAATGCCTGGGCTGCTTCTGACAAACATCAACCCCTGGGACACAGAGAGAGCTCGCTTGAGGTTAAGCATAATATTAAATTGTATATGCTTCTTAAGGAGCTCTAGGGAGTAGTTCTAGAGACTTCTCAGCAGAACCCAAGGAGAAAAAGGCTTTATTGTAAGTACTTTGTGAAAGGTTCTTCTCTCTTCTGGAGATTTTTGAGGGTTTTGTTTTTATGTTTGTCCTTGGCTTTGACCCAGTCTTCTCTGTATATCCCAGGTTGACCTCTATCTTGTGAAGTCCCTCCTGCCTCTGCCTGACTAAAGCTAGTTGGACAGGTCTGTACCATCCTGCCCAGCCCCGTCTCCTGGAATTGGCTCCCATAGAATCCAGGCAGAGCTTCTCAGTTTCATGACAGTGGTCATCAGCTAGAAATATAGATGGCATGTGATTTACTGGGCAGCATGAAGCCAGCATTAAGAAGGGCCTGAGAAATCTGGATTCCACTCAGGAAAGGAGACTGATAGAAGCAGCCAGGAGCAAATACCAGATGGTTTTGTAACTGTTTTTTTCTGGGGTTCTCTGAGTTGATCTGGTTTAATCACATAAGCCTAAAAAAGCACTAATGACTTTTTAGCTAAAGTCACAAACACAGCGCAGAAGGAAAATCAGAGAAATTCCAAACACAGGAACATAACTGGGTACTGTTGGAAAAGCTACAGGAAAACAGTGGAGCAGACACACAGCAAGCAACCAGGATTCCACAGGCCTGTTCCTGGCAGCCAGGAAGCAATGGGGACTTCATTTCTAAAGCCAAAAGGAATGGAAGTTAACAACTTGAATGGTCATAGAAGGGGAATCCTCTTTGGAGTCTTCATGAAGACATTTGATCAACTAAGACTTTCAGTTTAGCGTTGTGAATACATAGTGGCAAAGTCAGTGCAGTCCACCTGGACTTTGAAGGACAGAAGTAAGCCACCTGACAAAGAAACTTAGGTAAGGAAAGGTTTACTTTGTCTCATTGTGTGAGTGTTCAGTCCATAATGAAGAGAAGGCAGGGCACCAGGAAGCTGAAAGCACTGGCCAAATTGTATCCACAGTCAGGATGAGAGACAAAAGGAGGGATGGATGGATGGATGGATGGATGGATGGGTGGATGGAGGGAAGGAGGGAGGGAGGGAGGGAGGGAAGGAGATTTTGATGCTGAGCTCACCTTCTTCTTTTCATGAAGTCTGGGGTCCCCAACCATAAAATGATGCCATTTACTTTAGGAAAGTCTTCCCACCTTAATTGCCCTAATACAGATACTCCACCACAGACATGCTCAAAGTTTCATTTCCATGGTGATTCTAAATCTCATCAAGTTGTCCATCAACATTAACCATCACAATAGTATTTCTTCCCAAGTTATCGTTTACATAAAAATAAACATTATGCTCGGGGAACTCTCCATACAACTATTTCTGGAACATGAAGTGTTAACTAGCTTACCCTCAGATCAACCCACATAAAATCATATTGTTCTAAATTCACAAAATCTGACACCTAATTACTACTAAGCATAAAAGAGCAAAGACCATGCTTACCTTTGCCCATTGCCTAATATCACGCCACCAGGACTTCATGTGAACACATACCACGGGGGAAACGAACAGTTTTGAAGGGATGATTGATATATGGATAGGCAACTGAAACTATGTGAGAATTCTTGCCACTGTTGCTTTTCCATCAATCCCCCTTGGTAGTTATGTCTGGTGGACTCCCATTGGCTAGGCTTGCAGGACTCTGCTCTGGCCTGCATGCTAGCCATCCCTTCAGTCCATGATTTGGCAGCAGCTCACAACCATGTATGTTGTATTGCTGTTGATTAACGCCACCTAAAGGAAGCCAGATACTTTAAGGGCAATGGGTGTCTACAGAGCTTATAGATAGGTAAGATGGTAATCCTTGACCAAAATCTGAGAGCAGTGTAGCCCTGACAGCTTCATCAGTGAACTTCTTTGTTACTTTTGATGGGCACTCCTCTTTTGCTATGTTCTACATTTACTCAGTTTTTACTTTTGAAACAAGACATAGAATCTTTGGTTCAGTAAGACAATGGCTACAACACTAACAAATATAAAAACATTAAGGTACTTAGAAACATAGGGAACAATGGTAGCAACTACAAACAGACTAAGTTTCCATTGTACACATTTATATCCTATGCGTAATAACAAATACTTACTCAGGGTGAAGAGAGAGAGAGAGAATGAGGTTTCAAAGAGCAAGATTGACCAAATGGCAAGATCAGCACTTCTTGATTAAGATAATGACTTCAATTACAACAGAGAGGTGTGCTTTGCAAGTGTGCCCACTGGAATTATAATGAGGCGGAAGTCATAGTCACCATAGCTAACAGAAGAAATGCTACTGTGGCAGGAGCGAAAAGCATGAACATCAGGAGCTGGTCTGAGCTTTGTGTCATAATTCTACAAACCAGCGAGTCTGTCTATGACAGCACTGATGTTTCTTCCACCCCCATCAATGGAGCAACAGCAGGGAAAGCAGCAAGAATGGCTCAAAGTCATTAAATCAAAGCAAATGTCCATGCACTTGCTAAGTAAGTGCTATTGATACCAGTGACCTTTGATCAGAATCTCTCGTTTCCTGGGACACAGAAGTTAGAGCCCCACTGCTGGCTGAGAATGATAATATTGGGAGGGAACTGTGATCTTCCCCTAATGCTGATGTGGGATAGATTATGTGAAATATTTCTATTCACAGAGCTAGAGAGCCATTCAAGGAAGTCAGGGCATAAAACATTTGCAGCAGAATGACTCAGCTCTGGATACTCTAGCCCCTGCTTCTGTCACGTGACACCTCAAAGGCATTAGATTCAGATGGATAAAAACCACAAAAATAGGTTGCAGCAACTAGAATTTACCCTTTACACATTGTCTATTTCCTCCTTCCCCATTATGATTCTCCATCTCTTATGTCTGTTCGTCTAAATATTTTGGCAAGTGGGAGGAGGTTTCAGTGGAGTAAAATCACACAGCTGTGCTCTTGAGAAAATGCTTTATATATACTAATGAATACACTTCTTTTAAAGTTTGGATTTTTGAATCAGACAAACCATCTAACATTTCATTACTTAGTAGAAACTTTTATAAACCTCATGATATAAATAACTAGGCAATAATAATCACAAATATAGTGTTCTTATAACTTGATTCGAATTTTTGCAAATATCAGGTTAGTATCTGTGAATCTATGTCTTTATAGCCACATATGCATGTGAATTCTTAGGCCATCTGAGAAGGGGGAATGTTAGAATAGGTTAATTCAAACAGAAAATAAAGAAGGTCAAATTTGTTGACTTGGTCATAGTTAAGGTCATAACCTTAACTAAAACATTGACTACCTTAGTTTCCAAAATACTGTAATTCCATTGTTTCCTATTTTCAGTAAGATTAGGGGAAAAAGAAGGACACAATTAACTTTAGATCTCTGAATCACGGGTGATACTTTCATTATGAGTAAAGGCCAATTATAACCCAGGATGATCATGTGCTAAGAAGATCTTGTTTATCTGCATCTCAGCTGTAGGTGAGCATTCCCTATATTCATCTGTACTCTGAACAAATTGATCAGCTCTTCTCATTTGCCTGTGTGCTCTCTCACTCCCTTACTTGCTGAATTTGCATGCTTACTGATTAGTCATTAAACATATGCATTCACTGTTTAAATAAAAATTTGTTATTATTTCTTTGCTATAAGCAGTTTCCTTTGGTTTTACCTTGTTCATTGAAGGAATTATATTTAAAAAATTCAATATTATAACTTCATGTCAAAATAAAAGTTTACCAGTCTTTGCATTTGTCATGACAACTTCAGTATTCACATTTTATTAGACAAGGAAGGAGGGCTGGAGAGATGTCTTGGGGCTTATTAGCCCATACTGTTCTTCCAGAGAACTCAGTGTCTAAAGAAATACAGCCCATGTCGTAAGTTTGACATTTTATATTCTCAATATTTCTTGCAATGGTTCCTGAATTGTGTATATCATTGCAAAGACATAATTGTCTATAAATTGATGTCTTATGCCAAAGAAACAAACAAAATTATATCTATAATCATAAATTGGACCAAAACATTGGATGTATTGTTTCTTCTACTAGAGCTTCAAGCTGGAAAGATAGATTCTCAGGAGCCAGAACCCTAGCTTCAGTAGGATTTGATGCCTCTGGTCTCTGTGTCCACCTGCACACATTCTCTCTCTGTTCATCTCTGTCTCTTTCTCTCTTTCTCTCCATCTCTGTCTCTATTTCTCTCTCACACATGCACATAAACTCTCTCTCTCTCTCTCTCTCTCTCTCTCTCTCTCTCTCTCAAACACACACACACACACACACACACACACACACACACACACACATACCACAGTTCTTTGAAATTTCTAAAGTCAATAGTCTGCACACCTTTAACATAGAATTTTCTGAACTTATTTAACGGCACTCCACTTTAAAGACCTCTTTTTATACCTTGGGGCCTTGGCCGTGTTTAGAAGGCCCGCAGAATTTATTTAAGACTTAGAATTTTCAAACACAGTAAACAGAAGAACTTGGTTTTACCCCTTCTGTATAAACCATATGAAAGTGAGGAATACTTCCCTTAGGCAGTTCAACTTTTCATTATTTGATAAAGAGACTTCCTTGTTTTCAGAATGCCTATAGCAACTCAACATGTCAGGAGAACAGTTTAGAAAACCCTGATGTGAGTGCCCCACGCTGCAGAAGGAATTCATCTGAACCAGTTATTCTCCACCTAAGGCTCATAGATACACCCTCAGAGGCCGTGTCTAAAGACTTCAGAATTTCATTTTGACTGTTCCATTAAAAAGCAAATAATTTGTGTTATTTTTGTGGCTACCTCTTCACCCAATGACAAGGGCCCATATTTAATGGCAAGTGGCATGTTACCTCCTAAGGCGACGTTTGCCTTCCAATCATCTCAGAATTTTGAAAAATGGTTTTAAGAAAAGTTTGTGAACTCCTTAAATGTAAGAAACATTTATATGAATCGTTTTAGAAAAAAAATTTGTTATTTGCCCCTCTCCCCATTCTTTATGAGAAAAAGTCAAAAGCAATTTCCTTTTACATTAGGAAAAGACTCAAAGTGACCTTCTGGTTGTTTTCTTCTTGATGCTTACAGCTGTTTTTTTTTTTTTCATTCTGCATGGAGTGCTAATAGGCATGTTTTATCAGCTGCCAACCACTTTATGGTAGTAAAAATGTATCTGTTATCCAAAACTTCCTTATACCTAATTCTTTATTTGTCTCTTTCCAATCAAATATCTCTTAAGTCAAAGTGAATGCCTACTAGCTTATTCAAATTCTTTTTTCTACTTATTTGTGTATATGAGTATGAGAGTATGGCATGTGTGTGGGTGTAGATTTGGTCTAGAAGAGGGCATCAGATAGCCTACAGCTGCACTTGTAGATGGTTGTAAGCCATCTACTCTGGGTGCTGGGAACCAAACTCAGGTCCTCTGGAAAAACAGTAAATACTCTTGATGGCTGAGCCCTCCCTGCAGCTCCTCACTTTTTACAAGAAAGAAGTTTCCTATGCAACCCTGCGACTATGTGCTAGGCAGATAAATTCTTAGTGAATAAATAACCCTGGTTCCTGTTTAAATGATTCCAGTAATCATCTGCAAAAACAGAGAAACACATGCGTTAAGTATCAGGATGTGTGCTATGAAGAGAAGAAACCACACACAATGATTATAGCATAGACAAGAGCAGAAACTAATGAGATTAGAAGTTAAGAACAACAGGATGCTCTTACGGAGTTTTGCTGAAGAATTGGGTAATTAACCTTTAAGTGGTTACTACCTCATTAATGAGCAACACAATGGAACAGGTTAACAGTGGAGAGAAGATCCTGAAAAAGAACTGATGGTGGTTTGAAGCTGGACATTGTAATATGGAAATTTTTATATACAGAAAGGCTAAACATTTAGACCCTAGTGAAACATCACATGGTGATCACACATCTCTGGCTTTGATCTGATGCCATGCTATTTGTGGAGGCAGACAATGCTCCCAGCTCAGGGATGAGTTCTGAGTGGGCTGAATCTAGTCATCAAGGATTTGACCTTCAACAGTATAATTGAGTTCATTCTAGCAATAACCTGCTCAAATTGAGAGTCCATGTGCTTGACTGGCTGTAACAGAAACAGTGTGAGTTGGCAATGTAAATTCAGGTTATTTTCTCATGTAAGTTGTATTTAAAGGCATGAGAAGGAACACTTTAGTAAGATAAATATGAAGACCCCAAGAAAATTCAATATTTAATTTAGATAATGGAAAACAAGAAAGAGTTGAGAAAAATTAGAGGAAAAATGGATATCACAGAAGCCAACAGTCAAGATTCAGGAGGAAAAGAGCAAGACAGCATGATATCATTTAGACAGGGGGGTGTCTAAATGCCCAGAGAACTGGGCAACTACAGTTAACTCTTGGCTTAACAGAGTGAGTAAAAACATGGGATTGATGACTTTTCTGTTGGCTTCTGCATATTAAGAGGGTGGGAGTCAACAGTTCCACCCTTCAAATTAAAACCTGGAAAGCTGGAAAATTACTTTCCTTGGGCTTATGCAAAAGCAAAGCTTACTAGCACACTAAAGTCTGTAGTGACAGGCATATTGTGAGTGATACAATACCCACGATTTCCTGTATGTGGTAGGACTACTGTCTAAAAACCGTCAAACACTTCAGTGTGACTGCAGACTTCCTAGTGATGAAGGGTAGGTAACTACATGTATATACTCACATTGGTGGCAACAAAGTGCAAAAACCCTGTAAAAGCCCAAGCCAGACTAAATCCCAGCAAGGATATTGAAGCTGGACATGAAGTCCCACCCCAGCCATAGAGCTATTGTCAATTGGTAGCTTCTGGGACAGGAGGGACAATTTTCCTTAACAGCATAGCTCCCAAAAAGTAAACCATGCCACACTATAAGACCAAACACCCAAGAAAATCTAGTAATACAAATTGGTCTTCATAGGTTTAAAAAAAAAATAAAACAAAAATGGACACAAATGTAAGTAGGTAGAGAAGGTCAGAGTGACTTGGTAAGAAGTGGATCTGGGAAGAGTAGAGGGAGAGTAGGTGAACATGATTTAGATACACTGCGTTAGTGCCCATGCTTTTAATCTCACAACTTGGGAGGCAGAGGCAGGAAGATCTCTGTGAGTTTGATGCCAGCCTGGTCTACAGAGGAAGTTCTAAGACAGCCAAGTCTACACAGAGAAATCCTGTCTCAAATAAATAAATAAATAAATATTAATAACAAAACAAGATTAAAAAAAACAGTTAGGCATAGATAAATTAAACAGTGCAAAGCAAAAACAGAGAAAAAAATCTAGTAGGAAGCCAGAGTGAAAAACTACATTACTATAGAGACATGACTATATACTCAATAAAAGAGAGATATGGCTCAAAAAAGACTCCCCATTAGAGACCATGGAAACAGGAGAAGAAAGCATTCACATGGTAGGAAGAGACAAGGTAATGGTAAAAGAAATATTATAGAACAAGTAGACGTTTTGTGTTCCAGAGTTTTTCTCAAACCAAACAGACTAGTCCTGAAAGAAAATGCCAGATGAGCTATTTATGCATGAAGAAACCAACATAGCTCAAAAGAATGGATTCAGCACAAAAACATGTGAGGATAACAGATCAACATACAGTCTATTGATTCTCTTCCTCATAATGACATAAGGGAATTAAAAACATTAGCAACTATTATTTAATAATAAGGTATGAAGAAAGGCAAATGATGAAGGCCACATCAGAAACGATGCAGATGGAGCATTGAAATACTCTAAATAATCATTGTCCATGAAAGCCATGGAGAGGTATTCAAAGAAAAGCTTGGGATTTAGTGTTTGCATTTTAAAAAGTTATTATAAATGTTCATTCTATCACTGAACATGTAAAGAGAATAAGGAAAAGGGTATATCTAAATGAATCATAAAAAATTATCAATTAACAAGAAAACAGGTTAAAAATAAAAAAAACGAATCAAATAAAGTAAATATAAAATATTTACAAAGATGGTGGCTGTTAATCCATCCTGATGATCAGTATAATTTGTAGGTTGTCTTAACACAATGATTAGAAAAAAATTCTTGTACATTTTAGATAACTGTAGTAAGACTCAGTCACACATGGTGTATACAAAACGCATTTCAGGACAAAAATTCTGATTCAAAGCACAAAGATGGAGAAAAGTAGACCCATGCCAACATCAATCAATAGAAAATTGTAGTGGATTCCAAAAAGAAGCCACAATAGGGAGATGATGCCTGAAATACTGATAAAAAAGCTCAGGAATTTACAAGGATAAAAACAAAACTTCAACGTGTGTGTGTGTGTGTGAGAGTGTGTGTGTGTGTGTGTGTGTGTATGTGTGTGTGTGAGACAGACAAAAGGACATGAGGAAAAAGCACGGGCATTATCTGAAGGAAAGCCATCGAAGCGTGTGTACAATGAAGTCTTGACGTGTGTCAGTAGCTGACAGAGCAGATAGGTAGATGGGAAGTGAGGACAGGTGACCCTGCAATTTCCTGCAATATAATCAAGCAGATTTTAGGAAGTATTCTATTTAAGGACAGGAGAATGTGAATGAAGAAAACACAAACCCAAAGGGGTGAATACACGGCTTTGCTCTTGTCAAGTCCTCGTCCACGCTCTAAGTATTTGGGAATCTTGGTAAAATGTAGATTGTAAAACATGGCATACAGCATGTTTGACATCATTTCTGCTTCATAATTTTTCTTTATGCTTGAGAATTTTATGCACATATACGATGAAATGTGATCATATCTACCACTCATTTCCCTCTTCAACTCACCCCATGTTATTCCTAATACATCCTGTTCTAACTTCATGTCTTTCTTCTTTTTTAATTAGTGTTGCCCAATGTGCATGGGTGTGAGGGTATTCATCAGCATTAGCAAATCTATCAGTGGCCACCCATTTACAGTACAAGGATTCTCTCCACTCCAGCAGCTCTCAGCTTGTCAGTCACTCCTCAGTAAGAGGCGGGGCTGGTAGAATCCACTCCCGACCTGTACTGGAATTTTGGCTACCTTGATTTGTGCAGATCTCACTCAGGTAACCACAATTGGTGTGAGTTCATGAATGTGCTAGCCATGTCATGTCCAAGTGATAGCATTTTACAGCACTTCTTTGTGGAGGCCCAGTGAGATTTCAGCTTGTTTAACCCAGCAGGGCTGCATTTAGAGGATTGCTTGACCTTGTGCATTGTTACTAGGTGATTGGAAGGGTCTACACTTGGCTGAGCTAGGGGAAGGTCTATTGCTCCACCCCTTGGCATTCCAATAAAAATCCCTTTAGAAGAGACAGAAGGGGCTGGGCGGTGGTAGCACACATCTTTCATCCCAGCACTCAGGAGGCAGAGGCAGGTGGATCTCTGTGAGTTCGAGGACAGCCTGGGCTACAGAGTGAGTTCCAATAAAGGCTCCAAACTACACAGAAGAACGCTGTCTCAAAAAAACAAAAACAAAACAAAACAAAACAAAAAAAAAAACCACATGAAAATAAAAGAAGAGACAGAGGAGCTGCTAGATAATGTTCCAGCCCCTCTGGAGGCTATCCTGTGTTTCTATCTGTTTCTTCCCCTTCTCTCCTTTTATCTAATATCTCTTCTCCCTCTGTTCTCAAGAGTACCTGTCAAAAAATGTGGGAGCCAGTCTCCCAGCTGGGCTCCCACAAATGACTCCAGGAACAGGGACAGGGACTTGGCAAAAGGAGAGAGGGGGCCTTGTTGGTGAAATGGGGCACGCCAGATAAGGAATTAAAAATGAAGGTGATGGTGTTCTATTCTCAGAAGTGGAAGTAGGCAGCTGAATGCCTAAGTTGAAAAGAAAGACTCTCTCTCTCTCTCTCTCTCAATTTCTATCTATAAAAATTAAGGAAAATTATAAGGTAGAATGTAGGAATACAGTGTAAGAAAAAAATTAGGATTAAAAAAAGCAACAAGACAGAAGAGCTGTGTTTTGGGGTCTCTGAATGCAAACTCCTGAAGAAGAATCACAGTCATGAAAAACTACTATGAAAGAAAATGGGCCAGCAAAAGATTCCTGTGGAAGCTTTGAGCCTGTAAAGAGCTTAAATTTAAGTCCCGAGCAGCAGAGGAAAAAAATTTCCCTGAGGCAGTTGCAGGTGAAATAAAACTCTTCACTCCACTGACATTGTTATTGTATGAAAACATCATACCATCAGAATTGGTTTCCTTGGCAATGAAGCCAAGAATAGAGAACAGAGATCTTGGGAAAAATTTAGTAATCTTTCTCTCAAAAACTAAAAGCTTTTTTTTTGGGAAAAACTTAGTATTTTCTCTCTAAAAACTTGAAAGCTTTTCAGGTCTTCTCAGATTTTTTTCCCTTTTCTGTAAGGGCAAAAATTTAACTCACCTGGAAAATCTATCTGAATGAGAAAATCACTTGTAATTGCCCTAGAAAAAAAAAAAAAAACTCTTGAAATAATGGCAAATCCTCTCTGCTAGTCCTGTCTCTCCTTTAAGCAAGTTTCAGAAAAACAGCAGCCAG
Organism: Peromyscus maniculatus bairdii; assembly: GCF_049852395.1. Taxonomy (NCBI): domain Eukaryota; kingdom Metazoa; phylum Chordata; class Mammalia; order Rodentia; family Cricetidae; genus Peromyscus; species Peromyscus maniculatus. The sequence goes on from NC_134872.1 coordinate 35,011,090, forward strand.
AATGCCCTGGGGCCAAAGCCTATGTATGCCCTAGAAAGTGCAGATGGAAAGCCCAGCAGGGACAGCTTCACCCAGGACAGAGCTGCAACAGAGGTGGTGTGGGACCCTGGGAGGGGCTGCTGACATGAAGGCTGCAACGCAATCTTTGAAATACTGCCTTCAATGAGGGAGGCAGGGTCTAAGCTTCTAAACTGGGGACTCAAGCCCCAGCCCCAGAGCAGAATACAGCAGAGAAACTGAGCCTCAGTTGAGGCAGGAGATCTATCTGAGACAATCTCTGTGAAAAGGCTGAAAACGTTTTTATTTCAAGTACTCTCATCTTCTTTCACTGATTCAGTAAGACAGAGGAGTAAGTCCCAAGAAGTTTTTGCTTCTGGCACCAAAGTGCCTGTCACAATGTGCATAGGAAGATGGACCAGGCCCAATCCGGGAAAAGTGTCAGGTGAAGGAAATATACCTATCAATACCAGCTAGGGGAGAACAGAAATCTCCCATGGTAAAAGAGCAAAATCTCAACTCAAAAACCTTCCGTGGTAAAAGTAAAAGCTTGAATATGGACTGTGTGAATGGAAGTTTTCTCCCAGACCTAGAAAGGCAGCATGGGAAATGTAGTTTGTTCCTAACAGTGTAACAATATAAGGAAAGGCAGCTTGGAAAATGTAATCCATAATGTAGTTTATAACAGTGTGATGATATAGAGAAAGGCAGTTTGGGAAATGAAGTCTGTAGAAGAGATACCGGTACTGCACTGTCCAAAATCTCTGTTTATTCAGCTCAAAATGCTATTTTTTCCACAAGCTTTCTTAGCTTGCCTCTCAAGAACTAGAAACAGGTCAACAGATTGCCTGTCAGGAGGCAATTAAAGTGCTGATACAGTTTGTCAACAATGACTTGGAAACCCTTTAGAAAACTAGGGAAAGAGGGCCATACACTGGGAAATTGCTTGGGGTATGAAAAAATAAGGAAAAAATACACATATGGGCAAACTTAAGAAAAGAAAAGAAAAAAACAAGAAAGTTGGGTTGTGCTTGAAATGCAATAGAGAAACATTGGCATCATTAAAACACTCATGGCTGTTATGTACAACTGAATAGTATTGTAAAATTAAAAAAATAAAAAATAAAATAAAAAACCACTCATGATAATCTTAAAAAGCAGCTTTTAAAAATTAAGAAAAGAAAATTTTACCCTCAATCAAGCTAGAGCCACTGATGAATTAGGCTCTGACTTCAAACTATCAGGAAAACTTTCAAAATGATATCAAAGCTGACCATAAACTCCAAACTTTAGAAATGATTTGTGTACTTCCTGTCTTATTAAAAGTTCTGTTAAGAAATCTCTTCTGGATGTTTGCTAATAGAGTTTGATTTTGAATGTAGTTTTGTTAAGAGATTCTTCTAGATGTGTGCTGAAGTTTATAAAGTAGTTCTATAAAGTTTCCTTTTGAATATAAGTTTGTGAGATAGTTGTACAAAGTTTCCTCTTGAATATAAGTTTGTAAAAAGTATAAATATTGAATGTAAAAAGTATAAATGTTGAATGTAAGTTTATAAAAAGTATATAGTGATGTTCATACTACAATTGTTTTTATTACTCTTTTACCTTCAGATATATTTGAACACTTTTTATGATAGCTCAAAATATAGTTTTATGGTCTCAGTGGTCCCTGAAAAACTTAAGCAAAGGTGCCATAATTAGGGGAGTTTTTCTGTCTTCTTCCTAGTAGTTTTTATTCCTTCTGTTTCTGTTTAGAGAGGGAGGGATAAACCTCCCACAACCAAGTTCATTTGTGTAAGTGTCTTTATAATTAGCATGGGTTTTTCTTTACTTGAGGGGATATTTGAAATGTTTTAAAATGACTGTTTTCTCCTAAGAATCAAAATAATCTCTTGAAACTTTTATTGAACATCTTGTAGGAGAGAGTTTTGATATAGGAAAGGGGCTTAGTTTAGCTAATATTGCTGTAGTCATCTTAGACCCATTCCAAAAAGGATATTCCTTCTTTATTATCCTCTACTCATTTACTGTGAGGTGTTACAGCTGTGGATATCATTGTGGACATTTACAAGCTCTTAGTAGGAACCTGAGTCAGAGCTCTGTACCCCTTCTTGCCAGAGACTGTTAGCCAAAGATGGACAACTTTCTTCTTGATAGCTTCCTGAAGGTATGCATTAAAGATTAATCAAGAATGACCTAAGACAGGCACAGTCTATCTGAGCAGCCTGGAGGGGGAGAGGGCTTTCCTGTATTAAGAAGAGAGAGTTGTGGAGGCCCACAAAGGTTTCCTAGTGAAATCTGAGCTTGCTTTACCCAGCAGAGCTGCATTAGAAGATTGCTTGACCATGATCATGGTTACTAGGTGATTGGAAGGGTCTACACATGGCTGAGCTAGGGAGATCTCTTTTGTTCCACCCCTTGGATTCCTATAAAAAGCCCTTTAGAAGAGACAGAAGGGGCCTGTGGATAATGATCCAGGCCCTCCTGAGGCTACCCTGTTTTTCTATCTGTTTCTCTCCCCTCTATCCTCCTATCTAATATCTCTTGTCCCTCTCTCCTGAAGAGTACTCTGTTGTAAAATGTTGGAGCTGGGCTCCCAGCTGGGCTCCCATACTTCTTCCCATCCCTAAGCTCTTACATTCTTTTTGCCTCTTCTGAGATTTTTCTCTGGACCTAAGTGATAGCAGTAGAGAGGGTTTGATAAAGATGTTTCATTTAGTGTTGAGTGCATAGTCTCTTATTCTGGCCTCTTGACCAGTAATGACTTTGCACTAACTGTCGAATAGTACCTAAGAAGTTCCCCTGTCCAGGATTGAGTGCCATTAGGACTATGGGAATAAATATTAATATTTAGAAGGCATTTGACAGTATGACCATTTATCAAAATAAAAAGAGCAGGTTCTATTCTAGAGATTATGACCTCATATACACAGACTTTTGACCAGGACTATAGTATCAGGCATGAAATTCCCTGCTGTCAAGTAGGTCTTGAATCCAAAGAGAAAGCAATTAATTATCTTATGTGTCAGATCACTCTTCCATCAGTTGGCACGACTTGTTTGGCTGGTCAGTTTCATAGCATATAGGAGGATACAGTACTAGTTGAGATCATTTATGCAACTTCTGCACAAGCAGCCAGCATAATACAACCTTGTAACACCATGAAAGCTATTCATCAGGGAGGGAATTTCTTGGTTGGTTTCTGGTTCTCTTTATCCTCTCTCTGTGTCCCTCTCTGTCTCTTTCTCTGAGATATTGGGTTATCAGATAGTAGGTTTCCATATGCATTTCCATACATCCTTCCTTTGCATTAGCCCCCTCCTGTACTCCTTGATTTCCTCATATTGTGGAATTTCTCCTTGACTCAGTCTTCCACTATCCCACTACTCCACAGCCATTTGATGTGTGAACTGCTGTTTCTCCTCCCTTAACATGCTCTTTTCAAAGACCCCTTTCTAGTTTCCTGGTTTCCACTTGTGGTTCAAGCTAAACACACAAAACCAAAAATCGGTCTACACATGAAAGAGAACATGTGGCATTTGTCTTTCTGGGCCCGAGTTACCTCATTTGGTATTTTTCCCAGCTCTGTTAAATTACCTGCTAATTTAATGATTATGTTTTTCTTCATAGCTAAGTAATATTCCATTTTTATACGTGTGACATTTTTCTTATCTATTCACCTGTTGTTAGACTTCATGGTTGGTTATATTTTCTAGATATTGTGAATAGAATAGGTAAGAACAGTGTTGTGCTAGTGTCTATCATGGAGTATAAAGTTCTTTGAACATATGCTCAGGAGAGGAATAGTTGGAACATACGGCAGCTCTATTTATAGTTTTCTGAAAAATCACCTGACTGCTTTTCAAAGTGGCTGTACCAGTACACACCAGTGATCCATAAGCTTTTGTCTTTCACCACATCCATGCCAGCATTTGTTGTCATTGGAATTCCTGATAATGGCCATTCTGACTACAGTAAGGTGGAATCTTATGGTAGTTGTAATTTGCATTTCCCTGGTGGCTAAAAGTGTTGAGATTTGGAAAGGGTTTTCCCAATCAATTGTTTTTCTTCTTTGGGGAATTTTCTCTTTGATACCAAAGACCATTTTTATTGGATTGCTTATTTTCTTGATGTGTAGGTTGTGTTAGCTGTTTGCATAGTATAGACACTAAACCTCAGTCAGCTGGACAGCTGGCAATGATTTTCTCCCATTATGTGGGCTGTCTATTCGCTCATCTGACAGTTTTCTCTGCTACACAGAAACTTTTAAGTTTTATAAAATCCCACATGTCAATTGTTGGACTTGTTTCCTGTGTTACCAGAGTCATTCAGAAAGACCTTTCCTGTGCCTATGAGCTAAAACATTTTTCCTCCATCAGAGTCAAAAATACCAGATCTCTCATTGAGGTTCTTGGTCCATTTGGAGTTGAGTTTTGTGCAGGGTGAAAGGTAAAAATCTAGTTTCACTTGTCTACATGTGAAATCCAATTTTCCTACTAATATTTGTAGAAGATGTAGTTATTTTTTTCTATGCATGTTTTCAGCATCTCTGTCAAAAATTAAGCAGCTACATTAGTGTGGACCTATGCCTAGATCTTTCTTTCTATACTATGGATCAATATATCTGTAAAATAATTTGAAATTAGGTATGATATGCTTCCTGCAGTATTCCTTTTGTTCAGGAATGATTCAGCTATCATTGATCCACTATGCTAACACATAACATATTGGGTTATTTTTTCTATGTTTGTTAATAATGGTGTTGAAATTTTGGCTGCAATTGCACAAAATCTGTAGATTGCTTTTGGGAAGACGGTCATTTTCACAGGGTTAATATTTCTAATCCATGAACATGTGTTGTCCTTTGTTTTTCTGGTGTCTTCTTCAGTTACTTTCTTCAGGGTCTTATATTTTTTCATTGTAGAGGAATCTCATATTCATTGCTGGTTTATTCCTCACTATTTTGTACTATTTGTGGCTATTGCGAATGACATTATTTCTCTGAATTCTGTATCAATATGTTTGCCATTGCTGTATGATAGGAAAGCCAGTAATTTGCAAGAGTTAATTTTGTTTATTGTCACTTTATGAACTTGTTTATCAACTCTGAGTTTATTTGTTTGTTTGTTTGTTTGTTTTTTGTTAGAGTTGTTAGAGTCTCTTGTGCAAAAAGATTTTATCATCTGAACACTGGGATACTTTCACTTGTACTTTTCATGTTTTTATCCCCTGACTTCTTCTCTTGTCATATTGCTCTAGCTAAGACTTCAATCAATGTGTTAGATGGAAGTGAAGAGGATACACTCCCATGTCTTGTTTCTAATCTTACTGTGAATGCTTTGAGAGTTTCTCCATTTGGTTTAATATATGTTGAAGTTTTTTCTTATTATAGAGTCCTCATAATGTATGCACTCCCTCTATTTATCATAAAGAGATGTCAGATTTCTGAAAGGTTTTTCTGTATCTGTTGAGATGATGTGATTTCTGACCTTTAGTTAAATTACATGGAAAATTACAATCTTTGATTTACATGTGATGAACCATTCCTGAATCTTTGGGATAAAGTTGGATTGGTCTTGATAAATGATCTTTCTCATGTTGTATCCAATTTGATTTTAAATTGTTTTATTGGGAATTTTTAGATATGTATATGCAAGGGTTGTAATATTCCTGTTTGTACTGCTTTTATATGTTTGGGAATAAGACTGGTTTCACAAAAAGAGTTTGGAAGTCTTTCTTTTCTATTTTATGGAATAATTTTAATCTCATCAGTATTAGCTGTTCTTTGAAGTTCTGATAAAATTCTTCAGTGAATTCATCTGGCTCTGGGCTTTCTTCAGTTGGGAGACATTTATTAATATGTCAGTCTCAAGATCTATTTAAATTATTTATGGTACCTTGGCTCAAATTTGGAATGTTATATGCACATAGAAATTCACCCATTTCTGCTATGTTTTACAATTTAGTAAAGTATAGGTTTTACAGTTATGTCCTTGTGATTTCCATATTTCATGAGTATCTGTTGTATTGGCTGCTTCTTCATCTCAAATTGTATTAAGTTGACTCTTTTGTTTTGGAAAATTTGGCTAAGGGTTTGTTGTGTAAGTTTGTGTTTCCAAAGGTGAACTTTTGTTTCATTCATCCTTTCTATCATTTTCTTGTTTTTATTTCATTAATTTATGTACTAATTTTGATTAGTCAACTCTTCTGGGTGTTGTGTTATTCTTGTTTTTCTGAGGTCATAAAAGTGCATCACTAATTTATACAGTTGCGATCTCTCAATTTTTATTTTTTTTTTGTTGGAGGCATTGGGCTTGTGTTTTGGTTGATAAAAACACTTACTCATCTTGATTTCTCTTCCTTCCATCTTTCATTTTCACTGAGTCACTTTTAATTCTTCTTCTGTCATGTCCTCTCACACTTGCCCTGGGCTTTTACAAAATGACCACTGTGACTTCAGGACAGACATGTTCATTCTGTTTGCCTTCTGAACTGCTTAGTGGTTCTAAAGCAGAAGCTTGGAAAAGAAGATGGAGTCAGCACGGAGCCTTCTTTGTCTCAGATAGGACGCCAGTTGTTGTTCAGGCAACAGGGACTGGGGTGGTGGTGCAGGGGATAAATGGACGGCATTTTAGAGATCCTTGTTTTCAGAGCTATGTATGCAGTAGCTATGCCATGTCGCTTTTAACAACAAAGCTTCACGTTGTCACTTTATGCCTTGTTCTAGGTCTGAAGAAGCTGGATTAGAATACTAGCCAGAGTCATTTAAAGAGACTCTCATCACATTTGATCTCATTCTTTGAAGCTCTTATTAGAAATGATAAATCGTCCACTTCTCCATTGCTGCTTTTATCTTTGACTGATAGCAGTGGAGCCTCGAGTATTTCTTTCATTACCCCAACCTTTTAGTTTTTCTTTGAAAGATCATTTTCTTTCTAAAATTTGTAATTTACCTTTCTTTTAATCCTACACCCTATCAAAGGTTTTGCTACTTCATCTGTAATTTGTCTTTGCCTACAAAATACCTTTTTGGAAAATTTCTCTCTTCTGCTGGCATTTATATTGCCAGTGTCACGTCATGGCAAATGCACAATGTATGCAGAAATATTGAAGAGGGCTTCATAGGTTCCCACAGCAGGTAGCAGCAGATTGGAACTCTGTTCCTCCAGCCTAGTCATCAGCCCTGTCTTCAGCAATCCAAATTAATTATTTAGAAAATGCCATATTCTTTCACACTGGGAATGCCAAGTTGGAAGAAAAATGAAGTCAGCATTTTGCATTACCCACTTGACATAAATCATTATTTATTTTGAGTAGTGGATCACTGGAGAACCTGCATTTGAGCTGTTTGATTCTCTATTGGATATTACAGTGCTCCCTTTGAAAAAACCATCGTATTTTCCCCCCAATAGGTTTTGATGGATTTGCTGAGACACAACAAATCTTTTTCACTTTTACCTATATTTTCACCTTTGCTGGTCTACACATAGGAGAATCACAAAAGAAGACTGAGCAAGAGGAAGAAAGGTGAGAAAAGGCAATGTCTTGCATGTTCCACGTGACCTCTGCCCACCTCACTTATTCCACAGAGTCATCTCTATCCATCTCTTAGAGGTATCCCCACTGCTCTTCATTTTTGACAAATTATGAGTTGTCATCATTCTGTAAATAACAGTTGGGAAACACATAATGAAAGATCTCATGGGTTACACAAGGCATTACACTATTAATTTGTCAGAAATTCTGTTACCTAGACAACCTGAACCTGCTTTGAAATTGAGACTTTTGAATTATGAAATTAGAGAAATTCATGGTGAGCAGATTGAGCAATACCATATATTGAGAGACCATAACCAAAGTATTTTTTTTAAGTATGAGCAATACTATTTCAAGTTTCTGGTTTTATTAGTAAGAAGGCATTCAGGATAGAGAAAAATGTAAAACATACCCCTAAAAGGAGTTTTCAGTTAGAAACCAAGACTTCCAATCATGTTTCTAATTTTAGTTCATTCAGTCATATTAATTTTCTGGTACTTGATATACATTAAAACAATGGAGGCATTGTCCCATGGCTCTCCATCATTATAATGAAATTATACTTAGTTGCTTCTCTTGGAGAATGCTGCTAGTCAACAGTGAAAAAGTATGCTTTGAGTTAAAAAGGAAGATATGACTAAGGGCTATCATTCCAAAGAATGATGTAAAATTTTCAATATGTCAAATATTCGATATGCACATTTCAAAATACATTGTATGTGAAAATTATATATGATGCTTATGCCAATTGAACATAAATGTAAAATTTAAGAAAGAAGCAAGTGACATATTTAGTTCCTTAAATAGTTTATACATATCAAAAGTTTAGGAAGAATGCTATATATCAGAGTTATAAGGCCAAGGAATCCACAAACCTACCCCTTTTCAAAGGGTGTTCCTTGAAGTGACCGGGAAACACAGAAGAGCAAGGCAGAATTCCTATGCTCTACTTAGGCTCCTAATGCACCGTTGACACACAGTATCTTGAAATCAGATAGTGATTCACCTTTTCTTCTTAATTTTCATTCAGCTTTTCTCCTACACCATATGGACTGTACAGATTCCTGATGGACACTCAGTAACTTGGATAAGCAATTCTCCTCATAAAATGCTAGTAAAACCAGTGCCAGTGAAAGACCCCCAGGGGAGATCTTCCCTCAGGGAGAGACCCCGGACCCGGGAAACACACCGAAACCACAGATCAGATGCAAACAGCAAGAGGCTTTATTAAATGCACAGGTACCTGGGGCCAAGTCTCTCAGAAGACTTGCGCGCCTACCGAGGGCAAAGGGGACTTTTTATGGGATTTCAGGGGCAGAGGCGCGGCTACAGAAGCGAGAAGCATAGTTACAGGGTCCCTATTGGCTGTTTTACAGAGGGCCAGGGTGAACTTGGGGTCGCGTTCTTTAATTATCAGAAGTTTGATGTGTGGCTGACTTGGCCTTGCCCAGGCCAGCTGCCTATTCTTCAAGGCCAGGGGCCCGCCATAAAATATCAACTGTCTTACTCCCAAGGCTGCTGACCCAATTATCCCCTATCTTAGGCCCGATGGCTGACCATAGTTATCTTTTTCTTCCAAGGCCGGCTGGCTAGTTAGTCACAGCTGTGAACTCCTGTTTTTCTGATTCCTGCAGAATGGCGTTTCTAAGGCCAAGTTATTGGGGGGGCATAACATCGGCCCAACGCCCCATATCCTCATAATGGAGCGGGGGTCTTTCATTCCCCCATTTTCTTTTGTACCAAATGAAATCTTTCATTCATGGGGAAGAATAGGGATGTGGCTCCATTTCCACCTGGCTGAGTTGTTGGTATTGTTGGGTCAATACCAAGGTCTGGACAATAGAAACACGTTCCCTGATAAATTGGACAAGTCTGTTTAGGATGCAGGGCCCAAGTGTCAGAAGGAGCAATAAAATCAGAAGGGGCCCTATAAGGGTGGAGACGAGGGTGGTGAGCCAGGGAGACCTTTCGAACCATCCTTCAAACCATCCCTGTTGTTCTTTAAAAAGTTTTTGTCTTTGTTCTAATCTCTTTCTTAATTTGGCCATGCTATCTCTTACCATCCCAGTATGATCCGCATAGAAGCAACATTCTTCTCTGAGGGCAGCACATAAGCCCCCTTCCTGCAGGAAGAGGAGGTCTAATCCCCTCCGGTTCTGCAGAACTACCTCAGACAGGGAGGTGAGTGACTTTTCCAAGGCACTCACGGATTCCTCCAGTGCCTGGATATCAGTATGCATGGCAACCTGGAGTTGTCTGAACTGGTTGGTTTCCATGAGGGCAGTGGTACCTGTGCCTATTCCGGTGGCGATTCCTCCCACAGTTAATCCACCTAGTATTAGGGCCAGGGTTAGCGAGACTGGCTCTCTTTTTATACGGGGGACCCCTGTTTCATATCGAGCATAGATATCTTCAGGTGTATGGTAGATTATCCTGGGGTACAATTCTATTAGTACACAATAATCGGCCATGTTAGCTAGTATTGAGGGAGAGAGGCATGGTGTAAGTCCAGTGCTACAGGCCCAGTAAGTTCCGCTGGGAGCCACGAGATAATGGGGTCCTGGGACAAGTACCTGGGTGTGATTACACAGGTGTTGATGGGTATAGGGTACGGTCCCCAGACATAGTCCTTGTCCTGACACCTCGGAGATTGTGAGCTTATGCTGAGGTGTCGAGGCACATCCTGGTGGGGGTGAAGAAGAGTTGGTGAAGCTTCCGACTACGGCCACCCCCTCATAATAGGGAGGTGCGGAAACTAGGCATAACCAGCACTCCTGAGTCCGATTTGGGTTGGTAACATTGAGGGCTGAGTAAGCGCCCTCTATAAGATTCAATAGCCGGTCTCCCGTACCTGGTCTGGGTGGCTGGAGGATGGCTGGGGTTACAGCGACATTTGGAGCCGTGCTTGGGCGAATAGCGGGGAAAGAGGGACGCTTTTGGTCAGAGAGAACCTGGTTGGGACCTATAAAGGTGGAGAGCTCCGTGATTTTAAGCTTAATCGTAAACACAACTCCCTGGTCCCGTCTTGTCATGTAAAGTCTAAGTCCCCATGTTTTACCTTTAATCCAGTCTTGTGTGGTCTCCCTTCCCTTCTGAGTGAAAGATATATTCAGGGGGTTGCATGTGAAATTTACACAGGGACCCTCCCCCTTCCAGTAAGTGTTATCTCTTCCTGACGTGACAGTTCCCCAACAATGTCCTTGGGTAAGGGGACGCCACGAGTGGCTTTTTTCTTGGGTAGCTCTTTTTACCCTAATGAGGTCCCAAGTGGATGAAGGCTTCCAATAGGTATTCCCAGTTGTTTCACATCCCCATGTTTTACAGAAGTAACTTTCATAACCCCCACATTGGCTAATCATCTTTTTGTCCCTACCATCCCGGGGGCAGACGTAGAAGGGTAGTTGTGACAGGGCTGCCCTGGCTTCAGGGTGACCACATCCGTATTTTCCGTCATTACATTTGCAAGTTCCCTTACCGTCCTGACAGACGTCTGGTGCTCTGGGGTTCATGGGGTCAGTGGTAGGGATGTCCCAGTCCTCTGACCCCGCTGCTAATTGGCAGAGATCTGGATGTAAGTTAGGCCACCATGTAAAGGGGGTGTGAAGGGCGGTTGTTTGCCAGACCGTCTCCCCAGTTTGTGAGACAACCTGCCAGGTAATTTTCTTAACCAGGTGGGGGCTCTCTGGTGATGCCCCTCCTAATGTCAGGAGGAGGACTATTAGGGGGATCAAGGGGACCCCCGAGTGAGTCTTATCTTGAGTGGGTTCGAAGAGCGTTGAACTTTCCATGTTGATGTCTCGGTGTCCTCAGCTTCGTCGGGTTCCTTGGCAGCCTTCACATGTGACGCGTGGACCCAAGCCGCTATCCCGTCAACCTTGAGTGCGGTGGGAGTAGTTAACAGGACGGTGTAGGGTCCTTTCCACCTCGGTTCTAGGTTCTTGGATTGATGGCGTCGGACCCAGACAGAGTCCCCAATCTTGAATGGATGAGGCACCACCGGGCGATTCAGTTGCTCCCGGTATGCATCCGCCAGGGGTTTCCACACCGTCTTTTGCACCAGCTGGAGGGCTTGGAGGTGTGCCTCTAGGGTAGGGCTAGTGGCAAAAGAGGAGATGTCAGGGTGAAGGAAATTTACAATTGGTGGGGGAGCTCCATACATAATCTCGAACGGGGTTAGGCCATGAGGCCCAGGAGTGTTCCGGGCTCGGTAAAGGGCTAGGGGGAGTAGGAGCACCCAATCTCTAGTGCCAGTTGCAAGCGTTAATTTGGTTAAAGTCTCCTTAATGGTTCTATTTGCACGTTCTACCTGTCCTGAGCTCTGGGGGCGGTATGCACAATGAAGTTTCCAATCAATCCCCAGTAGCCTGGCCACCTTCTGACTTACCTGGGAGACAAAGGCGGGCCCATTGTCTGACCCCAATATCTGGGGCATTCCATACCTGGGAAAAATTTCTTCCAGGAGCTTCTTGGTTACCACGTTAGCGGTCTCCTTCTTGGTAGGGAAGATCTCCATCCACCCTGAAAATGTGTCTACAAAAATCAGAAGGTATTTATATCCATATAGTCCGGGTTTTACCTCGGTGAAGTCAATTTCCCAATGGACTCCTGGGCGGTGACCTCGCAGGCGGCTCCCTCTGCTCAGATGGGCTTTTCCTGGATTAACTTGGGCACAGGCAGGGCAGCTGGAAGTCACCTGTTGGAGGACCTGTTCCTGATTCAATAATACAGTACCCGAAGTCTCATCAGCCAGAAGGGCCCTCATCTTGTTTTTGCTCAGATGGGTTAACGCGTGGAGGAACTTGAGCATATATTTGGTATGGGAGGTTGGCATAACTAATTTGTCATCCATTATATAAGCTTGTCGCTCGGGGCTCCATCTCGCCCCAATTTTCTTCGCTAGTTCCTGGTCCTCCGGGCTGTAAGACATGGGGTCTCTACTTGGCTGTTGGTCCTGCAAGACCAACAGCTGGTCGCCCCTTGGGGGTTGTAAGGCGACTGTCCGGGCTGTTAGATCAGCCAGCCGATTTCCCCGTGCCACGACAGAGTCATCTTTTTGGTGCCCCGGACAATGTATGATGCTGAGCTGATGCGGGAGGAACAATGCCTTTAAGAGTTCTAAAATTTCTTTTTTGTTTTTAATTTCCTTACCCTCCGAGGTCAAGAGGCCTCTTCTTCTGTAGATTTCTCCATGTACATGAGCAGTGGCGAAGGCATATCTGCTGTCAGTATAAACCATGAGTCTCTTACCTTCCGCCATCCGGAGGGCCTGGGTCAGAGCGATCAGCTCTGCTCTTTGGGCCGATGTTCCAGGCGGCAGCGGTGAGGCCCAAACTACCTCTGATTCGGTGGTAACAGCTGCTCCGGCCCTCCGTTCTCCTTCTTGGTAGAAGCTGCTCCCATCCGTGAACCAGATAAAATCTGGTTTCGACAGCGGTTGATCTGTTAGGTCAGAGCGGGTGCCATGGACCTCCGCCAGAATCTGGAGGCAATCGTGCTCCTCGGATGGGTCTGGCAAGGGCAGCAGGGTTGCGGGGTTGAGGGAGACAACTGGTCCGAACACCACTCGGTCTGTGTCTAGCAACAGAGCCTGGTAGTGGGTCATCCTGGAATTTGAGAGCCACCTGTCTGGGGGCTGCCGGACCAGAGCTTCCACCGCATGAGAGGATAACACAGTTAATGGCTGTCCCAAAGTCAGTTTCCCTGCATCCTTGAGCAAAACAGCAATGGCGGCTACCATGCGCAGACAAGGGGGCCATCCTGCAGCTACCGAGTCTAATTTCTTGGATAAATAAGCTACAGGTCTCTTCCATGGCCCCAATCTCTGTACCAGTACCCCTTTTGCAAAGCCTGAGTTCTCGTCCACGAACAGTTCAAAAGGCTTGGTCAGATCTGGCAGGCCAAGGGCTGGTGACTCAAGTAAGATGTTCTTAATTCGTTGAAAGGCCTGTTGCTGCTCCTCTCCCCAGTGGAACATGGTCCCAGGCTTGGTGAGAGGATACAGGGGGGCAGCCATTTCAGCAAAACCCGGGATCCAGAGGCGGCAGTAGCCGGCTGTACCTAGGAACTCCCGCACCTGGCGGGGGTTCCTTGGAGGGGGTATGGAGAGTATGGCCTCTTTCCGTGCTCTCGTGAGCCATCTCTGTCCTCCCTCTAGGGCATAACCCAAGTAAATGACTTTGCTTTGGCAAATCTGAGCCTTCTTAGCCGAAGCCCGATAGCCCTTCTGTCCCAGTTTAGTCAAAAGGGCCCGAGTGCCCCTCTGACATTCAGCCTGGGTTCTGGCTGCTAGGAGGAGGTCGTCCACATATTGGAGCAAGATTAAGGCCGGGTGTTCAACCCGGAATTCGGCTAAGTCTGAGTGTAAGGCTTCATCAAAAAGAGTCGGGCTGTTTTTAAACCCCTGGGGGAGCCGAGTCCAGGTCAACTGTCCTGAAAGTCCCATCTCTGGGTCTCTCCATTCAAAAGCGAACAGTAGTTGGCTCTGGGGGTGCAATCTCAAACAGAAGAAGGCATCCTTCAAGTCCAGTATCGTATACCAAACGTGGGTTGGCGGAAGAGTGCTGAGGAGGTTGTAAGGGTTTGGCACCGTGGGGTGTATATCTTCAACCCGTTTATTAACCTCCCTCAGGTCTTGAACCGGTCTATAATCCCCTGTCCCAGGTTTCTTTACAGGCAGGAGGGGGGTATTCCAAGGTGATCGACAGGGCACAAGTACTCCCTGGTCCAAAAGTCTCCTGATGTGCGGTTTAATGCCCTCGTGGGCTTCCCGGGACATAGGATACTGTTTGATTGAAACGGGAGTGGCGGAAGCTTTTAACTGAATAACAAGTGGGGGTTGGTCGCGAGCCAGCCCCAAGCCGCCAGTCTCTGCCCATGCTGAGGGAAATTCCCTCAACCAGTCCTGCATTTCTTGTGGTGGCTCCTTAGAGGGCTCAGATTCAAACAGGCGGTATTCCTCTTCCAGTTTTAGGGTTAGGACTTGTAGGGGGGTCCCTTTGGGTCCTGTCACAGTCGACCCCTTATCATCAAAATAGATCTGAGCCTTGAGCTTAGTCAACAGGTCTCGGCCCAATAATGGGTGAGGGCAGTCAGGTATATGCAAAAAAGAGTGGGTTACCTGTCCAGATGCCAGCTGAACCTTTCTCTCGGTGGTCCATCGATATCTCCTGCTACCTGTGGCCCCCTGGACCAAAGCTGTGCGGTCACTGAGAGAGCCCCCGGTGTGGGTCAGGACTGAATGTTGAGCCCCGGTGTCCACCAGGAAGGTCACTGGCTGCCCCCCAATCTTGAGAGTTATCCTAGGCTCAGGGGGGGGCTCCTGGCCTTGACCTCCCTAATCCTCCAGATTGAGGAGGTCCGTGGCCCTTGACTTAGGCTTCCGAGACTCTTGAGGCTTCTTTGGGCAGTCACGAGCCCAATGTCCTCTCTCTCTACAGTAAGCACACTGGTCTTTGTCCAGTGGTGGCTTTCTCCGATCTTTCTTCCTAACTCCCTCGCTGACCTGTCCCTGAGATACTACAGTGGCCAGGACTTTAGTTATTTCCCTATGACGCTTTTTATCTCTCTCTTCCTGCCTCTGCCATAATCTCTCTTCCCGCTCTTCAGGAGTTTCTCTCTTATTAAACACTTTTTCTGCCTCTCTCAATAAATCTGACAAACTGAGTGAATGCAATCCTTCTAGTCTCTGTAACTTGGCCCTTATATCTGGACTTGACTGATAGATGAAAGACAGTATGACACCCGGCGCCTGTCCTGTATCTTCTGGATCGTACGGGGTATACATTCTGTATGCCTCTCTAAGTCTTTCTAAGAACGCTGCCGGCGTTTCCTCCTTTCCCTGGGTTACATTTCTAACCTGGGCCAGATTGGTAGGGCGTCTAGCTGCCCCTCGGAGACCCGCCAAGAGCAACTGGCGATAGAGACGTAGGTGCTCCCTACCTTCCGGGGTCGCGAAGTCCCAGTTCGGGCGGGTGAGGGGAAAGGCTGCGTCAATGATATTAGGCAATTGGGTGGGTCTTCCATCTTCTCCTGGAACCCGCTTCCGAGCCTCCAGGAAGACCCACTGCTTTTCCTCCACCGTCAGGAGGGTCTGCAGTAACTGCTGACAATCTTCCCAAGTGGGCTTGTGGGTCACTAAAATGGACTCAATCAGGTTAGTCAAGGCAACAGGGTCCTTAGAGAAAGGGGGATTATGTTGTTTCCAGTTGTAGAGATCAGACGCTGAAAACGGCCAGTATTGGAGCTGGTGGTTAGGACCTTCCCTAAGGGGAAAGGCTCTGGACTCCTTAGCTGGCTCGTCGCGCTTTCCTCGTAGGCGACCGGCAATTGGGGAGGGAGCCGGAATCTCATCTTCCCTCTCTCTCCTTGGAGGCTGTTCAGGCGCCTCCGGGGGGGCCGTCGGTCCCTCCGGTGCCATTGCAGGGGCCACCGGTCCCTCCGGTGCCCGATTCCCTGGGTATGGTGGTGGGTCCTCTGTGAGGAGGTCAATAAGAGGTGAATTGGGGTCCGGGGGGAGGACGGGAGCCTTAGGGGAATCCTTTCGTGGGAGAACAGGGTAAAGGGAGGAGGAAGGAGAGGCGGGAGGGAGCAGTGGTTTGGCGCTCATCAGTGGCGCCGTCCCTCCTGAGCCCCCTTCCCCAAATCGGGGCTCCCCAGTCGTCCCAGAGCCGGTCGGGGAGCAGTCTCCCGCCGATCCCATCCCCGGCCCCGCCTGAGCGCCGGCACCATAACCTGCGGCCGCCTGCGCGCCCGCCTGCGCGTTCCCACCTCCCACAGTCGCCTGCGCACCCGCCTGCGCGTTCCCACCTCCCACAGTCGCCTGCGCACCCGCCTGCGCGTTCCCACCTCCCACAGTCGCCTGCGCACCCGCCTGCGCGTTCCCACCTCCCACAGTCGCCTGCGCCGGCGCGGCGGCCTGCGGGGAGAGGAAAAGACTTGCTGGTGTGGGGTTAGGGAGGAACAGGGAGTGGGAGGGATCCGCCGATCTGGCTTCCTCGGCCCCGGGATTCGGCGAGCGCTGCTGTTGCCGGGGGGCCGAGGGGAAGAGAAACGGCTTAACCCATGGGGGAGGTTCTGTTGTCAGGAGTCTCCACATGGCAATGTATGGGACCTGGTCCGGGTGGCCCTGGGGACTGGAAGCAAAAACTTTTCCCTCCACCTGTGAAATAAGACTAAGGTTAAAGGTTCCCTGACGAGGCCATCCTACATTCATTTTAACCCAATCGGCCTCGCAAAGAGTGATCCATTTTTTCTTCTTGATTACGACTCCTTCGTTGTTGGCTCGTATCTTTACGTCTGACCAGTGTTTAAGCGTGAGGCTCAAGGGGGTGGTGACAGTCTGTCCCATGGTTGTCTCTAGGAGGAGAACGGTTAAACAGAAAACAAGGAACAACAAACCAATACAAATAACACTGACACGCGCTGCGCGGCTTCGGTTCCAAACCGAAAGCAAAACCTCAGAAGGAGACTGCGAGGGTCCAACCCCCTCTTCTCCAACCAGCACAACGTATCCCTCTGATACGTGAGTGGCCCCAAAAAACCGTGCCCCAGAGGGCAATACAGACCGTGCCTCAGAAGGCACTTCAGACCGTGCCTCAGAAGGCACTTCAGACCGTGCCTCAGAAGGCACTACAGATTCCCGTGGAATTCCTTCCAGGGTTTCAGATTTCCCTAGGACGTCTCCTAGGGTTCAGCGGCGAAGTCCAGGCCCGTCGGCCCCCTCTTTCAGATCCACTGACACAGACAGATTATCAGACGCAGGCGCGGAGACAAACAAACAACATTCAACACTTAGGCAAACAGACAACACTCAGACTGGACAGGGATGACATAAACCAAGGCCGGCCGGCTTACCTCCTGATGGTGGGTCGGTGGTCCCAGGGAGGGGTCTCAATCCCCGTACGGGCCACCAAATGAAAGACCCCCAGGGGAGATCTTCCCTCAGGGAGAGACCCCGGACCCGGGAAACACACCGAAACCACAGATCAGATGCAAACAGCAAGAGGCTTTATTAAATGCACAGGTACCTGGGGCCAAGTCTCTCAGAAGACTTGCGCGCCTACCGAGGGCAAAGGGGACTTTTTATGGGATTTCAGGGGCAGAGGCGCGGCTACAGAAGCGAGAAGCATAGTTACAGGGTCCCTATTGGCTGTTTTACAGAGGGCCAGGGTGAACTTGGGGTCGCGTTCTTTAATTATCAGAAGTTTGATGTGTGGCTGACTTGGCCTTGCCCAGGCCAGCTGCCTATTCTTCAAGGCCAGGGGCCCGCCATAAAATATCAACTGTCTTACTCCCAAGGCTGCTGACCCAATTATCCCCTATCTTAGGCCCGATGGCTGACCATAGTTATCTTTTTCTTCCAAGGCCGGCTGGCTAGTTAGTCACAGCTGTGAACTCCTGTTTTTCTGATTCCTGCAGAATGGCGTTTCTAAGGCCAAGTTATTGGGGGGGCATAACATCGGCCCAACGCCCCATATCCTCATAATGGAGCGGGGGTCTTTCACCAGCATCTGGATTGTGATACTATGATAGGGTTTGCTCTAGGGGAAGTTCTTTGTACTTTGTTTGCAACTGCTTGTAAACCTTAAACAATTTCAAATGTACATCAAAAAGTCTATTTGTGGCATATCTATGCACTGGATAATGGTGTTTTGAAAACTTTGTTCAACATATGTGATGGCAGTCTTATATGATCACATCTCCTAGTGACACAATAATTTCTTTTTGCTATGAGAAATGGATGAAGGAGGTTAAACTTATATAACCACAGACATACAGACATACAGGCACACACACACACACACACACACACACACACACACACACACACACACAAACCCCTGATGCTTGTTTTACCATTGTTTTTCTTTTAAATCCACACTGCTTCATCTCAGAAGAAAGCCTATTAAGACAGTGTGTTACAAAACTTGATGATTCTTGTCTACTTTTTGTGAGATTTTTCTGCATTTTTAAATTTGTCATTGACAGAACTTTAAGAGATAGAAACTTAAGTATCACCTGACAAAATAACCAAATCTATAGATTTTAGTTGATGCTAGATCCATCTAATCAACACTGAACAAAAGAGTGACTATCATATCCTCAGAATGGGAATTACCTGCTAACACACACACACACACACACACACACACATACACACACACACACACACACACACACACACACACACACACACACACACACACAAAACAACACAGCTAAACACCTGGTGATTTTTAAAGGTCAGCTTACATTTTCTGGTCTATGCAATTAATTGAATTTGTTCCTTGAGTCTTAAAAATCTTGCATGATTAAAAAAATGGTTTCTCATATAGCCATTTTTCATGAGAAGTTAAGTGAGTACTTATGCTAACAAGAGCTCCTAAACAAAACCATAAATGTCCAAAAAAGTCTATGGCTTGTTCTTATCATAATGGAATGCAAAAAAATAAAAATGTTTTAATGAATGAAGAAAATATCTGGAACAAGAATTTTTCTAAGTTGTTCAGATGGAACCATTGTGCACTCAGTTTAAGGACCAGAGAAAGGCTAAGCTCTTATTTTTATAAAAACACTAAGAATGAAAAGAATACAAAGCTAATGGCAAGGAATCCTGTTTTAGCAATATCATGTAAAGATATTAGCAGTCATTTATCCATCATTTTAACCAGAACCACTGCAGGAAGAACTCAGGGCATACACTTTCTGAAGGAGATTCTGTATAGACCTGACAATAAAAGCAAGATTTGACAAATAGATGGCATCTAATTTAAAACCTTCTGTGTAGCTAACCAAATAATCTACAGAGTAAAGAGAAGACCTGTAGAAAGGAAGAAAAGTTTCTCCAAATATTAATTTGTCTGGGGATTAACACTTAGAATATATAAAGAATGCAACATTAGATGATAAAAGAGCAAATAATCCAATCAATAAATGGTCAGTGGCTATAAACAGAAACTTTTTAAATGAAAAAGGTACAAACATCCAATAAATACAGGAAAAAGCATCCTTAGCCATCAGAGATGTACATATCAAAACCTATGTTGAGCTTGAATATGAGAGCCAGTGCCTGTAATATGGCATTTGGAAGTTGTTGTGAGATATTTGTACACTGTGTGAAACTGTATTGATTTGATTAGTGAAAGAAAGCTGAGCAGCCAATATCTAGGCAGGAGGTATAGGTGGGACTTCCAGGCAGAGACAGAACTCTGAGAAAAAGAAGGTAGAGTTACCAGCCAGACTTGGAGGAAGCAGCATGGATAGTATGGAGAGATGAGGTAAACAAGCCACATGGCAGAATGTAGATTAAAATAAATGGGTTAATTTAAGTTGTAAGAGCTAGTGGGACAAATCTAAGATAAGGCTGAGTTTTCATAATTAATAATAAGTCTCTGTGTCATTATTTGTGAGTTGATGACTCAAAAAAAAAATCTGACTACAAGAAGTTGCAGCAGGAATGCTTTGCTTTTTAAGTCATTTTGAGTTATGTAGGAAGACTCTATCTCAAACAAAAACACCCAAACCAAAAAAAACCTCTTACATTGAAATTCTTTCTGAGCTAATCTGAATCACTATAATGAAGACAACAAACAACAAAATATATGTATTTACAAGATTGACAGGGAAAGATTATTCACTGTAGGTAGGAACGTAAGCTATCTTAGCTACTGTAGAAATCAGTATGGATAGTCCTCAAAAATTAAAACTTCCATATGCCAGACATGCCACTTCTGAGTATATAGCCAAAAATGTCAGTGAGCTGACATTAGCTTACCTGCATATGGTGTTTATCACAGTACTGTTCAGAGTAGTTAAATTATAGAATCAGTCTAGGTGACTGCCAATGGATGAATTTGTAAAGAAAATGTGCTATACCTATACAGTGGAGTTTTATTCAGCCATAAAAAATGGAATCGTGTTATTTATAGAAAATGGATAGAACTAAGGATCATTATACTAAGTGACTGAATCAGACACACAAAGGTAAGTATCATATATTTTATCTTATGCTGTGGGATGTTCTGTATGTTAAAAGTGTTGCTCTGATTGGTTAATAAATAAAACGCTGGCCAGTAGCCAGGCAGGAAGTATAGGCGGAACAAGGAGAGAGGAGAATTATGGGAAGTGGAAGGCTGAGGCAGAGAGACACTGCCAGTCGCCACCATGAGAAAATGTTAAGATACAGGTAAGCCTAGAGCCACGTGGCAGAATATAGATTAATAGAAATGGGTTAATCTAAGATATAAGAACAGCTAGCTAGAAGCCTGTCATGGCCATACAGTTTATTAGTAATATAAATCTCTGTGTTTACTTGGTTGGGTCTGAGAAGCTGCGGGACTGGCGGGTAAGAGAGATTTGTCCTGACAGTGGGCCAGGCAGAACCAGAAAAACTCTAGCTACAATCTTATATATAGATTAGTATGGTAAAAGTAGGGTTTATTAGGATATGGCAAGGGAGGGAGTAGTGAGGAGAATTACAAAAGAACAATGGAGGGGCTGAATATGATCAATATATTTTATTAATATATTAAATTTCCATAGTGAAACCCATCAGTTTGTATAATTAATATATGCTAATAAAATTTGTATAATTAATATATGCTAATAAAAACCACTAAGCCAAAGAGATGGCTTAGTGGTTAAGAGAATATACTGATCTTCCAGAGAATATGAGTTCAATTCCCAGCATCCACATTAGTCATCTCACAACAACCTGTAACTCAAGCTCCAGGGTATCTAACACCTTCCTCTAGACACTGTGAATACCCACACACATATACACATGAATAAAAACTATAATAAATCTCATTAAAATCAGATCTAAACTAAGCAAACTGACAACTAAACAAGTTCTCTTGGGGGCAGAGACCTGTTTGCAAACAGATATCTGTACAGAAAGGCAAATTGAGATAAGACAGCTGGGGTTGACTTGTCTGGATGCTGCAAGAGCCAAATCAGCAGGTGACACATCCATGATAATCCAGACAAACAACTGAAGCACAACATGCATTTGCAGAAGAGCAGGAACATCCCAGTCCTAGTATCCTTTGTCATGGGTTTATCCCTAGGGATCCCAGCAAATTATCACAGTAGAAGGTTCTAAATGTTCTGAACCCACAACTGGCTCATCTGGAAATTAAGGGGCCACCAATCTCTATGGCTGTGGTCCAAGGCAGCCTTTCATATATTTTTTCTGTAATTTTTTTTGTTTATCTAGATCAAAAAAATTTGTAGGCTTCCCATTTGTTTCATTTTTTGAAATGGCATTGTTCATTAGCTAGCACCATAGAGCTGCATGACTCAGGCCATTGTGATCATTGATTTGCCTACACCATCTTTTCACAGTAAGCACAATCTCTTCATCTTTTGCATCTCAGTGTTTCCACTTGGCCCTTGCCAGTCTTGGATCCAAGTAGATCCAAGGCACTTAAGGTACCCAAATGTGCGGCTCTGGTTCCCATTCTAAGATGTGGCACTCAGAGGAAAACAATGGCAAAGCTGTCCCTGTGTCCCTGGTGATCCTCTCATAGGCCTTTCTTACACTGTTAGTGAAAGGCCCAACTTTGGACCCTCTCATGATAAAGGAGTGGGTTTTACACAGCATATCCTACTCCAGCAGCAACATTAAGGCAAGAGATATTTGTAATCTCAGGTTCATTCACAGGATATCATTGAAACATGCTTTAGCCAATCAACTAAACTGAACCTTTTCAATTGTGCCGGGTACGACATTAAACCAGTATCTCTGCTCAATGGGCTCATATTAATAGACTCAGCCTAATCTGGTTTTATATTCCTTTCACCATTATGCTAAACCTTCAAAATCTATTCCAATATATAGTCCCAATGCATCTGATTATATGAGTTACAAAACCCAGAAGGTGATTTAGAAGTATGGTGTAGTTCACATTTGTAACAAAATGTGCCTCGCCTGTAGGATATTGCTGAAACTCAATGTCTAGAGGCAATGATGGGTGGCAGTATGCCTCTTTTCCTGGGAAGATATGAATAAATGTCTATCTACCCTAAATGGACACAGATGACAGAAAATGTAATTCCACTATTCTACTGTGGCAAAAAAAGGAGTTTATTATAGTTACCTACAATTTACAGGAATATAAGTGACTTAAAAGCAGTTTCATTACTGAAAACATGCCCCAACATAGGTGATGAATCATGAAAGATGCATGCCTGGAGTTCTAGCATGACTTGTAGGTAGTTCCCATAGGCCACAAAGTCTCCTCTCTTTGACAATCATTTTTGGTTGTTGTTGTTTGGTGGATCATTTTTATTTTGTTTTGTTTGCTTATATAATCTTAGGAAGACAAGTTGATAGTCTTAAAAAATTTCAGCTTTCCTGGACTTGTGTTTATTTACCTCCTGAGATTTGGAAGTCATTGAGATGGACCCCTGTTTTATGGTCAGCTTTGAACCCCATCTTCCATCTCCATGGAAATGCTAGAGAGGTATATATCAAAACCTTTCCTCACTGGTTTTAAAATACCATATGAAGACATAGAAATATCACGGCTTTTTGAGACATAATAAGTGAAAGATAATTCTTTGGGGTCAAAAACATGGAATCTGAGTTCTACCTCTGTCCCGGGATAGAAACATGCATTCTGATCTGCCCCAAAGATTAGAACATTACATATTATTTTCTCTTCCTTTGATAGTCATTCAAGTGACCCTGTCAGTGACTTGGCCAGGCCACAACCCCTCAGTAAAGATAATTCACCAGAAGACATGGAATGGGAGGAATAATTATCCTCATAATGCAACAATGTGCTTATACTGCTCAGAATCTCCTTCCATGATGCAATGCTGACTAAGACTCACAGTCAAGCCTGCCTGCTTTCCCACTTGATACTAGACATAAGCGCTTTCCCTAATACTCTATGCTTTCTTACTTTTTCTATGATATCTCCCTCTGAATTTCATCATGATGCACCTTGTTCTTGTTGACATCCATTGCTGAATATAGTCCTCTTGGACCATATATCAACCCCCCTCAAAAAAAAATGTGACTCCTTTTCTCTTTTTGTCTTCTCCATTTCTCTCCACCCAACATCTCCTCGGATTTTCAGCTTGCCTGTACTTTTTTTTTTTTTTGCTTTTAATCTACACTAAATGGTCCTTGAGCTTCTTCCTAGGTCCCTTTTTTAAAATCTTTCATTAACCAGACTAAGAATCCACAAATGAGAACCACAAATTCTTAAGTAACATCCCTATTCATTTCCATACCAACTTACAGGATCACAGAGTCTGTTCCGAATGATGCCCTGATTTATAGGCAGACATCCTTTGAAGCTATGACTGAACCATTCTGTACAACTAGCCAATTGAATGAAAGGTTTTGTGTTGGTTTTCAGCAACTTTGACCATTTGGTTGCAGGAGATAATATTCTCAGAGCACATATAGAAGCAACTAAATTGTTCATACTCATCTGGAGTTGGAAAATTGTATCTCAGAGCTAATTCTTTACACCACTCCTAAGTTCATGTATGAAGAACAAGAAGAAAGAGTCTGAAATTAAGGGGACATCATATCAATAGCAACAGATTCACTAGCTCAGAAAGACAAAGTGAAAACATGAGAATGTGCTTTGCTTCTTCTCAGAACTCTATATGTGGGCTGCCTGGCAGAAGATTGAGCCCAAATTGAGGTTAAATTTCCTTCCTTCTGTCCTTATTGGAAACAGCCTGACAAAGAGAAGTATATGCCCTAGTGATTTTAAACCCAACCAAGTTGACAGTGCAGTCCAATCATGGCAAAAGAGAGGAGCTGAGATCTCTGTTCATTCCAGAGCCATAGCTCCAAGGTGAGGTACACTCAAAGA
Source organism: Peromyscus maniculatus bairdii (assembly GCF_049852395.1). NCBI lineage: Eukaryota > Metazoa > Chordata > Mammalia > Rodentia > Cricetidae > Peromyscus > Peromyscus maniculatus. The sequence continues at coordinate 35,035,461 of NC_134872.1, forward strand.
CAATCCATACTCCAAAATGTGTGTTCCTGAGTTTCTATGCTTAGTAGCATTGATGTAGCAAATGCATTTTTTTATATTTTGATACCACTTTCAGTTTACACTGATAATCATAATATGATAAGCATTTTAAACTCCTATCATCCTGACAGTGGTTTAGAGCTAAAAAAAAATACTTCAACACCAAACTTCCTCTACAAAAGATTGTGACTATGTTATTTGTCAACACAAAGGAACTCAGAACTAAAAAGTCATAAGGAATGAGGGCAATTGTATAATGATAAAGGATCATCGCTCCAAGAGTCATAACAATCCAAAACATGTCATATCTTAAAATATGTGAGGTGAACAATGACAGAGCTGAGGGATAAATCGACAAACCCATTATTGAATCAAAACTTCACCACCCTTCTCCCAGTAATTGGCAGATTAAGCAGGCAGATAATCAGTAATACCAAGAGTTGACCTAAACAGTACCATCAATCAAATTAACCTCATCGACATTTGTACAGTACTCCATTCAAAGAATAGTATTCACTCTCATCTCAGTCTCTTGTGGAACATTCAAGACAGACCATATCCTGAGTCTCAAAGCTTATGTTAAATAGTACAATGTAACAGAGCACTATGACTTAGGTTCTTTAATCACAATGGAATTAAACTACATTCTATAACATAAAGATTGTTGAAATATATAAATTATTTGGAAATTATGCAGCATACTAGTTAATAATGCATTGGTCACATTTCAAGAGAAACTCAGTAATCTTGCTATAATTAAAATCTTTTTTAACAATTTTGTGGAATAAAATAAAAATAACTTTTACAGAGAAAATCAGGATTGAGTGGACATTTTATAAATGAAAGAAAATTATTATCAGCAGATTAGGTTCTTATCATAAGAAATGGGAAACAGCAAAGTAGGTTAAGTTAAATAACAGCAATCAAAATAAATATAAATGAAATCAAATATAGGAAAACAACAGAGAAAATAAAAACAAAACCTGGCATTTTAAGATAGAAATAATAAATAAATAAATAAATAAATAAATAAATAAGATAAATTTCTGCCTAGACTGAGAAATCAAAGAGAGGAAATCTGGACATTATCAGAGATAAAGAAAATGCATTCACTGTTGTGAAGAGGCCTAACTGAAGGTTAGTGCAGCCATGACAGGCCGCAGAATAACAATACTGAAACTAGGCTTCACCATTACAATAACCAGAAAAAGCCACAAACTGTACCATGTGAGAGACCAATCAGAATTGAGACAAACAAGCACAAATGCTCTAAAACATTAAGGATAGCTTTCATAATTTGTATATAGATTGCCAATTTCCTAGCAGCAAAGCCAGTACCAATTCGTTTGATAAGACTCATGTGGCCCCACTTCTGCCTATCAGGAGTTCAACCTCCATCTGAATCCAGAATTTGCCTACCCCCACATCATTTATCCCTTGAAAACCCTGCCATAACTGAGCTCAAAGCTCTCCCTGATCCAACCACTGCGTCAGAAGTCAAAGCCCAAACCTGAGTTTGCAATAAAGGCTCTTTGCTTTGGCATATGAACTTGGACTCCTGGGGGTCTCTAGGAGGCTCATGATGCAGGCATAATAGTTGAACCTATGGGGAAAATAATTAAAGAATATTATGAATAACTGTGCCTACAGATTTTATAATTTACATAAAAATGACCACAGTCTTGAAAAATATAACACCAAATTCAGACACTGAGAAAGAGAAAATATAAATAGATTGATATCACTAAAGTGGCTAGGTCAACAATTACCTTTAAAAGGTAAAGGAAAAAGGCTACTTAATTCCCTATTAAATTCTATGAAATATTTAAAGAATTGACACAAATTTTAATGCCTTTCAGTCAGTAGAAGTCTAAAAAAAATCTCTTAATTCAGTCTAAGGAACCAACATTATAAAAATATACAATAGTGGAGAATCATATGCCACATTTTCTAAAGAATATAGATGCAATAATACCTAACAAAAATAAAGCAAATCATATGTACTAATACATCAAAAATTTAGAAACAATGATCGAGTACATTCTGTTCCAAACATGCTAGGCTGGTACACAATTTAAAAACCTGTTATCTAGTCTATCACGTTAGCAGTCTAAAGAACAAAACTCAGATTAGCATCATGGACTTTCAAACAAATAATGAGAAACACTCCTGAAAATTCAGCATCTGCTCATAACAGTTTTCAGAAAAGGAGTGTAATAGAGCTTCTCCCAGTTGGTAAAATGAAACTTAATAATACAATAGATGACATCATAGCTCTAGAAAGATACTCCTGTTTTCGCTGTAAGATAGAAAAACAGTGAGCACCTGCTTTCTTCTTCCTCCTTTCAAACATAGACTTCTTAGTGGGTTGTAGTAGTTTGCTTTGCTATTTTTGTGAAACCACATAGCAAAAGCAAATTGTGTCCAGGAAAGGATTTATTTGCCGTACATGCTCTGGACCAACACCTTTTGTTCTCAAGTATCTATCAAGAGAAACAAGGCAGAAGCTCAAGGCAGAAACTGAATTAGAAGCCTTGGGAGAATGCTGATTACTAGTTTGTTCCTCGTGGATTGCTCAGTCTGAATTTCTACATAACCCAGAAGCACCTACCTACAGCGAACATTTTAAAACACATAGTATCACATCAACCCACAATTTTAAAAATAAACCCTACACACTGTCTAAAGGCTAAGTGTTGTTTAATGGTAGAACACTTCTTGAATGACCTGTGTTCCATTCCCAGCACTGGCAAAATAAAGAAAAAATAAGAAACATGAAACATACTTTTTAAAAGCTTAGTATGTGAAAGGTGTAGTGGCAGACACTATGGAAAGTCAACAATAATTTAAAGATTTATTTTAGTTTCAACATCTCCTTAAATCAGTTGGAAAAAATTGCAATCCAGCAAATGCCCATTTCCAATAGCTGTGGATCAAATTTTTCACGTGTTGATGCTGATTGCTATCAGAAACATCCTGGCTCCTCATTTGACCCAGCTATCTTTCCTCATGTGACCCAGCATAAGGAGCATACTTCTCCTTCATTCCTCTCCTCCTGCCCTCCCTCCTGCCCTCCTTCCCTCTCTCACTTCTTTCTTTTCTACGAAACCAAAACAACTTATCCAAGGTCAGAAAAAAAAAACCTTTCAGAAAAGGAAAGAACTGAATTCCACTGCCATTGATATTTTTCATATCCCCTCTAGCTGGATCATGGTTTTGTCCTTGTGAAAATGATTTTAATAGAATTCAAAGGAAAGTCAGGCAGGATGAAACGTTCTCCTGAAAAGGAAATTAATCCTATTACTTTATATTTCTTTTTATCATAAATACTACAAGCAAACAGAACAACATTCATAATAGCTTTTACCAACTTAAAGGAAACACTTCAGACATTTCTCACCAAAAATCTGAACCGTGACATAGCAGACTCCGGTGTGCTGATGTCTTATTGAAAGTCAGGAACTTTTCTGCCTTTGCAAATTTTTGTAGGTCTGATGCTTAAGTAATAAAACAATTATGGCATAGCTCCTCATTTTCCATCTCCTGTAAGGGAAACCAGTAGAGAAGTACAGGAAAGCCATGATACAATTCTGTCCAATTAATGGAAAGAGCCAGGTGTCCATGGTCCTCAGATGCACAGGCTAATGCGGGGTCATAATCTCATTAGTCATTTAAATTATCAACAACTATGGAACTACCTCTTTGATTATAAACTAAGTGGAAGGGAAATCTTGTAGCCAAAATGAATATTTTGTTTTGTTTTGGCTATAACCACTTGAAAAAAAAAATCTCAGGCCAATCCATCCTAAGTAAGGGAATAATTCACTAGGTATTTTGGAATGTTTTTCAAGAAAGAAAATGAAGCCATTTTCAACTTCAGTGGGTTTTCATTGCTCCTACAACTACAAAATAGTATCTACATTAGAGATAATAAAGAAGTTAGTGAGAATGAAGTATCACCCTTTCTATTCATTTAATTCCATCAGAAACCTTTATTAAGATACCCCCAAAGATAGCTGAGGTACATAGCAGCTTCCTTACAAAGGCATTCAAATTATTATTCAACAATAATAATTACTTCATCACCAAATTATTCAATTGAATAATTACTTTCTGTTGATCATTGCGAATTCTCCCACCTCAGATCTTGAGGTCCAGGGCCATAATCTCTTTGGGTTTTCTACTTATTCAAGCATGACCAATACAGTGTGATACAGTGTGCTTCTTATTAAAAAAAAATGGATTTGACACCAGGACTCTTAAAAAAAACAGTCACAAGGACATTAAGTGTCCCAACACATTCCATGCTCTTATGTTAGCATCTGGCAGTGAGAACCACTCCAAGTGTGACCTCTTACAATTATCATCAGGGACCATAAATGCCCATTGAGAAAACAGACGACTTGATCCATTATGAAATTCTATGTAATGATAAAAGTATCACAAGTCAAAGAAAGTTTTTTTTTCCGTTAATGATCTTCAGAAATAAAAATCTTAAAAAGCCAGAAAACTAATTTCAAGAGAAAGCTACTGAGTACATCACTGTGTAGGAAGATTCAAACATGACTTCCCACTTTGAGCATAAGAGGAAAGAGAATAAGGCCTTGCTTAAAAGTGTTCTTTAGAGCTGTAAGAATGGAGCTTGTCATAGATTAATTCTCGAATTTCAGGTTAGAATAAATTTCATGTGATCATAGCTTTGCATCTTTTCATTATTAATGAGATCATGAGACTCTTCCAGCCGGTGCTGAGTTCAGCTTGATCTTTTTGTGTTCTGTGGCACATGTCTCTCTACATTTTGATAGAGTGGCTTTTCAGAAATCATTTGTAATTTTCCTAAATGAATGCATTTTATAAAAATAAATGTCACAGTGATTCTTTGAAAATCACAGGCCATAAATGGGTTCCCTTTAATCTTTTGTTTCCAATCATGGGGTGATCAAAGATGTTTTATTTAAACCAGCTATTTAACACACCAAACCACCAGGTACAATTTCTATTGCCTGTAGCATCAACTTATGTTTATATTTAAAATAATAAGTGTATCAATGAATATAATATGGAGTAGTCATATTGTAATCTCTTTTAGTTTCTCTTATAATCTCATGGAAATTTCTCCCATTTATAAATGCAAATGGAAAGGGAACAAATACCTTTTAAAACTACCCTTTGACTTTCTAAAGTCTATTTGTTTTTTCTGTGCAAAGTTATACCACTTCCCCAGCCTCTCCCATCCCCCCTTGCACCTCCCCCTCCTTGATTTTTTTTTTCTCATTTAGTCATTCCTTTTCTATACTCAGTCCCAAACTGCAGAGCCACATTTAGGGGAGAAGCGATCAGGTGGGAGTCTGCTAAGATCACTATAGGGACTTCAATCAGATGAGGGAAGTAGGGGCTGGAACTTCTTCAGAGATGATAATGACCATAAAGGCGGTGGTTTAAATGGCTAGATGACTCTCTATGTCTATGTGCCCCACCAAACGCAGAGGGGAAATGCTCAAAAATATTTCTATGTGCCCTAAAGAGGTGGAGGTATTCTCTTCTTGTCTTTCGAGTGGTAGAGTTTAACACAGACCAGGCAGCATTTTCAATATATATATTTCAATATATTATGCACTTTGATTATACTAGAGATGGTTTGAAGTATACAGAATGAAACCCCTTTATATAAAGGAAGGAACATCTGCTTTATTTATTAAACAGTGTTCCCAGAATCAATCATTCTCAAATAAAGAGAGAGGAAAGCGAACACACACACACACACACACACACACACAGAGAGAGAGAGAGAGAGAGAGAGAGAGAGAGAGAGAGAGAGAGAGAGAGAGAGAGAGAATGAGAATGTATACCACCTCACTTTCATCTTGCACTGGCTTTCTTGTAAAATGAAGCACTCACTGATGATTTATAATACCTTTTATCTTAGTATATTTTCTACTCAACAACTTCTATTTGAAATGTAAAATAATAGTAATATATGAACCCTACTGATGTGGAGCATGGAAGAGGGCCAAATGTGAGCAGTAGGACACATTGTGAAACTTCTCAAGGAATCATACTCAAAGCTACACATCTCTGGAAAAAAATCACAAGTGTCAGAGGTGGGACAAGAATCAGGCTTTGTTTTTAAATGTAGATCATTACTGTTGGTATTTGTGTTCTTGTTTCTGGAGACTTCCCAGACTGAGCCATCAACAAACTCTCCTGGGACTTGAGAGCAGACCACTCCCTCCCATCCAAATAGCCCGAGCCACCAATGGAAGCCAACAGCACTCGAGTGCTTTGACTGTTCCTCTTCTTCTCTTCCATTCATGCTCAGACTCCTTTGCCAGCAGGTTCTGTTTATGTTGATTTGTATCCTCACACAGCATGTGCTTTCTCGTAGATAAGATTATGCTGAGTCAATACTGAACACTATCTGTGAGATATATTGACACAACTCCCACCTTAAGAATGAAGCATCTTCCAAGATGAAAAACAAAAACATTTTCAGCTTTAGAGATGCCAAATAGCAGTCCCTCAACTAAAGCAATACATCTTTTTGGATATATATTATACAATAGCAATACTAATCATGTTTTCTATGAGCAATCGCCGATTTCATTAAATATCTGTTATTCGTTGGTACATGGCTAGAGAAAGTTCTCTTTCAGAAAGAAATCGTTGCTAACTTGATGGAAATTACGCTAGATGTATTTGGTATCCCACATGTCTCTCTCCGGTTATGGTTTCTGATGAAATCCATGCATACCAGAGCTAAAAGTGGTAATTGCTGGGGAAAGAAATAAGCATCACTTGGTAGGAAACACAGCCAAGTGTTGCTTCTACCTCACAGCATCTCCTTTGTCGGGTATATTTTCGGAGTCATAGTGTACTGTAGCTACTCAGAAAGTTTACTGGCCAAAAATCACAGAGCCTCCGATTTAAAGTTTTATTCATCGTAAAACCTATTGAAATGAGCGAGTGAATGAGAGCCACACAGAAAAGAGGATACTGTTAACTATGCTACCATGCTTAAATATGCTACCAAAAGCTGGAATATAAAGTGCTGTGTAGTGTTGAAGAATTTGGAAGAAGGAGTTTTAGGTATACATGTGTACCTTAGGATACTGAGGAACTGTAGAGAATGAACCAGGAGATTTTAAGATTATTCAATCAACGGTGTCAATGGCACCTTGCTGTGTGCTACTTGCAGGTTTCCACAAGATTGCAAAAAGTCCCAGTGAAAGCAAGAGGCCATTTTGATAGTAACATAATACAGAAATATCTGTTAAACCATGTAGGGTACCTGAGACTGTAGTGGATTCTTAAATTTCATTTATCATTATTATTGTGTCTATGTATGTTAGAGTATGATGTGGGTAGAACACATGTGCACCAGAATGCATGTGTGGAAGTCAGAGGACAACTTTGTGGAGTTAGTTTGGTGCTGTCCTTCCACCCTTGTGTGGGTGCCACAGACTCAGGTCCGCAAGCTTGCACAGCAAATTCTTAACTTCCTGAGCCATCTTGCTGGCCCCATGATTTCTTCAATGACAATAACTGAGATGTTTTAGTGCATCGCCTGTAGCTAAGGCTCACGAGGGACTTCCAGAAAAGTTAAGACTTTGACCAATGATTTGTGTATAAATGCAAAGAAAGCAAATGCCTGCAATTTGCAGTTTAGCATCCATATAATTATCTGTAAGATAATGACTTAGAAAAGTGTCTTTATTTATAGTGTATGTCCTATCCATTACAAATCACATTTGCCATTATAACTTAGACTCCAGTTAGTGAATCTCTTTCCCATGTTCTCACATATAGCTACCTGAATTCACCAAGTGATCATTTCAGGATATATGTTATGACTCAAGTATATTTAGGTCACATACATAGTAAAACACAACACTATGAAGTATGGTCTCCAGAACCAATTTGAGGACTGGCTCTACAATTTATAAGTATACTTAGGGGAAACTTAATTAGCTTATCTATATATGTGATGCCTCATAGTAAAATGGAAAAGACAAATAACAATATATCATAGAGTTGTTAGGAGCACTAAGTGAATTACTGCTTGAAAACCTGGAACAGTGCTTAATACACAGCTATTGTCTAATGAATGGAAGCTGTGTTCATGGTAATGGTTGCTGTGGAAACCCTGAAAGATGGGTGTTCTAGTGAGGTGTATCCCTGATGGAGTACATCTACTCCCAGTAGTCACACTGATGGGAAGAAAGATGATCATGTTTGGTAGACATAGTGAGATAAAATTATACTTAATGATATGAAGACATGTAAAAACTTAATTCATGACATAAAAAATGACACTTTCAATTCTTTTTTTAATCTACTTCCTATTTTCAGCTAAACTTTGAGATACAAAATTTTAAGCCCCCAACAAAGAAGTCAGCAATGCCATTGCTGATATCTACCCTGGTAGATATCAGAGGAAACTTAAAGCTGTAGTTCAAAAGCATACTTTAAAGATCGATAAACAGAGAATCAGAGAGAGGTATAAAAACACCTATTATGAAACCATGCCTTGGGTCAGCCCAGAAACAAGAATATAGAGAATCAAGAGCATTAGTGATACTGCACACCCCACACTGCCATTTAACTATTCTGGTTTTTTTCCCCACATACCCAGTTATAAACATCTCTACAGAAAGCTCAGTCAGTATAAGTCATTAAGCATTTGATTGACTTTGATTCATATAATCACAAAAGTGGGATTTCAACACAATGACCATTTTTATTTATATTAAGAATAGAATGAGAATTTTGTATTTGAGTATAAATCTTAATTTTAGGGACATAATTTTTGTTAAACACATGTTGATTGTTAGAATGCTTCATTCAGTCAAGTAATAAAAATAATCGATGTTTTCTTCCTAATGTATTGAAGCGAATGCATAAAAGCCAACAGGAAACCCCAATCACACTGAGTTAGTACTGTGCATTAATCTCAGTTAGTCAGGCTTTATATAGTGTACTGAACACGATCATTTTGCAAAATAAAAACAAATGCTTACATTTTAACTATGACATTGGCTTATAAAAACATACACAATTAAGGATATAATTGTGCAATTTTCAGCTGCACATACCTAGCCATCTGTCTAGATTTTGTGATAAAATAATTTTTCTCCATATTCAAGTGTATTGTTACCAAGATTGTTTTTATGAATGGTATGAAATGATCCCTGCTTCCAGTTTCATATATTTAATGCCCACCTTGCTATATGCTTAGAAATATGTGTGCAGAGTATCAGTATGCCCTCCAACTTACTAAGATCTCTTCTCCTTCTTTCTGCAGTGAAATGAAGAGGGAAAAAATGCAATAATAGGCATCTGCATCTACTAAGGAGCATTAGTATGCACGACAGAATTGCCTAAGAGAGCAAATGTCTAATCATAATTTCAGGTTTAATTAATTTATCCAAAATGTTTTTTTTTTGTTTTTGTTTTTGTTTTTGTTTTAAGAAAGACTGCGGGGAGGGGGGTGTTTCTCCTTTTCCTCTTTATGTGTTTGCAACAAGAAAAAAAGAAAACACACTCTGGAACTTCCCTTCAATGAGTTTTGTTTCTTTCTCTGTTGGTCTCTGAAACAATAAAACTGGCCGTTGAGAAAAGCTTTTCCCATCATTCCATGGTTTGTGGTGAGGCATCTTTCCTTTAGAGTCTCAGTGGAACTAAACAAATGCACAATGGCAAATGAGCCAGCATCCTGAATCCTGGATCTCCACTTCTTCATTTCTCTCCTGCTCCAGGAAATGCTCAGTGACTTGAGGAGATACATCTTTACTTCTACACATTCCCATCTGGACAAACCCAGTGGAGTTCTGCATCAGAGTCACTGTGATCCTTGGCTCCTTTACTCACATGTGGTAATCATGGTTGTCTAGGCTGAGCTCCACACTCAGTAGTATTTCCCTAGAGATAAACATAATATAGTCATATATGCAAAATGATATATATATGTTAAGGATTTAAGAATACATATCTGCTTATATCACTGAAAAGAATCTAGAAGTGCATCATAATAAATTTAACAAGGTTTGCTTTAACCATAACAGAAAGTTCTAGAGCCTGGAAACATTTCAGACTCAAGATCATTCAGAGTCATTTGCTTCACTTTACATGTAAGTAATATTTATATCTGGAGGAAATGAAGCGACATACAGAAAAAAAAAACCTTACTAGCTGCAATCATTATTTGTTTTATATGGCCATGGTTGGTCACTTGTGTGCCAGTGATTGACTAAAGACCTACTATTGTAACTAGCTAGTATTCTACTATATATTATAAAATTATTTATTTTAGGTTAGTCTGAGGTGCACATAACATTTTACATTTGTTACCAATAGGTAATTTGGGGTCAATTTTATTCTATAAATGTAAAAGGGTAAGTACTAAACTTAATCATTAGGTAACATAAGTATTTAAATATTTATGAATATATTGATTAAAATATTTAAATAATTTTTCTTGTCTGTGTTTCAATTAAACTACATATGTCTGTAGGATGGACTTGTAACTTTTAAAGAATATTGTGTTTTTGGATTCATAATAGGTGGTTCCATTAGTAATGAAATAGGACATTTATTTTCTCACAGTTCACAAGGCTAGCAATATGTAAGATCTGGGCTCCATTGCATCTGAGTTCTGGTGGGATCTTCTTGATGGCCAGCTCCACACTGAATTCTTACACAGCAAGCTGTGTATCATTTCTACTTATAAGAACACTGATCTGCTTTTGAGGGCCTCACCCTCAAAACCTCTTCTGAGCCTAATTGTCTACCTAAGGCTTCCTTTCTAGATACTCTCACAGGATAAGAGTTTAACCTTGGTTTTGAGGGGAACCCAGTGACTCCATAGCTAAAATGTAAAATTAATGGTAAAGTTCACAGCCCAAACATGCAGATGGTCTGAACCCAAGACCTAATCTAAGCTTAGAAAACCATAACCCTATTCATAACTTCAAAATTAAATCAATGGAGCTTCTGTGTGGCACAGAGTTAAAGCTTAAAAAATAACGCATGTCAGGTTTTACTTCCAAAGGATTTCACCGGGAAATGCAAAGAAAATAGACTAGATAAGATTCAAACTCTGGCATCTGCAGCTGCAGAGAACTTTAAACATATCCAACTTTCATCCTGATAAACATGTGAGTTCACATTGTAAGTTACTCTTCCCCTTGCTTCTACTTTATACAACATGTCCGCCTTTCAGCAACAATGCCACTTACTACAAAGTATGATAAATGGAAAATAGTACCACAGTCTGAGGCAGAAAAGCAAACATTAGAACTAAACTCAAATGTGGATGTTGGAATTATGAGACCAGCAATTTTAAATAAGTAACATTAAAATGCTAAACCATCTAAAGGAGAAAGTGGATAATATGCAAATTGGTAATATCTCCAAGGGTATGGAAACTTAATAAAATGCCAGAAATAAAAAAACAAGGAATTTCTGATGGATTTATTGATGGAACAGCTTTAAACATATATTACAAAATCTTAAGCAACCACTCAATTGTGGTGGTAATCTAATTGTATTGAAATATTATTTTGATTTGTACTGAAATATTAATTTGATTGTATGTTAATAAATAAAGTTGTCTGGGGGTCAGAGCTATTAGAGCCATAGCAAGAGTATGGCGGTGGTGGCACACGCCTTTAATCCCATAGATATCTGTGTGTTCAGGGTCAGAGCTATTAGAGCCATAGCAAGAGTGTGGCGGTGGTGGCACACGCCTTTAATCCCATAAGATCTCTGTGTGTTCAGGGATACAGCCAGCATTGGAGACATATGCCTTTAAGACCTAGGGGGCTGTACATTCAGACAGTGACGAGGCAGTCATGTGTTTGGGTTTACAACCAATGAGAAGGCAGAACAACATACTTTAAAAATACGAACCGACAGGAAGTAGGTCTTTTTTCGCGAAGCTGGGACAGCAGGAGGAAGGGTGAGATTTTAGCTCTGAGCTCTGACTTCTTGGCTTTCTCTTTTACATTGTTTCTGTGTTTCTTATTTAATAAGACGGTTGGTTACATCTACATCTGGCGCCCAACGTGACAAGAATCCATTAAAAACTGCTTGGCTTGGCGGCAGGTCCGCTTTCCCGCAAGGGCGGCAGGCGGCCCGCGGCGGCGGCGGCGGCGGCGGCGGCGGCGGCGGCAGCGGCGGCACACGGCGGCCGGCGGCGATCGGCTTCTTAGTCCGAGCTGCTGGCGTCCTAGTCCGGGTAGCAACTTCTAGCCCGGGCCTAGGTCTGTGAGCAGCTTGCCTAAAGCCGGTGCTACAAACAACTCAGACCTGCCCTGCCGAACAGGGCCCCGCCTGTAAAGCCAACGCACGTGGTCGGAGCTTAAGGAAGCCAGACCCAAGCCTTGACTCGGCACAAGAGGGAACACGTGGCTGCATTTAAGCTTTAGCCGGCTACGCTTTCTTGTGCGTTCTCTCTTTTCTCTCTCTCTCTCTCTCTCTCTCTCTCTCTCTCTCTCTCTCTCTCTCTCTGGATTTACACCTGGGACACTAGGTGGCTGCTTTGAAAATCCCCTCGGATTTCTACTGTTCTACGCAGATTTGGTAAGTCATAATATATCAGATATTTTAAAGGAAACTATCTAAAAGAGAATTTTTTTCCACATTAAAAAACAAATGGGTTTTATGTGTACATTGGAAGAAAATTGGTTTTTGTTCGAAATTTTAGGCAGTCTGGCAATGGAACAACTATATAATATTAGTATTGGTGGAATTATGCACCTCATCACTATAATACTCCACATTTTAATATTTAAAAAGATAGTCAATTTAAGTGCCAGGATAACAGCGTTAGAAGAACTTGTTAAACCTGTAAAAATTCAGACAGAAGAAATTAACAGTGAAGTTGTTTCAAGTCGGGATCATAAGGTTGCAGAAAGAAAGCCTGTTTTCACACAGTCACCCTTAATTTATCCTGTAACAGTACAGCAGATGCCTGATCAAATGGCTACACAAAATACTTGGGCTCCAATTGAAATGTTGGATTTAAAAAGGTTTAAGGAGGCAATAGTATCTTATGGCATGCATTCCCCATATGTAAAGCAAATGTTAAACACTTGGTCAACATATAATAGGATAGTACCACAGGACTGGCGGGACCTCGCACAAGGTGTTCTGGAACCCAGCCAGAGACTTCAATTTCTGACTTGGTTTAAGGAGGAGGCTAAAAACATAGAAAAACAATGGAGGGATAAAGGAGTACAAGTTTGCCAGGATCAGCTTATGGGCGAAGGCCAATATGCTTCAGCACAAGCACAATGTTTATATGATGTCCAAACCCTAATTTTATGTCGAACGGCAGCCTTGAATGCATGGGACAAAGTTGAGGAACCAGGAAAAAAATCTGAGTCATTTACAAAGGTGAAGCAAGGCCCAAAAGAGTCTTTTACAGATTTTTTACAAAGACTGGCTTCAGCAGTAAAGAGAACGGTCTCGGATTCAGAAGCTGGTAAGGCAATAATTGAATCTTTGGCCTTTGAGAATGCGAATGCAGCATGCAAAAGAATAATCAGGCCATTAAGGGCAAGATCTGCACCTATGGAAGATTGGATTAGAGAAACAATTAATGTTGAAGCCGATGAGCATGATGATACATGGGTAGGAGAAGTAATTTCAAAAGGTTTGAGGAGTGTTAGATGTTTTGGATGTGGAAAGCAAGGACATTTGAAAAGGGACTGTAGACAGGTCATTTCCAGAAACAATGTTTCTTCAAGGAACAATGGCAACAGAATGCCCCTTCCTTCTGGAGTATGCAGAAGGTGTGGTAAGGGAAAACACTGGACCAACGAATGTAGATCAACAAAGGACAGACAGGGTAATCCTTTGCCTCAGTCTTCGGGAAACTCCCAGAGGGGCCTCAGGCAGGCCCCCAGTGCAAATCCAGTTCAAACCTTTCCGGCAGCCATAGAGGAAATGCCTGCTCTGGAGAGCAATTAAATAACCAAATGCCTATTGGAATAAATCATGCTGGTCAGAATGATGAAACAGAGAGAATAGAAAATTCAGGAGAAAACATAAAGAAAATTTTTTGGCAAACTTCTATTAATGAACAAAGACCAAAATTAACGATAAAAATAAATGGTGTTTTGTTGTCTGGTCTGGTAGACACAGGTGCGGACGTTACCATAATTGCACCAGAATTTTGGCATCCAACTTGGCCTCTTCAGGAGGTAAACGTTCAACTGTTAGGAATTGGGACATTATCTCAGGTGAAACAGAGTGCAAGATGGCTCGAATGTATAGGTCCAGAAGGACAGAGAGGAAAATTAAAACCATATGTGGCTAACATAACTATGAACCTGTGGGGTCGAGACTTGTTGCAACAATGGAATACTCAGATTAACATCCCTCCAATCTCAGAAACAAATCATAAACTAGCACATGTTACTGAGAGAAATATTAGAAGATATTGTTCTAATGAGTGGTCACCAGCCATCCATATTATACAAGAACAGGGCACAATAACTGATGATCTTCCAAAGACACCAACAGCTCTACCTTTAAAATGGTTAACAGACAAGCCTGTATGGGTCCAGCAATGGCCTTTAACAACAGAGAAACTCCAGGCTTTAGAAGAGCTGGTAGAAGAACAGTTAAATGCTCAGCATATTGAAGAATCAACCAGCCCTTGGAATTCTCCTGTATTTGTTATTAAAAAGAAATCTGGTAAATGGAGAATGGTAACAGACCTTAGGGCAATTAACAAAGTAATTCAGCCAATGGGTTCTCTACAATCTGGGATGCCTTTGCCTACTCTGTTACCAAAAGGATGGCCTCTCATAGTTATTGATTTAAAAGACTGTTTCTTTTCAATACCCTTACAAGAAAAAGACAGAGAAAGATTTGCTTTTACAGTGCCTACTTATAATAATTCTCAACCGGTTAAAAGATTTCAATGGAGGGTCCTCCCACAGGGAATGTTGAATAGCCCAACTCTGTGCCAATATTTTGTACAACAGCCATTGGAAGTGATACGTAAAAAATTTCCTAAATCTATAATTTATCATTATATGGACGATATTTTACTAGCTGACTCAAATGCAGATACTTTAGAAATAATGTTTGAAGAAGTAAAGAAAATTTTGCCTCGCTGGGGATTACAAATTGCTCCTGAAAAGATACAAAGAGGAGATTCTATTAATTATTTAGGATATAAAATAGAGCTACAAAAAATTAGACCCCAAAAGGTGCAAATTCGGAGAGATAGACTACAGACTCTTAATGACTTTCAAAGATTATTTGGAGATATTTCTCATCTACGAACTATTGTTGGGGTAAAAAATGATGAACTGACTAATTTGTTCAAAACCTTAGAAGGTGACAAGGACTTAAATAGTCCAAGAGAATTATCACCTGAAGCTGAGAAAGAATTAGCCTTGGTAGAAAAGAAAGTGCATGAAGGACACGTGAATCGTATTGATCCAAAGCTGGATTGCATTTTGGTTATCTTACCTTCTAGGCGTTCTCCTACTGGAATATTAATGCAGAGGGAAGATATTATATTAGAATGGATATTTTTACCAAATAAACCAAATAAAAAATTAAAAACTTATGTGGAAAAAATCTCTGACTTGATTTACAAAGGAAAATTGAGACTTCGTCAATTAGCAGGCATAGACCCAGCAGAAATTGTCGTACCATTAACTAAGGAGGACATTGAAAAATTATGGACAGAAAGTGAACCTTGGCAAAGAGCTTGCAGTAATTTTTTGGGAGAAATTAACAGCAAATATCCCAAAAGCAATAGAATTGATCTTATAAAGAGAGCTGATTGGATCTTGCCTCGAATTGTACGGCAAAAACCCATATCTGGAGTTCGTACATTTTATACAGATGCCAACAAAGAAGGAAAGGCAGGTTACAAATCAGAAAATTTAAGTAAAGTGGTTCAAAGTCCGTATAATTCAGTTCAAAAATCAGAATTGTATGCTATTCTGTTGGTATTAATGGATTTTTCAGAACCTCTCAACATAGTAACTGACTCTCAGTATGCTGAAAGAGTGGTGTTACATATTGAGACTGCAGAATTTATCCCTGATGCTTCAGAATTAACTTCACTATTTATTCAATTACAAGATACAATCAGGAAAAGGAATCATCCTGTATATATAACTCACATTCGATCCCATACTGGTCTGCCCGGCCCTCTAGCACAAGGCAATGAAGAGATTGATAAATTATTGATAGGAAATGTGCTGGAGGCCTCAGAATTTCATAAAAAACATCACGTTAATAGTAAAGGTTTAAAAAAGGATTTTTCCATAACCTGGCAACAAGCCAAAGAAATAGTAAAGAAATGTCCTACTTGTTCCTTCTACAATCAGACGCCATTACCAGCAGGATGTAACCCAAAGGGTACTCAGAGAAATGAAATCTGGCAGATGGACGTGTTTCACTTTGCAGAATTTGGAAAATTGAAATATGTACACCACACTATCGATACTTATTCAGGATTTCAATGGGCAACTGCTTTGAGTTCTGAAAAAGCTGATTCTGTAATCACTCATTTGCTAGAAGTTATGGCCATCATGGGTATACCTGCACAAATCAAAACTGACAATGCTCCATCATATGTCTCTGTTAAAATGAAACAGTTTTTTGCTTATTACAATATAAAGCATATTACAGGCATACCACATAATCCTACAGGTCAAGCAGTTATAGAAAGATCAAACAGAACTCTAAAGGATATGCTAAATAAACAGAAATGGGTAACAAAAACCCCCAGAAATAGACTGCATAATGCTCTTCTAACTTTGAATTTTCTGAATGCCAATGAGAAAGGAACAACAGCTGCAGAGAGACATTGGATAATAGAAAAAACTACAGAATTAAATCAGCCTATATACTTTAAGGATGTGCTGACCTCAGAATGGAAACCAGGGTATGTATTACATTGGGGACGTGGTTTTGCTTTTGTTTCTACAGGAGAAGATAAGCTGTGGGTACCATCAAAATTGATAAAGGTTCGATTTGAACAAGAGAGACCTCTTAATTAGAGGAGGTGATAGTTCATCAACCAGCATGAACATCCAATTTAAACTAACTTGTATCAATAACACATGCCTTTTCATTTAATCAGATAATAACTTGTCAAAAGGAAACATCCCCAAAATTAGTCTTGGGGAAAGGTTTTTGTTTTTGTCTTTTAGGAGAATGAAGGTTAAGGAATCTGAAGAACACTGGACAAATGAGACAACTGAAGAAAAGGGACAAATCATCTATTCCAAGAAACAGAGTGAAACGGTGTATGGGTATATATTATCTAAAAAAATTTTATGTCTTCCTAAATGTTTGTTTCTGCTTTTCTCTAAAGATTTAACACTCTTGGTTTTCTAATAGTCCCAGTTCAATTAAAATTTAAAGCTGACTTTGGAGTTGGAGAATGGCTCTCTCCTTCTTTAAAATCAAGCATGTTGTTAAAAGGAAAATGCAAACTCCCTGTATCATGCCAGAATAAGAGCCATCTTCTGCTATGGTACAGGACAAAAGCAAAATTAATTAAGGGACTATTCTATTACTAATCTCAACTCTTTGATTCTATTCTGATTCTTTAAACTTTTCTCAAAGTATAAATTTTATATCAAAATTTACAAGATTAATATATATATATATATATACATTTTAAACTTTGTTAAGATATGAATGGTCACATAGAGTACTAACTAATTCTAGAAAAAAGGCTAGCTGCATATATATGTTTTTGTGTTCGAGTCTCTTATCAGTTTTCTGCAGGAAATCATGGCCAGGCCTAACATCAACTGAAGTCTCCAGAAAGAAGATGGGGCCCCACAACAACAACAATTCCACGTGGACAATAATAATATCATTAAGCTGACAAACATCATCCATAGATCAGCTTTGAACTACAAGGTGCTCAGAGCAAATTTGAGATGACTAGCTGAGATGATCCAGTCTCAAAGACTACTTGAATAAGGACTTGAGATAAACCCTCAACTTTGGCATTATACACAGACTGGATAATGAAGGATATAGTTACCTCTCCTAGAATTTGACAATTAACCTAAAATTTTTCTTTCAGGATAAAGAAAACTTCGCCCATACCCAGCAGGAAGCAATTTTAAGAATACAACGCCCACATTCCCAAAGAGGTGGTGTGGGGCGGGTGGTTTTTTGGTCTTTTTAATGGGTTTTGGGTCTGGGATAATTTTCAGTATTTAGGGGGGTTGGTTACAAGTTATTGTCAAGGGTTAGGAAAAAGGCTAAGCAAAGGAGATTAGATTTAAGGTTCTTGTTTAAAAAAAAAAAAAGAGAGAAAGAAAGAAAAGAAAAAGACAATTACTAGTTTTAAATACTTTACATTGGATTGAATTGTTTTATATTGTACACAAATTTGAAACTGATATTGTTAGAAAATGCTATATGTATATTTCTAATTGTATTTATTCCATCCATTTAACAATGTAATGCAAATTTCTGATCCTTGAATGTTATTATTATCAACTATTAGGATATAAAGAAATGAAAGCTAGTAGTTAGACATTATCATAGAACTTGTAGTCATATTAGATATGTTTTAAAAATTGAGCAGAGATGTTTTAGACAGGTCATCTTCAAACCCTTCAGAGATCTACAGAATATGGCATTTAAAATGTTTTAATAACTTAGAAAATTTTTCTTTTTTGAGACATGTCGGCTCCTGGCAGTACCAATCTACTTTAGAGAAAATATGGGCATTGAAGAAACTGCATATGGAGTCAACTTTCATTCTGGCAAAAGTTAGCCACTGGACAACAAAGTATCCTCGAATCAACAGGACAAAATGGACAGACAGATCACGAAACAAGAGACTACTGATTCTTGCCAAAACAAGTGTGGTTATGGCTTTATCAAAAGGCATCTTCTGAGGCCAGGACAATATGGCCCCATCCCTGAAGTGGCCTTCGCATCCGGAAAAGGTACGGTGCCCTTTTCTTCGAAGGCAGCTTAACAGGCAGAGGGCCGATGGATTCTGTTGTACAATGGAACAGCAGCTGAAAGCTCATGCCTCTCAAAAGTAGACTGGCATTTAATAGAGGGATGTGGAGAAGAAGGGGATGCTGAGATGAAGCCATATATACACAGCCAAGAAGAATGGACAGCTGAATTAAAAAACTGTCAACAATTTCCAGAATTTAAAATCCTGAATCATGACAGGACACTAGGGGAATTCAGGTGTTTCTGGTACGTGGACTGCTCTCACCCAATGTGAGGTTGAACTGTTGACCTTGTGTACATCCTACTTCACAAATGAGTCTGTCAGATACACTAAGCCTATAGGCTGAATATGATGCCCCAACACTGCGGAGAAACCTCAGGTGACTGCCCAGGCAGCTGGCTGTTTCTGTCAACTCACAAAATTTTTTTGGAAGTTGCTTGCATGCACTTCCTGTTTTTATTTTTGTTAGCTAATATTATTCCCTTCTTGGGTCTCTGAGGGAGTTGAAGATTAGTTAGTTATGGTTGAAGATTAGTTAGTTATAGTTGAAAATTAATTAGGATAGAAAGTACATTAGATACATCTTGGAATTATCAAAATAGGATAGATAATGGAATTATTTTCTCTGATTCGTCAAATACCTGTTTAGGTATTTATTACTTGTATATATTGTATATAGTTATTGTACTTTTGTATATAGTTTTCCTTTTGTTAGTCATAACCTTTTGCTTTTTTTTCTTTTTATTAAAATAGAAAAGGGGAAATGTGGTGGTAATCTAATTGTATTGAAATATTATTTTGATTTGTACTGAAATATTAATTTGATTGTATGTTAATAAATAAAGTTGTCTGGGGGTCAGAGCTATTAGAGCCATAGCAAGAGTATGGCGGTGGTGGCACACGCCTTTAATCCCATAGATATCTGTGTGTTCAGGGTCAGAGCTATTAGAGCCATAGCAAGAGTGTGGCGGTGGTGGCACACGCCTTTAATCCCATAAGATCTCTGTGTGTTCAGGGATACAGCCAGCATTGGAGACATATGCCTTTAAGACCTAGGGGGCTGTACATTCAGACAGTGACGAGGCAGTCATGTGTTTGGGTTTACAACCAATGAGAAGGCAGAACAACATACTTTAAAAATACGAACCGACAGGAAGTAGGTCTTTTTTCGCGAAGCTGGGACAGCAGGAGGAAGGGTGAGATTTTAGCTCTGAGCTCTGACTTCTTGGCTTTCTCTTTTACATTGTTTCTGTGTTTCTTATTTAATAAGACGGTTGGTTACATCTACACTCAATTGTGTAAAAAGAAGTGTAATCCATACAATGTCAAAGTAAATAAATAAAATAATGTAAAACATTATAAGATGGCAAAGATGAAAAGGGAATGGAAAACAAAGAAAAGGTAAAAAATGGGAAACAAAGAGTGAGGAGAATAGAAAACTGTTACACACACTAGCTGTCAATCCATCTGCACCAATTGCCACTTTAAATGTGTGTGGTCTAACAACACCAATTAAAGTGCAGAGAATGTCAATAAAAAGATCCAGTGATATCAGAAATCTATGCCTATATGTAAAGAAAGGCAAGTTAAGGGCAGGTGGATAGAGATACACTTGCTAACGTGATCAAAATAGAGCTGAGATGTCTCGAGAAAAATGAGAGAGACTGAGCATAAAAGATGATCAGTGCTAAACAGGAGCACTATAGAGTGACAAAGTGTCCTCAACAGCAAGATCACATAAGGTAAGAACTTCAAAATACATGGAAGGAAGGAAGGGAAGGAGGGAGGGAGGGAAGGAAGGAGGGAGGGAAAAGGGAAGGAAGGAAGGAAGGAAGGAAAGAAGGAAGGAAGGAAGGAAGGAAGGAAGGAAGGAAGGAAGGAAGGAAGGAAGGAAGGAAGGAAGGACCTGACCGAGTGGAGTTTCATGGCTCATGCCTGTAATCTAACAGTTTAGGGGAGGCAGAGGAAAGATAAGGAGTTTGAGTCTAACCCATGCTATAGACAACACCACAACACACTGCATTAAAAACCCAAGAGCTGAAAATGATAAGCAAAGGCAGAGTGTTTTCCTATACTTACTGCCAACACTAACAACAAAGAATGAAATACCCAATACTATTTCAAGAAAAATAGACAAATCACAATGACAGGTAAAAAGTACAAAAGAAGTCCCTTAATAATAACCGGCAGGTCCAGTAAATCAAGGATCTAGTCAACATGAACAGATCTGTCAGCCTTCATTGTGTGACACCTTTAGGAACTCCATGAACCAACAGGAAGATTCAGCCTCTATGTAACTTGAGATATGTGAAATGCTTGGTGTAAGACACACCTTAAACCACTACAAATGATAGAATAATGCAACATATGTTCTAGCTTGGCAATGGAATTCCATTTGAAATCAATAGCACAAATACTGTTAGGAAAGTATACACTTCTAAACAACATATGAATCAACAAAATTTCTAGAGCAAAACTTCAAAGCCCTTTGGACTATATGAAAATGATTGTACAATTTGTCACAATAAGCAAAATGCTGGAAAAGCAGTCCTTGGGATAAATGTAAAATATTAAATGTGTATGTTAGGAAATAAAGACATAAACATGGATAAATCAAGACTCTGCTTTAAGGTAGAAAAGGAGGAGTACAGTAAGTCTCCTCCTTTTTTTTAAATAGGTAGAAAAAATAATGATGGAAATTAGAGATCAAGGAATTTTAAATAAAATCAACAGAGAAAATCAATTACTCATTCCTCCTCAACTTAACAAAGAATACATAAACAAAGCTTAATGTCACCTCTAATCTCTGGAATGGGTCTTTGTGCCAGGATCAGAAATAAGACAAGGCTGTCTTGTCCACAGCTCCTACTGAGCACTGTAATAGAGTACCTCACCAATGCAAACAAAGGACATAAGAAGCACACAGTTGGCATACATATTGGGAAAGAGGAAATTAAAATGTCTCTCTTGACAAAAAAAAAATGTAATAGTCTATGTGCCAAACACAGAAATTTGTAAGAGCATGAGTTCAAAATGTAAAAGTCAATTGGTTTCCAGGAATGAGAAATTAGAATCTGAAGCTGGAAAATGCACCAATTGTTGGAGCCTCAGAGAATGACATAATGTGGTAGCTGATTTCTAGACGTCTGACCAGAACTCCTGGGAGTGCAGTTTAAAGGGAAGGTTTATTATTTTGACCAGTTCAGAAGCATTAGTCTGTGGCCCATAGATCTGATACTTTGGGTCTGAGGTAGGAATGAACATTATGGTGATTGGAGCAGACAGGGAGAGAGAGAGAGAGAGAGAGAGAGAGAGAGAGAGAGAGAGAGAGAGAGAGAGAGAGAGAGAGAGAGACTGTTCACTCATGTATAACAGGAAGTGAAGAAGGGCATATCTGGGATAAGATTCAATCCCCAAGAACATCTGTTAGTGAACTACTTCCCTTAGTGTGTCAACCTCTTAAAGTTTCCAGAATCTCTCCAAATATAGACTCAAAGCTCAGGACCAACTCTTAAACAATGAGCTGAAGGAGACCATTTCTTATCAAAACAATAACTTAAGCACAAATAAATCCAATTGTAGACAAGCTTTGTATAAGATAAACTAGAAGACCAACTTTGAAAAAATCATAGATGGTCTGAAAAAATGAAGAGGTAGTTTCTCTCTTTAGTCAAGAGGACTATATTATTTAGTGTCACTTTCCCACAAGTTTATTATACAGAACCTACACAATCCAAATACAATCCAAGGCAAACATTTTTGTACATATCCACCAATTCTAAAATTGATATGAGAAGGCAGGATCTAAAATAGTCAAGAAAATAATAAATAAAGCAAAGTCACATATTGGCATTTTTTTTAAAGTTCTAAAACAATGCTATCACAACCATAAAAGAAGTACAAATAGTAGACAAGGAAACCCAAAACAGGAGAGCCCAGCAAAGACCTCAAGAAGGAAAAGGGATATTTAGTACAGAACACACAAACTTTTCAAAAATGTTGCCTAAGAGCTGAGATGTGCACACCAAAAATATAACCTGAACAGAAACATTACATCATAAGAATTATCTCAAAATGGACAGTATATTTAAATGTAAAAGTCAAAATGATGTATGTTTTAAAGACAACACGGGTCATTTTGTCCATGGTAGAAACACTTGAGCTAAAACACACAAAGAAGTAGGGTTTATCATGGCCACCAGGACAATAGTGGCAGAAATGTTAAGACTGTAACCAAACACATTCTGATTGTATTCATGACCCACTCCTAAAGTTGGAATTCATACCTGGCAACATTATCAGACAAGAGCTTGAGGCTAGACAAGCCATAGGCGTGAGCTTAACTACTATTGTTCTGGTAGGCAGG
The DNA here is from genome assembly GCF_049852395.1 of Peromyscus maniculatus bairdii. Taxonomy (NCBI): domain Eukaryota; kingdom Metazoa; phylum Chordata; class Mammalia; order Rodentia; family Cricetidae; genus Peromyscus; species Peromyscus maniculatus. Next base: position 35,058,818 of record NC_134872.1, read on the forward strand.
CATAGAATTCAACTGACTCCTAATTGCTTCTTGTTTTACCCATAGATTGGTGCATCCCTCATCCCTCTTCAGAGAAACTTCTTCTTGCAGTAAATGGATGATTAACAGGGACCCACAACCTATCGATGTTCAGATAACTGTAGAGTCCTCTGCCTTATACAGGTCATCTGTATCATGCTCATCCTCCTCCCATAGTTCAAGAATCATTGCAAAAGAAGGGGTGTGAAGATGGTACGAGCCAGCATGGCGAGACAAGCACAAAGAAGCAATGTTTGCCAGACACAACAGGACATTTGTACGTATGAGCTGACAACAGCTGTGACAGCAGGCACACAACCTGCACAGGCTCCAGCCAGACAAAACCTCAGCATGAAAAGAGGAGGTAGTCATAATACTCCAGCCCGAAGTGAGGAGCTATCACCGATCTAGAGCTTCTGGGAGAAGGAGATACAGTTTTCTTTGAGGTTGTGATACCTGGGTGGATGACCACACTCCAGGGATAGCCTTGCAGCCAAGTGTATCTCGGTAGCAGAAACTGGGCTGAATATGTTTAACACAAAAGAAGAAGAGTACTCAAGGTTGAATGGGTAGGGAGTGGCCAATGGTCTTGTCAGAGTTGAGGTGAATATGATAAAAATATATTATATGGAAGCCTCAAAGAACCGATAAAATAATTAAATGGAACATTACTATTTAGACTTTGTTAGATTTTTGAGAGATTTATTCTGTGAGACCAGCTTATTAGGGAAATATTAGAAAATCCACAGGATCAAAGTGAAATATTTGCAGAAGGCCTATCCACAAGAAAAACAAGTTATAAAACAATCCATAACAAACATTTAAAATGCAACACTAACAAAACTACTCAATTTAAAATGGGAGAAGATCTGAACAGAGCACCAAAGATGTATAGATAGTCAAAGGGACACTTAAAAAGATGCCAAACATCCTTTTGTCATTTGGGAATTGGAAGCAACAATAAGCTGTCAGTATTCGGCCCTGTGATAGCAAAATCTGGGTCACATGCAACAACAGCAAAAAAAAAAAAAAACAACAACAAAAAAAATGGTACTGAGCAAGTGAGTCAACGGGCATTCTTATGCATAGCTTCTGGAAATGCATCATGGTGCAGTCAGTCACTTTGGAAGATAGTTTAGTACTTAATTATAAAGCATATACAAACAACAGATTGTATAATTGAACTTAAGATGTCTATCTACACATAAGCATGCACATGAGTGCTTACAGCAACATTATTTAGAAAGGACCAAAAGAAATTGGTCAACAGACAATGACACATCCATACAGCAGCTATCATTCAGGAATAAAAGTAAATGAAATATCAAGCCCCCACAAGACATGGAAGTATTTATATGCATAGCATTAAGCTACAAAAATATATCTGTATAATTCTAATGATAAGGATTTTCTAGAGGGGGCGTGGGTAGATGAGTTGGTAGAGTAGAGGGAATTTTTAGGGAAGTGAAGTAAACAACTCCGAATGAGACTGGTGATGGATACAGACATTGTGCATTTGTGAAAATGGTTATGTGCCACACTGTGAGTGGTCCCTAACAAGATCCATGGACTTCGATAATGAGATATCAACATTAGCCCATCCACTGTAAAAAATGTACTAGATGAAGATAAGATTTGGATACTTAGAGCTTGGTACAGGATGGCTAAGGAAAACTGGGGAATTCTTTTCCATTTCAATTTCATTCTTTTGTAAACCTATGACTGCTTCATAATGTAAGTCAAATGATTTACAAAAAGTTGAGAATAATCCATGATAATAAATAATGACATATAATATTGATAATAATAAATAATGAATGATCCTTCAAATCCTCAACTCCCGCCTGTGACCTTTTCATTGAAGCCAGTATACCACAGACCTGCAATGGGCTCTCATATACCACAGACCCACAGTGAGCTCACAATGTACGGGTCATAGTAACAGGGTTGTGCTCTGTAGATGCTCAGCTGGGGTTTAGCATACAAAAATATCATACCTCCCACAGCCCTTGCTGCTATTGTACAGGGATTCATTTTAAAGTTTAAGAATTCACCTTTCACCTAGTTCACATACATGTCATCAGTTTTTCACACTCCACATAAATCGATTCTGGAACATCTGTGAAATGAATAACTCTCATGCCTGCCCCATCAGGAGTGAAAATGACAGAGACATAAACAGACACTTATTTAATATCTAGAATCTCTATCAATTTTGTGACACCTATAAATAACCATTAATTTACAACCCTAAAACTAGTTTCTTCGATTATGCTTCATATAATTATATATATTTTAAATGCAAATATTTGTTTATAAATATTACTCAACTAATAAGCTCTTTTAAATACCAAAATATCTCACTTTCTCTAATTATGATAATTTTATAGCTGGATAAATAGCATGTCAGACTGTCTACTCCTTTATCCATTGTGGTGCACTCAAATGGGAAAAATCTAAATAATAATAATAATAATAACAATAATAATATAGTCTGTGGCAGATTTTTCCAGTGCTTTGGCTCTCAACACAGAATGCTAAAGAAAAGTTTGTTTTATCACACAGTCATGGTGTATAAAATCATGGAAGATGCATGAGCCATTATCTTATAGAGCAAGAAAGACTTGTGATGGTTTTCTACCACGGACTATTCTTTCTTAAACTGAGTATCCTACAATGTCATAAAAACTTGGTTTACATAAAACAGACTCTGAGTCCAGAATGCAATGGTTTCAGATCCTTATAAGAATAATGCAACTTGTAACATTTTTAAGAGTCCTTGAAAGGCTCGGTCTTTATTACCAAAGCTTCCTGACTAGTACTGTTCGATGAGCAGAGTGAACATTGTAAAGGGTAGAGGTATGGCTGTTGCCTGCCTTCTCAGACATTGCAAATGGTGAAGCACCAGGAAGCTCATGTTGGGCCCTGCCCCCTCTTGGAGCTTGAATTCTAGTGGTGGAAACAGATGACTGAAGTTATGGAAGCTACCTGCAAGTCTAGAGAGGGACCAGCAAAGTATGCATAATATGCTAATTCAGTACTGAATATGCACCTAGGACACCTTGCTGTGTCCTTGTAGCCCATGTGTTTTGTTCACCCACCCTGTTGCATGAGTTTCAAAAGGCTTCCTCCTGTCTATACACAGTGTTCTGCCTTCTCCCCCAACAGTGAAGGTAACTGACAAGAACTTGAGCTCAAACGCCCCCTCTTACCAGAGGCCTTTTCTCATCACCCGGCACACTATGATGTTTTCTTACGTTTCATCTTCCTTGCCCATAGATTTTACTATAATTTGCATTGCCAGTTCTGTCTTTATTAAGGCTTCAATTTGAAAAGCTTGGAATGTAGCTTGGTGGCTGTGCTTTTTGATGTATGTATCGGACCTTGGATTGAGTTCCGGACACTGCAGAAAAACAAATCTGTTAATCTTCTAATTAAATCAAAGCTCCCTGAAGAAAACAGCCCCTTCTGGTCCATCTGAGGCATCAGTGCCAGCCAGGTAGATTTTGTGATGTTGGAAGCTACTGCAAGGGACCAGAGCTATAGCTCATGTGCATCTGATTATTGTATTATTGCTGCTTTCATGGGCAACTCAACAAGTTACAAACTTCCTCAAAATACATTTCTAACATGTCCAAATGTAAAACTGAAATGTCATAGCTGAGACTAAAATGGAAGTACATTTCTGCATTAATTTTTCCCCAAATCCTGGGAAATTGTTAACTCATAGTAGAAAAAAAAAAGGCAAATCCCACTAAACTACACAGCTCACTATTGGAAAGATTATAGAGAAAATGACAGCTACAGTACTATTTGGAGTAGGATTACAATCATTCACCAATGATTCCTTTAATTTAGCTTATTAGGGCCACAAAATGCTACTGGTTCCACATTGAGAGACCTTACAGATATTTTTTACCTGGACTTGACCCACTGTGTAAATTTAAACATTGCCAATTTATGATTCTTTGAAGTTCCAATATTTGTATAAAATATGAATACAGCTAAAGGAAAAATAACAAGAGTGAATTTTTTTATTATGATTAGTAAATCTTGCTTCACTATAATACTTACACATTCCAAAATCATGTGGTCCTACATAGTTTTCTTGTAGGTCACAGTGCTGATCTTATCTCATTTTGTTGCTAACTTCATGGAAGAATTAAGCTCACCCTTTAAAACATGGTCTTACCATGGTAGAAAACTTTGTGGAAAAACTATAATTTAATATTCTTCTTCCCTTTATAATGTTCTCTCTCTTCAAGACCATTTTGGCATTTGCTCTTTGTGCATACTTGCTTCATGCTTGTCCATCTGTATGATCCTGTCTTTTCAAGCTGGGTCAACCCACGCAATAGAAAACCCATGCAGTAGAATTTCCCAATGTTAATATCACACACACACACACACACACACACACACACACACACACACACACACATACACACACACACACACACACACACACACACACACACATACACACACACACGATACAAACATTTCCTCAAGCAATACCTTGTATGTATTTACAAGGCTTTTAATCTTGAAGAAGGTTCAACTGGTAAGAGTTCTTGCTGCTCAAGCATGAAGACTTCAGTTTTGAACTCGGCCCTCAAGTAAAACAGAGCACAATGCTGTGTACCTGCAATACCTGTGCTGAAGACAGAAGAAACGGGAAAATGATTGGGGCTTGATGGCTACCAGCCTAGTTTCAGATCAATGAAAAAATTTACTTCAAAGTAAAGGCAAGACAGAGACAGAGAAAGAGAGACAGAGAGATAGAGAAAGAGGGGGTGAGGGGAGAATACAAAAATGTCCTCCTTTGGCCTTTCCATGTCTCTACAGAGGCATGTCCACCCACATCCACAAGGGCTCATACTCCACACAGACAGATACAAACTCAGGCACATACAGTAAAGAAATCAATAGAATTCAGGCTAGGGTGTGGCTCAGTGGTACAGTGACTGCATAACGTGAACAGTAGCACTAGGTCCTACTCCTTGTACCATAATAAAGATGCACATAAATAGCAATGATAAAATAAAGGCCTTAGGATATGTATATCTGGCCAAATACTTGCTGAGCATGTGTGAAATCCTCGGTCCTGGCCCAAGTATGAAATATATATATATATATATATATATATATATATATATATATATATATGTAATTATTTTGAAATGCTAACATATAGGGCCTAGAGAGGTGGCTGAGAAGTTAAGAGTGTTTACTGCACTTGCAGTAGATCATATTCCAGTTCCCAGCATCCAGGTCAGGTGGTTCCAGCTCCAGGGTATCTGATGCCCTCTATGGACTCAGATAAATGGACAATGCTAACATGGTAAACCTCAATAAACACTTGCTAAATGAAAATGTTGAATGCTAAGCTTTTAAATTCTAAAATTCATAGATTATGAAGTTTGCCATATGTGTAAATATACTAGAGAGCATTTAGGACAGTGTATGCAATCATATGCTATTTGTGCAAATGCTTATTAAGTGTCTACTATTGAAGATGTTGAAGATATTTCTAGGAAAAAAAAAGAAATAAAAGACTCCACACATAGAGCATAAATATTTCAGTAGGTGAGGAAAGATCTGTAAAACGTAAGCTGAATAAAATGTTAAAATAGTGAGAAGTCAGGCAAGCAGTAAAAGTAATTTAGTTCCCTAGGTTCTCCATTGATTTGGGTTCCACACATTCCCTCCTGTAATAATGCACTTGGCCCCCTAGTTCATTTACCTGAACACACTGTGCACACACCCTTAACACTACCACATACCTAGCAACCTCAGAGCTTCTCAGCTGTCACTTGAATCAAGCTGCAGGCATTCCTATCCTTCAACCATAGTATGAGTTCCCTTGCCCCCCTTGACAATCATATTTAGACAGTTTCTATTCAAGTATATTCCAACATATCTGGATATGAAGACTAGAAGGGCCAATCTGATCTGAACTGGTTTGGGATGCATGTGCAATAAGGAAAATCTATGCCCTCTAGTAACTGTTTAGGGGAAATCTCCCAGTTATCTCATCTTATGCTTACGGATGATTGGGCAAGTATATGATTAAAACCTACCACTCAAAATGGAGAAGCACCCAGGCTAGACCCCGGTGATGGCTATTCTTGCTTGTCAACTTGACTACATCTGGAACTAACTAAACCCAAGCAGCTGGGTACACTTATGAGGGAATTTTTTTTTCTTAACTAATCCATTTGAAGTGGGAAGACCCACTTTCTTTTTTTTTATTAAGAAAATTGTTTCATTCATTTTACACAACAATCAAAGATCCACCTCTTCCCTTCACCCACTCCCCCAGCTTCCCAACACCCCCACACCCCCACACCCCCACACACAAGTAGGCAAGGCCCTCCATGGGGAGGCACATCCAGTAGAGGCAAGTCCAAGCCCTTCCCCTGCCTCAAGGCTGCACTAGGTGTCCCATCCTAGGTAGTGGGCTCCAAAAAGCCACTCATACACCTGAGATGGATTCTGATCCTACCGCCAGGGGGCCTCCCAAGCAGATCAAGCTACACAACTGTCTCCCCATGCAGAGGGCCTAATCCAGTCTCATGCAGGCTCCACCACCATTGATCCAACTTTCATGAGTTACGACTAGTTTGGTTTGGTCATCTCTGCAGATTTCCCCATCATGATCCTGATGCACTTGCTCATAGAATCCCTCTTCTCTCTCTTTGACTAGACTCCTGGAGCCCTGCCTGGTGTTTGGCTGTGGATCTCTGCATCTGTTTCCATCAGTCATTGGAGTAAAGTTCTGTGATGACAGTTGAGTATTCACCAATCTAACCACTGGAGTAAGCCAGTTCAGGCACCTTCTCCACTATTTCCAATAGTTCAAGTTGGGGTCATCCTTGGGTATTCCTGGCAACTTCCCTCACACTGGGTTTCTCTCTAGCCCCATGATTCCTCCCTCTATCATGATATCTCTTTCATTGCTTTCCCACTCCATCCCTGTTCCAGCTCAACCATTTATTCCCTTATATTCTCATCCCCTATCCCCTACCCTTCATTGCCCATCCCTCATCCCCAGTTTACTCCTCTTCCCAGGGCAATCCATGCATCCCTGTTTGGGTCTTCCTTGTTAGCTATCTTCTCTGGAGTGGTGGGTTGTAGTCTGGTTACTCTTTGTTTTACATCTAGTATCCACTTATGAGTGAGTACATACCATGTTTGTCCTTCTGAGTCTGGGTTACCTCACTCAGGATGATATTTTCTAGTTCCATCCATTTGCCTGCAAATTTCATGATGTCATTGTTTTTCTCTGCTGAGTAGTACTTCATTGTGTATATGTACTACATTTTCTTAATCCCTTCAGTTGAGGGGCATCTAGATTGTTTCCAGGTTCTGGCTATTACGAATAATGCTGCTATGAACATAGTTGAGCCTGTATCTCTGTGGTATGATTGAGCATTCCTTGGGTATATTCCCAGGAGTGGTGTAACTGGGTCTTGAGGAAGATTGATTCCCTATTTTCTGAGAAACTGCCACACTGATTTCCAAAGTGGCTGTACAAGTTTTCACTCCCACCAACAGTGGAGGTGTGTTCCCCTTGCTCCACATCCTCTCCAACATAAGCTGTCTGCAGTGCTTTTGATCTTAGCCATTCTGACAGATGTAAGATGATATCAGAGTCATTTTAATTTGCATCTTCCTGATGACTAAGGATGCTGAACAATTCCTTAAATGTCTTTTGGCCATTTCAAATTTTTCATTTGAGAATTATCTGTTTAGCTCTATAGCTCATTTTTTAATTGGATTGTTCATTGTTTTGATGTATAGTTTCTTGAGTTCTTTATATATTTTGGAGATCAGCCCTCTGTCAGATGTGGGGTTGGTGAAAATCTTTCCCCTTTCTGTAGGCTGTTGTTTTGTCTTATTTACTGTGTCCTTTGCTTTGTAGAAGCTTCTCAATTTCAGGAGGTCCCATTTATTAATGTTTGCTCTCAGTGTCTGTGCTACTGGTGTTATACTTAGGAAGTGGTCTCCTGTGCCAAAACATTCAAGATAACTTCCTACTTTCGCTTCTATCAGATTCAGTGTAACTGGTTTTATATTGAGGTCTTTGATCCACTTGGACTTGAGTTTTGTGCATGGTGATAGATATGGATCTATTGGCAATATTCTACATGTTGATGTCCAGTAATGCTAGTACCATTTGTTGAAGATGCTTTCTTTTTTCTATTGTACAGTTTTGATTTCTTTGTCAAAAATCAGGTGTTAAAAGGTGTGTGGGTTAATGTCAGGGTCTTCAATTCGATTCCATTGGTCCATGTGTCAGATTTTATGCCAATACCAAGCTGTTTTTATTACTATAGCTCTATAGTAGAGCTTGAAGATCCACTGTCATGCAGATTTTTTGAGGTGGGAAGATCCACCTTTAATCTGGATCACACCTTCTTCTGGCAGCCAATATGAAGGGCATAGAAGAAGGAAGCTTGCTTTCTTTGCCTACTTGTTCTTGTTATCACAGGCAACTTCATTCCTTCACTGGCATTACAGTCTACTTCTTCAGGATTCTGGCATTTACTGAAGACCAGTTGAGACATCCAGCCTCTTGGACTAAGAAACTACTGGATTCTTGAATCTTCCATTGGTAGAGAACCATTGTTAGACTAGCTAGACCACAGCATGTAACCCATTCTAATAAATTGTGTGTGTGTGTGTGTGTGTGTGTGTGTATAAATGTGTGTGTATGGTTTATATATAATATATATGAAATAACATATATTCATTTTATAAGTTCTGTTCCTCTAGAGGACCTTAACTAATACAGCCACTTTATAACCAGTTTCTCCTTCCTTCCTACCCCATAAAAAGAGACTGAAGACTTATGTAGTCTGGATCACCTTGAGTATCTTCACTATTTTGGTTTGTGGTAAAACGTAACAGTGTACTTCTCTTGAACCCATCCCTTTGCTTTTAATAAAATTATTTTGCTTCTTTCAAAAATCAGTGTGAGTCCTTGTTTTCCACTCTTTAGATAAGATGTCAAGGGCCTGGAAACACATGGCCCAGACCCTGACAACAGGTGATAGTGGGCTGTGTAAAGATCAAAAAGGGAATGAGGACAAGATCATCATCGTATTAGCTAGCATGGCAGTCATGGAGGGCCTCAAAGCACAGCAAGCCTGAGACAAGGCTTCACTGAAATATGTGCATGAGTGACAGGGGAAGATAGACTCCATTCTGAAGAGACTCCATGTGCAAGGGCCCGAGGCAGCTGGTTCTGGAGAATATACTGGTCATTGTACTAAAAGAAATGAAAGGAAAGAAGACCATAGCATAACTGGAATTTATTCTACACAAAGTTGGAGACTACTTTAAGTTATCTGTTACAGCTTCAAATAGAATTTAGAAACTGCACATAATGTAGGTATCACATTATGTAATATTTTAGGTGCCTCTCCACAACAAACAGTCCTCTGTTCATTTTAAGCCTTTCTGTGGTGTGTGTGTGTGTGTGTGTGTGTGTGTGTGTTCAATTTATGTATGAGGTAGAGGGAGCTTAGTGGGCTCCAAGTGTGTCTACTTTCCAGCACCCAGAACCTGTGAATGTGCTAGAATGCATGGAAATAGAAAATCAGGTTGCAGATAGGGTAAGGGTTGATTATCAGCTGACCTGTAGGATATGATTCTTGATAAACCAAGTTATCATCATCATAACTCTTCTGGAAGTAGGAGGCAGAAGGACCAGTCAGACCTAGACTTAAAGATGCTACACTACTGGGTTCCAGCTGAAAGGATGGAGGTGGGGGGTGTGGGCAAGGTGGAGATGGTGGGAAAACAGATGCACCCTAGACCCTTCCATGGGATCACAGTTCTGCCCATTCTTCCACTTTAGCTGAGGGAGAGCCATTTTGGACTTTGGTTTTCAGAACTGTGAAAATATAAATTTGTGTATACTCACCAAATTTGACATCATCTGTCATCACAGTAATCTATTAACAGAACTGAATAGATGAGGTCTTTCAACATAGGTGGCATGAAAAAACAATAAAAAAATTTCTCCAGAACAGAGGTCTGGAGAAGTTTTGAGTGTGTGTCTCATCTTGTTTAAGTGTCTTGGTGTTGTCAGGTGAGGAGTGTGTCCTCAGCTCTCAAGGCCTTCTCTAGATTCTAGTTCTTTCCCTCTGGCTAGTTGTTGTACCTAGAACTTTTACTTCAGAATGTCACTTTCAAGCATAAGCAAGGAAATCATACACAGTCTTCCGGTGCTACTCATTTTATAAAGACAGAGAGAGAGCCTGTGCGTACATGCATATCTATCTGCCTGTGTAAACCCACAGAGAAGAAAGCCTGGAAAACATGTTACCCAGGAACAGGATATTGTATTTTAAAAATGGCAAGAAGGAGTCACGCCATACATCAGGGCTCACATGGGAGATTTACTGAGGGAATAGGAGAAGGGGCAGAGGCCAATCACCTAGGACGGGAGAGAAGGAAGAGAAAGGGAAAGAGAAAAAGATAGGAGGTGGGCAAGGCCCAGCTTTTATAAGGGAAAGCAGTGAATGTGCACAGAGGTTATTACTCTTAGCAGCTGCGGCTCAGGAAGCATCCTGTCAGGACCCTAAGGGCAGGCCAGTACAGATGCCCAAATGCTTACACAGGAGTTGAAGGTGGATGCATACCTTCCGCAGCCTCATGCAGAGGTTTCCATTTCCTATGCTTGTTTTTTGCTTCTGTTTCCTAGGAAACAGTAGGTTGACAGGCTAAAGCAATGCCTCTCCAGTAAAGAGCAAGCACTGCTCTTGCAGAGCACCCAAGTTTGGTTCCCAGCACCTACAAAGGCAGCTCACAACTGCCTGCAACTCTAAATCCAGGGGATTCAATATCCTCAGTGGCCTCCACAGGCAGCTCTACTATTCTACAATACAGACATGCATTGTGCTGGCTATTCTTGGTTGTCAACTTGACTACATCTAGAATTAACTAAAACCCAAAAAGCTGGGAAAAAGAAAAAAAAAACACTTAGGTGTTTTTTCTTAATTAAATCATTTGAAATGGGAAGACCCACTTCCAATCCGGATCTTTGAGGTGGGAAGAACCACCTTTAATCTGGGCTATGGCTTTGCTGGCAGCCTATGAAAAGGACCTGGTAGAAAAGAAGCTTGTTCTCTCTTTGCCTACTTGTTCTCACTCTTGCTATACTGTCCATTCCTTCACAGCATTAGAAGCCTACTTCTTCAGGATTCTGGCACATACTGAAAACTAGATGAGACATCTAGCCTCATGGACAGAAAAACTACTGGATTCTTGGAACTTTTGTTGATGTACAGCCATTATTGGACTAGCTAGACCAGAGCCTGTAGCCCATCCCAATAAATCCCCTTTATATATATTCATTTTCTAAGTTCTCTTCCTCTAGAGTAGTGATTGTGACCCCTTTGGGTTTGCATATCAGATATTTGCATTAATATTCATAACAGTAGCAAAATCACAGTTATGGAATATCAATGAATAATTTTATGGTGGGGATCATCAAAATATGAGAAATTGTATTAAAGGGTTGCAGCATTAGGAAGGTTGAGAACCACTGCTCTAGATAACCCCAACTAACACATACACATATATACATATTTAAGATTAAAAAAAAAAAAGAAAATGGTAGATTGGCAAATACATTGCAAATGAAAACTTTTTAAAAAAGAAAACATGCATACCATGCCTTTTATCTCTAAGAACTAAATATAAATTTTTATTTTAATAAGACAACTTTTGTGCAGTACATTCTAAAGTCATTTCACAGCCCTTGCTGCACATTAAAATTCTGTGACTTTTTCCTGCATGGCCTCTTCCTGGCCAGATATCAATGACTGGGAGACTGCTTTGATCATGGAAAGTCAGATTTTTTAGTTCTCTGTCTCAGCCATATACACACATGAAGATGAACCAATGCTTCTATAGACCTGAAATCATATACTCTTTGTTAGTTGAAACAAGCATTGATAATTTCACATGGTTCAACTTCATGTGCTGTTATGGAAGGTAGCTGTTAACAGTTCATAACTTGCTGTCCTGAAATGTGTATAGGCAGATCCATGCTGACATCATCTTACTGTACACTTCATGCCTGTGAAGTCGGGGGACAATCCTATCCACCCAAACAATAACATCGGCAAGAAAAGCCAAATAGTGACACCATCCAATAGAAGGCCCTGTGTGTGGATTCCTTCATCAACGGTCACTGAAGCAGCCTCCAAAAAAAAAAAACAAAAAGAAAAGAAAAAGAAAAAAATTGTAATTTCAGCAGCCAGGATCAGCATAAACAAAATCGAAAGAAAAAAAGTAACTAAACAAGCTGCTCGTAGAAAGCTTATCTCTTGACTACATCCTTGACAAGTCTGACAAGTTAATTAAGTCACCTTTATTAAGGCTGCATACCATGTGATATGTCAATGGCAATACACTTAACTAAAGTGGACAATGCTGAAAAAATTCCTATGATAAATAGCAATTACAAGTTTGTGCCTTGAGAGTCACTTAAACCTGGTCCTCAATTAATAAAATGTGTCTTTAAGACAATTTTTAAACACTAAGTCTCCCCCAGAATGATGGCAGATGATCATGAATTGCATAACACACTGAAAAGGGGAATGAGAATAAATATTTCATAAAATAATACGAAGGTATCAATATTTAAAAGTCCTCATCCTTTACAAAAATCCTTAATGCAATTTATGTTTCTGCAAAGATGACATCGGGTTGATACATTTCTTTTCAGGTATTTTATCAGATTAAGGATACATGTTTATTATCTCAAGTCCATCTTAACTAATTTCATTCTCAGGGTCAAAAACTTTCTGAAAATAAGTGTTCTGGGATGTTCATTATTAATAGTGTTCCTCTCTCGTTAATAGTTTATGGCGAGCTTCTCAGAATATTATGAGACTGTAAAAATTCTATCCCAATAAACGTGTCTATAGCAATAAATTGAATATAAGTTATAGTCTAGGAGTTTCTCGCTGATTTATACCCATTGTCACAAGAAGCTGAGTGTGGGCTGTGTTGCCTAGTGGAGTGCAGCATATGGCTGCCTGTGTACAGGTACCAAGAGTCGGAAATAGCCCTCAATTGTAGAAAATAATTACAAATGGAGAACAGAAAAATCAACATTTAATATTCTATTTCTTAACCTATTCTGGGCAAGAATCCTCCTCTCACTGAACTTAAGTTTTCACAATGTTCTTTGGCTTGAATAGTAAACTAGAGCAGACAGAACACTCAGCAGGTTCCAGATGGGAGAATGATGGGAGGATTTTGGTATGTGACCAGTTGGTACATCACCAAATCATCGTGAAACCATTCATCAAATTATTTAATTCTTTTAAAAACTTATTAAATAACTATTTTTATTTTGTTATTACAATCCAGTTATCGTTACTATTCACATGTGTTTATCTATTATCTGTCTGTCTATCTGTATGTATGTCTATCTATCTGTCTATTTTGAGACAAGGTTGTATAGCAGAAGCTGGCCTTGGGCTCACTATGCAGCTGAGGATGACCTTGAGCTCCTAACTTACCAGCCCCGCCCCCTTCCAGTGCTGGGATTATAGGTGTGAACCAGTACACCCACTTGGTATGTGAAGGCTGAAATCTGAGGCTTTGTGCACATTAAGTAAATGTTCTACTAAGTTAGAGCCACAGCACTTAACTGGTTTTTTTTTATTAATTAAATAAATATTTTTTTAAAAAATTCATTTATGAGAACCATGACATTTCCTTCTGGTCACAAAAACTCAGTTTCAAATGTTAATGCAAAACTCCAAAAAAAAATCAAGTCACTCATGATAACCTGCCCAAAGATTTTGGCATGGTATAAATGTTCATATTGATGATAACCATACCAAGATGCTGAGGGACTGTTCGTATTGAGGATAACCTTACCAAGATGCTGAGTATTTTATGTCCAGGCTTCATGTTCTTGGACAGTTTTTTTCAACATTGTGCATGTCTCCCTCTCATGCTGAAGACATCTGTATCAGAAACAATTGAAGTGTTTTTGAATGCTGACATTTAACCTTTGACTATTTCTAGGTAGGAATTAAATTTTTTCGAGTCTAAGAAAACAGAAATAATTTTCTTTTATAAACTTTCTGTTAGACCTAAAATACACACTTGGTAAGCTTAAATGATAGAAAGTGGGCAAGGTACTGAGGGAGGAATGCCACAGAATATTCTATCGAGTTCCGCATAGTGTACCTTCTTAGTGGAAGCGGGTGATGCAAAGCTGACGGCGAGCTGCATACCTCACCCACAGGTGAGAAATGAGAAATTTTCAGGCCTATTGAACACAGCATAATTTCACAGTGGGGCAGCACAAGTTTGTACAGTGAAGATGCCTCTGTAATTGGAGCCCATTGGACAAATGCACAGTATTCTACGCTCAACAGTGTTCAGACAGAGCTCACTCTGCATACATTGCTCAGCTCAGAGCAACATGCAAGTTCCCGAATGTGCAAAGCCACAAGAGAACTCCAAGTTAATTGTGCTGAAAGAAAAAAAAATTGCCTCGCTATGAGAACGTTGGAGCCCTAAAGTATTTAAGGAGGTACACTTTAAAAATTGATGTGGAAATATTGATGTCAAGTAATTTCAAATTTCAAAAATAAAATGCATTATTTAAGGAGTGAAATGTATATTTTAAACACTGGGAAAATGTGTGAGATAGCTTTAGATCTTACAGTGAAGATTCTATTTGATTTTGTCAGAAACTAAGCAAAGGAAAGCTCCTCTCTATTTGGGCTTAGGCTATGGTACTCTAAATTACCTAAGTAGCTTTCTGTATAATCTGATGTCTGTGCATTATTTTATTTTCCCAAAACTATCTGATTTTAAAAAATGTAATTAGACCTTTGCTTTATTTGAACATTTTATTGCATTTTAAAGATTTTATGTTTTACCAAGTAAAAGTTCTTTATAAATGTAAGACAATGTGGTTGTTAACTTTTTAAATCATGGCATCTAATTTAAAAAAAAAAAAACTTACAAAGGTCCTAGAAAGTACAATATAGATCCAAGTTTAGAAAAGATGCATTTGCTTGCAGTAGCTCACCTAGATGGATTATAAAAGAGAACACAGAAAGGCTGCTCCAAGAGATGAAGTTGACATGCACAGGTATCAACAATGACAATATCAAAGCAGTCAATGCAGTGGAATTAGTTTTCAATTTGTAATAAACATGAAGCTTGTCTGAAATCTCCTCTGTGTGTATCAGTCCTGTCTCTCTCCTCAGCCCCAAGTCCCTGCCTAGTGTTGTTCTTGGCACTCTGTTGGCCAAGGTTTCTTCATGTCTTTGTTCATCTGGATGCTCTAGATAGTAGTACTCAACCTGTGGGTTGAGACCCCTTTAAGAATCAAATGACCCTTTCACAGGGGAGGCATATCAGATATCCTACATATCACATATCTGCATTATGGTTTATTAAAAAATAGCAAAATTACAGTTATGAAGTAACAATAATAATAATTTTATGCTTGGGGGTCACCACAACATGAGGAACTGTATTGAAGGGTGGCAGAATTAGGAAGGTTGACAATTGTCCTCAAACCACTTGCTGAATCTCTCACATTCGTCAGCAAAGGGCAAGGAACAATGTCAATTACAAACAGTACGCCACCTATAAGTTACACAGTTACAAATACTGGGAAAGAAGGCTTCTAATTTTATAAATAACATATTTTGTATATTAGCATTAGGATTATTAAAAGTTGGATCTTTGCGGCTATAAAGGTAAGACTCACAAATCTTGGGTTTCTTTAGAAAGGATTTAAGTAGTTGAGTAACACATGTCTGTCCCCTGGTGCCTTCTTACATCAGTAAGCAGTGACAGGGTGCTTAGAGGGCATTTTGGGGTTAGGAAGTAGTTTGTTCTTCAGAGATCCATGTGCTGGAAGCTTGGCCCTCAGGAGGCCACTGTTGACAATGGAAACTTTCCAAGGTGGAATCTTGTGAAAAGTTCTTATACATCAGTTGGGGTTGTGGTCTTGAAAGGGATTATGGGACTCCAGTCCAAACTGTATTGCTGTGTGATCTCTCACCCTCCCCCAGGTACACATCTGCCATGATATGGTCCACCTTCAGATTCTCAGCAGAGGTGGAATCAATGGGGCTGCCTAATCTTCAGCCTTATGCATCCAAGCCATTTGCAAAATGAAACTCTTTTGTTTGAAAAAACAAAAACAAAACAAAAACTGCCATGGGAATTTTGTTGAAGCAACAACAAAGATCAGAAAGGTTTCCACTCTGAAACTGTCTGTGTTGCCTGTGGATGACATGCATGACAGCCAGATCCTCCCAGGCAAATACAACCTGTACCCTTCCTCCAACCTCATGTATGTTCGTTCCTGAGATTAAGTTCCTTCGGGCTCAGTTATAATCTCTTTATTCCAGCTCGATTTCTCTCTTTCTTGTCTTCATTTTTCATTCCTCCTTATCTCTTCAAGTCCACATGTCTGATAAGTGCATATATTATGACTGAGGGGAGCATCTACTTAAGTCAGTAAAATCAACAGTTAAATCACTAGAAAGAAATACTCAGGGTTTTTGTTGTCGTTGTGTTTGTTTTCATGTTAAGGGATTTCTGTAACTTAACATTAGAATTAGAATGTATAAATAACAATATTATGTGGTACTAATAAAAACATTACCTTCTTGGTACCCTTCCATCACCAAATGTAGTCAGAGTCACTATTAAACTGAACTTAAAGTGCCAAAAGCCTATTCTAGAACTCGAATAACCTTTCCAACAATGTAGAGACTTCCAATACCATCCAAGAGGAGTTGGGGATTTCAGAGGTGTGGGTGTGCACAGCAAAGAACCAAGAGATGAAGGGGCACTGAGCCAAAAGTGGAGGCCACTGGCCAGCATTGCTCATGAGAAAGCTCACAGCAGACAGATGGGGTTGTCGGGAGGTAAGTGGGTTCACAGCTCCTTGTTAGCTGCTCGGGGGAACTTAGACAATGAGGGTTTCCATAGTGATACTTCTTACTGATTTGTTGAATATCTTAACATTTTCTTCTTCTCAGCTTTCTTGCACAAGTATTTTGAGTCCTCTCCCCTTTTAAACTTTCAAATTAACTTTTCCAGAACCAGAATCATTTATGAGCACTGGTGCATTCCAATCTGCATTTTATAAGTGATGTTGGGAATAGATGAACAACTTCCCTTGAAAGACCCCTGTTTTATTATTTTTTCCAGATCTATTCTCAAACAAGAAGCAGTACCATGAAGTTTATATTGTTTAAAACCAAGATGTTGTTTATGTTTGCTTTTAAGATTGCACTTAAAAAGTAACATATTTGGTTAATAACAATCAAATTATAGAAAAGATAATATAACAGAAATCAAATCCAATTTCATATCGGAAAATCATATTACTGAATATATTTGTGTGGCATATAAGTGATATGCTGATGTCAAATGTCAAAGGATCTTTATCGCTGCACTTGTGTGTTATTTATCGTCTGCACTGTTTATACAGCCAACCAGAAGGAAAGCAGGCTGCAAGCAGCCACCTGTGTTGCTGAAAAAAATTAGCTTGAAAGGGTTACCACTTTCCATTTTGTATTCATTAAGGTGTTCTGTTTCATGTGACTCAGCTGAATCTTATAAGAGTTTTAGGGAAAGTCATATTTAATCTTTATTTTTAGCTCTACAAAACAACCAATGCATCATTAATGAAAGCCAGAAAGCCTTGCATGGGGTTTTGATATTCTGCACTAAACTTTACTCTTAAATATGATGTGTGCAGATTGATCTCACAGATTTTTAAGTTCAGTTACCCTCCTGCCTTATTGTAAAGTCATATTTCTGAGCATATTTACTTGACATGTAAGTGGCATACCAATGCTAAATCCCAGGGGCAGGCCTAGATTCAAGGATATTTTTTGCATGCACCTGTGTACCAAAGCTGCTATTGTGGGAGGAATCTGGCACTAACACACATGTAGGCCATCTCCTCTCTGCTGTTCCCTTGGTATGAGAAATACAACGTACTTCCACGGTTCAAATGTTGGTTATTTTGTGACTTATCAAAGATAATCAGTACTAGGATCTGAGAAGAGACTCCAAACTCTCAGTTTAAAGTCTCATTTTGACTTAGTGTTTGGGGGACAAGTATGTATGTATTTGTGAAAGGGTCCCAATGCCAAGAATGGGGTTAAGAATTTTCTAGGTAGTGCTACTATTTCCCAAGTCAGCATCTCTGTGAACATGCTTTAAACACAAAAACTATTGAACACACTCAGGGATGGGGAGAAAATACACTGTGTTGTCCTCATTTAACCAGTCAGTTGCTGCAGCTGAAATAGCAATCTGTTATAGCAATAGCCTTATAAAGAGTGTGTGGATGGACACATTTTTTTTCTCTTTTTTCATTGGATAAGTATTCATCATTTGACAGATTCAGGTAAACTTCTATGCTTTGGAGAATCTGTGTTGAATAGTATGAACCTCTGCCTCCAGAATGCATGCATTCTGGAAGGAGAGATAGCATAAGTTAGTTCAGGTTCAGTTCACTTTCCTGGGGGATAGCCATTCAGAACATGGTTACTCTGTCTCAATGAAAGTTTCTTATATCCAATCTCATCTTTGGGTTAACCATAAGAAGTGCCAATGTCATAGTAGTTTCATAGTAGAGGGCACATTGTCATGTGCTATAGTGACTTCTCAGTAACATTTGTGATACAAATTGAATCCTTCAAAACCCATCAGGTTGTCACCAAGCTGAGGCATTCTATCCTTACCTGAAGCACAAGGTGCTTGCCAGTGAATCTGTGGTTTTCTTTAAGCAGTTGTAAAGGGTTTCAGTTATTTTTCAGTACCCTATTAAAGTCCAAAGGATGTTAGGAATACTCTTATTTCAGCAAATTTGAATATTCTAGTGTTATCTTTTATAAACTAGCTTCATTAACAGAGAGCAGGAACATTCATCTGTGTGAAGGTCTTACATTATCTGTGAGGATTGTTTTTATATTCTCATTGGTTTTTCCTTCCCATTCCAAAGCATAGAGATTTCTTTCTGATCTCCACAGAACAGTTTCTGCCATCCACGATTATAATAGCTACTTATTTAAGAAAATAATAAATTTAGTTAATTATTGAGTTTTTTTCCACCATGGTCTTTTTAATATTTATATTTATTTAAAAAAATACACCCATAGTAATCTAAGAACAACTGAGACTTTCTATTACATTTCCTATTATTTTATTAAATATATGCTAGCCTTGAAGTAAGAAGATACTTTACATCCTAAATTTCAACAGGCAGAATGTACTGTTAGTTTAGCTGTTTGAAACTGTTTTATGCTTATTTATCTGAGGGATGGAGCACACACATTCCATGTCAAGCGTGTGGAGGCTGGAGAATCATCTGCAATGTCCACTTCTCTCCTTCTAGAATATGGGCAGCAGAGATCAAGTTCAGGCCGTTGACCTAGGGTAAGCACCTTCACCCACTGAATCATATCACAGGCTTTGAGGTTAATACAAGGAACTCTGGATAGTGTTCTGTTTTTTAATAAAATTCTCTCAAATTTAAATCCTTCTGCATTTGTGGGGAAAACCCTGCAACTCTAAATATTACATATCACCGATGCTTGTTATTCCATTAAGTAATATATGAGACCAAACAAGAATGATTTTAAAATAATTGAATGGACAAAATACCCGTTCAGCACTGAAGAGTGAGAGAAAGAGAGAGAGAGAGAAAGAGAGAGAGAGAGAAAGAGAGAGAGAGAGAGAGAGAGAGAGAGAGAGAGAGAGAGAGAGAGAGAGGAGTGGGAGGTGGGGGAGTAATTTGCTGAAAATCCAACCAAGCAAACAGTTGGTGGCTAGACAATGAAACCTCTCTTGGGGTTCACTGTCCAAAGATGCAGGGTCCAGAGGTACTATTAGCTTTGTTTCTTCTAAATGTAGAAGCTACAAAATGGGCCTTTGAAAAGTAGTATTTAAAACTGATTTAATTTTATTGTTGCACACAAGGATTCAGAGAATCTCTAAATTCATGGTACAATCTAATTACAGCTTGATTTTCAGTGGAGAAATATATTGCCATGTTCTCAACTTTTTGACTGTTCTCTGCTGTGGCTACTGTAGTCCTGGAATGCAGCCCGATCATTTCTTCCCCTTTTGTCGTGTCTGTGTTGGATGCTGTGGTGTGGTGGCCTTGATCACGCAGCACATACTATTGATTATAGACTGGCAAAGGGAATGGAATGTTTTGGCATAGGTGATGTGGTTACAGTCACAGAATGCATTCAGAAGAATACTGATCTGTGAAGGAGTCTTCACGAGTTGTTAACATGTAAAGAAGATTTCACTTTACAACGACTTGGGTTTA
This sequence comes from Peromyscus maniculatus bairdii, assembly GCF_049852395.1. Classification (NCBI taxonomy): domain Eukaryota; kingdom Metazoa; phylum Chordata; class Mammalia; order Rodentia; family Cricetidae; genus Peromyscus; species Peromyscus maniculatus. The sequence goes on from NC_134872.1 coordinate 35,079,207, forward strand.
TATCCATTTGATAAGTACAGAAGAAAACCCCCAATACTTTCATCTAATTCTGTCCTACAGTACTTTTCATAAATAGTTTTCATGATAATTTCAAAAAGTGTGCATTTTAGCTCTGTTAAGTCTGCTCTTTGTTCAATGATACTTAGTCTCTCTCTCTCTCTCTCTCTCTCTCTCTCTCTCTCTCTCTCTCTCTCTCTCTCTCTCTCTCTCTCTCTCTCCTGATTGCAGCTTTTCTCCCTTCCATCTCTTTCTTTCTGGACTACCTCCCCTCTTTTCACACCTGTCGTGGGCAACCCTTGGTACACACTTCATGTCTTTGGAGACAGGTTCCAGCACAAGATTCCATGGCACAAAGTCCTCACTGTTCCTGCCTGCTGCCTCAGCAGCCAGCATCCTTGGCACCTGACCTTGAGTCTTTTCCTTTTAGGCTCACTTGGGAAGGCCAAGGTTCCATCCAGGAGAAGCATTCATGTAGCTGTAGTCTATGTCCCGAATGTAAAGCCCTGAGATGGGTCTGGAGGACCTGTGTGCCCCCTGCCACCTGCAGCCTGCCACCTGTCCCCGCTCCAGTGACTCCTCAATATTATGTTAGACTCAGTTGGGGTCATTTTGCCCACAGAGACTTCCTGGCTTCCAATTACTCAAGGGTATCTTTATCCTAAAGCTACTGTTTTCCTTTTTCAATTAAATTTGCTACCTTTATTTTTTAAGTTAACAGTGGGTAATCAATGTGGCTGAGTTTCTGTCGAGAGCTTCCCCACCCCCCACCCCCTTTTAGTGCAAGATAGAAAACCAAAAGTTAGTCAGTTTTGTAGATGGTGGATCAGAGAACCTCTGGGAAAGAATGTGAAAACTTCATTCCAACTGTGCAAACAAAACTTGAACTTGTTCATACCTATGCTGTGCAGAAGTGAGCAACAAAACCACTTCTGCAATATTGACTTTAACTGCAGAAGATTCGCTTCCATTTTCCTAGAACTGCAGTCCCTTGCCCATTGTCATAGAAATACCTGGTACATGCTATGAGATAATTTTTAATTCCTATTTTACTAGAGGCCTTTGGTCAGAAACGTCAGAACTTCTGCATTAATCTCTTTGAACTGCATAGAGAGAGCAATGGTCCAGCTGACTTTTATTACTTTTGGACAAAGCATTAAGGGATACAGTATGCATTTTTAAAAGTTCTTCAGAATGATTTCTGAACACTTGTTACATGAATTTTCCATGATTGCACTTCTGACTGGAGATAGGAAGAACAGTCGATATTCACATAAGAAAAAGAAACCACCAGGGGGAAAAAAATAGACAGAAACCCTAAAGAGGTCCAAAATTGATTCAACATCCCAATACATATCAGATCACAAAGGAGTTGAATAGCAAATGAAGCGACTGTGTAGCCTAACAAAGAGGAGGGGCATGTCTTAGACTTACACAACCCAACCATGTTCCAAATTGGGTTGGAATTCCCTGCTAAGTGAAACGTAGGTTTGGAGACTGAAGTCCACCACCATTCGGCTTTTCTCTGAGCAGGGACTCAAGGCTCGCTTTTATTCTCCTTCCAGACCCAAGTAGCAGGATTTTGCTTCACCTTGACACAGGCGTTTTTTGACCTTACCGATGTGGCTAGGCAAGAAAGTCCTTTTCTCTAATAAGGACTTTCACTAACAGCGTTTATTGTGTACATTAAATTTGTGTTAAAACACAGCCACCTGGTGCTAACTCAAACTGCATGAGGATTCAACCTCACTTTTCTTTTAATCAAAGACACCTGGTTTGGGGGGAGGAGATTTTTTGCCTCCAAATGATTCAGATTGTTTCTTTCCCCCTGTTACATTTTTGATAAAGGGCCTTATTTTCCTATAGTTTCACACCATCAAAATGCACTGTTCTTCTTTGCTGCCCAAACAAAAATAAATAGATAAATAAAAAAATAGTTAGATAAACAAACAAATAAATAAACAATATTCATGTAGGGGGGATACAGCTTAAACAATTTACAGAGAATACAAACATTTATTGGTACAAAACCTGCAACACGAATTTTTAGTTGTTGTTAAAATTTAACAGTGTTTTCTCAAATCTTCAAAGCTTGCCTTCATGGTGTGCTGAAGTAATTGAACCACTCGGGCTGTTTTATACAGGACATCTTATCTTTCTTTCATTTCCCAGGCTGTGGCTTCTTTTCCATTCCCATGAAATCCGTGTACACACTTTAGAAGCCCTCCTGAACAAGCTTGCTTCTAAGTTTCACAGAGCCCTTAGCACGATTTGAATACGAAAGAGATACTGAATAAAAAGCTTTAATCTCTTGTCTCCGCTCTTGCTTCCTCGCCTCTCTTCATCTCCTCCTCTTCCAAGGGCTTTTCTGTGTGAGTAAACTGAACATTTTCTGTTTAAAGTGAAGTGTAATGTTGAAGAAGATGCCTTCTGGAGGCTGGGATGTGGGGGGAGGGGGGCGGTTGTGCCGCTCCTGCAAATCTCCTCTGTCAGATTGGAGCTGCACTTGTGTGCCACGGTGCCTTCTGTGAAAGCTTTACAGGTACAAGATTAGCAAAGAGCTCTCAGTGAACAAAAATCATTCAATCAGCAGAATATACAGGGAGTATCAAATGTGCCCTCCACCTCAAATACTGTGGGGCTCTCTCCTCTGATACCTCTTCCCCTCGGTGAGTTGGAACTGCTTGAAAGGATTTTCTGTTCTCTGGTCTCTTGTCAATTTGAATGCCAGGAAATGAGCCCCCTTTGTAAGATTAATTAATAGCAGGAGCGGATCGGCCGAGCCCAATCGCCACGCAACGGAGCTGTAATTGCTACTTTGTGGAAAGGAAAGGAAAAAAAAAAAGTTTGGGTTGCAGTTTAAGAAGAGGGTTTAAGGGAAGTTCTTTGAACTAGAGGTCTCAGTGCACTGGATTAAGGCAAGAAGCAAGGAGGCCTTTGAAGTTTGCTAAGAGGTTTTGGAGGGGGAAAAAGTTGGGTGGCAAAAGGGAGCTGGCAACATCAAACGCACTCTCCCTGCTGGCTGGCTCCTCACCTGCTTGCTGGCCAGAGGGACTGGGACCGGTGCAGCGCCCATGTTCAGCTGGGGACCATGACAGGGCCTGGAGAGGACGCATGCACCGACTAGCAAGCATGATCTCAGAGCAGCAGCGTCGGCCCCCTGCCTCCCTGCTCAGGACAGAGACGCTCTGCTCTACCGCATGGCTCTGCTCTTGGCGTCTCACATAGAAGGAGCAGACACAAGGCAAAAAGATCGTCCACACTGATTCCTCAAGCTTTCCAGTGGCACTCTCCCTGCCAGGATCTTCAAAGCCATTTAAAAAAACTTCCTCTGCTTATCACTTAGCAATAATATATTGATAAGGAAGGCTAGAGTTTTTGCAGGAAGAGTATCTGCTCCCTGTCTGGAAATAAGAATTAGCATATGCCATGTAATCTCAACAGGGACAATGTCGCCCCCAAGGGGGTGAAACTGATTCTTGGGTCGGCGGTTGGGGGTAGTAAAGCAGAGTCTTAGATATTGTGACCATGGTGATTTCTAAAGAAATAAATAGCATACAGTCACATCAATAGATACACTATTGTATGAATAGTGGAAAACTAGAAAACAAAATACTGGCAGCTTCTTTAATGGTCTCAGTTAAAATCAAACACACTAAAGATCACCTGTGAAAGCAAATTCTGAAATAAAAGGTAGCATGAATTTCACTTCACATAGATTGTGAACTGGCTATAAGTTAACCTCAACGTATGAACCTTATATTTTATTTCATATATATGAAATCTTTCATCAAGACAGTTTGTTCTTCCCAGCCCCACACTAACTGTTGTTATTATTCTATTAAGCTGGTAAGAATGATAAATTAAAAATATCCACAGATTTTGAGATTCCTGATAGATTTTAATTCCTATCACTACAAATTATCTATAAACTCAGATTTTATAGCTGATTTTGTTGTTGTTGTTGTTGTTGTTGTTGTTTTGGAAAATAATCAAATTAATTTGTTTGAGTACTTTGAGCAACCCTGTGACATTTTTTATGGTCTAATTTTCAAATTATCCTAGAAGACTAAAATGGCTGCTAATGTCACTCATTGGTAAAGAGCTTGCCTAACATGTACGAGGCTTTGGATTCCATCTTCAGTCCTGCAATTAAATAAATATAAAATATAATATGACCTGAAAGATTTGCTATATTAAAATAGTTTATTTAACCCATTCAAACTGTGTTGTATAATTTGTCTTATTCATATCTTAAGCATTAATTTCAAGCAAAAATTTTTTTTTGTTTTGTTTTTGTTTGTTTTGATTTTTTTTTTTTTGAGGAAAGATACGTCAAAGTCAGAAATCAAACCACAAACTAACAAAAACTTCAAGGTTACTTTGGCATTCATGAGCTAATTGGATTGTGTGAGACATTGTATTTATTTAAAGTCAAAGATTTTTGCTTTCATTTTTAAGACCCACCATCCAAGACGAAGTTTCAGTTTAACAAAATGTGTGCATATTTGGTGGCATATTTACTTCAATAGTGAGATAATCTCTAGTTTCTGTTTTTGAAAATATCATAATGCTGCCTTGTCCTCCATTACAATGACAAGTAGTGCTGGAAAAATGGAGAACCGGTCCAGACTGGGATGAATAAACCAGAAACTTTTCTAACCCCACCCTTCACTTCCACCCACCTTTGGTTATCATTGCCATTTAGAGCTTCTATTTCTCCACAGGTCGAAAGAAACTTCGGGTGTGCTCACCCTAAAATTTTACACACAGAGCAATAGGCAGCATGAATAGGACAAGGAAGGACTTGTCTCTTCCAGTGGATTGGGGCCACTGTGTTCAGGGGAAATTTAACAGTAGAGTACCAGTCCCAACAAAAGAGACCTGTGACATTTCCAGGCTCCCTTTTCATTGATATCCACTACCAACGCAGACTGTGAAAGCAGGTTGACCTAGCCCAGCTCTCAGCCCACAGTGAGCAATCAATAAACGCTGTTGACTGAAGGACTGCTGCAGCTTGGACCCAACACCCCAGGCCTGGACTCAGAAGCCTCATTTACCGAACCATCTGGGGGGACCTGCCATTTTGAAAGTTTTACAAATATTTTTAATACAATGAGTGAGTGGATGGAGTAGGGAGTGATGATGAGTCCATTTCCAGAATTCCCAATCCCCAACCCTTCTGCACTTGCCAGGACATGTGTCCCTTTGTAGTGAATGTTCACACCTGGTGGTTCACCTTATTTACATAGAGGATAGCGCTCCACTTTCCTAGAACAGGAATTGTGTATACACAGAGACGCATACACTATAAAAGACTTGAAATAATATATTTTGTACAATATTGCCTATCCTCAAGTCTACTAGCTGTCAAAAAGCTGTATATAATTACACTCATTAAGAAAAACAGGCATATATTCAATTACCTCCCTGCTGCCAATGCAGGAAACAAAATAGTTTCCTTTTTTATTATATCAGATATCTTGCTTTATGCCATGCATGCTAAAGTATCCACTCCTTGAGGCTTGGAACTGCAGCATTTTCAAGATATCTGGAGGATTATAATTGCGTGCACACATCAATTATGGATTGGATTCAGCACTTTCAGATAAGTTCCCAGATCACAAAGCCAGAGCAATGGTCTCCAGGCATTTCTAGGCCAGTTTGATTACAGGTGTAGTACAGGCAGTCTTGTTAGTTCTTCGTGATGAGAGCTTGCTTTCCCTGCTGGGGTTCTGGGAGAGGCACTGACCATTGCCTCTCACTAACAATTTCTTACCAGTCCCCAGGGATGCCTTAATGAGCCCCTCGGACATGGCCAAAGGCAATCTTGTTCTCCAGCCCAGTGAGGTGAAAAGCTAATGCTTAACCTACCAGGCAAGCAATAATTAATAAGGTGTCTTTGATTTATCTCCATTCATTAACAAAGTTACAAGTTTGGGGGTCTTAAGGAACACTGGTTACTCTATCATTTTCATTTACAAGTATTGAATGAAATATCCATGCCAAGGTATGTTAAAAAAAATTAACTTACAAGGAAAATAAATGAATGTGGAATACTAATTGGGAGAAAGCAACTGACAGATACTGCAAAAGATTGATTTTAGGGAAAATGGAGAAATCTGTTTTGTGTTTATTTTAAGGACAGGAAATGAATACTGATTAGTAATGTATAGGCAGTTGCGTGGTACAGCATTTGGTAATGTTTTCGCTGGATATTTGATTTGTCTAAGTTTTTCCCAGATTTGAGATCGGATGCCAGTTATCAGAGTTAGTTTTTTGGTTTAATAGTTAGTTGGACTTCCTTGGATACATGGCTCTTAAATCATGAGCATTTGCTATGCCTTCCTGTGGGAAAATAATCCAAGCACAAATGTTACATTATCACAGAAAGACATGCCTACTCGAAGTAGGCAAAAGAAGGCTGAGAGGAGGGGGTTAAACCTCTTTTGGCTTCGTTTTTAACCAAGAAATTGCTCTGAGTTTTTAACAGATATTTCTCATTTGGACATGCAGAGGCTACAGCTCTTTCCCTCCTATGTGCTGGGTGGAAATCTATTTATCTATCTCTCTGCCTAGATCTATTGAGTCTATCCATGGAGAGCTCATCTGTCTAGGATGGAAGTAAAACAAACAAACGGAAAACAGAAATCCAATGTCTCTTCCAAAACAAGAATGAGTAAGAAATGTATGACAATAGCTCCCTTAGAAAGTTCAGAGGGGAGGGGTGGGGGTGGGAGGCTCAACCCATTTGCCTTTGTTGCTCTCTTGCCTGGTTCGGGGCCTGTCTCTGCAGTGAATGAGATGACTGTGGGAGGCAGCTTGGGACTCAGGCTGAGTCTAGCTGCTTCCCTAATAAGCTTTGCCAGGACGCATAGGTTCTGTGAAGAAAGTGGGAGAATGGTGTGAATCCTAGGACTGTCTGCAGAATCCGCGGGCTGGTGTCAGTCCTCTGAGCCTTCACAGAAATTTGGGAAGTAATGCAGTGAGGTTGTAGTGACATCTAAAGGCAGACTCTCCCATTGTGCTATGTTCTAAACGGCTTTGCTCCTAGCTACAAATGCTGTTAATGATGGCTTCTGATTAATTTCTCCAAAACCTACAGGAAGCAACTTCCATTCACATCTCTTTTCTCCATCTATATGGCTGGGAGGGGGTGTATTCTAGTTGCCTGCAAATGACTCTTGTGAGACATATCTGATTAGTTTTAGTACTACTGCGGAGTGTCTTCTCTGAAATGTATTTCCTGAAAATGATCAGGCCTCTTGTCTGGAGGCTAATGCAGGCTGAAGAATGTGAACCACACACTGGAGGAGCCCTCCACTGCCCCCGTGCCAAAATTCTGATTTCAGGGCAGAGTTGCAGTTACACAGCTACCTGCCCATGTCATTCTCCTTCTTCTGTGTTCCTGAAATTAATAGGATAGTGCAGGGGCTGCATGAGTTTCCTGTGAAGGATAGGTTTTGGCCAAGACACCTGCCTCTGTCATGAATTGTATATGACTACCTTACCAATTGGAGTAAGGAAACAACACTAATGTTGAGCACCTACTTTTGAACTGTGCTTTTTTTTTCTTTGTTAAATAAATAAATGACCTATTCCTAGCATTCCTACATTACTCAACCCACTATGCTTTTTCAATATCCTCATTACTCAACTGGATCTCTCTGTCTCTGTCTCTCTCCCTCTCTCCCTCTCTCTCTCTTCCTGAGGAGGCCCTCAGTCCTGCAGATTGGCGAGTTCAAAATGCCCTGTGTTTTGATTTGCTTTCACTACCCTTAAACAATCTGTTGCATCCCATTGGTAAACTTCGACATAGGCAAGACAATTAGACAGTGGACCCAGGAGGCAGTGAATTTGCATACAGGTGATCATGTAATAGTATGACTCGTGTGTGTGTGTGTGTGTGTGTGTGTGTGTGTGTGTGTGTGTGTGTGTAACTCTGCATTGAGCGGATGGGAATTTTTCTCTTCCTTTCTTTTTCTTTTTCTTTTTTAAATGGCCTTGATAAAAGACCAATAAAGTTGAACTGAATAGTTGGAAGATAATAACACCCATGGTAAAGGTCTATGCATAGGCCCACCACTCTGCCCCTGCCAGTAATCCTGGCTTTGGGGATCTGAAATTTCCTAAAGATGTATTAGTGTCGTATACACATGTGCTCTTGTATGTTCATAATCCCTTTCACTGGCTTCTTAGCTGCATGCTTTGTATTTAAATTTTCCTTCTGACCAAGTAAATCCCTTTGGATGAAGTGACAGGATCTTTTCAGCACCCATAGATGGTGACAGCTGGTGCAGAGACTCTGAAAGACTGCAAAGTGTTCCTTACTAGCTTTCTTCAAGGCCAATGCCAGCCACCAGCTGAGCAATTTCTTAGTCCCCCCTTCAGGCAACCGTTCGTTGAAGAGGCTCCCAGAGAATGCTAAAGAAGTATAATAGATAATAATGTAAAAGACAATATCTGTGCTGTTGGCTTACCCATGCCTTAATTAGGGACTTATTTATTATATGTGAACATGGAACCTTTTCATTAAGTCTGGTGTAACCCTTTATTACACTGCATGGAGTATATTCTGGCATCTGAAATGCAAGTGCAAACGATTTGAAATCGAGACTTGCTGCTAACCTTTGAAAACACTTCGCATCGGGCCAGATGCATGCTGCTTCCTCTTCGTTGGTGAAGTTCCCCTGTGAAAAATTTCACTTGTAATATATGCTGTTATTTTTAAAGAAAAATGGAAATATGTCTCTTTTGGGGTGGGCAGGACTTCCTTTGGTAAATTTCTACTGTTAGTTTAAGTAAAGAGGTAATGTAGAAAATTCAAGCAAAGTAAGAAAGTAGACTTTGAATTAATGTGGACAGTGGCAGGAAACTGTCTCCCATGTGCATTTACAAAGCTGAAATATTTACCCTCTCAGATGCCATTTTCCTAGCTTTCTTTTCTGCAAAATTTAAATTAAATAATACTTTAGAAGAAGATATTAATCTACTGGCAATAATATTTGTTGCCATTAGATTTTATGTAGTAAGATGGCCTAACAGCTAACTACCCTGCCAGAAGTAAACAATTGCTCATGTATTAAAAATAAATGTAAATTAATATACCACTTCTAAACATGGCTGGCTATAGGTTTGTTTCAAGGCAAGCTCTCTTTTATTGCAAACTATTTATTTTAAATCCTTCTTTATTTTTTTTTGAAAGCTGAGACACCATCTTTTTGTTTGTGTTGAGATACACGTAACAACTCCTTTAAATGGGGATTTAAGCAAAGGAGTGATTGTTGCTCTATCTCACATCCACGTGGTGATACCATGGAACATAGACCAAATCAGCTGATTCTGGGAGCATTGATAAGTCTTTGAAAGATACTGCTTGAGACAACTGATTTGACAATGCAAAATTAATGAAAAAGTTTATCAACCTATATTAGCAACTGAAAACAAAGAGAAAGAGAGAGACAGAGAGAGGGGAGAGAAATGAGAACTATTCCCCATACATATAGAAAGAGGTTTGCAAGCAGGGCTGTGTATATGATTTCCTTTCAAGTGTCCACTGTTTTTGAAGCTGATAGAAATTTTGCTACCAAATTAATTTGACATGTTGAGAATATTTTACAAAGTCTGAATTAGTATATTCCTGGTCATGATTCAGCTAAAAAAAAAAAAACAAAAAAAAAACAAAACAGTCAAACTAACAAAATTCAAAAAAAATATTGCACTTCAAAATCTACTGTTAGAAAAAATTAATACAAGTATAAAAATAATCATCACATTTCGTCTTAGATATGGAGTCATGACAAACAGATCCTGTGCCTTTTAATGACACCAGGGTCACAGTTTAGATGGAGTTTGTAAGTCTGTGTTTCAGGTTTTGTCCTCCTGTGTTTCATGCTCCTGCTTTCCTTACATTTGCATCCCGGGAAAGGGGAGACTAGACAGGGCTAGAGGAGGCACTCAGGGGCTTTGTAATTATAAACATTTTATTTATCAGTCAACCCCTAAAACAGACACTTGGTAAAATAACAAATCATGCCTTTCTTCCCTATAAGATGATAAAGAAAAAAAAATAAAGCTAAACTCAAGATTGCTGGTGAGCTGCACAAATGTTAACCACGTGGGGGAGATGATAAAATTTCTCCTATGATCAATTAAAAGTCTGCTAATTATAACATTAGAATCTGAATTTGTTTTGTCGTGAAAGCCCCCTCCCCCAAAAATGCACATGGGCTTTAAAATATTCAAGGTTTTTACTGTCATATTTTTTGCACCTGGTGAATTATTAATACGGGGCTCATGCTGGCCTCACCAGCTACTGCTGAATATCTGTTAGTAAGTCAGAATTTGATGTGTCACAATGAAGGTGAAGGAGTGTCTCATAAGAATGTAACCCATCCATCGATGGTCACATGTTATAATCTGTCTCTATTTCTATTTATGGTGGGTAAAATATTTAAAAGTGAGCTTGTGTTTTTCTGTCACAAATTACTTAAATCAGAGTGACAGTGTGTGTTTTAATTCTTAGTATTAGATCCAGGTATGCACACATGCATTTATGTCTGTGTAGATGTCTTATTAGGCAGTTTCGCGGTGCCAAGATTTTTCTCTGGTACTTCTTTATACCAGATATCCAACTGCAAACATGCGCACACACACACACACCCACACACACACACACACACATACACACACACACAAATATACACACACACACACACACTTATATGTGCTGCATACCTGTATTGTGGTGTCTGTTCACATTTTCTGTCGTGTAGTCATTAAATACACAACCTAGACTTAAAAGATGTCAGAACTGCCAGCCTCGGCATGATTGATGATGCCGTGGTACACTGATTCTTACCAGGTGTGGTGTGATGGGAATTCAAATGCTGTTCAGAGCTCTCATTTGTGTTTGTAAAGTTTTGCCTTTCTCTTAGTTTTTTTTTTCCCTTATTGGAGAGTGGGGGTGGAGGTATGCAAATCATCTGAATGTAGAGTCTTGAACCCTTACTTAAGATGTCTTTAATATTGTAAGAAAGCGTCATGAAATTTTCCTCCAGTCAGTCTGTCAGATGTGTGCTCCTTCTCTATTTGCATATAATATCTGCTTCAACCACACATGTATCATCTTGCATTTATTAAGATAGATTATTTTTCAAAGGTTTGAAATTATTGATCCTTTTGTTGCTGCTCTAGCGAGTCAGGCTCCGTTCACTGGAGGAAAGTGATCACTGACTATCTAAATCCATAGACTATATCAATTTTTTAAAACTGTTTTTTTTAAAATATTTTGAGCCACCTGCAAGTATAAAGGGGTGAAGATGACATTCCCTGGCCTCTGTGCACTCTGTGACTAGTCTCTAAATCAGAGAGTTCAGATGGTATCTATGGGAACAGCGGGAAGCAACACAGATCAGGGCCCTGTGAATGTGCTGAGCACCTTTCCTCCTAAACTCATCTCAGTGGCTGGCACTGGACACCTGCTTGCACCAGGAGAGATAGCACTCATTTTTTTTTTTAAATTAAGTAAATATCTTCTGACTATAAAGGACCTTTATTTCCTTTTCTCCACATAAGAGGTGGGTGATGGTGCTGAATGAGAAAACTTACGGTCTGTAGAATTCTAGCCTAGGGGCTCTCTCTGACTAAGAATGCTGTCATATGCAATTTGTCCTTATGCAGAGGAAGAATGTCAGTGAAAGTTATCCTTGGACCCTTAGGTCCAGGAGATGGTCGTAGTTTCATCCATGTCCATATTCATCTTCCTAAAGAACACGAAATTTTCACTCACGATATAATTTAGTCACTCTATGTCATCAACCAGGCTCCATGGACTCCACATAAATTCCACATGTAGACAATTTTGACACACAATAATGAACCTTATTTTTCCTATCTTTAATTCTTTGATATATCTACTTGGTTTCAGTAAATATAAATATAAAAGAGGAAGCTCTTCATTCAGGCTAAATAAAACTGAGCAGTTTTGAATACAGACCATGGGGATTCAACTATCCTTGCCTTAAATGTGCTATTACTATTTACTTTTCTGAAAGTATTTGTTCATTTATTGTGTGTATTTGAGTGTTTAGTCTCTATATACGCCTATGCACTACTTGCATGCCTAGGGACCCAGAAGCCCAGAGGAGAACAATAGATCCCTGACAGTGGAGATACAGATGATTTTGAGCCACCGAGTGGGTACAGGGTACAGAACCTGAGTCCTCTGCAAGAGCAACAAGCACTTATAACCATTGAGCCTGCTCTCCACTCCCACAACATGTATTTAAACAACATTATTCTATGACAAGGCTCATCCCCACTGGCTGGGTAATAGTTTTCCTAGCTCCTTCCTACTTCCCATCAACCCCTCTAGGAATTCTCCAAACCATGGGGATTGCCTGCCTACCATCCAGCTTCCTCGTTTCTTGTTACTCTATTGTATTACCTTGACAAAGTCCTAATTATTTCTTAGTTCAATTGTGGCATATGATATAGCAACACCATATAGCCCACCCTAAGCCCCACAGTATGTGTGTGTGTGTATGTATGTATGTATATGTATATATATGTGTATATATATGTATATATATGTATATATATATTCTTGTCTATTCTGCTTCTTTCATTTTGAACTTAGCATTTTCATGTCACTCCTCACCTACTCTACACTATTTCTAAATACATGTGACTAACCACAGTGGCCTGGTTTTCTTCTTGGTTTTGAAACGATCCAGTTAGGCAAAGAGTGCCAGTCCAGTTCATGGCAAGTGGCTACAGTGTCTTTCAGGTAGGCATTTGAAGCATTTGAAGTCTGAAAGAAGAGCTTAGCCACACACTCTGTGTGTACCCTGGAGAACCCTGGAGAACAAGGCAGCAAAGAGCTAAAGGTGGAAGAAGAGGGAGGGCAGGCCTGACCATACAGGTATACAGAGTTTCCTAGCCAAAACATTGTCTTATAGTGTAGGTAGTTCAAGGCATGTACTTCTGGGAAGGGTTGAAGATGAAAAAGATAGTCATGCATGTATCTCGTGGGTAGTATTGTTAGGAAGAAAAGTGCTTATAGAGATGGTCCCCCAAGGGACAATGTCCTGGTTTTCAAGTTTTTGACTTTACCATGGTAGAAAGTGGTGTGTATTTAGTGTAAAGTATGCTTCAGATTATGATTTGTATCATTTCCTAGGCTAGCAATATATGTGTTACAATCCTATCTTAAAATGGCAGGCAGTGTCTGTGAGTACAGCTCACCTTCAGTCATCTGACCATAAGTGGAAGCAACTAATATTCTGAGTGGATCACTAGGGTAAAGATGTTCAGGACATGATTTGGATTAGGTACGTCTTCAGCTAAACAGCACAACACAACTTTGAGCTGTGTAACCCCATCATGAATTCAGGAGCATCCATGCATTCTCTGGGCTGGTAATGAAGATCCGTGGGCAAACACTACAATGGTTTAATTGGAGTTTTATCAAATGGTTTAATTATAGAAAGCATGTGATAAATTACCCCCAAAATTACCTTTTGCAAGTGAAAAACTTGCATCAACGGTTATGAACACATAGCACATAGCAGATGTATGTTGTGACCATGTTAAGACCAATCAATATGAGTGTTCATCCCATTTCCTCTCTATGTTCAACCACTCAATAGGAAACCTTAACGTCTTGGGTTTGTGGCATCTACAGTGCAGGTTGGGTACCAGTGGACAGGTATCCCTAAGGAATTTGACAGATACATAGATACTGTGATGCCAAGGAGAGGTGTTATGGGGCAATGTCTCATTAGAGAAAAATTCTACAGAACCACCTGAGGGAGGCGCTGGTGAGACTGCTGAATGCTGGGAGCTGCTGGCCACCAGGCACTGTCCTGGAGAGAACAGAAGCCAGGCATCCACCAGGAGAACCTGCAGATGAGCTCGCTCCAGCCAGGAACACTGACCTTTTCCCGCCTCCCTCAACGTCTTTCTTGCGCCCTCTACTGACAAAACTTAATATTGAACTCCCTGGCAAAGAACAAACTTCAAAAGGCTCACATCCATTCTTAGTTCAGAGGAAGAAGGAATTTAAAACAGAGAGAGAGATAATTGTTAAGTGACCCACACAATTTAGGGTTACCATGACCTCCCACTCCTCAAGTACAAGTCTTTTGAGTGTTTTGATTTCAGATCCTTCTTGCCATTATAGTAATATATTGATTGATACAGCTAAATGTCACTTGATGACAGGGTGTGGTATTCTAAGACATACATCCATAGACTATTTCATCTTCTTGTGGATGTCATAGAATGTTTTGCACTCACTAAAATGGCTACTATGAGCTCAGGGATGGTTCAGGAAGAGTGCTTGCTAACAAGCATAAGGACATGAATTCTAATCCTCTGAACCCTAAATCCCCCAAAGTCATGTGTGGTCACAAAGTGCCCATAACCCCTGTGCCATGGAGGGTGGAGACAAGAGGATCACTGGGGCTTGCTAGCTCCAAGCCCAACTCAAGTTTTAATGAGAGAACCTGTCTCATAGGATCAAGTTGGAGAGCATCGATCATGACATTCAGCATCCTCCTCTGGCTTGGTGCACAAGCCTATAAAACACACACACACACACACACACACACACACACACACACACACACGTGCACGCATGCACGCATGCACGCACGCACACGCACGCACGCACATACACACATACACTCTTACCATGTCACTAGATAATGACATTTCATGGGTCCTTTAGCTTACATGTACCACTGTGAAGCAAAGTGTCATCATATAGCCTGTGACTGTTACTATAGTTCTTGATACATAGCCTTTACTAAGGGAGGTGAAAACCGAGGCTTCTCATCCCTCCCTCAGATATGGTTGTCACAGCCTACAACACTCAGAATGTGATCCTCGGGGCTGCTTTTCTCTGGCTGCATCTGAGCAGTTGTAACTCCTCAACACTGAGGATGGGGATGACAGGCTTGCCTATTCCCACCAGCAACCCAAACACCCTTGTCACAGTCTGCCTTGTTATTATAAGCGAGTTATCTATGATCCATTTGGTAGTTGCTATTTAAAAAAAACAAATCCAATGAACTGCATTTTCAATATTATTCTTCATGCATCATTTATTGGAGTTCTTCATAGAAGGGCCATGTGCATGAGAGTAAATATGATGGTGTAAGTGAGACATGTGCTCTTCTTTTGACTGCAACCAATAAATGTGAACTTTTGTTTGTTTTAGAAATCTCCAAGTTACTGAGAAAGATGGAGTGAATGTTTCAGATCAAATCCTAAGGCAGATACATTCCTGTATTACTCATGCCTGGGAATTGTACACAATACCACAAGTAAACTATTGGATTCAATGGGTTTTGTTTATTATTGTTGAATTAAATCAGTCATAGTGGTCATTGTTAGCTGTTATTTGCAGGACAATAATGCTAATTTTCTGTTTGAAGACAAGTGATATGAAGAGGCTCTTGGATGTCTCTCTACTTCCATATTACATGTTTATAGGAATACGTTAATGTTCTTAGTATTATTTTTAAGGCAACTGTACATCACAAATTATTTTAGATGTTTTGTAAAGTTATTTTTAATTGACAAATCAATTACAGAGATGCCACAAGAATCAGGTATGTTATTCGCTCTGAGTCTCAAAAGCTATTTTTATACGACCATAGAGTACTTACTAAAGACTAGTAATATTGCTACAATAATATAGACTAAATTATAGATTTTAGTTTATAATAATTTTCATCGTTAATTTTCTTTTGTTGTCATTGCTGTAGAATCTAATCCATGTTATCATTGCTTTCAAATGTTCTTTATTATGATGGAGATTCCTTCATATCTTGAAAATCAAGGGCCAGGTATCTGCCATCCAAGTACCATGTTGTACCGTTTCATAACTTTAATAACACACAGTGGGCAGTTGATTCCTTTTCCTCCCTGTATTTTGATAACTGCTCAGAATTTAATCATTTCTGCTTTGTATTATGCAATGTGATAAAGTATCCCTCAGAATCCCTAATAAATGAAGCCTTAGAATATGCAGCCTTTAAGTCTGTCTTCCTTCATTAAACAAAATGCATTTAACATTATGTGTTATATTATATAGCATTGTAGACGAATTTCTAAATAGTCTTATTAAATAAAAAACACAGAGCCAGAAATTTGGGTTAAAGCCTTAGAGAGATCAGGGAATACGAAAAGCCACCAGCCAACCTTACCTTACCAACTCTGCAGCTTCCAAATTGCACAACTTCCTGTCTACCCAGGCTTTATATGTCTTGCTTTTCTGCCCTCTCATTGGCTCTCTTAGCCCAGCTATTTCACTTCCTTTTCCTACACAGCTCTATCACTTTCTGTCTGTCTATAACAGACCTCCAGGTCTCTATGATTGGTACTGGGATTAAAGGTGTGTGTCACCACACTTGGCTCTGTTCCCTAGTATGACCTTGAACACACAGAGATCCTGCCTGCTAAGAGATTAAGGGCGTGTGCTGCCTGACTACTTTGTTTACTTAAAATGGCTGGTCTTCCCCCCTCCCCATCTCCAGGCAAGCTTTATTTATTAAAGCACAAATAAAATATTACCACAGTTCAGCACAAATGAAATATCACTACATTTCCCATTTTTTGTCTAATAAAAATAATAAAAGTTATAACTAATATAAGAAAAACTATATACAATAACTATATACAATATATGCAAGCAATAAATACATTAACAATGTCTAGTCCATTTGCATTTGACAAATTCAGAGAAAATATCCCATTAGCTATTCTATTTTGGTGAGTCCAAAATGTACCTAATTCACTTTCTATCCTAACTTATATTACAAACAGAAAACTATCTTACAATGTCTTTCAAACTTAAACACTTAACACCTCTTACTGAGTTTCTTTTCTGAATTTCTTAACAAGGAAAACTGTAACTATAACTATCTAATCTTCAACTCCCACAGATACCCAAGAAGGAAATAATATTACCTAGTAAAACAGGAAGTACAAACAAGGGACTTCTAAAAAATGAGTTATGACAGAAATAGCCAGCTACCTGGACAGTCACCTGAGGTTTTTCTGTATGTTGTGGCATCATCTTTGGCCTACAGTCTTAGAGTATCTGACAGACTCATTTGTGAAGTAGGATGTACACAAGGTCAATAGTTTGACCTCTCATTCTGTGCAAGTATTCCATGTACCAGATAAACTTGAATTCCACCAATGTCCTGTCATGATTCCGGATTTTAAATTCTGGAAATTGCTGGTGTTTTTGGAATTCAGCTGCCCATTCTTTTCAGCTTGTGGGTGGTTTCATCTTGGCATCCCATTCTTCTCTGCATTCCATTCTTCTCAGCTTCATCTCCTTTATTAAATGTCAGTCTACATTGAGAAGTTAGACTTTGTCAGCCTAGTTATTCCATCAAGAATAACTGTTTCAGCTATTGTTCCACTGCTCACCAGCAGCCATCAGTCCACTGCCTGTTCTGCTGCCTCTGAAGAAAGGGGCACTGTACCTTTTCTGGATTGCAAAGCCACTTCAGCGATGGTACCATATTGTCCTTGCCTCAGAGGACACTTGTTGCCAAAGCTCCAACCACACTAGACTTGGCAAGGATCAGTAGTCCTTTGTATTGTGTCCTGTTTGTCCAAATGTGTTTGGAGAGCACATTGTCAGCAGTCAATATGAGGGCACTTTATTACCCAGTGGCTAACTTTTGCCACAATGAAAGTTAACTCCATGTGAATTTTCTTCAATGCCCCTGTCTTCTCTGCAGTAGATTGGTGCTGGCAGGAGCAAATGTGTCTCATAGTCACAAAAAATGAAAAAAAAAAACTATGTTATTAAAACATTTTAAATGCCATATTCTATAGCTCTCTAAAGGGTTTTCACCTTGAAAACATACCTACTGCTGTGGATATTGCTCTGTATAAATAAAATGCTGATTGGCCAGTAGCCAGGCAGGAAGTATAGGCGGAACAAGCAGAGAAGAGAATTCTGGGAAGTAGAAGGCTGAGGCAGAGAGATGCTGCCAGCCACCGCCATGACCACAAGCCATGTGGCAACTTATAGATTAATAGAAATGGGTTAATTTAAGATATAAGAACAGCCAGCTAGAAGCCTGACACAGCCATACAGTTTATAAATAATGTAAGTCTCTGTGTGTTTACTTGGTTGGGTCTGAGTGGCTATGGGACTGGTGAGTGAGAGAGATTTGTCCTGACTGTGGGCCAGGCAGGACAGAAAAACTCTAACTACAACCTAATATGACTACAAGTTTGATTGTAATGTCTAACTACTAACTTTCATTTCTTTATATCCTAATAGTTGGTAATAATAATATTCAAGGATTAGCAAATTGCATTATATTGTTAAATGGACTGTATAGGTATAATATCCAGAACAAGATTAGAAATATATGTACAGCATTTTCTAACAATATCAATCTCAGTATACATAATTTGTATACAATATATAAAAATCTAACCCAATGCAAAGTATTTAAAACTAGTAGTTGTCCTTGAAAATTAGATTTAATAATCTACCTTTTTATCTATATCATATCTATGTCATCTCTTTTTTATTTTCAGAGTAGATTCAATAATCTACCCTTTATTCCATCATTTCTATGTCTCTTTTTTCAGAGTAGATTCAATAATCTATGTCTTATCTATATCCTCCTTTTTTTTTTCAAACAAGAACCTTACATCTAATCTCCTTTGTTCAGCCTTTTTCCTGACCATTAACAATAACAACTTGTAACCAACCCTCCTAAACTATGACAATTATCTCAAATCCAAAACCCATTGGAAGACCATACACTACCTGCCCTACCTCTTAGGAATTTGGGCATTGTGTTCTTAAAATTGCTTCCTGCAATTTGCGGATGAAGGTATCTTTATGGGATCCTAAAAAGAAAACAAAATTGGGTTAATTTTCAAGTCCTGAGGGAGGTAGCTGTATCATGTGTTGTCCAGGCTCTGCATAATGCAAAAGTACAGGGCTTATCTCAGGTCCTCACTCAAATAGTCTGTGAGGCTGGATCATCTCAGCTAGTTATCTCAAAATTGTCCTGAGCAATTTGTAGTCCAAAGCTGATATTTTGGAGATGTTTTTCAGCTTAGTGGTATTATTATTGTCCGTGTGAAATCGTTGTTGTATGGCCCCATCATCTTTCTGGAGATTTCAAATTTGCAGTTAGGCCTGCAGAAAACTGATAGAGACTCCAACATAAAAACATGAATAGGTAGCTAAATTGAGCTTTTTTTTCTAGAATTAGTTAACACTCTATATGACCATTAATATCATAACAAAAGTTTAATATATATATGTATATCATAAATTTTGATATAAAATTCATACCTTAAGAAAAGTTTAGAAAATCAAAATAGAACCAAAGAATTGAGATTAGTGGCGATAGATAGTCCCTTAATTTTGGTTTTCTTCTGTCCCATATCAGATGGCTCTTTCTTCTGATATGATTCAGGGATTTTGCATTTTCCTTTTAACAAACATGCTTGGGTTTAGAGAAGGAGAAAGCCATTCTCCAACTTCAAAGCTAGCTTTAATTTTTAATTGAACTAGGACTACATAAAGACCATTTATGTTACATTTCTGTAGAGAAAAGTAGAAACAAACATTTAGGAAGACTTATGAAATTTTATATGTGATATGTCAATAAACTATTTACTCCTTTTGTGGGGACATTTTTTATAAATGATTTGTCCTTTTTCTTCAGATGCCTTGTTTGTCCAGTGTTCTTCAGATTCCTTAGCCTTCATTCCAAAGCCTAACTTTGGGGAGATTCCCCATTGTCAAGTTATATCTGATTAAATGAATAGCATTTTTTAGTGGTGTAAGTTAATTAAAATTGGATGGTCATGCTGGTCGATGAACTATCACCTCTTCTAATTAAGAGGTCTCTCTTGTTCAAATTGAACCTTTATCAATTTTGATGGTATCCACAGCTTATCATGTCCTGTAGAAACAAAGGGAAAACCTCATCCCCAACGTAACACATATCCTGTTTTCCATTCTGAAGTCAGCACATCTTCAAAGTATATAGGTTGATTTAATTCTGTAGTTTTTTTTTTTTTTTTCTATTATCCAATGTCTCTCTGCAGCTGTTGTTTCTTTCTCATTAGCACTGGGAAAATTCAAAGTTAATAAAGCATTTTATAATCTATTTCTGGGTTTTTTTTGTTACCCCTTTCTGTTTATTTAGCATATCCTTTAGAGTTTGATTTGATCTTTCGATGAATGCTTGGCCTGTAGGATTATGTGGTATATCTGTAATATGCTTTATAATGTAATAAGCAAAAAGCTGTTTCATTTTACCAGAGATATATGCTGGAGCATTGTCAGTTTTAATTTGTGCAGGTATACCCATGATGGCCATAACTTCTAGCAAATGTGTGATTACAGAATCAGCTGTCTTCAGAACTCAAAGCAGTTGCCCATTGAAATCCTGAATAAGCAACAATAGTGTGGTGTACATATTTCAATTTTCCAAATTCTGCAGTGAAACACACCCATCTACCAGATTTCATTCCTCTGAGTACATTTTGGGTTACATCCTGCTGGTAGCAGAGTCTGATTGTAAAAAGAACAAGTAGGACATTTTCTTCCAATTTCCTTGGCAACTTGCCAAGTTATGAAAAAATCCATTTTTAAACTTTTACTATTGGAATGATGGTTTTTTTTTATGAAATTCTGAGGCCTCCAGCACATTTCCTATCAATAGTTTATCAATCTTGTCATTACCTTGTGGTAGAAGGCCTGGCAGACCTGTATGGGATCGGTTGTGAGTTATATATAAAAGATGCTTCCTATTCCTGATTATGTCATGTAATTAAATAAATAACAAAGTTAATTCTGATTCATCAGGGATAAATTCTGCAGTCTCAATATGTAAGACCACTATTTCGCATATTGAGAGACAGTAACTATGTTAAGAAATTCCCAAAAATCCATTAATACCAACAGAATAGCATACAATTCCAATTTTTGAACTAAATTATAAGGACTTTGAACCACTTGATTTAAAATTTCTGATTTGTAACCTACCTTTCCTTGTTTGTTTACATCTGTATAAAATGTATGGGCTACGGATATGGGTGTTTCCCGAACAATTCCAGGCAGAACCCAATCAGCTCTCTTTATAAAATAAACTATATCACTTTTGGGATATTTGCTGTTAATTTCTCCCAAAAAATTACTTCAAGCTCTATGCCAAGGTTCACTTTCTGCCCATAATTTGTCAGTTTCATCCTTAGTTAAAGGTACTAGAATTTCTGCTGGGTCTATTACTGCTAATTGACAAAGTCACAATTTTCCTTTTAAAATCAAGTCAGGGATCTTGATTTTAAGATTAAAAACATAAGTTTATAACTTTTTACTATGGTTATTTGGTAGAAATATCCATTCCAATATAATATCTTCCCTCTGCATTAAAATTCCTATAGGAGAAAGCTTAGAGGGTAAAATAACCAAAATGTAATCAAGCTTGGATCCACATGATCCACATGCCTTTCTGTATTTTCTTTTCTCTTTTTTTTCTTTTTTGTTTTTTTTGTTTGTTTGTTTGTTTTGTTTTTCGAGACAGGGTTTCTCTGTGTAGCTTTGCACCTTTCCTGGAACTCACTTGGTAGCCCAGGTTGGCCTCAAACTCACAGAGATCCACCTCGCTCTGCCTCCCGAGTGCTGGGATTAAAGGCGTGCGCCACCACCGCCCGGCTGTATTTTCTTTTCTACCAAGGCCAATTCTTTCTCAGCTACAGCTGATAATTCTCTTGGACTATTTAAGTCCTTGTCACCTTCTAAGATATTGAACAAATTATTCAGTTCATCATTTTTTATCCCAACAATACTGCATAGATGAGAAATGTCTCGGAATAATCTTTGAAAGTCATTAAGAGTCTATAGTCGATCTCTCCTAATTTGCACCTTTTGGGGTCTAATTTTTTGTAGCTCTATTTTACATCCTAAATAATTAATAGAATCTCTTTTTTGTATCTTTTCAGGAGCAATTTGTAATTCCCAACAAGGTAAAATTTTCTTTACTTCTTCAAACATTCTTTTTAAAGTATCTGCATTTGAATCAGCTAGTAAAATATCATCCATGTAATGATAAATTCTATATTTAGGAGATTGTTTATGTATTACTTTCAATGGCTGTTGTACAAAATATTGACACAGGGTTGGGCTATTTAACATTCCCTGTGGGAGAACCCTCCATTGATATCTCTTAACCAGCTGAGAATTATTATAAGTAGGCATCGTGAAAGCAAATCTTTCTGTCCTTTTCTTGTAAGGGTAGTGAAAAGAAACAGTCTTTTAAATAGATAACTATAAGAGGCCATCCTTTAGGTAACAAAGTAGGCAAAGGAATTCCAGATTGTAGAGAGCCTATTGGCTGAATTATCTTGTTAATTACTCTTAGGTCTGTTACCATTCTCCACTTACCAGATTTCTTTTTAATAACACATACAGGAGAATTTCCAAGGGCTGGTTGATTCTTCAATATGCTGAGCATTTAACTGATCTTGTACCAGCTTTTCTAAAGCCTGAAGTTTCTCTATTATTAAAAGCCATTGATAAACAATGAACAGGATTGTCTGTTAATCTTTTAATGGTAGAGTGGTTGGTGTCTTTGAAAGATCAGCAGTTGTGCCTTGTTCTTGTACAGTCCGGATGGCTGGTGACTGCTCTTTATAATACTTCATAATATTTCTCTCATAAACATTTATTAGTTTATGGTTTGTTTCTGAGGTTGGAGGGATCTTAATCTGACTATTCCATTGTTGTAATAGATCACAAACCCATAAATTCATGACTATATTAGCCACATGTTGCCTAATTGTCCTCTCTGTCCTTCTGGACCTATGCATTCAAGCCATCTTGTGCTTTGTTTCATTTGAGATAATGTTCCAATCCCTGACAACTGAATGTTTACCTCCTGAAGAAGCCAGTTTGGATGCCAAAATTCTGGTGCAATTATTGTAACATCTGCACCTGTGTCTACTAAACCTTCCAAGAGAACATCATTTATTCATATTTTTAATTTTGGTCTTTGTTCATTTATAGAAGTTTGCCAAAAAATCACCTTATGGTTTCTCCTGAATTTCCTGTTCTCTCTGCTATAGCTGTTCTATTCACCCCGAGCAGCCGGGTTTATTCCAATGGGCATTTGGTTATTTAATTGCTCTGAGTAGGGGTTTCTTCTGTGATGCAGGAAATCTCTAAACTGAATTTGCTGTGGGGGCCTGCATGAGGCCCCTCTAGGATTTTCCCAAGGGCAGAGGCAAAGGATTACCTTGTCTGTCCCTTGTTGATCTACTGTTTGTTGGTCCAATGTTTTCCCTTACCACACCTCTGCATAATCCAGAAGGGAGGGGCATTCTGTTGCCATTGTTCCTTGAATAAACATTCTTTCTAGGAATGCCCTGTTTGTATTCCCTTTTCAAATGACCTTGTTTACCACAACCAAAACATCTGTCATTGTTTTTCCTCAAAGCTATTGAAATTGCCTCTCCCAGCCACATCTCATGGTCATTAGACTCAATGATTATGTCCCTGATCCAATTCTCCAAGGGTAGTGATCTGGCCTTTAATGTCCTAATTATTCCTTTGCATGCTGCAATCATGTTCTCAAAAGCCAAAGATTCAATTATTATCTGTCTAGCTTCTAAATGTGGTATCATTCTATTTACTGTTGAATACAACCTTTGTAAGAAATCATGAATGATTCTTTTGGGGCTTGTATAACTTTTATAAATGATTCAATTTTTCCCCTGCTTCCTCAATTGTGTTCCATGCATTCATGGCTGCCATGCAGCATAGAATTAAGATTTAGTTATCATATAAATATTGTCTTTGTATAACAGTGTATTTGCCTTCTCCAAGAATCTGGTCCTGGGGAATTTCCACACCTCTCGCCCTACACTGTTGTTCTATTGTTTTAGCCTCCTCCTTAAAGCATGTTCACCATTGTAATTGTACCCCAGCCTCTAGGATAGCTGTAACTAATTCTTTCCAGTCCTGAGGGATAATTCTATTATAAGTTGACCATGAGTTTAACATCTGCTTTACAAATGGAGAATGTATACCATATGAGAGTATAGCTTCTTTAAATCTAACATTTCCACTAGAGTACAATTAGCTTTTACACACCCCTGAGCAGGTAAGTCCTATAAGATTACTGGATAGATCAAGTTTGGTTGTTTGAAAACAGGCTGTCTCTCTGTCACCATATAATTCAATCCTGATATAATTTCACCTTTAAATTCTTCTATCTGGATCTGAATTTTCTCTATAATTCATTTTAATATGTTTTTCTAAAGTCAATCCCGAGTTAGGTTCACCTTTAAACTCTCCTGTCTTGGTCTCAATTTCTCTATGATTCATTTTAACAGTTTTTTCTAAAGCTTTTATCTTGGCACTTAAATTGACCAACATTTTTAATGCTAAAATAATAAATAAATAATAATAAAACAATAATAATAAATAATATTCATGATTGATGTTATGTACACCCCATCAGCATTAATTATCCTCTCATTTAATTGTTCCATTTTCAGACTGCCTTATGTGTTATCAAACAGAGACCAAGTTCCTTCCATGGTAAAAAATGTTTCCTGTTATTTTATGTGGGAAAAAATCTCTTTTAAGTATTTTACCCTTTAAGATATCTTAATTGACTTACCAAGTCTGTTGACTGCATAGAACAGAAGTCCAAGAGAATTTCAAAGTGGTACCTAGTATGGTGGCAGTCCAAAATGGGAATCCAGACAGAGAGAGAGACAGAGACAGAAACAGAGACAGAGACAGAGACAGAGACAGAGGAGACAGAGAAAGAGGGAGGGAGCCCACTAGGAGATAGAAAGCCAAAGAGATTCCAGCCATGTGCTCCTGCCTGAGTCATGCAACCAGGCCTGAGCCAGTGGCTCTGTAAGCCCACAAGCAGTCTGGCCACATGTAGCTCTGGCCACTTGCAGCTCTAGCCACATGCATCATTCAGCTCCAGCAGAGCTAGAGCCCACAAGGCCACAGGCAAGTGACTTTTTGTGACTCCTGCCCCATAGTTGGATGCCAAATGTAGACAAGTTTCTAAATAGTCTCATTAAATAAAAAACATGGAGCCAGAAATTTGGGTTAAAGCCTTATAGAGAATGGGAAAATATAGAAAACCACCAGCTAACCTCACCTCACCATAGCATTATTTCTTAAAGCGGGGAATCATGGTATGTTCTCCCATGTTGTGATGATTAACACTAGTTGTCAACTTGACAGAATCTGGGACCACATAGAACACAGGCCTCTGGACATACCAATGAAGGAGTATCATCATTATGTTAAGTGATGGGGAAAAACAGTCTTACTAGTCTTAAAATAGAAAATAGTCTTAAAACAGTCTTGGAGGCAGGACTGTGATTTGGGGCTTTATAAAAGAGAGAAAGCTAGCTAAGCACTAACATTCATCTCTCTCTGTTTCCTGATTGTAGATACGATATGGCCAGTTACCTCAAGCTCCAGCTGCCTCGATTTCCTTGCCTGGAGGGACTGCACCCATGGACTGTGACCTGAAATATGCTTTTATCCTTTAAGTTACTTTTGTCAGAGTATATTATCAGAGTGACAGGGAAGGAAACTAAGATGCCCACGTTTCTCAAAGAAAACCCAGGTTATTTTACAATTCTGCTGTTGTGAGCAGAGCTAAGGACATTTGTTTACACATTCTGTGTGAATATAAGTTTTTAGTTCATTTTGGATAAATTAGGAGGAGTTAGAGTGCTGGATTCTATAGCAGACCAAAATGTTTCTAACAGTGGTTAATACTTAGTACTAGCATTCTGTGGTGGTATTTTGTTCCCCAAAATATTGTGCACCCTAATAAACTTATCTGGGGTTAGAGAACAGAACAGCCACTAGATACAGAGGCTAGAAAATGGTGGCACACACACCATTAATCCTAGCATTCCAGAGACAAAAATCCCTCTGGATCTCTGTGAGTTCAAGGCCACATTGGAAACAGCCAGGCATGGTGACACATGCCTTTAATGCCAAGAAGTGAGCCTTTAATCCCAGGGAGCGATGGCAGAGAGCAGAGAGGTATATAAGGCGTGAAGACTAGGAACTAGAAGCTTTTGGCTGGTTAAGCTTTTAGGCTTTGAGCAGCACAGTAGAGCTGAGATCCACTGGGATGAGGACACAGAAGCTTCCAGTCGGAGGAAACAGGATCAGCTGAGGAACTGTCGAGGCGAGGAAGCTATGGCTTGTTCTGCTTCTCTAATCTTCCAGCATTCACCCCAATAACTGGCCTCAGGTTTGATTCTATTAATAAGACCTTCTAAGATTCATGCTACAGCATTCCCTTCATCAATTAGTGGGACATTCTACTGCTCAGAACCATGCATTGTGAGTGTGAGACATTTGTTACTGGGGTTGCAGTTGTTCAGTTTTGTTATTCAAATATGTGTGAAATGGTGCTGAAAAGAGTTATTGATTTTATTGTTTATTTGTGTGCTTATCGAGACGAAGTCTCACTGTGCAACCCTTACTTGCCTCAGCACAATCATTTCTTTTTTTAGAGATTCACTTTTTATTGGGAAGGGGAAGTAATGGCATGTCATGGCACATGCCATGTGGTGAACAAAGGACAACACACCAAATCTGGTTCTCTCCTTCTACTATGGATGTACCAGGGATGGAACTTGGGTCCTTATGCTCAGCAGAAAGCTCTCTTACCTGCTGAGCCATCTTGTAGGCCCAAAACTCGAGATCATAGTGCCTCAGCCTCCTTAACACTGAGGTTTCAGACAGAGGCCACCATGCCCTGCTCTGCTCTGACTGGACTTTCAACGTCTGTATCTCCAGTTACTGATAATGTTATACATACCATCCTTTGTACATAATTGTTCATTTCTAACATTTACTTTCAGTTTTAAGACTGAAGAATTATTACTAAATTATAAATTATCATTTAAAATTATTATCGTATATGTGATTTATCATTATTATCTTTTTTGACCATCCTTATTACTAGTTTCAGAGTAAAGATGCTTGATTTGAATCAATGATTATTTATCAATGTTTTCTTATGGCTTGTGTCAAATCTGATAGGCAGTGTTTTCCCTATGTGATCAGGGAGAAAATGTGTCTTTGTGTTTCTGTTTGAGCCTATGATCCATTTTAATTAACTTTTATGTAAAGTGTTGAGGTTGATATTTTTACCATATGAAAATGTTGTTTCTCTATTGAATTGTCTTTGTGAAAAATGTAGTTAATTGTACTGGCAAAGATCAATTTTGGAACTTTCTGGCCTGTCTCACTGATCTGTGTGTCTAGATTTTCATCAATACCATACTGAAATGTCTGCACAGCTGCTGTGCTAAGTCCAAAGCATTAGCTGTCACTGAGATGCTAAAATGGGCTGTAAACAACCACAGGAAACATTGTCCAGGGTTTTAGAGTGATTTCCCAGAAACAACAAATTAATTGCTATCAAGTGACAAGTCATTTCTATTGTGTTTCCCAACTTACAGGCATGGTATGTGCCCCTTTGGTTGGATCATCCTTCTCTCTTTCATCAATATGTCATAGCTATTCACATACAGATCTTGCATGTATTATATTTCGATAGATTTTTACTGAAGTGTTAAGAGTTTGGATTTTACATATCTCCGAAAGGCCCATATGCTAAAGTCTTGGTTGCCAGCTACACCAGCTCTATTGGTGGTAGAGTAGCTCAGGGTGTAGGGCCCAGTGGAAGAAAGTTAAGTCATGGGTGGCATGCCTTTGAGGGGATAGCAGGTCTTAGGCATGGTGTTCTGTCTCATGAAAGACTGAAACCATTAAAACCATAAGCCAAGATAAACATTTCTTCTTTTAAGAGGATTTCCCTCAAGTATTTTGTTAGAGCAACATAAGCCTAATAATCACACTAAATATTTTGTTATTTTGACTGATATTTCAAACAATATTTGTTTTTTATTTTAAATTCTAATTGCTCACTACTGCTTTGTAGGGAGATGATGGAATTCAAAATATAATACAGTCCTTTAGAGTTTGCCAGTTATATAGATATTTTGTCAATCTGGGGGCTGTTATATATACTAGCATATTATTTGTGGGTAGAGAAAGCTATTTTGTGTTTGTTTTTCAGATTTGTGTGACTTCTTTTCTATCTTATTTAGTAATTTGGTCCAATATGACACTGAATGATAGCACAGAGAATATACATTCATCCTTAGGGAAATCATTCAGTGTGTTATGGAGAGCCTAGTTATTATAGGATTTGAAAATTCCATGTATGAAGTAAATAAAACTCTTAGGAGACTCACTTTCATGCTTATCACCCTGAAGATTTACTGTTACTTATGTGAATCAGTGTTTGATCATGTTACAAGTTCCCTGTACATGTTGACAAGTTGAGTTGCTTGATTTTAGTTAGCTCATTGCTATGTGAATTGCCCTATAGATGTTTAAATGTTAAAAACAATGACTGTGGTTTGAGTATGAAATGTCTTCAGAAGATTCATGGTATTGAAGTTTGGTTGGTACCAATACAAGCACTGTTCAGAGATGGGGCTTGTGGCATCATGTAGACTCTGACGTAATTAATGGGTTAATCCACTGTTAGACTCCTAATTTGAAATTATTGGAAGATGGGGAACACTAGGAGGTGGAGAATATCTGAACAAAAAGGGCTTGTCTAGAGAAAATGCATTTTGTCCTTGCCCCCTATACTATCCCCCTGCCTCTTCTTGACTCCCACCATCATGTTTTGCCTCAACTTTGATATAAAAACAATGGAGCCAGCCTACCACCGACTGACAGCTGGAAAGCCATGAACCTACATAAGTCATTTATCACTCATTTCTACTAATCATTTTGTCACAGAGAAATCAAAGCAGAAGTGGCAGCTTTAGGTTTCTGTGGTTAATCTGGAATGGCCAGGATTCATTTATACTTTGATTTATGGCTTATTTGATTTCCTAACATTTTGGGAGACATATTTGCATCTGTAATCATGATTTTTTAAACTGACTTGGGAAGCAATTTCTCTTCTCCTACTTTTGGAATGACAGTATGAAGAATTGTTACTTTTTTTTTAAGTACTTAGTATCATCTACCTGTGACTGCTTGATTTTAATTTCAAACAGGATTTTAACTAAGAATTCTATCCCTTAAAAATTCAAGAAAATTGCCGGGCGGTGGTGGCGCACGCCTTTAATCCCAGCACTTGGGAGGCAGAGGCAGGCGGATCTCTGTGAGTTCGAGGCCAGCCTGGTCTACCAAGTGAGTTCCAGGAAAGGTGCAAAGCTACACAAAGAAACCCTGTCTCGAAAAAAAAAAAAATGCAAGAAAACTTTAGTTGTCTCCTCTTCTGTGAGCGAACTTTGACATTTAATGTTTCCAAAAAGAGTCTATTTCAACTGATTTGTAGAATTTATAAGCATAAAATTATCAACAATCTTTGATTTGAGGTCTTTTCCTGGTATAAGAAAATCAGTGAGCATGCACAATGGCCTTTTAGATTCCTCAGATTTGGTTACAGCTTCTCACAGACACTCCCCACCCCCCACCCCACCCCCCACACAAACAGTTCTTCATTTTTAGTGTTTTATCACTGGATTATTTTTCTCCTATACTTTTCCTGAACATACAAGTTTTCTGCATCAGAGAAGAGAATTTTTTGAATTTAATGAATAGATTTACAAAGTCCTCTTTGTAATGATATGATAGAAAACCAATATTATCCTACACATAAGTGGTCTGTAAGTTTAAACAAAATAAAGAAGACTCAGACTCAGTTTCCCTGACTGTATTTTCCCAGCATGTTCCTAATAGCAGCAGTGAGGTGTTTTGCCCACCCACTAAGTAAGTAATGCTGCAGTTGGATGCTCTCTATTTCAACTCAGTACCAATGCTGTCAACTGGGAAAGAGGCCAAGATCCCACAGACTGAGGGCTCCATCACCCAGTGGGCTGCACCACTTAAGTGCGAGTGACAAGCCCCAGACCCCCTTTACCTATGCGTCTGTCTCTCTGGTGGTAAATTGAGTTCACGTGACTCTTTCTCAGGTTCAGTGAATTTATTCAATTGACTCAGAGAAATGCTTACATATATGTACTGGTTTATGACATAAGACAGGGTATATAAGAAGGTGCAATACCCTCTTGGAACCTCTGTGTGTACAGCTGTCTCATAGCTCTCTGAGCTCCACCTTTTGGGAATTTCATGGGAAAGTCCTTGCATCATTACACAAATGTGATTGATTATATCTTCGATCATTGCTCATCAACTAGATTTCTAATATCTCTCAATTCTTGGAGGCTGGTAGTGATTGGAAATTCCAACCCTCTAATCGAACTTTTTTTTTTTTTCAGGTGACCAGACCCCATCCCTGTACTGAAGCTATAAAGGACTGCCAGATACCAGTCAATTCATTAGCATAGAGGAAGACACTAAGCTTCAGAGATTCCAAGGATTTTAGGAGTCATATTCAATGACACAGAAATATGAGTGGATCAGTCATATTTTATAATATCACAAAAACTCTCAAAGTGAATATACGTATTTTGTCTATGAGATAAATACTGCTGGCAACTTACCTCTTCAGAAAGAGTCATTTGGAAAACTGAATGGCATGCATCTTACATTTGTAGGCTAACACTGTAGAATGTAAGCACAGCCATTGGGAGATGATGACATCAGCATTACCTGTTGTACACTGCAGAACCATGTTCCCAAATCCCCTCACCACCATTACAATATAAATTTTTCAGATGGCTAAAATCGCTTGTGCATTCTAAGACTTGCCTTTGAGCCCAATTCTAAGTTTTGGTGAGACCTTCTCAGTAAATTCAGGCCAGGCAGAAGCCTGGGGTACTTCTCTTGAGGTCTCACAGAAGAGCTCTGGCCATCTGATGCTGTCTCACAATTCCCTTGAATACAGTGCTCTTTTCCTTAATGGTTTTTTTCTTTTTGAGTTTCAGGTTATTCAAAATATATTAACATGTATGTAAGTACCCTCCTTCCTGCAGCCGTGTGCAGTATATTGATGAGCTCTTCAGAGACATTCTCCTTTTCTTTTTGTTCTAATTCCGCTGCTAATGTTACCTGTCTGGCCTTGAATGCTGTCTACCATTTTCATCAAAAATTTCAACATATAATACATAAATAAACTTTTAAATTATTTTAAATTTCCTATGTGGTGTTTCTAACATTTGTGGCATTTCTGAGTCAGTTTCTAATGACTATTTTGGATGTTTGTTCATTTGTTGGTTTTGGATCATGGATTTATTTTCCTTGGTTTCATATATCATTTGATTTTTGTTCTTATTGAAATTTGACTGTGCTGAATAGGAGAAAACATAGCAAGTTAAATAATGTCTATGTCTGGATGCGATCATGACTTTGGAAATAAACCTGCAATGTGAAAAACGTGTTATTCTAGTCAGGAGTAGGACTGGTGTCAAATTGTATGTGTTATAGCTACCCTCAATGTAAAATAACACCAAATTCTTCTAATTACTCCACGTGTTTAGCAAATGGGTTGGTTTTCCAGAGATAATTAAAATTGTGTAATGTCTGCTGTCCACTCATTTTCCCCAAAACTCCATGGTGGTGCTCCTCGGGGGGTGGGGGCTTAACCCCTCCCCTCTTCTTCCTGTATTTCACTGATACTTCTGCCTGCCACCTGGAAGTGTGTTGGACCATGAGATGGAGCATTATTCTCCTGATTTCTGGTTATGACACTCACACTCCATATTTCACTGGCGACCTTCACAACATTGCTGGCTTGATTCTTGATGTAATGCTCCAACAAAACCTATCTCTGCATTCCCCTGGGTTTATGTCCACAACACCTTTCCTTTCCTTAAGCTTTGAGAGTTTGTTAGGTGGGAATGTTTATGACTTTGCCTCCTGCTGTGAGTGCCTAGCATATTTCTGGAAGAAAGGACCAGTGAAAATTTTTGCTACATCTACATCCCTGCTCTAATCCACACCCTCACACTAGCCAAACTCTGTATTCAGGAATACCAAAAAGATTTTCATCAAATGCTCTTCATACTTTGTCCACTAATACCTGCCCTTATGTCAGTAACTGTATCTTTCTTCTCTTAGTAAACATCTGCTATCCTGTGGTTTTGTTCTTTACCCTTACTTCTCTGATACAGTAAATGGTAATTATTAATTTAAATATTGCTCAGCCTTTTCCTTCCAAGAGACTGGAGAGTCTCAGGTCTCCAGGATCTTCAGGATGAACCAAAAGCCCTGTATTCTACAAACTGCTATTTTTCTTTCTTACAATATCATGAATATATTTTCAATAATGGCTTTTGTCATTGAAGTATCTACTTATATAGTTATACAACATTTGGATATATATATATATCATATACATAACATGTTATATATGTGTATATATATCCAAATAAATATGTCAAAATTATATATAATATACATTTAATTTATATATATAAATTGTACACCATAACTTATTTAATTTGTCTTCTACTTACAGGCACTCTGGGTTTATTACTTTATTTGCTTTTATCTTTGCTAATTTTTAAAATTTTGATGCCGGGTCCTGGGCTCGTTGCATGAGTTGGCTGTTTGAATCCTGAGACTTATGCAGGGACGCTTGGCTCGGTCTAGGAGGGGGAGACTGGACCTGCCTGGACTGCGTCTACCAGGTCGATCCCGGTCCTCGGGGGAGACCTTGATCTTGGAGGAGGTGGGAATGGGGGGGTGGGCTTGGGGGAGGGGGAGGGGGGCGAGAGGGGGAGAACAGGGGAATCTGTGGCTATTATGTTGAACTGAATGGTGTTGTAAAATAAAAAAAAATTTATTTTATGTGCATAGGTTTTTTGTTTGCATATATGCCTGTATAACACTTGCATGCCTCATGCCTTCAGAAGCCAGAAGGAAGTTTCTAATCTTCTGGAACTAGAGTTGCATACAGTTGTTAGCTGTCATGTGGGTACTGGAATTCCAACTCAAGTCCTATGCAAGAGCAACCAGTACTCATAACTGCTGAGCCATCTTTCTATCCCCTGATATTATGATTTTACAATTATTTCTCTAATATGCATGAGACCCAACCATGTGGTGCAAGCTACCTGTACAACAAGATAGGTAGAAGGATTTACATAATTCTTCCTGTATGTCCAGCTTCTAGTATAGTTGCCAATCAGTGGCTCAAAGCTGAAGGTGAATAAAAATTACTCATGTTATAATTGTAAAATATACACACCACATACTCAACCAATTCAGTATAACAACTACTTAACCCATAATACTGCATATGATACTGTTAAACATACTGTTTTTGAACCATTACAGTGTGTACCATATTCAGATGTTTCTTGACTTAAGATGAAGTTTCATTACAATAATTCTATTAAAAGTAGAAATACCACAAGTCACAATGCACTTGATATAGCTGATCTACCTAACATCATAGTTTGTACCAAAGCACATGGTATGAAGTATCAGTTATTTACACTCATGAATATACTGACTAGGATATATGACTTGCTGTCATTGCCCAGCATTATGGCAGGGTATCTTATCATTATTGTATCAATATCTTTGGAAAAAGTGAAATTCAGAATTCAACCTAAGGTTTCTACTGAATACATGTCATTTTGTACCATAATAAAGTCTTGCAAATATATACAATAAACTACACCATGTAAAGGACTGTTAGTACACTCTAGTGAAATGAATTGTATCTCTCCAAAAAGACATATTTAAGTTCCCACCTTGGTACTAGTGAATGACTTCATTTGGAAATATGATCTTTGTGGATAAAATCAAGTTAAGATGAGCTCATCAGAGTGGGCCCTAATCTAATGTGACCAAAGTTTGTATAAGAAAATAAAAAGTCCATAAATCAAAGAAACACATAAGGAGCCAGTTATGTGACAATCCAAGAGGCAGAAATTGGTACTCAAATTTCCATTACAAATTTTGATCTTGGATAGAGCAAGTGAAAAAGCCACTCTGAATGTCAGTAACATCATGTCATGGCTTGGGTCTCAGACTGAAGAAAAAGGGGAAAAATAGGAAACAAGGTAAGCTGAGAACTAACATTTGTCTCTCTCTAATCCTGACTGTAGATACAAAGTGACCACTGATCTCAGTCCCCTGCCATCATATTTTCCACTTTATAATGGATTCTACTCCAAGACTGTGAGCCAAAGTCAACCTTTCTCACATTAAGTTGCTTCTTATTGGGTATTTTGTCACAGGAATGAGAAAAGTATTAGTGTGTGCATATAAATATCTCAGGGACCCATGTAAAGTTGATTTCAACCAGAACTTCAGTTTTTAGCTCCTCAGTGTAGGGGGAAATGTATGGAGAGGGAATAAAGAGGTGATTTTTGAAAGAATTGTTGGCACCCATTGAATGCTCTCCCCATTCATTGGCATCTCTCCACTTCATCAAAAAGCCACATGGCTACTTATGGCCAATAGGCTGAGAGTTGAAAACTTATGGCCAAATAGCAGATGGAAATATCATCACATATAGGAATTACAAAGGTTCCATACACAATATAAAGATGCTAGAAGAGGCTGTAACTCCTCTCAGCTTACATTACTATTGCTAGAGTTTTCCCCAGTCCTGCTTGGCCCATGGTCAGGACAAATCTCTCTCACCTGCCAGGCCTGAAGCTGTTCAAACCCAACCAAGTAAACACACAAAGACTTGTATTTCTTATAAACTGTATGGCCATGGTAGGCTTCTTGCTAACCGTTCTTATATCTTAATTCAACCCATTTTTATTAATTTATAAATTGCCACGCGGCTCGTGGCTTACTGGTATCTTAACATCTTCTCATGGCTGGCAACATCTCTCTGCCTCAGCCTTCCACTTCCCAGAATTCTCTTCTCTGCTTGTCCTGCCTATACTTCCTGCCTGGCTACTGGCCAAGCATTTTATTTATACAGAGTGTTATCCACAGCACATCCCCTTTTGTGTTTTGTTTTTTTTCAAAAAGGAAGGTTTCAACTTTCACATAGTACAATTACATATAACAATACAATTATCAAGCAAAAATTACAGTTACAATAGTAAAGAAGATATTCTATCTATCTTATATTTGTGAGTCTAAGGTTTTATATCTAACTTATCTTTTATCATAACTGAGGAAATTATAATTCTAGTCTTCAACTACATCAAAGACTCCAGAAGGATATACTATTACCTGACAAACAGGAGAAGGATGCAAGCAACGTTTAGGAGTCTTGCAGGGTAGACAGAGACAGCTGGCAGCCTGACAGTCACCTAATGTTCCTATGTAAAGTTGGGGCATCTGTCTTCAGCCCACAGGCCTTGAGTCTCTCAGTCATTTCTCTCTGTGTCCTGTAGAATATCTGGTAGTTTCCTCTGGAAAGCAGGAACCTGAAGGACCATTTCACCAAGCAAAGTTCAGTGGTCACCTTCCTATGGGTCCTGCATGTCCAGTTGATCAAGCAGTCCAGGCTAGAACAGTTTCTTGCCCAAATGGCTATTTTTGCCAAGGTGAAGATAAACTCCATATGGAGTGTCTTCAATGTCAATGCTCCTCTCTGAAGTAAATCAGTACTGCCAGGAGCAGACATGGCTCTTTCTTCTGGCATGATACAGGGAGTTCGCATTTTCCTTTTAACAACATGCTTGAGTTTAAAGAAGGAGAGAGCCATTCTCCAAATCCAAAGTCAGCTTTAAATTTTAATTGAACTGAGACTACAAGAAGACAATAGTGTTAAATTTCTTTAGAGAAAAGCAGAAACAAACATTTAGGAAGACTTATGAAATTTTATATGTGATATACCAATAGGCCATTTTACTCTTTTTATTAGGACAGATAATTTGTCCTTTTTCTTCAGTTGTCTCATTTGTCCAGTGTTCTTCAGATTCCTTAACCTTCATTCTCCTAAAAGACAAAAACAAAAATCTTTCCCCAAGACTAATTTGGGGGAGGTTCCCTTTTGGCAAGTTATTATCTGATTATATGAAAAGGCATGTGTTACTGGTATGTTAGTTTAAATTGGATGGTCATGGTGGTTGATGAGCTATCACCTCCTCTAATTAAGAGGTCTCTCTTGTGCAAATCAAACCTTTATCAAATTTGATGGTATCCACAGCTTATCTTCTCCTGTACAAACAAAAGCAAAACCTTGTCCCCGATGTAATACATATCCTGGTTTCCATTCTGAGGTTAGCACATCCTTAAAGTATATAGGCTGATTTAATTCTGTAGTTTTTTCTATTATCCAATGTGTCTCTGCAGCTGTTGTTTCTTTCTCATTATCATTGAGAAAATTCAAAGTTAATAGAGCATTATGCAGTCTATTTCTGGGGGTTTTGTTACCCCTTTCTGTTTATTTAGCATATCCTTTAGAGCTCTGTTTGATCTTTCTATAACTGCTTGGCCTGTAGGATTATGTGGTATACCTGTAAGATGCTTTATATTGTAATAAGCAAAAACCTGTTTTATTTCAACACAGACATAGGCTGGAGCATTGTCAGTTTTAATTTGTGCAGGTATACCCATGATGGCCATAACTTCTAGCAAATGAGTGATTATAGAATCAGCTTTTTCAGAACTCAAAGCAGTTGTCCATTGAAATCCTGAATAAGCATCAATAGTGAGGTGTACATATATCAATTTTCCAAATTCTGCAAAGTGAAACACATCCATCTGCCAGATTCCATTCCTCTGAGTACCCTTTGGGTTACATCCTGCTGGTAATGGTATCTGATTGTAAAAGAAACAAGTAGGACATTTTCTTACAATTTCCTTGGCTTGTTGCAAGGTTATGGAAAAATCCTTTTTTAAACCTTTACTGTTCACATGATGTTTTTTCATAAAATTCTGAGGCCTCCAGCACATTACCTACCAATAATTTATCAATTTCATCATTACCTTGTGCTAGAGGGCCTGGCAGACCAGTGTAGGATAGGATGTGAGTTGTATGTAAAGGATGAATCCTTTCCCTGATTGTATCTTGTAACTGAATAAATAGTGAAGTTATTTCTGATGCATCAGGGATAAATTCTGCAGTCTCAATATGTAAGACCACTAGTTCAGCATACTGAGAGTCAGTGACTAGGTTGAGAGGTTCTGAAAAATCCATTAATACCAACAGAATGGCATATAATTCTGATTTTGAACTGAATTATAAAGACTTTGAACCACTTTACTTAAATTTTCTGATTTGTAGCCTACCTTTCCTTGTTTGTTTGTATCTGTATAAAATGTACGAACTCCAGATATGTTTTTTCCCATACAGTTCAAGGCAAAATTCAATAAGCTCTGTTTATAAGATTAATTCTATCCCTTTTGAGATATTTGCTGTTATTTTCTCCAAAAAAATTACCACAAGCTCTTTGCCAAGGTTCACTTTCTGTCCATAATTTTTCAATGTCCTCCTTAGTTAAAGGTATGACAATTTCTGCTGGGTCTATTCCTGCTAATTGATGAAGTCTCAATTTTCCATTCCAAATCAAGTAAGAGATTTTTTTCCACATAAGTTTTTAATTTTTTATTCAGTTTATTTGGTAAAAAATATCCATTCCAATATAATATCTTCCATCTGAATTAATATTTCTGTAGGAGAATGCCTAGAAGGTAAAATAACCAAAATGCAATTCAGCTTTAGATTGATACAATCCACGTGTTCTTCATGTACTTTCTTTTCTACCAAGGCCAATTCTTTCTCAGCTACAGCTGATAATTCTCTTGAACTGCTTAAGTCCTTGTTACTCTCTAAGGTTTTGAACAAATTATTCAGTTCATCATTTTTTATCCCAACAATAGTTCATAGATGAGAAATGTCTCCAAATAATCTTTGAAAGTCATTAAGAGTCTATAGTTGATCTTTCCTAATTTGTACCTTTTGGGGTCTAATTTTTGTAGCTCTATTTTATATGCTAAATAATTAATAGAATCTCCTCTTTGTATCTTTTCAGGAGCAATTTTGTAATCCCTAGCAAGGCAAAATTTTCTTTACTTCTTCAAACATTCTTTCTAAAGTGTCTGCATTTGAGTCATCTAGTAAAATATCATCCATGTAATGATAAATTATAGATTTAGGAAATTTTTTACCTATCACTTCCAATAGCTGTTGTACAAAATATTGGCACAGGGTTGGGCTATTCACCATTCCCTGTGGGAGGACCCTCCATTGAAATCTCTTAAGCAGTTGAGAATTATTGTATGTAGGCACCTTGAAAACAAATAGTTCTCTGTCTTTTTCTTGTAAGGGTATTGAAAAAAAAACAGTCAATAACTATGAGAGGTCAACCTTCTGGTAACAGAGTAGGCAAAGGAATTCCAGATTGTAGAGAGCCCATTGGCTGAATTATTTTGTTAATTGCTCTAAGGTCTGTTACCATTCTGGTAAAAAGAAATTTACCAGATTTCTTTTTAATAACAAATAAAGGAGAATTACAAGGGCTGGTTGATTCTACCCTTGTAACATTTAACTGTTCTTCTACCATCTCTTCTAAAGCCTGGAGTTTCTCTGTTGTTAAAGATCATTGCTGAACCCAGATAGGCTTGTCTGTTAACCATTTTAAAGGTAGAACTGTTGGTGTCTTTGGAAGATCATCAGTTGTTGTGCCCTGTTCTTGTATAATATGGATGACTGGTGACCACTCATTAGAATAATATCTTCTAATATTTCTCTCAGAAACGTGTGCTAGTTTATGATTTGTTTCTGAGTTTGGAGGGATGTTAATCTGAGTATTCCATTGTTGCAACAGGTCTCAACTCCACAGGTTCATAGTTATGTTAGCCACATATGGTTTTAATTTTCCTCTCTGTCCTTCTGGGCCTATACATTCAAGCCATCTTGCACGCTATTTCACTTGAGATAATGTTCCAATTCCTAACATTTGAACGTTTACCTCCTGAAGAGGCCAAGTTGTATGCCAAAATTCTGGTGCAATTATGGTCACGTCAGCACCTGTGTCTATCAGACCATACAAC
Source organism: Peromyscus maniculatus bairdii (assembly GCF_049852395.1). Taxonomy (NCBI): domain Eukaryota; kingdom Metazoa; phylum Chordata; class Mammalia; order Rodentia; family Cricetidae; genus Peromyscus; species Peromyscus maniculatus. The sequence continues at coordinate 35,118,187 of NC_134872.1, forward strand.
AAAAAACATTTATTTTTATTGTTAATTTTGGTCTTTGTTCATTTATAGAAGTTTGCCAAAATTTTTTTCTTTATGTTTTCTCCTGCATTTTCTGTTCTCTCTGAGTAGCCTTGTTTATTCCAATAGGCACTTGGTTATTTAATTGCTCTGAGTAGGGGTTTCCTCAATGACTGCAGGATTTGATTTGCTGTGGGGGCTTGCCTGAGATCCCTCTGGGAGTTTCCCAAAGAGCAAGGCAAAATATTACCTTGCCTGTCCCTTGTTGATCTACATTCTTTGGTCCAGTGTTTTCCCTTACCCCACCTTCTGCATACTCCAGAAGGAAGGGGCATTCAGTTGCCATTGTTCCTTGAAGAAACTTTGTTTCTAGGAATGCCCTGTTTACAGTCCCTTTTCAAATAGTGATATCCACAGCACATTATTTAATGAACATCCTCACTAACATCAGACAAGCAGTGTTAGTGAAAATGTTCAGGCAATAGGATTGATTTTACAGGATTATTTTTAACTGTAGTATAATAATGCCAACTCCAGCAAGCAAATACTATGAGTCACATTATTCAAATAAGAAAAAAATATATGATGGGGCTAGAGAGATGGCTCAGCAATTACAAATACTTACTGTTCTTGCAGAGGACCATGATTTGGTTCTCAGCACCCACATGGTGGTTCACATTCCTCTATAACTCTATTCAGAGTGTCTGACACTCTCTTCTGACCTCTATAACCATCAGGTATGAATGTGTACCACACACATACATGCAGGCAAAACACATATGCACATAAAATAAGAATTTTTAAAATCTCTTTAAAAACAGAAAAAAAAATGTTGTGAGTTTAATTTAAAAGGAGGATGGCCAAAGGGTGTAGGTGTAGTACAGTACGTGTGTGTGCTTGTGAAGCCTTGGTTCAATCCATATAACTACTTAAAGAAAGAAATGAAGACAGACAATAAAATGAATTACATATAGTATAGAAAAAGAATTTTAAAAAATAAAGAAAAAATATCAAGATTTTTTAAAAGCCATAAAGCAAATTCCTACCCTATAGAAGAATCAGAGAAGGCTTCCAGGGGCAATAATAACATACACCACCTTACATTTGATATGTCAGAGGCCCATAATTCCCCTATGCTATTCAGTTAATACTGACATAGACACAAAGCCCTGGTATCAATACCAGCTACCACCTTGGGTCTACTTCCATACGTATTTGAAATAAGATGTTTTCTTTTTAAATATAGAATTATAGAGAAATAATTTTCCCCTGGTCTCACAACCTATATAGTCCCAGGTTCTTGCTTACTTTAGTGGTATGATGTATGAGTTCCATCTCATGGAGGAGGCTTTAAATCAATCTTTCAATCAATCAATCAATCAATCAATCAATCAATAAATAAATAAATAAATAAATAAATAAATAAGGTTGGTTGGTTACTCCCATAACACTCATGCCACTATTACACCAGTATATCTTTCAGGCAAGTCATTGTTACAGGTTATAGGTTTTGTATCTGTGTGAAATTGATGGTTAAATTTCTCCTCTAGTATCATGCAGAATTTCTCCCAGTACCATGAACTCTAATCCACACAGGTTAAGCTTATACCTGGATACTAGTCCAACTTCTTCATGATTATATAAGTATATAATATATATATTATATTATATATATAATACAATATATATATTGTCTTCAACAATAGGGCCTTACCATCAGGTTGTGTAAACTAACCAATAGGCTTGGCAATAGCCTGTGATGTTTGAAGGAGAAGTCTATTAGAGACCTCCTTGGCCAATAACTCCACAAGTTGTAACCCATTCCTGGCACTGGAGGTATTACTTGGTGGCATAAGATGTCTAGTTTTGGCATTGCCTCCCCATTATATGGCAAACTCCATTTAAATTTCTTTCATTTGTGTAGAAATGAATGATTCCTAATGACATATTGCTGTACTTATAGACCAAACTTGTATCAAACAAAGAAACTTCTTGAAGTAGATGAAAACTAACAGAGAACCACAAATGGACAGTGTACAAAGAGTGAGATATTTTGAAGTACTCAGTGTTAACTGGGATGCCTTCATCAAACCCCTCTCCTCAGGGTTCTATTTGGATGAGAATAGCAGAAGATTGTAAGACCCAGAGATGATGAAGGACTCCCATGAAACTGTGTCTTCTAGACACAACAGGACCGATGTGCATTGGAAGTCACAGAGACTATGGCAGCATATACAGGTCATACACATGTTCCAACCAGACAAAATCCCAGCACTACAGAGAGGAAGTGGATGCAAAATCCCACCCCTAGCCAAGAAACTATTTGCAAGTGATATCTTCTGGGAAAGGAAAAACCAGTCTTTTCCAATGGAGTATCACTAGGTATATACACTGTATGGCAGGATGACCCAGAACCAGTAGTTGGCCAACATAAAGCAAACTCTATGTTTTTACTTTTTAACATTTTTTGTCTGTTGGTTATTTTGTTTGTTCATTTTGATTTTCATTTTTTGAAAGAGAGAGAGAGAATATGAAGTTGGGTGGGTAGGGAAGTGGTGAGGATGTGGGAGGAGATGGAGGAATGAAAAGCATGCACAAAATATATTGTATGAAAATTTATTTAATTAAAAATTATTAAAAATATACATATACAGAATTATGACAAGATGGTGGGCATCACATTATTTGGCTATAATCACATCACATTGGAGGCCAAGGCAAGAGGATTATAAATTTGAGACTAGGGCTATATAAGGCAACCTTGTCTCAGAAAGAAAAAGAGGACAGCAATTGAAGAAAGGCAGATAATTGTAATGATAATATGTAGTCATTCAATTTATTTTTAATTTTTAGTGAACTATATTTAAATCACTTCCCCCTCTCCCTTTCTTGCCTCCAGCTCTTTTTTTTTTTTTTTTTTTTTTTTTTTTGGTTTTTCGAGACAGGGTTTCTCTGTGTAGCTTTGCGCCTTTTCCCAGAACTCACTTGGTAGCCCAGGCTGGCCTCGAACTCACAGAGATCTGCCTGGCTCTGCCTCCTGAGTGCTGGGATTAAAGGCGTGTGCCACCACCGCCCGGCAACCTCCAACTCTTTTATCTTCCCCATACTCTCTAGAGTCCATGGCCTCCTTTTCTTTCATATATATGAAAAAATGTATGAATATATATTTATTTATAAGAATATATATATTCTGCTAAGTCAATTTAATGTTGCTTATGTGTGTATGTTTTATGTTTTTAGGGTATTGGATAACCTACTAGGGGACCAATTACTGAGGAAGACTGATTTGTCCTTCTCTCAGCATTTATCAATTGGCTGTGGTCCTTCTAGACATGGAGCCTGAGGTAGTTTGAATATAATTGGCCCCCATAGTCTCATAGAGAGTGGTACCATTAGGAGATGTGTCCTTGTTGGAGTGGTTATGGCCTTGTTGGAGGAAGTGTCTCACTGTAGAAGCAGGCTTTGTGGATTCCTATGCTCAGAATATCACCCAGTATAGGAGTCAATTTCCTGTTGCCTGCAAGATGTACAACTCTCAACTACTCCTCCAGCACATATGCCTGCATGCTGTCATGTATCCCACCATGATGATAATGGACTGAACCTCTAAAACTGTGAGTCCCCTCAATTAAATGTTTTACTAATAAGAGTTGCCATGGTCATGGTTTCTCTTCACAGCAATAAAAACTGAAACTAAGACAGGGCCTTAATTATTCCTCTTACAGGCATTTTGTTTATTTGTGTTATTTATTCTTTACTTCAGAAATCATGTACAAGGTTCACCATAATGGATCCATATTGAACCTTAATAAATCAGCTTTTCTAACTTAGTCCAGTCTAAGAATCTACTCCTATCTCTCACCTACAAAATTGTTGTTTTTGTCATAACAATCTTGTTAGTATTGTTTATTTAGTCAACAAAAGATGTTAAAGTATAAACTAAAGAAGTGGGCAGGTGATTTTAGTATTAATTATCTTATTAGTGTAACATTCCAACAATGTTTTATACTTACTTCTGATAATATCTTAAAATATTAAATTGTTTTTTTTTTACATTTAATTCTATCAGAGTGTAGCATCACATTTAAATCATACATACACATGAACCAGATTTGAAATGTTGTAGACTTAGTGTATGCAGACTAAATGGATCAGGGCATTTATTAACAAGTTATTGTAATCCATTCAGACATTGTAGACCATCTTATACTATATATGTGTGTATGTGTGTATATATAGGGATCTGCATATGGGACCAAGAGGAAAATGCCATTTAATTGTACCTTACACAGTGACTCTGCTAAAATCCCGCCACTTTTTAGTCCTAAAGCCTTGTGACCCATTTAAGCTGAATCCAATGAAACATACTTTATTCTATATAGAAATGAATCACCCAAGTCGTGAGTTCTAGATTCTGGATGCCCATGGGAAGGTCATCTTTTCTGATGTTGCAGCCGCTGCTTAGTGTGCAGTAGCTGCTTTGTGTGTTTCTAGATCAGAGACTCCCCTATTGCATATCAAAACTCACCAGCACTTCAGTGGAAAGAAGTATCAGACCAGTCCAAGACCTACTGAAAAAAAGAGAAAAGACTGAGAAAAGAAAATTAAAGTCATTCCTATTACAATTAGCAGACTTGGATTTTGAAGTAGCTGAATAATATGCTCAAAATAGATTGTTATCAACTTTAAAAAGTATAATATAATATGAACATTTGATCTAAAGTACTTATAAGATATCTGAAATTGGGTCTTTATATAAAGAGTAAAGCACAGCTTTATTAGGAAACTGAAGATGACATACAATCTTGAATAATTAAATCATAGAAACATCAAAAATATCCGGATGTCTTTGAAGACTTGTATTCTATCTTGAGTGTATTTAAGAGCAGTTTTCAAGTAGCTGGAGAGAGGATTCATGACCTGGAAGATTATTTCTGTGGCAGACAAATAAGAAGGGAATTCCCAGAGTAAGTCAAGTTAACAGAGATGAAAATAATGAAAACAACATGATAGATAGATAGATGATAGATAGATAGATAGATAGATAGATAGATAGATAGATAGATAGATAGATAGATGATAGATAGATAGATAGATAGATAGATAGATGATAAATAGATAGATATTTGCATTGAGTCCCTGTATGTTAAAAAGTTTGACACATGTATATTAGAATCCATAAGAGATGGGGGTAAAAGCAGAAAAAAATATTAAAAGAGAATGATACTTATTTAGAACATTTAAAACTAAAATAAATTCCAGAAACTATTTGATTAAAATTTTCCAAAGAAGAAGAAAGCACCTAAAGGTCTTGCAAATCACATAGCAGTGCAGAAATCCAGTGATCAAAATCTTGAAAGCAGTGAGAGGCAGAGGCGGGCTCCAACTGTCCCACCGGTTTTCCAGAAGCACTGGTGAGAGAGCAGCTAGTTTCAACAACAAACAATGAGGAGACACTGTGCTGCAAGAAAAAACAGAGTCCCAGCGAGCTGGAAATCTGTACCTTGAAAAGGAGTGAAAATGATAGCGTTTTCAGAAAAGAAATAATAGAATGTGTTTTTGTTTCGTTTTATTATAAATATACACAAAGAGAGATCAGCACAAAAAGGTTGAAAGTGACACTGAAGTGAGCATCACAGAGGAAGGAAGCCACCCCAAACAGAAAGAGAAACACAGGGAAGAATCTAAAGGGAAAAAAATAGATGCAAATATTTCAGAAAAATCTGTAGGAGTATCAACTCTTTGAACAACAACAATAACAAATGTGGTACTAATGTAAACAAATTATTTAAAGAGATATGGAGCTGTGTTATTAAACTATTTAAAAAATAAGGATTTAACTTTGCCTACAAGTGATAGAAAAATGTTTATTTTACAGTAGAATAAATCAAAGGAGCTTATTAATTTCTAGACTGCAATATCTAATAAAACCACAGTCACAATCTGTGAGGATGACAATCTCCCTCACACTCAGAGGAGTTTTTGCTAACACAAATAAATTTGCTAATACAAATAAATATAAAAATTAAAAAAGTAAAAGAGATAAAATGCATTACTGAATATTTTATATCTTCTTTAAGAGATTAAAATTTTAATAATACAAATAACTAATATTGATCTGATTATTGATAACGATATTTAAAGTGTAATCTGTATACTTCATTTTAGAAAGAATTTAATAATAGCTAAATGGGAGCATCAAGGAAATATAGGGTAGAAAAGTAAAGGTCAATCAACATTAATGTAAGTAAAATAAAGGCCAAACCCCAAACACAGCTAAAGTTGTTGAAAATAACTGCCTCTAAAATTGAGGAGTGCTGTGGCTGAAGAGATGACTCAGTGGTTAAGAGCACTGACTTCTCTTTCAGAGGACCCAGGTTCAATTCTCAGCACCTACATGACAACTCACAACTGTCTGGGACTCCAGTCCCAGGGGATTTGATGACTTCTGGTCTCTTCAGGCACTGCACTCATGTGGTAAAGACACACATGTTGGCAAAATAACCATACAATAAAAACAGATAAATAAAAAGGTTTTAAAAAGAATTAGAAGTGAGAGTGGAGGACAAAGATATAGACATTGGGCAATTGAAAACACCAATGAGCAATGATATTCCACATCCAGTAAGCATGAGAAATGGAATGACTCCTCAATTGTTCATTGTTACATGATTTTCCAAAGTAACAAAGAATAGGAACAACTATTTATCTTTAACTTCATTTCTATTTATTAATAACATTTCTTTGAAGTAAAAATGTTAGTATAAATGTCATTTGTGTTATATCATAGGAAAAATGCAAACAAACAAACAAACAAATAAAACCCATCATGTCCTGTCTAGAATCATTGATAGAAGCCTTTCAAAGAAAAGTCCTAGCATGTAGTTAGGGTATCAGTTACTAAGTTCTAAAAGCTAATTATACACATTTTATTGCTTGATGGGTTCTATCAAAATTTTTAAATTAATTTTGAACATTTTGGGAAAGAACAATCATGAGCAAGGATGATGCTTAATGAGGTCAAGTCTGCATGTAGCAGGTCTCAAATTGCATAAAACGTCTGCTATATGTTTTATGTGCCGTTCATGAGTGGGTGGGCAAATCTTTGGGAAAGGAGACCAACCTCTACATCACATATAGGACAAGTCGTCATATTTTCACTGTTGTTCATTTATAGAGATATTTCAGTTACTATGAATAACTACTCTCCAGAAGTCAGCAAACTGTTACACATGGGCTCTATCTGGCTTACTATGTGGCATTTCATTTTGCTTTATTTTTAGATTCATTTATTTTAATTTTTATGTGTACAAGTGTTTTCTGCATGTACATGTATATCATATGTGTGCCTGGTGCCCACGGAGGCCAGAAGAGGGCATCGAACCTCCTGAGAATGGAGTTACAGACAGTTGTGAGTCACCATGTGGATGCTAAGAATCAAACCTGGGTCCTCTGCAAGATCAACCAGTGCTCTTAACTGCTGAGAAATTCTTCTAGCTAAACTTGTGCTTTAGTAAATAACATTTTATTTAAGCAGAAACAGCATTCTTCTATGGCTGTATATTCTGCAGCAACTGTGGCAAACAATTACAACAGACCACTTAACCTGCCAAGAGTAAATCATTCATTATGTGTTAATATAAAGCAAAGTTTCTTACACCTAGATTAGATGATGCTCAGTGCAGATAATATTTTATTGCCTACATAACCATACTCCATTTTCATCCATTATCTATATTAAAGTGTGTATGCTGAGAATATTTGGAGCAGCAAATAATAAAATCCCAACCTATCATAGCTTAGTTAATTATAGAAGAAATTACCATTTTTATATAAGATGTGGAGATAGGATGTAAGTTCTAGAAAGTTGCTTAAATAAATAAACCAAGAACCGCATTCCCCCTACTTCTTTTTATGTTCTCTTTTATTACTTTATCCTAATGATCACAAAATAGTTGTTTCTCCAAACATCACGTCCATATTCCATATGGGAATAGAATCTACAGACTTTCTCCAGATGAGGCTTTCGTCATGCTATTGGGGGGTTTCAATAGTGGTTTCCTTCATCACATTTTTTTATGAGAAATTATTTAGTAGTTAATTATTATTATCAGTCCTGTAAACTAAGCATTATATAAGATACTAAAGGAACTGTGATGGGTAAAACATTAAAAGACTCATAAATAAAATTAATTCTAGAGATAGAGACAGACAGTTAAATAAAATGTATTAAATTTTATAATATTGGTGTCTGGGATACAATGGAACACCATAGCAGAATCTTAGACAAATGAGTAATAGTTTCTGGAAGAACTGATGGCCAGGACCAAAAGTAGGAGCCACAGAGAAGGGAAATGTTATGTCTCTGAGAAAAGTAGCATATATGACAGCAATACTTGGCTTCAGGAGGAGGCACCTGCATCTCACCCTGGCCATTGACTGTTCATTCAGGTACATGCCAAGCAGTTGGCATCATGAGCCTGTGATCTCTGCAGAGTCATTCTAGGAAGCCAGTTATGGGGCTGTGCAACAGCTTTGAAAGCCGCAGGCAGTTATAGGGTGGAGACATATTCTGGAGGTCATCCAGGTCTATGCAGGCAGAAAGACTGCAATTGTGAGTGCTATCTCTGGAGGGGCTGTGGAAAGAAGACAATTCAGACACAATATGAATCCCTCATAAACATACATTTAAGGTAGAGCTCTCAAGCAGACTGACCTAGAAAAAAACAGCAATTCTCATTAAATCTACCAAAGGAGAATCTGTGACAGCAGTTTTCATTCATATTAAACCTTGGGAACCAGTGGTCTGAAAGCCTGATGATGGGAAAGGATCAGCATGGAATCTTAAAAAAGACAATTGGGATTTTTAAATAAAATCCCTGGGGTGTGCTTATTTCAGAAAGACACGGTAATCAGTTGTGCCAAATGTGACTGAATGCTTGAGTGAGAAGTAGGAAAATGGTCCTGCCTAAGGCCCAGGTATTTTGTTAGGATTAGAGGAAAAGGTAGGTACAATAGGCTCTGGAAATCAGGAGAAATACTTCTCCAAGTGTATCTAGGCATTCAGTGGGAAGGTAAGAGGAGAGAAGAGAATGAATTACATGCACACACTTTAAAGAGGCATGGTTAGACAAGGTAGACCAGAAGGCAAACATGGAAAGAAGGAACCTTCTTATAAGATGTGAGGAACTTGGCTGTCAGCAGGAAGAAACTGAGAGAGAACATCATTCAATAACATGGGCTTAACCCTGATAAGGGGTGATGGGAGCCAATGTGGAGAGAGTATTTCTGAGAGTAGAAGGAACATCTATCAGCATGACAGGAAGGGAGAAGGGATGCAGGCTGAAACCCTGAACATTTGAATATTTAGTCAAAACAAAGTATTTTTTTCATTAATCTCCCCAGTAAGTCTACTCCACAAATATTTTTCATTCTGCTATAGGGCTATTTATTTATTTATTTTGTATGTATAATATTTACTGTAAATTTTGATATCTGAGATTTGAATAGGATGATATTTTTTTTAATAAGCACAGTGATCTGAAGAGTTAATTGTTTCACAATAAATTACATCGCATGACAATCATCCATTATTGTTATCAGGTTCTCTGATTTGGTGCATGTCAACTGTGGGTCAGATAATGCTTACCATTGCAACACATGCTTTTACATAGTTCTCCAAATACTTCTGGCAGTCTATTTTCTGTAAAGGGAAAGACCTATGTGCTGCCAATCTTTGGCAGAGAACAGACACTCATCAAACATTTTGAATGAAAAAAGAAGAAAATCAACCCCATCCTCTCTCCCAAAGGCCTCATGGATCAGTTTTCCCCAGGACAAACCCAGAGCCATGAAAACAACATTTATCTGGCCTTACCCTTTGCCAGAAATCGTGCTATGCTCCTCAACTGTTTTCTGTTATCATTTATTTCAGCAGTACTACAGTTGAAGCCCAAGGCTTCACGTGTTGCACATATATTGAACCTTTGAGCTACAGCCTAGCCCCATGGCCTTCAATGCTGAAGTCAATTTAAAATTACCTTTAACTCACTCTCACTCTCTCTGGCCACCTTTTGTGCCCCCAAAGCCCTGGACCTCTTCTGCCTTTCATCTCTTTCCTAACATCTATTCAGCCTTCAACTGACAAAAATCCATTCCTGGATGCCTGTCCAGTCTGTCATTTCTTTACTTTTCTCTTTTCTTTTTTTTTTTTTTTTTTTGCTGTTAATCTCAAGCATGACGAACGTCTTGATACCACCAACCTGATTTGAAAATGCTGATTCCTCTTGACTAGTTTTAGAATACCATTTCAGAGTCTTTAGCTGTCATTCTCTGGCCCTCCACATAGACACCTGCAGGTATGAGATTTCTCCCTCCACACTTATCTTGCACCATGACACATCTTCATGACACTCAATGCTGTATCATTTCACTAGGATGGCCATGGCAGAACAGCATCCAACTGATGACTCCGGATGACTCAAGCAAAAGAGATTTCCTAACTGACACTTCTGTAGGCTATATATCCAGTGTCAAGGTTTATGCAATATTTTTTTCCTTCAGTAAAATAGATGGGGAGATTTGATCCATGCTTCTTGGTTTGTAGAAGACTGTCATATTGCTGTGCCTTCTCCCATGCTTCCTCTGTGTATGTTTGCTTACGCTCAAAGTGTCATTGTCCAAGCAAAGAAGTCTTACTGGATCAGAGCTGCACTTTACTTTGCAGGACATGATCTTAATTAACTGCATGTGCATTGCTTCACTATACAAAGGCATTCGCATGCAGGTTAGCGCTTCTGCATACTAACTCTGAAGAGATACAACTTCCTGTACAGAAAATGTACTCTGGAAATGTGTCCTGAATTATGGATGGAGGACTGATGCAGTCACTCTGTGCTTTGAAAGTCACAGAATACTTTTTTTTTTTTTTTTTTTTTTTTGGTTTTTCGAGACAGGGTTTCTCTGTGTAGCTTTGCGCCTTTCCTGGAGCTCACTTGGTAGCCCAGGCTGGCCTCGAACTCACAGAGATCCACCTGGCTCTGCCTCCCGAGTGCTGGGATTAAAGGCGTGCGCCACCACCGCCCGGCTCACAGAATACTTTTTAATAGTTGCCAAAGCAACCTGGTCTTTAGTTCATCCTTTTATTCAGATAACCAAATCTCCATAATATGGCATTTCCACCTGCTCTTTATAATGCTCTTATTCTTTCAGAAGATCTTATAGGAACCCATTTATCTATCTATGGGCCTATTGAGGTTAATTTTTCTTGTTTAAATCTAAGAGTATCTTGCCTCATTCCACCGGTTCTAGCCATCTGACTCTCTCTGAGGTTGGTATCTCTTGTCAGTTTATGGACTTGGGTATAAATCACTACATTCAGATGGAGAACTCTTGAGGAAAACCAAAATGTAAAACTTTACTATATGTTTGGTAGATACAATCTGAAGACCTACAGAGATTCTGGAGGTCAGCAATTCAATCAAGACATCAGCAACATTAGACAATGAGTGAACAAGCAACTTCCAGCCTCATTCCAATGGGTCTAGGAAAGTTAGCAGGGTAGCTCTCAAGAATGAGAAGTGACATGAAGGGGACATTCCGAACTCCAAGCAGCGAGGCTGATGAGGACAAAAAGCAAAAGCCACTGGGTGAAAGATGAGAGATTCCAGGCTTTCTGGAGGAGCCATCTGACTTAGAATGAAAAGGAAGGAAATAGAACCCAGGGCCACAGGACAGAACCCCAAGTAACAACGGTGAGAGCAGTTGCTACAAGAGAGTGAAATAACCTGCTCCACTTACGCTCACACAGCATGATGAATGAAGCATCACAGCTATGCTAGGGATAAATTAATATTTGCATAAGTAATCTTCTACCCTAACTAAAAAAGAAAAAAGTAATCAAAATATTTATTTTATGACAGATAGTGAAGATATCCCCTGATCAGTCCTTTTCTTCTTTTTATCATAAATGAGGAGAGCTGGCCTGGAGAGCTGGCACAGCAGTTAACAGTGCTTGCTGCTCCTGCAGAGAAATCAAGTTCAGTTGCCTGCATGCACATGAGGTGACTCACAATTACCTGTTAACTCCAGATCCAGGCAATGGGATGGCCTCTTTTGGCTTTCACAGGTACCTGCACGTGTGTGTGTGTGTGTGTGTGTGTGTGTGTGTGTGTGTGTGTACGTGCGTACGTGCATACCTGTGTATGTGTATTTATGTGCTTGAGCATAAACACAGGTAATAAGATTTAATATGAATAAAGAGTAGTGTGTTTCTGTGCTGTGTGCATGTGTGCGAGTGTGCACGAGTGAATACCTGTGTATGTGTGTTGATGTGCTTGAGCATATACATACATAATAAAACTAAATAATAAAGTGTGGTTCTCTCTCTCTCTCTGTCTCTCTCTCTCTCTCTCTCTCTCTCTCTCTCTCTCTCTCTGTGTGTGTGTGTGTGTGTGTGTGTGTGTGTGTGTGTTGTGCATGTGAAGGCAAGAATGGGGCATCAGTCTCCCTCCCTTGCTTTATTCCTTACTCTTTTAGAACATGTCTTTCAATGGATTAGCAGCTCTATTTTAGGTAGGCTGGGTAGACACCAAGCTCCCAGAATCCCCCTGTCTTCACCTCCACATGCTAGTGCTATAGGCCTAGCATTTGACTTGGGTGCTGAGCATTCAAACTCTTACCTACTGAACCATCCCTCGAGCCCCAAGGTTTTCCAATCTTAAAATTCCCCCCCCCCCACACACACACACAATGTGGTGCCTTGCTGATATGAGGTTATGCTTCCTCATAGGTCAGTCAAGTTTTTCTCGGTGAGCAGTTACTGCTGTGGAGGATGCAAAGAAGCAGACTGGAGGAGCAGACGAAAATATTGAACTCCTTGTCTCAGCCACCAGCTCTTCTCGGTCTTACGATCTCTTCCTTGAAGAGAAAGAAGTTAGTAATGCCCCTGAGTTTTTCCTTTAGTTTGCCGGCTTGACCCAAGAACCAAAGGAGTCAAGGGTGAGCCTGAAATCCTTGGAGGACTCAGTTCCAGGTCAGTCTGAGCTCCAGAACCCTTGCCTCAAACAACAATAATAATAAAAAAAATAAATAATAAACATCAATTGTTACATTTGTTGGAGGGTGCTAGTCAAAACATGCCATCCCATCACCATCACGTATGCCCGTGGAGAAGTGGACTATATAAAATCATGATAAAATACCAATAGTCTGAGAGTAGCTGGCGAAGTCTCTGGTTCCTGAAAGCACCCTCCATACTGTCCTTCATCTGTCTGAGCATCATACAGACCTGGCTCCTGTTCAGACGCAGCAGAGAAGAAAAAAAGGTCGGACCGGAAGGCTAGGAGTTCAGACACAGGCAGCGCCTCTTTTCAACCCTCCCCTACTCCTTCCCTCATCTCCACACCCCACCCCCTTAGGCTCTTCCCTTCCTGCCCAAGTTCCCTGCTCTGCCAGAACCACAGTGACAATATGAGATATCGCATCTGAAGAAGCACAGCCAAATATTTGATTTGGACGACTGCACTGAAGATGCCTCATCACAACTGTGGGCGCCCAGATTACCAACGCCTTGCTCTTGGCGCCGGCACATGCTGCAGTGAGTACAAACTGCACGGAAGAGCGCATTACAACACGGATGGAAGAGATCCCAAATGGCTGATGTGCAGTGTCTTGTTTGGGGAAGAGTTCGCTGATGAGGAATAAGCTGAGGAGGCAAGAGGCTGTTGTTTTTCCTGTCAAGGCAAATGGTACTAAGAATATGGCAAGCGCTTTTAAGTTTTTTTTTTTCCTCTCCCTCTCTCTCTCCTTTTCTTACTTGGATTCAGAAATGCTTGGCGACGGTTAAATGATTGCTGTTCGTGGCGGGATCACAATGCAGTCACCATGACTCTTGCCCCTTTTCTGGACATAGGGCTGTCTTCATTTCAATTAGCATCATTAATGACAACTGCAGGTTTGCAGAGGACCTGCAAACCCTGGCTGTTTCCAACACCCTGCTAGAGTCGATCTCCATTGGATTGAAACACGAATACAATCAGTGAGTATAGCAAAATACCCTGAAACAATGCCATCTTCTGTTTGCATTGTAGGGATAATAGCTCCTCAATTTCTTGCAGAAACACCCAGCACTCCCCACAGAAGAGATGAAGACCCACATCTCAGAACCATGCCCATCTGCCTGAGAACCAGGTTGCACAGTAGGCATCCCCTAGGTATCTTAGAACATACTCCCAATAGGTAAAGGGGGGAGTCTACTATTAACTCTGCTCTCAATTTAAACAAAACAAATTTCTACTTTAAATACATCAAATCTTTCCATCTTTGGAGTTTTAGTGATAACAACTTTGAAGTTGAAGGGACCCATTAAAATGCAAAATCAGTAAAGCCTTGGTCATTATATACACACACACGCTACATACTCAGCATATTAATCATATAAGAACAGAAAGGCATGCATGCATCAATGCACATTTGTGACAAGCCCACATTTCATGTCTTCAGTTACTGTGTTTGCATGTTCACACCACAAACACACAGGTATATACGTACATGGTAACTTGTGCATATACTTAAATTGAATTCTTAGAGTGATCAGGGAAAGGGACCAATGTGGTTTTGTGTGTTATATGCTTCAATAGGTTTAATAGGTTTCCCTGTTGACTTCCACGTCCTGCCCTCAAATAACTCGTCATATGCTCATATGAAAGAACTCTGGATAATATGCTTCTGGTATTCACTCATCTGTTAGCCCTATGCTAATCATGCCAAGGTCATGGGTTCAGTCCCCAGGTGGGCCATTTCCATTTGCTCTGCTCCAAAGCACCAAGCTGCACTTCCAACCCCACATTGCACATGGATGAATGTGCCACACAGGGCTTAGGGGATTATAATGTGAGCTATGGAATTAGACTCCAAGGATTCAAAGCCTAGCTTTCTCCTTCCTAGGTGTGTGGCTTCCAGTCTGTTACTGAAGATCCTTAAGACTCTATCTTATCTATTCAACCGGGTCAATAAGCACAACTGACCAACCAGAAACTAAAGGATACCACGTGGTACAGGGCAGAGTGCCATGTCTAAGGACGTCATAAATAAGGTTCTCTAGGGAAGGGAGAGGAGACTGGAGCTTGGCGATAGTCTGGTAATAATCGTGATTTGGATCAAGAATACAAAAGCATTATGTTGGGTGAGTCACATAAATTGCATCTACTGATCACGACTCAGTATCAAATTTAAAATATGGAATCACGAGTTTGAAAAGTTGTTCCCAATAAATCCAAAACTAACTTAATTCTCAAATTTCTTTTTCCTGTTTCTTGCCAAAATGTATTCTGCATCTTAATGCTCCTCTCAACATTTTGTGAAATGTGAAAAAAAAAAAAAGTAGGTTAATTTCAAAATGTACCCAGTCAGGGCCAGGGTGGTGTCACATGCCTTTAATCCCAGCACTTGGAAGGCAGAGGCAGGAAGATCTCTGTGAGTTTAAAGGCAGCATGGTTTACAGGTAAGCTCCAGGACAGCCAGGCCCAGATAGAGAGCTCTTATCTCAAACAAACAAATAAGCAAAAAAAAATATATGTAGTCAACTTGTGAAAGAAAAAAATGTATATGCAGTAGACAATTAACTGGATCCTTTTTACACTGATACTTTTCACGCTACTTCTGTCTTGGATACCACACCTGCTTTTCCAAATTTACTGACCCTCACTGAAAACAGGCTCTAGAGCATGGACTAGGATGAGTAGTCGATGTGAGTTTGGCATGCATAGTCACAATTCATCAAAAACTATATTAAATCTGTAAATATAAAACTGGTGAGTCTAAATGCTTTCCAGGCACAGAAATATTATTTGTCTATCTGATAAGTTCCCTGGCCTTAAAATATGGTCTAGCTTAACATTCTATTAGAGATTTCTGTGAGTACAGAATCTCCTTTCATATTCTTCCTCCCCACCCACACCCCATATTTATTAGTCCAGCCCTTCACTCTGAAAGTATAGGTTTATGATACCTTAATTTCCTCAGGTTTCTTATTTCTTCCCTGAAATCAAGGCTACATATAAACAAAAAAATTATGGCAAAGGTAAGCCTATCATTTATAATCTTTCCCACCCTTTGTTTCTCCACGGAGAAAATTGTTTAAAGGAATGTGATTTCCTGTGTTAAAACTGTTCATTTTATGATTACATGGACATTAGCTAGTCTGAAAAACTAAGCCTTCTTGGGATCTAGAGCTTCTGAAAGAGAAAATACTTACAAAGATTTTATATTGTAGGATATTTGTATACTGTGTGAAAAATGTTTTGCCATGATGGGTGTAATAAAAAGATGAACCGCCAATAGCTAGGCAAGAAGTATAGGCAGGACTTCTGGGCAGAAAGTGAATTCTGGGAAGAAGAAGGTGGAGTCGCCAGCCAGACTCCGAGGAACTATCATGGGCGATACAAAGAGATGTGGTAATAAGCCATACAATGGGATGTAGATTAAAATACATGGATTCATTTAAGTTGTAAGAGCTAGTGGGACAAGCCTAAGCAAAGATGAGTTTTTATAATTAATAATAAGTTTCCGTGTTATTTGTGAGCAGAAGGCCCAAAGAAACATGACTATAGTTTTATAGCTCTCATAGAGAACTATATTAAAAATTGTTGTTTCTAAAGGGCCTAATTTGTGCTCACATTGCTGACCGATTTTTTATTTTACAGCTACACTTGTCCACTTATTGTAAAAACCTGCCCCTCCCTAAGTTCCTTAATCATCATTTTCTTGGGCTTTCTTTTTATTCCTTATAACTTTTCTTCTTTAATGTAAAAGTAGAACCTCTGTTCATTGTACCTTTGATAGAGCTGGGAAATAAGCTTCACATTACCTAAACAATAGAAACTCCAGGTCAGGTGATGGTCAGCATTTATGAAGAGATTGTATATATTTTGATCACTGATAATTGCCCCCTCTTAATACTGGGGCAAATCCCACAATTAATATGTAGTTGAGATTGTAGAAATGAGAAAAAATCCAAATTTGTTTTTATCTGTGATTTTAATACTAGTAAAAATAAATAAATAAAACCAACAGGAGCTGTTGTGTAGGGGTTACTGGCTATCCCTGTCAACGGTTTTCCAGGGCATTTAAATGAAGCCTAAAAACAGTATCCAGGGTGTAGGACTTAGAGACCATGACACACACACACACACACACACACACACACACACAAAAAAAAAAAAAAAGCACACACACAGCTCCCCTGAGACCAAGGAGGCCAGACCCTGGCCCTCTTTCCTTCCTTAGCTCAAGCTTTGCTGAAACATAGCAGAAAGACCCACAGCCACCACCCATAAAAAATAGCCATGCTGTGAATGAACTATGACTGCAATCAAGACAGAGCTCTAAGCTTGTTTGAAGAATGCTGAAGAGTCTGAGAACACCCCAGATGCCAAGGCAGTGCTTCTTTCTGCCTTCTTTGCTTAGAGACCATGATTTCAGTGTCCACCCCCATCAAGGCTCTGTGTAATCTTGCAGACCTATCCAGCTATGAGCATTTGGGAAGAGAACAACATGATACTATTAATGAGCATTTGGGAAGAGAACAACATGATGTAAATTTGAAGTGTAGAATAAGAAAGAAATCCGCACAAATCAACACTATTCCCACAGTTCATTTCAGCCAGGGCCAAGGTTGTGAATCAGGGTTTTGTTGGCAGCAACTGTGAAGTGAATCCTCTTCTAGTTACCAATCTCAGTTTTCAAACCACAAATGATGCTCAGAGCAAAGAGGAGTGAACACATAAAAAGTATTTAATGGTGAATGGTGGCGCACAGGAGAGCATAAAGCTGCAGAGAAGACAGGACAGCATTTCTTAAGATGGCAGGACTGCTGGAAAGTGAATTCTGGGTATTCAGTGGGTGAGCCCGGGTATTATAGAAGTCAAGAGCTGCTAAGGATATGTACTCTGTTTCATCAGTAGTTGGAGTATGGTCTATGTATGGTCTTCCAGGGACTACAGCACCTTCAAAATTGTGGTGCTGAATAAATATTAATGGAAGATGAAAGGCACATGAAGTACCAGAGGAGAGAAGATGGAGAACTCGAGAAATCACTCAGTCACATTCAAGCTGGACAAATACAAGAAGAAGGGAGAATATGAAGAACTTATCAGAACTGCAAAGGTGGAGACAGGAAGTGGAGGAGAGTATGAATGGTGTCTACTATTGTAAACTTCCTCATCAGCACTTTGCATGTGAGAACTTTGTCTTATGCATTTATTCCCCCGACAATACAGTGAAGGAAGCCAAAGGCAACACACAAATGGCAGCTGAAGGTGGAAACTACAGAGTTCAACTTTAGAAGATTCAATAATTAAAATTTATACAAATAAATTGCCAACAAAAAAATTAAAATAGGAACAGCAAAGATACATGCATAATATATTTAAATGTGACAAATTAAGTTTTGCAACTGAGCTACAAACATCAGAGATGACAAATGAGCATGAAACTGGAACAGAAGTTCGCTTTTAGTACTTGTTGCTGCTAACGGACCATGTTTTGTGAGATTTTTGTTAAGGGAATGAAAGAGGTGCTTGCTGTCACTCCAAGTAAAAGAAAAGACACAGTTTCACTTTTCCCATTGCTGCAAACAAATATGACCAAAAGCAACATCAGGGACAAAGGCTTTATTTCCACCCATAGATCAAAGGAACACAGCACATGTTGGTTTGAAAGAAAATGGCCCCTAAAGGGAGTTTGGCACTATTAGGAGGTGTGGCCTTGTTGGAGGAGGTGTGTCATTGTGGGGGTGGGCTTTGAGGTCTCCTATGCTAAAGCTACACCCAATAAGACAGTTCACTTCCTGTTCCCTGTAGATCAAGATGTAGAAATCCCAGTCCCTTCCCCAGCATCATGCCTGCCTTCACGAAACCATTTTTACTGCCATAATGATAATGGACTAAACCTCTGAAAGTGTAAGCCACCAAAATTAAATGTTTTCTTTTATAAAAGTTGCTGTGGTCATGGTGTCTCTTCACAACAATAGAAACCCTAACTAAAACACAACACATCATGACTGAGAAGGTAAAGTAGAGAGAGTGGTTAGCAACTACAGGGGGAGAACTTATCCCATCTTTTTGGTTTCGGGGAGCAGAAAGGAGAGTGCTGGTGTTCAACTAGCTCACTCACTTTGACCTTTTTTTTCTATCCAGGAACCTCACCCCATGGGATTGCACCACCATATTCACAGGAGCCTCTCTACCTTTGATTAATCCTGTCTGCAAAAGTTCTCAAACACACACACACATTACTGCAGCTTATTAATACCCTACGTGTTTCTTTATTCAATCAAACTGACCATTGAGATTAATCAAGGGATTATCCTTTCTGGCATAAATTGCCACATTGTTAGAAGGAGTCCTGAGTCAGGGGTGTCCCCATCCAGCATAGTGATGCAGTTGAGAAAGCAGTATGTAAGAACAAGGCTTCTGTGAGAAGAACAGGTACTTGAATTATCCTTGTTCCTTATGCTAGGAGATTGTAGCTGAACAACATGTACAGACACCATGCCTAAGTCCTTTCATGAGAATCTCTTTTGTCCTCAATATGTTTACTTCCTTGTGTCCAAGACTTCACATAAAACAATCATTAGACCTTCACCTTTATAGAGAGGAAACAGAAGAGAAGAGCAATTAAGAAAAAATTATGCATCAGTGAATTCCTTATTTTGGTAAAAAAAAAATTGAATATTAATGGCATGGTATTATTTCTTGTTTTAAGTCTTCCTAATGTCCATATTGGCTAACCATCCACCCTTTATATACAGCCTAATGTATTTATAAGGTCCCATCTTGGCCTTTAAATTAATTGATTAAAACTTTAAATCTATCTTTGTTAATTAAGGGATGGTCATGATGATTCTCTATAAATAACAGCTTTGAGTGCTAAAAAGCAATATGACTTGGTCAAAGGCAGAGTAACAACTCATGTCAGAAATGAAAAAATGGCACCACTGAAGTTTCTTTCATGTTGAAAATAAGTTCCAAGGCAGTTTATAATGAAGAAAGCACAAAATATTTGTAGACAAGTGAAGCTACTCTGTCTCACATACTCCCCACGTATACACATGGATGACTGGAACACTTCTGCACCCATCAGCTGTAAGAGGCACCTTTGCTAACTTTACTGGGTCTTCAGCTACTTAGTTTGCCCTGCTATAATGACATTCTTTATATTTATATATTTTCTATTTTTCCCAACTCATTCATTGGAATTTTACCCAAGAATATGTCAAAAGAATATCCATTCCCCAAGAACACCAGATCCAATTTCAGGTATGGGTCCAGTCCATCTTTCAAGGGTACTTGTACTTTAAGGATTTCCACTGCATATTATTGAACTAACTTTTAATGAGAGACTTGCACTTTATAACATTTAGAAACATCTGGTTTGACTTAATAGTCTCCAACTAGGATCTGAATGGAAGAACTGACCATTAAAATGCTGATATCAAGAAATACATCAGTTTCCCACTACATTGTAGGAAAGTATTCTTAGAAGTGTCCTATAATAATAAACCAATATATAGTAATGATATGTAACAGGTATCAGCCTACATGAACTGCTGGCATTATAACAAAGAAAGGTGATTCCATGATTTTCAAAATGCTTAAGTCAGTCATTTAATGGGTAACTGTGTGGTGCTCTTTTATTTATTTTTTAACATTCTGGTCCCAGTTTTCCCTCCCTCCTCTCCTCCCAGGCCTTCCCCCTTCCTCCTCTGTTCCCATCCCCCAATTCACAACTCCTCTATTTCTGTTTAGGAAAGGGCATATCAAATTTCAGTAAGACTAAACACCTCCCCATAGATTAAGGCTGGGCAAGGCAACCCAGTATGAGGGAAGAGGAAGGTCCCAAAAGCCAGTAAAAGAGTTTAAGGTACCCCACAGGAGGACCAAGGTACACAACTGTAACATATATGCAGAGCACCTAGGTCTGTCCCCTACAGACTTCCTGGTTGTCAGTTCATCCTCTGTGAGCCCCAGTGAGCCCAAGTTAGTTGATTCTGTGAGTTTTCTTATGGTGTCATTGACCCCTCTGGCTCCTGCAATCCTTTCTCTCCTTCTTCTGCAGAATTCCTCAAGATCCACCTAATGTTTGGCTGTTTCCATCAGTTGTTGGATGAAGACTTTTGTCCCCTCCAGTCATGTTTGGTTCTATCTTAGGTCTCTGGATCATCCAGCCTGTTGGTCCTGGTATTCCAGACAGTGTCAGGGGTAGGTTTTAGGTTAGACCCATCATTGGCTGGGCACTATTTGAACCTCTTGGCCACACTTACCCCAGCCCATCCCAAGGTAGGACAGACAGGTCAGAGTTTATGTGGCTAGGTTTGTTTCCCATTCCCTCCACTTGAAGTCTTCCCTGGTCAAGGAAGGACAATTTAGGCCACATAATTGATGTAGCTAGGAGCCTTAGCTGAGGTCATGCTTGTAGATTCCTGGGAGATTTCCTTGTGCCAGGTTTTTACCTGACCCGGAAATGTTCCCCCCTAACAGTAGACTTTTTCAGTACTCCCCTTCCATCCCTTTCCAACCAGATTGCTCATGTTCCCATTCCCACCTGCCCATTGTACTACTACTGTTCTCTTTGCTGTGACAAAGATAATAGGCAAAAGTTGCTTAAGGAAAAAATAGTTTAATAGCTAATTATTTCATAATTATTAAATAAATTAATAACTTAATTCTGTTAGAGAAGTGATCCAATCCATCATGTTGAGAAGGTAGACAGTGAGACAGAGCATGAAACAGTGTGTCCTCAGTCAAGCATCAGAGAGAGGAATGCTGCTACTCAACTGGATTGTTCCCCTCCTTCGTCTCAGACCATCGGATGATGTCACCTATTTTCAGGGTGCGTCTTCCCGTTTCAGTAAAACCTCTCTAGAAACACCTTTACATTCATGACCAAAGTTGTGTTTCTTAAATGATTCTAAATCCAGTCAATTTGAAAATGAAGAGCAGCTGCAGCTATCATAAAGGCAGGACACCATATTTAGTTTCTGGCCCGCTATTACATCAGGTGATCTGATCTGTTTCTATAGAATTTGCCCTCTGTACATACATGGCATATTAACTACTCACAAGACAGTGGCTTGTAGAGATTTTCTTTGAAGTCTGACCTGCTTCTTTATGTTGGTAGTCATTTCCTTTGTTGTTCAGGAACGTCCCAGTTTGATGTAATCTCATCTCCCCACTTCCTTTTCTTGGTACCCACACTTTTAGCCTTCCAAAACATCATTGTCCAGACCAATACTTAGTATTTCTGCTTTGTTTTTATTTTTCAGGAGTTTGATAATTTGAGATCTCCTATCTAAGTCTTCAATCCATTTTGAATTGATTTCTTTTTTATATAAGGATCCAATTTTATTCATCTGGATGCGGATAGCCAATACTCTTTGCCTATCGCATGTGTTTGGCAATTTTCCTGAAAATCAGCTGACCACAGAGTCAAGGGTTCATATGTGAGAATGAAAACAAAAACTTGAAAGTATGTAAGACCTCAGTTAAGTACATGGAGAGACGATGAGTAGAAGGGGACACAGCAAACAGTTCCTTGGTGGGGGTCAGTAGAGGTTAATCATATCTCCGAGGGTGAGGTGAATACCTTACAGGTGGAAACAACCTTGAAAGTGGCCTCCAGAAGAGGTGTGCTGTGTCCCAGTCCCAGCTCTGATAGCACGTGCTCAGCAAAACCACAGAATTTCATAATGCCTCTGTTTCATTTCATAAAAAAGTAATGGTCACAAATTTCATTAAAGTAAGATCCTGCTATAAAATTTTACAACTAGAAATGTATAAATCATAGCTTCAGAGTATGCAATGGGATTTTAAAGTATCAACAGAACGCAGCATCAATGAATGAAATTTTATTACCCCAATTGCTTTGAGAGATTTCACACAGGAATGTTCTAAGGTATGTAAAAACTCCTGAACTCAGCCTATGTCCAGAAAATATTTACTGTCTATAAACTATCTTACAGTACAATAAGAATCCTAATTGGACAGTTCACTGCATACTGACATGAGGTTTATGTCATTGATTCTAGTATCTTTGCTCCCTTAAAAAAAATACATAGTCGTATATGCACACATTAGCCGTACACATGGGTGTACTCTCATGCACAAACATATTGTATATACCTTTTTTCTAATTTTACACAAGGGGAAGTGGAAAAATACTGATGCCCTTGTTTTATTGCCATGGTGGCTCAAACACAGAATGGGTGATTTAGTTAAATTTAGTTAGCACAGGATTGCCTGGACAAAAATGGATTAAAATTCCCTGGCTTCCATTCCAACGTATAATAGTAAATTTTAATGTCTCCAGCTTTCATCCTCAGATGGAACATGTCAAACAAAGTTAAGGATGACATCATCTTTGACTGTACAAAATAAATTTTCTTCATTTCTTACTTGTAAAAAAAATTATTCAGGAAGAGAGAGAGGAGCCACTCTCACTGGCTGCCGTTGTCACACAGCATCCCTTCCCTCCCCACTACCTGCCCCGGAGTGGCTCAGACAGAGTGTCAGTGTCTGACAGGTAGGATTGTACTTGCTGTGTAGAATTGGAAGGGAGAGATAACCAGATGACTTACACCACATCAACAGCAAGAAATCTGTATCCCTTTCACTTCCAAAGCCTGGAAGCCCTTTGAATACTTGGGCTGGGATCTCCTAAGAGGAATCTCTTTTCCACGCAGTAGTGGGAAGCTCCCACCCTGAAGCTAAATATTCATGACCTCATGAAAGTGCTTAAGCTTCCGCATTGAAAAAAAAAAAAAAGACTCTAAGTCCGCTTTACACATTTTGGACAAGCTAATATTTGACATACTCTATATGTTCTGAATAGTATTATAATTTCAGATAAATCTCCACTGACATCGTTTCACCAATGTCATATCCTTAAAAACCATCTGACAGTGAAGGGCACTTTCTGTGGATTAACTAAACAGACACACGAAAAAGGATGTAGAAAGGAGAAGAGGAAATAGGCTAAGGAGTAGGCTCGTTCCCATGTTCTGTGTTGGGAATCAGCCCTCATCTCTCAGCCTCTCTTCTTTATAAGCCACTCACAAAGCTCCCTGGAACTTCTTAATGGTTCCAAGCCTGCGGCATTTCTCAACTGAGTTACTGTACTGAGTTACCCTCGCTCTTTTCCTCTGTCTGGGGGAAATATTAAACAAAGTACATTATGCAGGCGAAACAATCACGGGACTGTCTGCAGGCCAAATTGAGTCAGGTAGTAAATGAGGTTGGGTTTGGGCATGGAGCCACAGAGATGGTTTTATGAAAGCAAATGGCTGTGTAAAGCTGTTCAGATCCATGAAACACCCCTTTAGGGTGTAGGGAAAGAACCATACTACCTATCTTGGTTTTTTTCCTCTGCTTTTCTACTCCCCCCAGGATCTAGTTTGGTGCTTCCATTAAACATATTCACTGATGCTGAATATGTGCAAAAAACACCTGTATCCATACTTTATATGGAATTGATTAACATGTAACTCTACATTTCAAACAATGTCATCCAATGTGTAAGGAAAACTAAATGTGCACGCAACTTTAGAAGTTCAGGATGGAAGGAAACCATCAAGCTAGCAAAGCTCCTTCTTGTAGTTAATATGATCATCTAAGACTCTGTAAATCTTTAAAGTAAATATGATTTCACACACCATTTCATATCTACAGAATTTTCCTGCAAGGAGGTGTACACAAACTTTCTCTGTGCTTATGTTGTGCTAGAAGCTTCAGTAATGATTGAGGACAGAATTTGTCCCCCATGCTCAATTTGGAAGCTGACAAAGGAGACAGTTACAGAAAGGGGCATTTCCATGGTAGAGCAAGGAGAGCTGTAATGGATAAAATCTTCTCTCAGCAGGGTGGTGGTAGCACATGCCTTTAATCTCAGCACTCAGGAGGCAGGGGTGGGTGGATCTCTGTGAGATCAAGGCCAGCCTGGGCTACAGAGTGAGTTCCAGGAATGGCACAAAGCTACACAGAGAAACCCTTTCTCAAAAAACCAATAATAATAATAATAATAATAATAATAATAATAATAATAATAATAATAAAAACAAAATCTTCTCTCATCCTTAAAGATTTTGAGGCCGGGTGGTGGTGGTGCATGGCTTTAATACCAGTACTTGGGAGGCAGAACCAGGAGGATCTCTCTGAGTTCGAGGCCAGCCTGGTCTACAGAGGGAGATACAGGACAGGCACCAAAACTACACAGAGAAACCCTGTCTTGAAATACTCCCTCCCCCCCAAAAAAAAGAAAGAAAAGAAAAGAAATTTTGAAAGCCTCTTAGGCCCCAGACTTGAGCTCAGAGATTTTAGCAGAGGGAAAAGTAGGCTGGAGAACAGACCATCCTGCCCAAATCCCATAGCTTATGGTCTCCAAAAGATGAAAGGACTCTCACCTTGAACAATTTGAGATCTTCCCTTCAGTAGCAGCCTGGTCTCAGGGAGTACATCTGGTAACTCTCCCCAACCTTTCTTAAGTGTATGATTTTCTCTTCCCTTCTAGTCTTATGTGCTTTCCTTTTTTCTTCTTCTCCAGGCAGTCGATACACAGTTCCTCCAAACTTCCTAACTTTACATGCCACACTGGCATCCTGTACATTTATCACATTCAGTAAACACATGATTGGATCCAAACCATTCAAAAGCAAGCAGCTGCATAGGGGCATTGCAGAAGACAAGACAGCAGGAGTATGTGCAAGATTCAGTGATGAAGACTTCTTTACAAGAATTAGAATGTCAGGTTGATGTTCAATCCAGAGGATAATTCCCCACAAATATCCCTGTTGAGGTTTATGAGATATAATGACAATCTTCCAACTCAGAGTATGGTATCTTCTTCCAGGAGTGTAGGTAGGGCATGGGTATTGACCTCACATGAATATCTTTTTTTTTTCCTATAGGGAAAAAGAACAGCCATTTTGTGGAGGAGGTCAGGGGAAGGGGCGATAACATGGTTGGGTTTTCAATGGTATAGACTTCTTACAGAGGTATTATTTATAGGGCAAATGACATCAGAGGAGCAGATAGGAATCTTCTCCCTCTACCTGGTTGTAGAATAAGCACAAAGGTGATCCCCTGTCA
Source organism: Peromyscus maniculatus bairdii (assembly GCF_049852395.1). Lineage (NCBI taxonomy): Eukaryota > Metazoa > Chordata > Mammalia > Rodentia > Cricetidae > Peromyscus > Peromyscus maniculatus. The sequence goes on from NC_134872.1 coordinate 35,144,325, forward strand.
GAATATTGAAAAGGACACTTCTACTAGAGATTTAGAAGCAGGTGTACAGTCTTGTTGCACCACAGGAGATGTTGAGATGAAAGGGTGCATGCATTCATTCAGGAGATGTAGCAGCAAAAGATGTTGAGTGGGTTCAGTGAGAGTGGTTTGTGGGGTGAGGAAGCCAGACACCATACTGTAGTGAGCTGAGGATGAGTGCAGAGCCTTTCTCTTTTGCAGCTATGGAAAATTAGATGCCTCGAGTGAACCTCTCTTTTGATGTGATTAATACATGAATTAAAAGAAAGCCTAAGATGAAAAACCCAAACCAAGACCAAAACCAAACCCCAAATAAATGCCCTACCCTTATCTATAATTGAAAGCTTCTTGTCTACAAAAGACCCACAAGATAACCTGTATTTTTTCTGCACAGAAAGAAAAATAGGTCAATAATTTTTCCCACAACAAAAAAGATTGATATTTCCATCATATGTTCTCAAAAATCAAGGTGAATTTCCCTTTAAAACATACTCAGTGTGTAGATTTGAATTTACCCTGAAGGAAAAGAACTAGAGGATGTGATAATCAAACAGCCTCTCTGACCAACTCACAGAGAGTCAGCAAACCAGAGGTGTTTCCAGTTTTCTTGAGAAGGATGGAAAAGTGAATCAAAATGGAAAAGAATACTCTTCTACTGTTGAAACATGAATGAATTAAAAGCATTAAGTCTTCACAGGTATGTGGTGATATTGTGTTCCCCAATATATTGTGCACCCTAATAAACTTATCTGGGGTCAGAGAACAGAACAGCCACTAGATATAGAGGCCAGAAAATGGTAGCACACATGCCTTTAATCCTAGCATTCCAGAGGCAGAGATCCATCTGGATCTCTGTGAGTTCAAAGTCACACTGGAAAAAGCCAGGCATGGTAACAAGAGCCTTTAATCCCAGGAATTGAGGACAGGAAGCAGAAAGGTATTTAAGGCATGAGAATGAGAGAGCCTGGTTAAGCTTTTAGGCTTTTGAGCAGCACAATTCAGCTGAGATCCATTTGGATGAGGACTCAGAAGCTTCCAGTCTGAGGAAACAGGATCAGCTGAGAAGCTGGCAAGGTGAGGTGGCTGTGGCTTGTTCTGCTTCTCTGATCATTCAGTGTTTACCCCAATACCTGGCCATGGGTTTGTTTTTATTAATAAGACCTTTTAAGATTTGTGCTACATAGGTACTCTTGAATTAACCTGGAATTAAAGGGCATCATTGGCCCCCAAATACAATGAACTCAGACTGCCAGAACACTGGCATCCAGCTTTAACCCTGAGAACTCTCTCAGAACCTAAAGTTGTGAACTACTGTGCTATGGCATCGATTATAAAGGTATTGGTTTTCTTTTAGGTATCTTGAACTACAAGTGGGATCGTAGGGGTTTTTCATTCTAAAGCATTAAGAAGTCCAAAATTAACTTAAAAGCAGGTAGGTGGCATGTATAAGCAAACAGCAGAAGCAAAAGCAAATTCTAACTTCTTACAGGATGCACTCATAGAACTTTCCAGAAAAAATAAAGACTTACATTAAATATGATGAATCTTGACATTTAAAAGACACCGACAGAAAGATGTTAGAAGGAGCATTGGTGGTGAATGCATAGACTTGTAAATAATTCAGACAGATGGGTAGATGAATTAGTACATACAGTGAATTAATATTCAGAAATTGAAAGAAATGAGCTACCACACCATGAAAAGGAAAGGAAGATACCTAGAGGCATCCTGCTGCTAAGCGAAATAAGCCAATACAAAGATTGTCCATGATATGATTGCTACTGTATGCATTCTCAAAATTATAAATACATAGAAACAGTAAAAGATTAGTGGTTGGTGTGGGCTACTGGGGTAGGGTGGGGGTTGAATATTAGAGCACTGAAGATGTTTGGAGCAGAAGTCCTCCTACTCTGTGTGACACTACTATGCATGTCCCAAAAGCACAGAATATCCAGTACCAAGTAGGAATCTTGTTGTCAAATATGGACAATAATTGATAAAGACAAGTCAATAACATCTCATCAGTTGGATCAAATGTATTAATCTGATAGAGGACATTGATAGTGAGGTTCTCCAGTGTAGGGCAGGCATATGTAGAAAATGTCTGCATCTTCAATTTTACAATCAACCTAAAGTTTCTCTTAGAAAAAGTTATTTAAAATTATAAAAAAAAAATCCAAGAGAACTCCCCCAACAGGAGTGATGATATGCAGAAAATCTGATGTAGTAAAATATCTAAGTGTGCCATAATGGGTATGAAAAAGTAAGGGAGAGTCACAGAAATGCATTCCATATCTGGAGGGAACATAGTAAGTCTCAATATCTGTCAGAATCTAAGTAGATAGATAACTTTGTCAGAATACAATCGATTATGCTATATTTTAAATCCCTTTCTTGTATTTTCCTGCATTTTTCAATGTCTTTCTATCATTGTGAATTAGCTGATTTAGATGCAAGTGAATATGAATATTGATATGGAAAAGAAAAGGAAGGATCAGTAGCCACCCTTTTCCCAGGATTTAGGAAGATGTATATGACCCAGTGGTTATACCTACTGCATTACTTAGTAGTTGTGGTCATTAATTATAGAGTAATATGAGTTTTTTCTTTCATTTATATGTGTGATTTTCTTCAAATTGTAAACATTTATAAAGTTATTTGAACCTACCTGGAAGATATTTCTTTCAGTATAGAGACTGTGCATTAGTCATGAGTGTGGGTTTGGGTCCTCTGGGAAGTAGGTCCTATTTCAAAGATATAAGGATCTGGTTTTTTTGGTGGTAATGGCAGCAAAGACGATATAATATGAGGCAGACAGGGAGAGCGTAGTGTCGCCAAGTCAGGCCTACTCACTCAGATACAAAGAGAAGGAGGATTGAGTAGAATGAAGTGGGATATACTGCAACTGTGAGAAAGTCCATCAGTGCTATGGGAGTCCAAGCACAGAAACTCCATACTGTTGGCAGAAATGGCCTGGTTCTGGCTGCCACTGGCTGGAGTTTAGCAGCTCAGGCAGGTTAGGAACTGGAGCTGCCACTAAGATGGAGGCCAGCTGTTCTCTGCCCTTCTCATGGAGACTTTCTTTTACAAATGTACTTGAGTTGTGCTCTCTGCATCTGGAGCTGCAGAGTACATGGATAAATTCTACTGTATGTGTTTACAGACCATCTCCAGAGTCCCCACGGACTCCTCATCTCAGCACAGTTAGATGATAGGATTACTGGAAAGAACCATGCCTACCACTATTGTAATAATCTTAAGTCGTAGGTCATCGTTCTTGCCTTCCTATGCTTCCTATGCACTTCTGGTTCTGAAAGCTTTGGGTGGGTTACTGATAATGTGACTGTCACCGTTCTCCACCCACGTGAGAATGTGAGCCTGCAGTCGCCACGTGCCACGTTCTCACATGCATGAAAGGTTCAAAGCAGCAGTAAGTGCTTGGATTTGGACTTAGAATTATAGGGCTGAGAAAATACAGTGGGCAGACCAGAAGGGAGGAAGATGAACAGGTAAAATGGTGTATGCCATATACCAAGAACTCTATAGTAACTTTAATAGCTGGTCGTGGGAATGGCAAATGTGCACAGGTAGGTCATCTGGTGGCCTTCTTCCACAAGCTATGTTTCCTCACTGTGTGGAAGCAGTGCCATTTCCTTCTAAGGATCATGAAGGGCACAGAAAGGAGATTCCCTCCAAACAAATAGAAAGAAGAAAATAGAATGAAAATTTCCACAAATCCAAATGGTAAGCAGAAAAGGTAAAGGCAGAGACATTCTCATAATAAAAATGGTAAGTAAATAGAATTCTACACTGGATAGTGACCACAGCAGATATCAATGAAGGCAATCTCCATGTAAAGATTAGGATAGGAATAAAACAAAAATGAAAATTAGAAAGAGGATGAGGTCCTCTAGAAAGAGGAAGTGGTGGTCATTGGTGGATATGATAAAAATACAGTGTATGCACAAATAGAATTCACAAAGAATAAATTAAGAAGATAAAATGAAGACAAAAACATTCTATTTATGAGGTGTATTTATCTTGATCAAAATGATAGAAAAAAATCAGATATCAAGTTAAGGGAAAAAGACACAACAAACATCCATTAACCAAAATGCTAGCAATATCCTATTAATTTCAGATGGAATATGATCTGATAACATAAGTCATATTAACAAGATACTAATGAATTGATGCAGATTACTGAAAGATTTCCAAGTTAAAACATGCTAAGTAATAAACAAAAAATATGTAAAATGCAAATTGATATGCTTCACAGAAAACTGGATTCCCCTGCCTTCCTGGTGGGAAACTTTGAGAAACACCTTCCAATGGTGACAGATTATGGGGCAGAACAAGAAAAATGAATCAAGCATGAAAATGTGAAACACTTAAATACTGAAGTTTAAAAGGATCTCGTGGGGTACATGTAGGAATCCGCACACAGACTGAAGACAAGTCATTTTAATAGACCCGACAGCAAAAGTACATAAATTGATATATTGTTAGAACATAAACTAGTTTCAAAACTATCAGAAGGGTCTTGTCACTGAGCCTTTCCAAGACCAAACTCAATACAAGGATGGCAGCACACAATAGCAGAAAGGATAATTAGAAATCGTCCACATAATGGGAAATTGAAAGCCAGATTCTAAATAACTCACAAGTCAAAGAATAAATCATAAGGGAAATAGAAAATTAAAACAAAATGATGATTGAAAAAAATAGTAATTATCCATGGACTGTAACTAAAGTTACAGTCTCAAGAGAAAGTGGTAGATTTGAATATGAGCAGAAAAAATGGTTGGCCAAATTTAATGAATAAATTATTTGACCTAGGAATTAAATAAGAAAGAAGAGAATAACCTCCATGAAAGCAGAAGATTATAAAAAAAATCAGAAGACAATGTTTTAGAAAATAAAACTTCTAAAAGCTACCTCATGGAGAAACAGAGCATGTGAACAATTCCAAAGTAATTTAATGAAGTACACCTCATGACTCAAATTATTCTTTCATTCTCCTTCAAATATAAAACTAACACTTTACAAATACAATAAAACATTATCTTTGTAGAAGATTCTACCTCACATTCTTGTAATGCTGACAGAAGATAGAAAAAAAGAGAGAAACATGCATTCTAAGCAAGATGTCCAAATTAAAAAGTAAAAATGGCCAAAGTCAATTTCACACATTAATATTAATATAAAAATTATAAAATGTTATAAAACACAATTCCATATTACCCATTCACAAAGTATGGAAACATAATATGAAATTTAGAAAGAAAAGTTCCAGGTGAATAAAGTAGATTTACTACCAGAAAATTGATTTATATTCATGAAAGATTAAATAAGAAAAAATGTATCATTTTTTAGATGCAGGAAAAAACACTTGATAACTTTCAGTCTCCATTTATAGTTAAACATGAGCAAAGATCTGAGAAAGAAACTTCTGAAAATGAAAAGAGCTATAAATTTTAAGTTTTGTTGTGTAATAGTCATATAGGATACATGAAATTGTTCCAGTTGTTTATGCATTTATTAAGGCTTGCTTTGCATCCCAACCTGTGGTCTATTTTAGAGAAGCTTCCATATGCTGCTGAATGGGATATATATTCTTTGGTGCTTGGGTGAAATATTCTGTAGATGTCTGTTAGGTCCATTTGATGTAATATATCATTTAATTCTGAAGCTTCTCTGTTTGTTTGTTTGTTTTGAAATAACCCATCTATTGAAGAAAGTAGAGTATTGAAATTACCTACTACTGTTTGGTTTGTGTTTCTCTGTGTCCTTCATAACACTAGTATGCTTTTTATGATGTGGGTGCACCACAGTTTGGTGTGCATATGTTTAGTATTGCTAAAAATTTCTTGATGATTAATTGATCCTGTGATTAAAATGAAGTGCTCTTCTTTGTCTTTTCTGATCAATTTTAGTTAAAGTCTAGTTTCAGAGAAATTATCATGACCAGGCTTGCTTGCTTCCTGGTCCTATTTGCTTACAATATTTTCTCCAACCTTTTACTTTAAAATATTACCTGTCTTTAAAACCGAGTTTCTTGTAGACAACAGAAATATGAATTTTATTTCTTGTGGTGATATTGTGTTCCCCAATATATTGTGAACATTAATACTTATCTGGGATCAGAGAACAGAACAGCCATTAGATATAGAGGCCAGAAAAAGGTGGCACACACACCTTTAATCCTAGCATTCTGAAGGCAGAGATCCATCTGGATCTCCGTGAGTTCAAGGCCGCACTAGGAACTGCCAGGCATAGTGACTCATGCCTTTAATCCCAGGAAGTGATGGCAGGAAGCAGAAAGGTATATAAGGCATGAGGACCAGGAACTATAGTCTGGCTAAGCTTTTAGGCTTTTGAGCAGCAGAGATCCATTTGGATGAGGACTCAGAGGCTTCCAGTCTGAGAAAACAGGATCAGCTGAGGAATTGGCAAGGTGAGAGAGCTGTGGCTTGTTCTGCTTCTCTGATCTTTCAGCATTCATGCCAATACCTGGCTTCAGGTTTGTTTTTATTAATAAGACCTGTTAAGATTGTGCTACAGTTTCTTGTTTGTTTGTTTGTTTGTTTGTTTGTTTGTTTGTTTGTTTGTTTTGAGACAGGGTTTCTCTGTGTAGCTTTGGAACCTTTCTGGAACTCACTCTATAGACCAGGGTGGCCTCGAACTCATAGACATCTGCCTGCCTCTGCCTCCTGAGTGCTGGGATTAAAGGCGTGCACCACCACCGCCTGGCTAGATTTTGTTTCCTGTGTCTTTTGATTGAAGAGTGGAAGCCATTACTACCTAGAGTTGTTGTTGAAAGGTGTGTGTGTGTGTGTGTGTGTGTGTGTGTGTGTGTGTGTGTGTGTGTGTGTGTGTGTGTGTGTACTGCTGTGGTTTTCTTTTGCTAGTTTATGTCGTCAGGCATGCTTTTATTTCATTGCATGTAGCATTGCCTCTTTCCAAAGTCTCTTGGCTAAGGTTATTCCTCTAATAATTGTATAAACTCATCTAGATTAAACAACTCATTACTGAATGAAGAATGGCTCAAAGAAGAAATCAAAAGAAAAAATGAAATATTCGAAGTGAAAATGAAAACACAACACAACAAAACCTGTGAGACACATTAAAAGCAATCCTAAGAAGGAAACTTACAGCTCTTAGTGTCTACATTAAAGAATCAGAAAGAACACATATAAATGACATAATAATGCAAATCAAGAACCTAACCAAGCCCAAACCAGCAAGAAATAATAAAAAATCAAAGAAAAGACTAATTAAATAGAAACACAGGAAACAATCAGAAGAATCGATAAATCTAAAAGCTGTTCCTTAAGATAAAGGTAAACAAAGCCTTAGCTCTACCAGCCAAAAGAAATAGTGAACTTAAATGATACCAAAAAAGACCCCTGATAGCCAAAGCAATCCTGAGGAAAAAGAATAATGCTAGAGGCATTGTGATTCCAGACTCTTTGATATATTACAGAGCTATATTCATAAAAACCATATGGTTCTGTCACAAAAACAGACATATAGACGAACGGAATAAACTGAAAGGTGCAAACATGAGCACACACAACTACAGTCATCTGATATTTGACAAAGATAGCAAAAGCACATACAAAGAAGACAAGACAGCATCTTCAAAAAAAATGGTGCCTGGCAAACTGGATGTTCATATATAGAAGACTGAAATTAGACCTTAACCTGTCACCCTTCACAAAAATTAGCTCCAAGTGAATCAAAGAGCTTAATAATAAATCTGAAATGATAAAACTGATAGAAGGAAGCATCGGCAATACCTTACATGAGATAGATGTAGGAGATGGCTTTTTGAATGGGACTCCATTTGTCCAGGAATTAACACTTGACACATGGAGCCTCAAAAAATAAAATTAAAAAGTTTCTGTGCAGCTAAGGAAACAGTCAAGTGAAGAAGAAGCCCACAGAATGGGAGAGAATCCTTGTCGATCTATATTCAGAATACACTGAGAATTAAAGAGTTGAGGATACAAATGGCCCAATTTTAAAAAAAAAATAGTCTAGCATTCTAAATGGAAAGTTCATAAGAGCAAAACCAAAAATAGCTAAGAAAGGCTAAATACCTGAGTGTTCATGGCCCCAGTCAATTAAGGAAATGTAAATTAGAAACGATTCTGAGATTTCATTTCACACCAATCAGAATGGCTAAGTTCAACCAAAGAACTGATAAAAAAAAAAATGCTGGTGAAGTTGTGGAGAATGAGGAAACCTCATTCACTGGTAATGCAAATGCACAAGTACGGCATAGCCACTCTAGATCAGTATATGCCCAACCCTCAAAAAACCAAAAATAAATCTACACACGACCCAGCTATACCACTCCTTGCTAATACGCCCAACAGTCTCCACATCCTACTTCTAGAGTATTTGCTCAGCAATGTTTGTTTCTGTCTTATTCACAACCACCACAAAAAAAAAGTCCTTCAACAGATGAATGGATAATGAAAATGTTGTACTTATGCACAGTGGAATACTATTCAGCTGTAAAGAACAAGGAACTCATCAAGTTTGCAGGTAAATGGCAGGAACTGGTAAAACATAATTGAGTGAGGTAACCCAGACTGGGAAAGACAAATAGCACATGTTCGCTCTCATCTTCAGTTCCTAACTCCAAATTCCCAGCTGTGAGCAGCACATGGAGTAACAACTTGAAACCAGGAAAGTAGAAGGGACCATTTGGATGGAGGGCCTTGAGAGAGGAGTATCAGGATACAGATGATAGGAAGAAGGAAATGGAAAAATGAAGACTGAGATTTCAACTATGTAGGAGAACGGAGGTCAGTACAGAAGGAAGGAGAGACAAGTGGCTTTTGACTAATAATATTTTATATTTACCTAAGATTATACACATTATACATACATTATACATACACACACACACACACACACACACACACACACACACACACACTCACTATACTTTTCAGGGTGACAATACCCATCACAAGAGTCATAGACTAATAAAAATCCATGTGCAAGACACTAAAAGCTTCCCTTCAGGTGGTTGGTCAGGTGAGTCCAAGTGACTTCAAAAACAACATAGGTTCTTACTGTCATCCTTGGATGCCTCTCAGAGGTTGAAGGTAAGACCCTGTGGCGGTGGATATTGTATACATTGGATGCAGGACTCAGATGATTCAAGCTGCATCTAACCTGAAAGCCTCTTTCCTGTAGTCTAGCTCCCATTATCAGGAGGTAATATATAAGCTCCCAAGAGAAGGAATCAATTAAATAGTCCTACCAAGCTATGAAACCTATGAACCACAAGAATGACCAGCAAGACACAATATCTGTAAATATGTAATGGAGATGCTCAAATATTTGTAGTAACCAATCATGCCTGGTAATGAAAACCTAGGCAACTACAATCAGGCTAGTGAAGTCATGAATCTTAGAAGGAGAATCTAATGCTAGCCCAGTGTAATTCCTTAAGTACACCCTGAATCTTATCTTTATCCTCCCAGATAATTGTATCTCTTGCCCCTCATCAAAGAAGCTTCTCTCTACAGCAAATGGAGACTGCAACAGAAAACCACAACTGGGCACAGTGCAAAGATCAATAGATTGCAGAGAGCCACAACAGATACATCAGCAGTACAGATCCTGGATCTATGTCTCAGTAGAAGGAATAACAGTATTGACTTGAAAGAGCACCAATACTAGGAATCCTTCTGTGGGATGGCTGCTCTTAGAATTCAATGAATAGACATACAAACACCAAAGGGGGAAATATCTCATGGGGTCCCACTCTTGACAGAGAACTTGAAAGCAACTAATCACTGCCAAGAGACAGAGAATTAGATTCTCCCAGTCATGAGCCCCCTCTATGACTGGTCACCCAGTACAAAGTGGTGAGTCATGCAACTATATATACATACAAACAACAAAAAAATGGACTCAGCGGGTTATATTTATGAATTATATGAATCAAAGAAAAAAAGGTTGTTAATTTGGGGGAACATGGATGGGGATGGAGGGAGAAAAGCAGAAAAGTCATATAATTATATTTTAATTAAAAGTAATAAATTAATTAAAATTAAAATAAATAAAATATCATTTAATTAAAAACCCTCATACTGTCACTTCAGTTATTCTTGCCTTGCCACTGCCTGGAAGAGGGGAGATAGTCCCTCTTCCAAAGTGCAGATCTTTTTATTATTCAACATACCAACAGCTGTCTAGGAGGAACAATTTAGATAAGCCTTCAGCCCAATAAAAATGTTCATATTCCTTAATCTTCAGGACCAGCTCCAGTTACACAACCCACTGTGTGTCTGTGTCACCTGGGCTTCTGAATTTGACCCACCCTGTAAAAACTGAAGCTTAGAGGACCTGCACAAAAGTCATAGTATCCTGTCTGCTTGTGTTGTTATGACACAGGTGTCATTTGACACTAATCCAGTAATCCTGTGTCTTCTGTCAATATCTTTGAAACCATGGCAAACTAATTTGGGAACTTGCAATTGGGTTGTTCTTATGGGGAAAAGCGAATTAGGATTCTCACCTTCAGCCCACATCAAAATTGAAAACAGGTTAATTAACAGTTTACATTCAAAGGCACATGTATAAAATTCTAAGAAATGATTTAGAGTAATCTTCACGATTTCGGAATAAATAATAACTCATGTCTAAAATATAAGCTGCATTAAAATTTCATAAATTTACTTTCTTCTATATCATGACAGCCTGTTTATCAAAAAGTTATACAGAGATCTAAAATGGTAGTCATCTGTCTTTGGTGACCAAAGCCATGTCCAGCCTTCCTAAATAATCTCCAAGGCTTGCTGAATGTAGAAATGCCAGGCTGAACAGCCCTTTATGAGATTGCAGTTCCTCTGGTAGCTATGACTTGAAATAATGAACATACTCATTTAGCACACTTATTTTAAATTTTTACATTTTATTTTATATGTATGAGTGTTTTCCCTGAATGTAGGAATGTACAGAATATATATTTAGGGTCTTCAGAAACCAGAACTGGGCATGGGATACTCTAGAATTTGAATTGCTGATGTTTGTGAGACATTGTGTGTGCTGAGAACCAAGCCCAGCTCCTCCGAAAATGCAGCAAGTCATCTTAGCTCCAAGGCTTCCCTGCAGTCTCAGTTCTGCACACTTTGAAGGGGCATTTCTGTAACCCTTCATTCCCTGCATTCTGTACTGTTGGTTATCATTACCTTATGTGCTCATCTCTTCTTGCTTCCAAAACAGGGCAGTTAGCTCAATAAAATCATCTTTAGTCCACTGTTTATTTATCTACTATTTTTGACAGATTGTGGGCCTCTGAGATGCATGTTCTTTTGATGATAAAAAGAAAAATGTGAGGGAAACACAAAATTCTAACATTTTAGTTTTTAATAGTATCCATTTTTCTAAATGCTTATTTCATTGTGATTTAACCTTCTAAAAATTGTATGATGAGTCAAATAGGCTGTCCTTGTGGATGTCTGGGTGGAGAGCAGAGTATGACTACATTTGAACTCTTTTGGAACTTAGGTACTTTAAGTACTTTACCAGAAAAGAGCTCAAATGTCACCATACCAAAAGTTCAAACCTTATCATTTCTCTTTTGTCATTTCCCTGTAACCTGAGACATCTATTCATCATTTTAGTCCTGCATCCAGTGGAAATCTCAGGCCAAAAGTGAGTAAGATGTTGCATGCCTGTCATCGAGCTACACAGGAAGCTGAAACAGAAGGATCACAAACTTGAGGCCAATCGGTGCTACTTGAGGCCAACCTGTGCTACTCAGGAAGCTCAGGATAAACTTAAAACGAGACCCAGATACAACAATAGAAATAAAGAAGGCTGTAGACAAAGCTAAGAAGTAGGATGCTTGCCTAGCATACGTGACTCTCTTGTTTTTTATCTCTAGAACTAAAAAAAAAAAAAAAAATCATCCAAAACCAAAGGGTTAAAGGAATGTTAAATGTATATACCAGGGAGAGAAATGAGGAGCAAGAAACTGGATTGCTCAAATGAATTAGAAATTTTGATTACCAGTGCTTGAGGCCAGCAATATTTGCGATGTTTCAGGCCCAAGGGTGCCAGACTGCCTGTGAAAAAGACAAAATTAATTAATGTTTTCTGAGATTAATTAGAAAATTAAATGGAAGTAAAATGAAAACCAGCATGGCTTAGCCTGCTCGATTTATGACCGTGTGTCAGTAGATTTCAGTGTTACTCAAAATTTCTGTTTTACTTGAATAAAAATATAGTCAAATTGCCTGTAATTGATTTTGCCTCCTCCCCTGCACCAAACGCCCAGCTGAACTTCTAAGAATGTCTGAGAACTGCAAAGCATTGAGATCCCTGTCAAAATTAAAGCTCTCTAAAGTACCTTTATTGGATGTAAGTTAAACTGCCCCAAACTTCTAGTGGAATTTTGGAATATTGACACAGTCCACTTTGTTGGCTTTTTTTCTAGATGGCCCCTGTGAATACCATAGGTTTTTTCCAGTTACATTATTAGCCAATGCAAGCGATCTTTTTGTTGTGAAGAAGGCAACTGATACAGGTGGCAGAGAACAAAGAGCTGGAAGCATTATTTGAAATGTTCTCCTGGGATGTAACAAAGCAAACATCTTCAAATTCTTTCCAGGTCCTGAATCTTGCTTTCTATAAAGTGAATATATCCCTCATGTCCATACATAGCAACTGGGTAACTTGGAGAAGCCAAGTATATGTTGCCATCACATCTATAGCTCAATATGGGTGGCAGTCATGGACATTACATAACTAGGAACTTAAGAAAGATCTATTTTTAGTAGACACAAGGCTGAGCAAATGTGGTAGCCTTTCACCAGGCAGGATGTGTATCTTAAGATGGTCATGATGTGTGTGTAAAGTCTTACTCTAGCTGATCTCTGCCAGTTTTACAGATTAGTCTTCTCGGAGTTTGTTTTTACCACCATTGTCGGGTCTGCTGCCTCTTCTTCAGAGCCTGTGATGAGCTGCGGTGTTGGAATAAACATGGGGTTGCTACAATCATTAATACCAGCCTCGACAGACAGTGGTTCCAGCAAACTCAATGGATGACTGATTTTTGTCATGATATGGAGCCTCAGAGCAACAAAAGAGAAAAGCTCAGCCATTTCCACACCCAGCTGGCCTTCTTCTGATTATTTTTAAAAGACTGTCCAGGAACAGCTTTTCTTAAGCATCTGCAGTGCTTATCCTGACAAACATTCCTAAATTTGAGGTGATTAATGCTATGTCATCAAAGTAATCATTCACTTTATCACATCCTTTATACCCTTTTCTTACTTGGTCCTTCTCCAATGATCAAGACTTTCCCACTTAGAGACTGAGATTGAAAATGAGAATATATTGTCTTAAAACCTTAATAAAATTATTTTTCATGACCTATCAATAGTTTTAGTAGTTGAATACAAAGAGCCCTCTGGTGCAGCCTCACTGAATAAGGGGGTCCTTCAACAGTTTTCTGTAATCATACAAACTTAGGAAGGATTGTTAATGCTACATTTTTTCAACCCATGAGAAATATTAAGTCCATCGAAAATTCAGAAGGAAAGAAATAGATACAAATAGATATGAACATATTTATCTACACATAGAATTTTTTATTTATCAACAGGAAATGGATTGCTCTTGTATGATGTCTATCAGAGCCCTGCAGACTTAAAATTAGTACTTGGCAATAAAGTGGTTCAATAATTGACTAAATCCTATACTTGGAAGAAAGGGTGTTTTAATGTAGGGTACAGGTGATAGTGAGTATTCTGTAGCTGTGACAAAGGCACCAGAGGAAATACCCCAAGAAAGGGAAGATTCATGTTGATTCAGGTTTTCAGAGGCTTCAGCCTCTGTCTTCATGGCAGAAAATAATGGCTTTAGGAACATGTGGGTACAGGATCTTCACCTCATCAAGATTAAGAAGAGAAAGATAGGAAAGGTCTAAGACCAGTTATCCCTGAGGACCTGGCCCAGTAGCCTACTTCCTGTGATTATCTCCCATCTCCTAAACTATCTAGGAACTCTCATCCCCAAATACAACTGCCAGTTGAGGACAAGCCCCAACATGAACCTTTCTACTGGATACTTCATAACAATAAACATGGAAATATATGGTCTTCAATACAACCTAAAACACAGCAAATTAACCTAATCCCAACTAATTAGATTTATTAAGTAATATGTATGTCTTATTCCCCTGAAACAAATCTAATTAATTTCTGGTAGTAAAAATTTTAAAAAAAGAAGGGATGAGTAGCCACTGATTTTGATTGTACTCTTATAATCACCCCTAATGGTTTAGATTCAACACAGAATGGAGTCTTTCGTGGCAAATACTGCACCCACAGATTGAAACTTGAAGGAAGCAGATCCACAAACAGAGAGGCTGTTTCCTGAAAATGAAAGGTTTGGGCTTAGGTAATACAGGGGTCTACTCTGCTTCCACAAGCAGTAAACTAGCATTCAATATTGGGTGTTTCTCTATTAACTCTCACAAACCCCACTTCTCTGCTATTGCTCAGTGGAAAAACTCTTTCTCTTTTATAAAGTGAGATATTGCCAATTCATGAATCACAAGCAAGAGTCAGTGAGATCTAAAGCTGATTTGGTTGTAATTTTAATTGGTGTGATGCCCACACCAATTGGTTGGCTACTGTCCCATACCTGCTGGAATGTGGGACTCTCTCGTTGCAGAGGTGTGGGCATCACCTGAGAGCCTCAAGGATCCTCCCCTACTTCCTTATTTGCTCTCTAGGTTACTTGGACAGTCCTCATGATTGAGCTTGCATTCCACTGTTGAAGTTAGAGGTGACATTTAGTTTCTTTCTTCAGCTCCCACACACATCTCATCCCTGGACCAAAACATAAGACACAACAAAGGCAGAAAGTAGGTGAGATGCTGACCCCTTGCAGAGTGGCCCTCTCTCATAAACTTGAGAGGTGCATTATGCTCAGAGGTTCCTGTTACTGCAGCAACAGTGACTCAGTTTCCCTGGTGAAAGCACCTTTCTGCTTTCTACATAAATGTTTCTGTTTGATGTAGATTCACTGATCTCTTCCATTTTGTATCAACCACTTAGGAGGCCATTTACAACATCCATATTCATGCTAATGTCTAGTTGAGAGAAATAATGACAATAGTCAAGGGGGATTAGAAGAGGGAGAAGAGATACACTCAAGGGCATAAGAGCAATAGAAAACACACACTCATAAAAAATAAATAAATAAATAAATAAAAAAGCAACCACGCGGCATGGAGGGGGGTGGGGAGCACTGTTCAGCCTGTTGATTGGGAAGTTTCTAAGCAGTGAGATTTTTCAGCCAGCGTGTGTCAGAGCAGCCTGACAAAAAAGCCCATGTATCATGACAATGACGGTGAAGTCCAGCTTGGTGTGAGCCCATCTCCACACTTGCCTATACTGCTTGCACGCAAGAGGGAAAAGGTTGTCCTCCCTGGTGTCTCTCTGAGAAGCAAAGCACCAGTGACCTGAAGTGACACTGTCCTCATAAGCCCTTCCTTCCAGTTTGGAGCCAAATGGTGTATCTTGGCCAGCATGTGACCTCTTCAACAGGAAGTCCCTGCATCAGCATTTCCACCCAAAATCTGCTTTGATAAAGCCAAAATAAATACAAAAGCAAACAGGCTAAGTTTCAAAAACTTTTACAAAAACAAAAGGCGAGTTTTTCGGGACAGCTTTGAAACTCCAGCACCCGGTTGCCCTTGTCTGAGAGTATCCCTCCTCTGCCTTTGCTTCTGTTTTTCTTCCTTCTGCCCCCCTGACTGTCCTTTGTGTGGTTTTATTTTTATTATTGTTCAGGCACCACTACAGATGAAGATCTCAGGGAAAAAATGCTCCAGCCTGGGATGCTCTGCCGTACCATGCTGTATAATTAAGCACACTCCTGCTGGCACCGAAGGAGGCCATTATTGTGGGTGGCATCCTGCCTCTTCTTCAGAGAAAGATGGACTGCTTCTGTAGGACTTGATGGCCTTCAAATGATCTAAGCACAGGAAAGAGAGCAGAGTGAATTTTCTTTTAACTTATTTTACTTCTGAATTTATTTTCCAGTAGCTAGTAGGTGGTGACTGCCAGAGCAGCCAAGTCAATTGTTATCTGTGGGACTTGATTACGTCTGGACCCCTAGCTCATTTGGAGTAAGACACAGTTAATGAGGAGAAAAATGAAAAGTGCACCGAGTCAGAGTGTGTTTGTGGTAGTTCGTGAGACAGCGATCCACTTCCTTCTTTGTTTACTCCTCCTCCTCGCTCTGTGCCAGTTCCGAGAGTCCAGAATAAAAAAGGAATGAGCAAATTTACTGTAGACAGTTAAGTGTGGTGATGGCAATGAGTCTCAGTCTCTCTCTCTCTCTCTCTCTCTCTCTCTCTCTCTCTCTCTCTCTCTCTCTCTCTCTCTCTCTCACTGGAAATAATTGGGGTACAGTTCATCTCTCCCATAATCTGCTAGGGAATCGCTTAACCATGTATCTGGCTTTCTATTATTCCCAACATATTTTTCATTGACATGTTGAGTTTTTATTTCTACTGTGTCTTTTTCCCCCCAGTGCATTCTTTACTACTTTTCTAAATAATAGTCCATTAAACAGTTCACAGTGTGTGTTCTGTAGAAATGCAAAAAGTGATTGGCTGATACTAATTAAGGAGAGATTTTTGTTTCCACTTAGTGCAGATCAATGGTGGGTTACATTAAAGCTGTGTTTTGTGACGAGTTTAATACAAAAGAACAGCTGTGCTAAATACATATTTCAAGACATACAGGTAGGTCAAATAAATGTTCCTTTCTTTGAAAAGTCTGTATGTTGTAACTATAAATTTTACTTGCAGAGCTGTGGGGAAATATAAAGGCTAATTATTCCCTACAATCATTGTTTCAGTAGATTCAAAGTGGAAAACTGGGAACTGTTGAACTACTCTGGACTCATAATTTAATCCAGGTCCTCCAATGTCCTGACAGTAGTGATGATGCACTGCCATGGTATTCTTCTATTCTGGTTTTCAAAATGAATTTCAATGCAATCAGATTTCCATCTGCTTCTTAATGATCTTGAATTGAAGAAGAGAAAAGAAAGGTGGGACCCAGTATGGTTTTATGCCTTCACCATAGCTGTCACTGGGCTGTTCCTCTGCTATCATTACCTGATAGGATTTATTTGTTTCCGAAAATACTTATTTCCTCTCTGGAAGTCTGAAGTAGGATGCTGTGGTTCTGAGAACGGCAATCAATAAGGATGAACTTTTGTAATATCTGAGAGGCTCAAACACTTGGATTTAGGGCATTACAGGGCAGAGAAGAGAAAGAGAAAACAGATAAACCTGACAAAGAATTTTAGCCTGTAGTACTTTTGTTTCCAGCTGTGTGGATGGAGTCTATATTTATAGCAGCTCTTTGGGCGAATGTTGTTCTTCATAACGGCTGTGCTCTTGGTGCGGTTTTCTTCCTTGACACTTGGGTGGCATACAGTGGACAGCTTATCACAGTGTTCTGCTCAGCTACTGAGACACTTGCTTACAACAATGCCCACTGAAGTTATAGGCTTGCAGATCCATAGATGGGATGTCCTTGTGGATGGACTTTTACTATAATTTCAATTTCGGTCAAGTATGTCTTCTGGTTAACTTTACAAAGGAAAGGCTGAGCTGCCTAAGGAATGAAATCAGTGAAAAGGCCTGTCAGGGAGGAATGTTCCAGGTTGACTTCCTGGTTCTACATCTGAGTGGCTGGATGACTCAGGGCTAGTCTAGTCATCTGCTTTCCCCACCATGATGGTAATGAGAGTCACTCAGGAGCATCAGGCTGTGGTAACTAACTTCAAAGAGAACCCTTCCCTTGAAGGAGATAGGAGCCAGGGGGTAAAGGTAGGGAATTGGCCTGTGAAAAGCAAATTTCTTTTAACATAGGACCAAAAGCTCAGTAAGCTATGGTTGGTTAAGGGCTTGGCTTTTCAGCAAAGCCAGTGAAATTCATATTGGCTCAGAAGAAAGAAAATAGTCTCTATTTTTGCACTGTAGGCCAACTGGATGAGACTGAAGTCAGATTTGCCAGTATAAAGTGAGTGCTGCATTCCTGTAGGCATACTGCATTTTTGATGTTTCCTTTTCCAGGCATATGAGGTCTGCATCTCACTTACACTACTGTGAAATGGAGATAATAGTCCGTCTCCTCACATCAGACTTTTTATAAGGGTTAACAAGAGCAGCAGCGGTTACTAGGAAAGGTTCTTACAAAGTACAGGCCACAGCTGTTAAGCCAACTTTGCCAGTTTGTCATGGCATCACCAGAGCAAAGATCAATCCTGATTATTACAGAATTAATAGAGATGTTTCTTCAACAAATATATTAGAGGGTTTGCTGTATACCAGGCAATGTTTCCCAACCTTGAGATTGAGCAAACAAACAAAGCTGAAATTTCCTACTGTTATGTAACTGTTATTTTAAGGAAACTTGCCTTGGGTTCACATTTTTCATTTAAGAAGCAGTGTGGTGGGGGGGGGGGCTGCTTAAAATGGAGCAAACCCAGGGAAACCTTTTATTCATAAAGCTATAACTACAAACTGAGTGACTGCTAATAAGAGAAATGTCTGAGAGTTCCTATCAGAAACTCAACATTAAGAATGACCTATTTTATTTATTTATTTACTTAATTATTTGTTTGTTTGTTTGTTTACTGATTGATTGTTTTTATTTATTTTATCATTTTAATTTAATTTTACATATCAGCCACAGATTCCCATCCTCCCTCCTCCAGCCCTCCCCACTTTCTCCAGCCCACCTCCCATTCCCATCTCCTCCAGGGCAAGGACTCCTCTGGGGATCCAGCTCAGCCTGGTAGATTCAACTGAGGCAGGTCCAGTCCCCTCCTCAAACTAGTGGAAACACATGAACTATGAACCAATAGCTAAGGAGCCCCCAGCTAGATCAGGCCCTCTGGATAAGTGAGACAGTTGATTAACTTGAAAGGTTTGGGAGGCCCCCAGGCAGTGGGACCAGGACCTGTCCTTAGTGCATGAGCTAGCTGTTTGGAACATGGGGCCTATGCAGGGACACTTTGCTCAGAATGACCTTTCTTAATCCTCCATTTTTCCAAGGTGTCTTTGAACAGTTTATGATGCTCAGTATTATCTGACTCCTCCTTTGAAATATGAGCAGGGTGAATCTCACCTCTCCTGGGCAGTAATTGGAGGTTTAAGCATCATCCAGAGCCTAATATCAGGTGTGCCAGGAATCACTGAGCCTCTAAGGTACAGCTGATGGGAGTGACCCATGAAACTAGATCTCTGGAGAGGGGCCAAGAATTACTACAGAAAGAAAAGATAGTTTTCACACCTTGGCAAAGCTCCACCACTTACCTGCTAAGTGTAATTTGGACCAAAGTTCAGTCTGAACAAATGTTGTCAAATGATTAATAATTTTCTATATGAGATTTGGGAATTGACATGCCTTGGAAATAGAAAGGTCACAAATGTAATATGAAAAATTTAGAATATTTACTAGTTGAATTAGTTGAGCACATTGCTTAAAGATATGACCCTCCTTAGTTCAGTCTTCAAAAACTGAGCAGAATTTCAGAGTACATGATTGCTGTGAAGGTGTGATATATGCAGGGACAGTTTGTAAACTATAAAGTCTGTAGCATTTGAACAAGGTTTCTCTAGTACATATTTTAATTGCATTAGTGACATAGTTATGAGCCAGCATTCATTCACTACAAAGATTGGTGCTATACCTGCAAAATAGTTTGTGAAAAATATCAATAATTACAGGAGTATCTCAAGGTGTTTTCAATACTTGTGCTTATTTTTTAAGAATAAATAATAATATCTCCTTTCTACTCATGAATACTGTTTCAAAGGCTTATTCCTATTGGATTAAAGGATTGTGTTCTAGAATAAAATCAATTTTTCTTGTTAAATGGCTGCTATAAAATATCTCCTTTTTAAAAAATTATAATAAAAGCATAAAAATTACATGTTCAGAGCCAATAAATATTTATAAGTAATTACTGAAACTACATCTCAAGGTGATAATTGAGTACTGATAACATGACTTTTACAAGACAGAATGTGTTAGATAGCTGTGTGTGTGCACAACACAAGGATGAAAAGTGAGGCTGGCACCACAGGTGTTGGAAGCTTTGGTATTTTAAAGAGGAATGTATCCATCATCATTTGGGACTACGGAGATTTTTATGTAAGGGTGTTCCATGATCTAATGCCTAAACCAGACAGACACTGCATAGTATTTCCACTGCAGAGAACACAGTGAAAGAGTAAATGTAGCAGAAATGCAGATAACTGATGAATACCTGGCTTAGAGTATAGACAAAAAGACTTTGAAAAGAAAGAACTTGATTTGGAGGCTGGGTGAGTATTTGTAATGAAAGATGAGCAGTACCTAGGAATTTGTGGAAGGGAA
This sequence comes from Peromyscus maniculatus bairdii, assembly GCF_049852395.1. Taxonomy (NCBI): domain Eukaryota; kingdom Metazoa; phylum Chordata; class Mammalia; order Rodentia; family Cricetidae; genus Peromyscus; species Peromyscus maniculatus. The sequence goes on from NC_134872.1 coordinate 35,164,793, forward strand.
TTAAAGGAATCAGCAGGTTTGGTGCTCAAGTTCCTATAGAGGTGTTGTTAGGTAGCTTCTTTATGGTCAACTTTGTAGACTACCTCCTCTTTCCCTTGCAGCACTAGGAAGGTAATTATCAGCTTTGCTCTACCTTGGACTATACAATGCAATAAGAAATGGTAGCAACAGCAGGGATTTGTTTAATCCTATTAAAAAATGACTTCTCTTTTGTCAAAATAATGGGATCTATATCTGACCATGAATGGAGACATGATATTGTGATCTGCTCAAAAGATTAAAGTACTACATACTATTGTGTCCTCCCTTAAGAGTTAATTCATCTGGATTTTTCAACCACCTGGCCTGGAGTCCACTCCCTTGGGACATCTGATTCTTCTAGAGACACACTAAAGAAATGGGAGGAATAGCAGGGCGGTGGTGGCGCACGCCTTTAATCCCAGCACTCGGGAGGCAGAGCCAGGTGGATCTCTGTGAGTTCGAGGCCAGCCTGGGCTACCAAGTGAGTTCCAGGAAGACGCAAAGCTACACAGAGAAACCCTGTCTCGAAAAACCAAAAAAAAAAAAAAAAAAAAAAGAAATGGGAGGAATAATTATTCCGTTAATGACATAATGCACTTATAGTCCTTGGAACTCCCTTCTCCATCAACCACTATGGAATCTCTACCATGTGCCTATCTGCTTTTCTGGATTACACAGAAAAGCCTAATTCTTCCTTTTCCTTCTTTTTAAAACTTTCTTGGAGCAAAATCTTACATATGCTTTTCCTGGCACCCTAGGTTTTCTCACTCATTCTCTGAAGTCTTGCCCCTCCTTCACTCCCAATCTCTCTGCTATGCAGCTGCTAGTGACATATATCCATTACTGAACTTCCCAGCTTTCTTGGACTTGAACTCAAAGGACATTTTTTTCTTCTTCCTTTTCTCTTTATCCTTCTAGCAGTTGATGGGATAGATCCATAACTTCCTGGCTCTGTTATCTTCTCTCTGACTCTAATAAATTGTCCTGGAGCTTCCTTAAAGATTTGTTTCTGGCCAGGTGGTGGTGATGCACACCTTTAATCCCAGCACTAGGGAGGCAGAGGCAGGCAGATATCTGTGAGTTATAAGCCAGCCTGGTCTACAGAGTGAGATCCAGAACAGGCAACAAAACTATACAGAGACACCCTGTCTCAAAAAAAAAAAAAAAAGGTTTGTTTCTGAATTCTTTTTATTAATGAGACTAAGAACACAAGTGAAATAAGCACAGATTTCCTCCTAAGAATGTCACAAACTGAAACAGACCTGAGAGGAGAAGCAGATTGAAGAATTGACCCAAGGAATATCCTTTAGCATATATTAAAGCTGTAGAGATGGTAGAACCCCACATGGATATGGCCATCAAACCAAGACTGCAAAGACTGGAAACTACTGAGAAAAGGCTTACTTTAAAGTAAACATACAGGCCAGCAACAGAGGCTAGCTTGCAATTGTGTGAGCATGAGAACATGCAGCAAGAAGTCATCAAGGACTTAGGAGAAATCTCTACTCCTCTCTCCTAGTTCTTCCCAGTTAGCATTGGTGTGGGCAAGTTTATCAGAAAAGGTAAGCCACCTGGTATACACACCTATCTAGTTCCTGGTTGACTGTGAGGGACCTATAAACAGGACTAGATAGTCTCTCTCATGATTGAGTACATTTTATTACTCCAGTTTAGCATCCTGAAGAAAAATCTTTCCTGGGTTACAAGAGTGACATATGACTATCACCCAAGGGCAGCCTCTGTTGGCTGAGATATCACCTGCTGATCACTGGTCCTTTAGCTTACAGAGAATGAACTCAGAAAATAACCTGAATGAACTCAGGAAAAGGCCTCAAGGTGCATATGAGATTGCACTCTTCTGACATTTTGATTTCTGATGCATGTGACCCAAATAAAGCCTCTGGCTGTGCTCTGCCAATTCTGACCTATGAAAATTATCAAGTCTTATTTAAGTCACTTCATTTTTAGTGATTTGTTATGTAGGAATAGAAAACCAATATGGAATTTTGGAGAACAGGGGAGCTTTTATGAAGACAAAATTGGTGTTTCATTGGAAAGACTCACTTCATGTTTCCATGAATGCAGTCCACATACTCAGGCATGGACCACAATTATATGAGAATATTTGTGGGCTTGGACTTCGTGCCTACTTAACGTAGGAGAGACAGCATGAATATTTCAAGTAACGGGAAACAATATATGTAAAAGCTTTCCCATATGGCCCTGTTAGATGAGATTAGCAACTTTAGTGGCCACTAAGGATGGGCCCCTGCCTTATGGTCAGCACTGGGTCCACATCCAATTGTCTTGGTAACACTAGAAAGGGAACAGTGTGGTGGTATTGTGTTCCCCAAAATATTGTGTACCTTAATAAACTTATCTGGGGTCAGAGAACAGAAAAGCCACTAGTTAGGCAGTGATAGCACACACCTTTAATCCTAGCATTCCAGAGGCAGAAATCCATGTGTTCAAGGATACAGCCAAGCATGGTGACTCACACCTTTAATCCCAGGAAGCAAGCCTTTAATTCTAGGGAGTGATAGTAGAAAGCAGAAAGGTATATAAGATGTGAGGACCAGAAACTAGAAGCATTTGGCTGGTTAAGCATTTATCTGGTTAAGCATTTGGCTGGTTAAGCTTCAGGCTTTTGAGCAGCAGTTCAGCTGAGAGCCATTGGGATGAGGACACAGAAGCTTCCAGTCTGAGGAAACAAGACCAGCTGAGAAGTTGACCAGGTGAGGTTAGCTGTGGCTTGTTCTGTCTCTCTGATCTACCAACATTGACCCCAATAACTCGCCTCGGGTTTGATTTTATTAATAAGAACTTTTAAGATTCCTGCTACAGAACAGAGTCAGATTTGCCCTCCTGTGGGCTTCAATATATTATACAGAAGAATAGAAGTAGGACTATAGCTTACCTTCAGGACAGATCTCAGGTGAGCTCACTAGCCAGAGCAGAGCCCAGCAAAACAGCTAACATCACCACTATCTAACCCTTTCACATTCACAAAGCGTATGTCACTGTTCTAATGAGGACCTGTGTCTGGTGGCAGAAGTGATATCTGTGAAGAAGAACTACAGTCATGCTCCCTTCCTTCTCTCTGTCTTCCAAAGAGGGAACGATGTGGCCCTGTTCTCTCTGCACATGCTCTGTGGGGCACTTTGTCTAAATAGTCTGCTACACTGTGAATAAGAAAAGGCTTGAAATGCTCCCAACCTGATGTTTTTCAGGGTAATGTTTTCTTTTGAGCTGACAGACAAAGCCTTTATCTGACAAATGAATGTACTCAAGAGATTATATCAACGCTAATCCAATTAAAAAATCTTTGATATATTCAGTTATTTCTGCTGTGAATTTGATGAGATGTGGATTGTAGAGAACTAAATTCATATTTAGTTTTTTCACTTAAATCTTTATTAATCATTTTTATATTTAACTTTAGGGAAATTATAACTTCTAATTATTTTTTATCTCTAGAATGAACAAACCAGTAATTAAAAAAGCTTATATGTAATCTTTTTTTTATTCTGGTAAAATTGGGGTTTTTTATTAACATTTAAAGCTTAAACAAATGTGTTTTACTAAATTTAGTTGCTGTGGGACGGTCTGTATGTCAAATCTGTTGCTCTGATTGGTCAATAAATAAAACACTGATTGGCCAGTGGCCAGGCAGGAAGTAGGTGGGACAAGGAGAGAGGAGAATTCTGGGAAGCAGAAGGCTGAGGCAGAGAGACACTGCCAGCTGCCGCCATGACCAGCAGTATGTGAAGACGCCGGTAAGCCACCAGCCACGTGGCAAGGTATAGATTTATGGAAATGGATTTATTTAAGCTATAAGAACAGTTAGCAAGAAGCCTGCCACGGCCATACAGTTTGTATGCAATATAAGTCTCTGTGTTTACTTGGTTGGATCTGAGCGGCTGTGGGACTGGCGGGTGACAAAGATTTGTCCTGACTGTGGGCAAGGCAGGAAAACTCTAGCTACAAATGGCGCCCAACGTGGGGCAAGAGTTTCCACCTAAAACCTGAGAAAAGATTCTAAAACGGAGCTAAAAACAGCTTCCTAATTGTCTCTCTCAAATCAGATGATCCAACATCCAGAATCGTTTCAAGGCAACTGGCTCAGACGATACGGTCTCAAGGACTACTCCATGATCCTAAAATTTTCTTTGTGTCCCCATAAGATACAGCGCCCCCCTCCAGCAGGAAGTAGTAAGAGAAGCTACGCCCAAATTCCCAAATATACCAAGCTGACTTTGGAGATGTGTAAAAGTTAAAACCTTCCTTTAAAAAAAAAAAAGAAAGGGGAAGTGCTGTGGGACGGTCTGTATGTCAAATCTGTTGCTCTGATTGGTCAATAAATAAAACACTGATTGGCCAGTGGCCAGGCAGGAAGTAGGTGGGACAAGGAGAGAGGAGAATTCTGGGAAGCAGAAGGCTGAGGCAGAGAGACACTGCCAGCTGCCGCCATGACCAGCAGTATGTGAAGACGCCGGTAAGCCACCAGCCACGTGGCAAGGTATAGATTTATGGAAATGGATTTATTTAAGCTATAAGAACAGTTAGCAAGAAGCCTGCCACGGCCATACAGTTTGTATGCAATATAAGTCTCTGTGTTTACTTGGTTGGATCTGAGCGGCTGTGGGACTGGCGGGTGACAAAGATTTGTCCTGACTGTGGGCAAGGCAGGAAAACTCTAGCTACATTTAGTGGATAGAATGAGTGTAGGTATCTTGTCTATACTGTGTATATATTTGTATAAGAAAGGAAAAGAGGGATTGTATGTGTGTAAAACAGGGATGTATAATAGTTATAAAAGTGAAAGAAAAGATTTTATGTGTGTAAGAGAAATTGTGTGTTTATGTGTGTGTGAGAGAGAGACAGACATAGAGACAGACAGAGACAGAGACAAGAGAGAGAAATTAAAATTTTTTGAGAGACTGTGTATGTGTTTGGTTTTATTGGGATTACATCACTCAATAATTCAAGTAATTTAATTACTTAATTTTCCAATTAGTTGCTTTTGAATTTTTTTAGTTTATTTTTCTGTTGCATTCACAAAATACTCCAACAAAAACAATTCAAGGAAACAAGGGGTTGTTTTAGCTCTAAGTCAAAGGTGCAGTCCTAGCTGGCAGGAAGTCAAGGCAACATCCACATCACAATGTACCCACCATCAGAAAACAGACTGATGAATGCAACCTTGCTGCTGATTGACTTTCTCCATTTTAGAAAGCCTAGGATCCCCACTCAAAGAATGGTTACATCCACAGTTGCTGTGAATGCTCCCGTATCTGGCAGTCAAGATAATCTCCCAAGAGGCAAGTCCATGAATCTAGAATCTGGAATTCTTCGAGCTGGCAATTAATACTAACCATCTCAAAAGTCTTTAGCTATAACCATTGAGTAAGAATGTCATGTGCTATAATGACAGACTCATAGGCATATTGAAAGGAAAACAACCAATGATTGTTCCAGCATAAAATTTAACATTGGAAGTTTGGAAATCAAGTTTCTAGTTGAAGTTTCAGCAACATGAAGGTGGAGCTTCTTTTAACTCCTCCCTTCAGCTGCAAGCTTTGCTTAACTGTTGGGGTGAAAGAAAAGGGGGAAAGAAGACAGTGTTTTCTTTTCCATCAAATTTCATTTTCCATAGTCTTTAGGCAATCGCAAACTTGGCCTCCTCTTCTGGATATCCCTAAACCCTGGCATGTGTGATTATTCTAACTCCCCTTTGAGTAGGAACATGTGTAATTAAGTTTTCAGTCAATTTGACTAATTAACTGGAAGTGCTGTCTGTGGGCATATCAAAAGAAGAAGACGAAGAAGCTGAGCTTCTAAGGACTAGAGTACCACTCAGTTTCCTATGAAAGATGATAGAAATCAGGGGGTGGCCTTTAAGGTCAGGCCAACAAAGTTCCAATTTTTCTAAGACTCTTAAACTCCCATCTCCAGGCTTGTGTGCTCTCAGGAGCTTGAAATCCAAATTCCCAATTCTCCTCTTAACAGAGACTGAAGTGCTTCTCCTGGAATCACCAGCCACCTTGCCACGGGGATAGGTATCCCTAAGGACCAAGTTTAAAGCCCTAACCAAGGATGCTAGCCTGGGTACCTTCACTATCATAGACTTCATAGGTTTCACTGCTGAAATGGTGGGGAAAGTAGGGAAGAGATTAGTATTTTAGTTTTTGGTATTTTATTTTATATGTTAAAGATCAAAGCCAGGGCCTTGTTGATGCTGAGTAAGCACTCTGCAGTGGAATTCTATTCCCATTTCTCCCTGATTTTTTAATGATTAGGAATCTAGATAAGGTGCCTATTCAAGTGATCTTGAATTAACTCTATTGCCCAGATAGACTTTGAGCTTGTCATCCTCCTGCCTCAGCATTGCAAGTAGCTAGAATTACTGGCCTGAGCTCCCAGACCTGGAAGGGAAAACATCATTTTAAGTTATTTGGCTTTTTAGAAAAACTTTCTTTCATTTTTTTTATAAATTATATATTATTCTGAGAAAAAATACTTATTATAAAAAAAACGGTCCCAGTTTGAGAAGAAATATAAAATAATAAATAATTGATGAATGTGACTTTCAAGTGGTCCAGTTGAAACCCTCACTATTATGTAAGGGAAAAGAGGCCCACAAAACATGGACAAAATTTGCTCGTTGAAGAGCTGGGATCCTCAGACTCTGGTGCCCCTCCACTGTTCTCAACAGTGCACGGTTAACACTGTCTCTGGAGTTCAAGATGAGTACACCTTGCTAAAGCTAAGGACTGCTCAGAGCCATAATGGCTCATCTCACTGCATGAGGGCTGGCCACCGACAGCCACCTCCTAGGAGCCCCAGAGAAGCGGGAGCACCCAAAGAAGTGAGAGCACCCAGGGAAGTGGGAGCACCCAGGGAAGTGGGGGCACCCAGGGAAGTGGGAGCACCCAGGGAAGTGGGAGAACCCAGGGAAGTGGGAGCACACAGGGAAGTGGGAGCACCCAGGGAAGTGGGAGCACCCAGGGAAGTGGGAGCACCCAAAGAAGTGAGAGCATCCAGGGAAGTAGGAGCACCCAGATAGCAGATGTGCTGGAGATGCCCAGGCTTGGCATTGTTCTCCACTGGGCACATCCTTTTGTCAGTCTCTGGGTTAAATGGAAGTTGCAGAGGAAAAGGAAAAATATCCCTGATGAATGAACGACTTCTGGACAAACAAGCAACAACATAAGAGGCTGTAGCTACTTTCGATGCCATGCCAAGCACTTCCTGGTGGGGAATGAGGCTGGTCCAATTGCTTTCTCACTTGTCTCTGTTGGGCTTTTCTACAACAACCCGTCCTGGGACTCTACCATAAATCACCTTCCTCAAGCGGGCTAACCCACCCTAAATGTGTGTTTCCTTCAGAGTAGACACAAACTCCCTGAGCTGTGCTGCTCCACGCTTGCCTTCTCCCAGGCAAAGGCCCAGAGTCCCTTACTTGACATTTCTGCAGCATTATATACCCAATGCGTAGACTGGCATGGACGGCCACTGAATTAAATCTGCCTTGTTTTTCAGACATTACTTTCCTGAGAGTGTATATAATTCCATGATACAAAATTTAGGCGCTGTTTAACTCTTAGGTTCCGTGTCTACATTCCAGTCTACTCAGATATATTAACATACAGTTAATAGATGTTGGACTTTTTCTGTTTGGGTTTGTTTATTTTGGGTTTGTGTTTTGAAATAGGATCTTACTATGTTGCTCTTGCTGCCCTGGAACATGTTATCTAGACCAGGCTGCCTTCAAACTCACTGTGATCCATCTGCCTTGGCAACTTAAGTGTAGAGATTAAAGGAGTATGCCACCAAACCCAATTATGGCATTTCTGTTGATGGGGTTCAAAGTGACCCTTAGTACAAATAATTGAGATCCAGAAATGCGTCATATTTGTGGCCTAGAAGGGTAATCATTTTCCTTGTTTCCCCTAAGCTCATTTCTATCCTATCATAATCAGTGTTCAGCAATGTTCCAGGGAACAGTATGTGTGAGAGCAACAGGGGATGGGCTTGTAATGTTAAACCCTAGCAAAGATGACAAGTCTTGTCATTCAACAAGTCAAAGATCAGATACCAATATTGTATTGACATGGAGTGATGAGAACGCCTGAGCCACCTCTCTGTTTGCTCATAAACTGTCAGCAAAGAAACAACAGCGAAGAGCAAGGTGCAGAAGACAAAAGTTGCCCATCCTTAAAGGATGCCGCCAAACACAACCAAGCTTGTTTAATTGAAACAATAAATTGTTTAATTAAAAGAAATGTCTATCTCCTGTTCATTAAGATATGCATCATGGAGATTCATTTTAGAACAAAAATCTAATATTGGCTTTGTAACTCGGTGCTATTTTTGCATGCTGTTCCCCTGCCTCTGCCCCCAGGATCATACTGGCTGATGGAGAAGGAAAAAAAAAATCTGCATTTAAACTCTGTGCACTGAGTCTATCCCAGTGTCTCAAATAAAATTAATAACTTCAAAAGAATTGCACCAGAAATTCTGATTAATCCAGAGATATCCATGGGAGGGCTAGAAAGGGCATGACTCTGAGACCTTGTGAAGACTTTAAGATTTACTTCTCTTAAAATGTGCATTAATATTTTTGGTTGTGAGCCTAGGCTTTAATGGCTGAGCCATCTCTCCAGCCTGTGTTGACTACCTAAGGGAGGCCTTAGCATCTATGAGGAGGGGATGGGAGTGGAATGAGAGAAGGTGTGTGGGGGGGAGCAGGAGAAGGGGAGGGAGGTGGAACAGGGATTGTTATGTAAAAGGAAAGAACTTTTTTAAAAAAATGTTCATTAACTTCCACTGATTGGTGGTAGATAAAGGCATTTTGAGACAACTCTGAAGGAAATTGGCATATTGGATACTGCCTATTGGTTAGGACAATAAATGAGTGAAATATGATTTTCTCTTAAAAAATAAGATGGACTTACAAGAAGAAGGAACTTATTCTCACATATAAGATACACAGAGCTATCATACTTTTAAATACCTTGTTGATTTAAGAGATCTTATGATTTAGATTTGAGAGAAGTATGTAATGATGAGGAGTGGTCTGTCTCCATAAGTATTTTTCTAGAGAGAAGCAAGCCTCTAAACAACACAACAGGGATTTGCAGGCTGACCTGAAGGATCATTCCTTGATCTGACTGCTGTTGATGGGACTCTGATTGGGCCTCCCAGGAGTGCATGGCCTACAGCATTGATTCATTAGTATGTTTAGTCTTCATGCTAGCCCAAAGAAAGGTCCTCCTTGATTGAAATATTGTCGGGTTATCATCTCAAGAGGTCCATCCCTTGTCATTCTCTCTACCCACAATTAGGAAAAATAACTCTTAGCCTCATTATAAAGAACCATGGTAATCTAGGACAGTAATCTGGAAACACATTTTTAGGTAACAACACTGAATTTCAGGTAAGGACACTGTGTCTATTTCAATACATTTTATTCCACTTTGTTTTGACTCACTAAGGTAGATGCTTTCTATTCTTACTATTATATCATTTCTTTAAATCCTGCTTTAAAAAAAAAATAGGACATTGGGGCCGGAGAGTTAGCTCAGTGGTTAAAAGCACTGACTGCTCTTACAGAGAATTGAGATTCAATTCCCAGCACCCAAAGGGCAGCTCACAATCATGTATAACTCTAGTTTCAAAGAATCTGATGTCCACTTCTATCTTCTATCTGCAAATGTCTAGTGCACTTAAAGACAGGCAGTCAAAACACTCATACACATAAAACACAAATAAATATAGTCTCTTTAAAAACACACACTTAGGTTGTGTTGATGATCCCAGCTTGAAGACAGGTGTTTTATGTTCATGCTGCTGTCACCGACAGTGAAGATTTTTGTTTAGGAGAATTCCTTTAGATAAAGCACTGAACCAAATGCAGGTGTTAGTCTCCTCCTCTGATCCCAGTATCCCCACCTACTCAAAAGATTTTGATACAAGAACCCAAAACCAAGTTGAGAAAAACAGATTGTGTTGGTTGGAAAAGCAAAGTCTTGAGAGAATCTTTCCTAGTTTTCCTTTACTGTGGAAACAAACACTATGGCCAAAAGCAACCTGGGGTGCGGGAGGGTTTATTTGGCTCACACATTCTAATCAAGGTCGAATGAGGGAGTCAGGATAGGAACTCAAACAGGGCAGGAACTAAAACACAAGTCAAGGAGGTATGTTCCTTTGCTGGCTTGCTTCAAATGGTTTGTCTCATGTAATGTTATTTCGACCCTCTAGTCTAGCTTTTCCCATTCTGGCAATAAATTCTTGTAAACAAACCCCATGTCTTTTCTTCTCTCTGATTTTCAAAATAACCTAACCCATGTTTTGAAATGTATGTGATACTGTATCACAGGGCTGGATACAGAAATTTCTTTCTAAACTTTTATTAATCTTACAGGGTCTTAACTCAAGAAAGCCAAGAACTTGCTATCGTTGTGTTTATTTCTGACCATGACTCAACTTTGGGAAAACGGAAAAAGTAAAACTTTGATATCAGAGAGTCAGAAGAGTGGTACAACATGTCATGTGACCAAATGGGAGAGTAGAGGCAGAGGAAGGGAAGGGGTCAATGTGCTATCAATCAACCAACAAACTTGGAGGTACAATTTACAAGAACTTTCCCAATTTCGGTAACATTTTAGCTCTAAACTCATACCATTTCCTAGTTGTATAAATTTAAGCCCTGCATGGGTTTATGATATATATGATAAGTGGTTTAACATAATCCATGATTCACAGTTTAGCCAATTTTCAACACACAATACTGTATTTTTTAACCACACTTCTACCACCCACGTGATCCTTTCATCTCATATGTCCTACATGATCAAAAGTTTGTTTTATTTAACCTTATTGTCCCATTTCTTCAACTCTCCACTCTTGGTAATAATTCTCTGTATTGTTGAATGTTCCAACATTTTTATATTCCATCTATAAATACAGGCAAACATGTAAGTGGTCATGCAGATTATTTTCCATATCTTATCTATTTCACCTAGCACAATATCTCCCACATTTGTCCATGTCACCACAGGCAGGACTGCTAACTCCTACTTTAAAATAGTATTTCTTCTTCACAAGCTTCTACTCCCATCTAGTCAGACAGTAGAAGCAAGAAATGAGAAGAAGCCTAGACTGTGAAGTCCCGGAGTCAGCCCCAGGACAGAGTGTGCACTACCCTGATGATTGACCTGACTTAAGAAGAGCTGTGTCTTTAGAGATGTAGTACGTTTTTCCCACAAGAAGTTAAAAGCTTCATAGATCTTATTTTTGCTTCCCGACTTGTAATTTGATTTTTACCATTCCCATCAAATGAAAAAGACAGGTAACAGCTTAAAATGCCATTCTTTACAGGAATGTCTATATGTTAAAAGTAATTAGTCCCTAAAGCTTAAGCATCTCCAATGATGTTTGAGGCCATCTCCCAGAAATGGGGTAAGAATTTGGAAACAGCTAAGGAGGTGTCTTCCGAATGGCTAGGAGAATATCTAAGAGAGCTCTGCTGAGAAGAACATCCGACCCTAGCTGGACCTGTTTCAAAGGGGGTACTGCATCTTATGAGGTGAGCAGCAGCTATTTTTCTGAGCATAATTAGCTGAAGAGCCTCTGCTATAACGAGGCTTTTAAAAATACCTTGTTAACTGTGTTTCCCATAACTTAACAACTCGCTCTTTTGTGAATCACTTTCTTTGTACCCACTTCAAACAGATAGCAAAGGTCAACTTTGTTCAATTGTCACTAATAGGCTGTTGAATTCTAGACAATTCATTTTCAGATAAGAATATATTTAATATTGTTAATTGACCCTTGTAAGAACAGGGGATAAAGAGATAGAGGAGGGTAAGTGGACCAGATCCATCCCCCTTCAAGTGCTGTTGTTGACTGAGGCCATTTGGCTATTATTCTCAGGAAATTATGATTCTGGTAGGTGCCAAACTGTGGCAAACAGACCAAAGTTTATTATACATGAAAATATATATATATATCAATAACTGCCTATGGCACAGGCATTATAGGGGCATGTGGAGTAAAAGCAGGAGGAAGTAGTTGGGAAAATGAAACTGCCTTTGTGATGCTGACATTGTGTGAAACACATTAAAACTAACTTCTCTGTACATATCCCAACAAATACTTCTGCTTGACCTGACCCTATAGATTTGAAACAGCTGTCAATGCTGGCTCCACGATTTTATGCAAAAACAACAAAAAAAAGTTACATATCAAAAATTGCATCAGAACTGTGAATCAGCACCTAAGGGGTTTGCAGAATGTAGAATTTGGAATGATCACACCATGTCACTACAAAGAAATAATGAGTCACAATGCCCTGATAGTGCAAGGTGGGAGTGATGTTTGGAACCCGGGCTCCTTATTCTATCTTGGCAAATCAGCTCACCATGCAAAGTGCCTTTTCACATATATGTAATAGCCTAGAAGAGAAACATTGAAAAGTGAAACAGGCTATCTTCTTAGGCAATCTGCAGTTTTCCTTAAGAATTAAACAATTTCTTCAGTTAATGATGAACTTGGAAAAATGAGTGTATTTCCTAAATGAATTATACCTCATTGTGACCAAAGTCTCAACTAAAGAAGCTTAACTGTTGATGTCGTGATGAGCCAGGAGGTAATCCACATTAACAGTCCCTCTGTCTTCAACATTGTTAACGTGCATTGCCAAGTTACCACAATCCTGCCTTCTCCTTGTCTCTCAGGGGAAAAAAACAACAAACAAACAAAACCTCATATAATGTCCAAAGCTAAGTATTTAACTTGATTTTTTCAAATTTAATGGAGAACATTCTGAGCCTTGTTCAAATTTTGGTGACTGAAGGAATCTACAAATGTGCCAATCAGCAGAAACCTGAACTCCCTAGTGCATTTGATTTATCAGTAATCAAATGTTTACAAACCAACTGTTAAAACAGAGAAGGGGAGAGTGTACCTTGAAAGATCTTGTTCCTATCAACATGAGTCTTTATTGCCGAGATGCCTTCATCCCACCGACTAAATTTACTTCACCTTAAAACCCAGAGCCTCGCAGTTTTGGCTAAGACATTGTGAGGGTCTGGCGTAAGTGTCTGTCTGTTTTTTATTTCAGGAAGTCACCTTGTTCTCTATGACTAAAGTCAGAGAATGAACTTTCTCAAGCCACATGGTGAGTTTTCCCCATACTGGAGCTGTCTGATCTAATACAGCAGCTAGTCTTTCATTTTAAGTTGGCAATCTCCCCAAAACAAACCAAAGCACTAGAGAAAATACAAATTTATACCAGAGAATACAAATAAGGTGACCTTATTCTGCAAAGTTTCCAATTTTCAAATATTCACATATCAATTTCCATAAGCACCTTATCTCTAAAATGAGATTATGACTCCCGCACAAATCTAAGGCCTCTAGTTTTCCAAGATGGGAGACTACATTCTCTCTTGCCATCCCAAGGGTACAACATGTCGTTCCGAATTGCTTGCTCAGATGTATTTAAGGATTGTCTTCTGAAATCAAACCCTAATTCCTCCCCAGATAAATTTACAGGAGAAAGATTCAATCAAGAGCAGGATCCTGTTTAGAGATTTACCTCAGAAATGTGAATGGATTATTCTACCCAGTTGCTCTATGGGTTAACCTTTGATTACTGCCCTCAAGCCCTGTTTCTGAAAATGCTCATTCATAATGAGACTGTGCCTGAATATGTTCAAATAATATAAGAAGGTAGTTTCAGGTTTGTTTTCATATTCTCTCTAAAAGTGTGCCTGAGAATATTAACTGAGCTAAAAACTGTCTTAAAACTTAAATTTCCTCTACACACAATAATAATAATAATAATAATAATAATAATAATAATAATAATAATAATAATTGAAAAAAGTGAATAGAAGCTATATCTTCCCTTAACTTTCTCTGTTAAATTTCCTCTGGCATGAATGGATTGACTTTGGGCTACAATCATTCAAATAACCACATGGGAATAGTTGCATGTCCAGAAAACTCCAACCCAAACACCTTAGAGAACAGATTCCTTACAACATAGCTCAGGGACCATTTGACAAGGCTGTTTTCAAGATGTGTTCTAAGGGAAGTGGGATTGACAGCCAGGTAGATATTAGCTATTTCCAAGTAAACCACAAACCCTAAAAGTCCCCTCAGAATAACCACAGAACCTAATAAATGCCCAGGACATTAACAGAAGGGCAATGGCTCTATGGCACTGGGTAGGTTTGTTTGTATTATGCCAACTGCAAATGGCCTGTACAAAGCTGGCATCCCACATCTGCAGCTGAGTACGAATTCCCAAGCTGGAGACATCTACACTACACCATTCCCTTGGAATTCATGAAGAATGCATTCTTGCAGAGTCCAGAAAGCATATGATGGTAATACTACATCTGATTGTACTGTTTCATAAGGTCCTTTTAATGGTGGCACAGGGTGACTTGAGTGAAAGTAAATGGGGTTGGGAGGAGACAGTGGGTACATGGGTGACTGAGTTGTGCAGTAGAAAGTTCTAACTTACCCTCAAAGTAAAAGTGTCCACATGTCATTTCCTTCAAAGACTAAAGCATGAGTGTGTGACATTAGCAAGCCACGTATCTACTTTCTGTGAATCACATCATTTAAACCTGAAGGATGGAGTTTGCTTGACCAAGAACACCTAGCAAAGTACCTGGTACTAGCCAAGAGCTCCCAAGTCTTTGTCAGGTCTATTTAAAAGTGAGTGGATAAATGAATTTAATAGTCAAAATAATAGCATCTAACATGGCTGTTTGTTGAATCTGCTCTATGGAGCAGCTGGACGTATCATAAAGGAGCACATTTGGACATCAAATAGAACTGAGATCCAAGCAACCTTCCTATTTATTCTAAATCCCTACTGGGTACCACTGATAATACCAGTAAGCATTATTTAATTGCTTCTAATTTATTTCATCATCAATTATATTTGAGAACAAATTACAAGTGTTGATGCCAAATAAAAGTATCATTAACAAAATCTGTGAATATTGTAAACAATGGTAGCATCATCTAAATGGTGATATATTAGAATGTTTTTTAAAGTGCTGAAGACACAATAAACACTGGAAGTCATTGTTTTATTTCTTTATTTTTTTGTTGTTTGTTTTGTTTTAGTTTTTAGGGTCAAATATTTAAAAGGAAAACCAAAAATTCTGTAAATTGGTTTATTTTTATTACTGGTAAATTAATATTATAAGATATTTTGTATCTCTCTTTTTCTCATGGTAATTTTTGAAACATCTTTACAACCAAAGTATTCAACCATTCTTTAAATTGAAAAGTAGGAGCAATGACATAATACTTCAGATAGCTCAAGAGCGTCTTGAAGGCCAGGCAGTGGTGGCACACTCTTTTAATCCCAGCACTTGGGAGGCAGAGGCAGGCGGATCTCTGTGAGTTTGAGACCAGCTGATCTACAAAGTAAGTTTTAGGATATACTTCAAAAGCTACACAGAGAAATTCCATCTCAAAGCACACACACACACACACACACACACACACACACACACACACACACACAAAGCATCTTGATTTTGAAATAACCTTAGGATGCTTCCTAAGAGGGCATGAGTCCTCATTAAATAGTACAATTATTTAGCTCTGGATTGTGTCTACCTTGGTACTGACACTACTAATTGCTAATTGTACTAATTGCTACTACAATTTAATTCTTGAACTTGAATATAATACACATTGTCACCTGCTCTAGAATTCCATCCCTCTTGCCAGTAAATCAGAGGTCCTCCCTGATTCATGCCCTAGATGAGTTCAATAAGTTAGCTCCTTCAAGAGCCACTACGGAATAGCTGCATGCAAATAGGTAGTTCAAGGCTATTGCCTTCTCTGAGCCTCTGGGCCATTAGAGATACAGACAAATAAATAACATTCACTGTGTTTTAAGTAACTGGAAATAGCTTAATAAAATTCCGTGAACTAAGATGAAGCTTGGGGGAAAGAGCCAGAAAAATGTGGGTTCTGACTATGATGTTAATTTTCTATGTTAACCATAGAGTCACTAAACTTCTTTCATCTTGGTTTCTTTCTATGCCAAATATATGTGCCTCTCAGACACATTATTAAAAAAAATAATTGATTGAAGATATAGGTAAGAAAAAACTATTGCAAATAAAAGTACTTAAATCCAAAGTGCCTCTCATGATGGTCAGCCTGTGTTAAGTAAAGTGCTGTCCTGTTTTCAATACACAAGTCAACACTTCAGGCCCAAGCTTATAGAGAAGAACAGCTGTAGCTAGAGTTTTCCTGCCTGGCCCACAGTCAGGACAAATCTTTGTCACCCACCAGTCCCACAGCTGCTCAGACCCAACCAAGTAAACACAGAGACTTATATTGCTTACAAACTGTATGGCCGTGGCAGGCTTCTTGCTAACTGTTTTTATATCTTAAATTAACCCATTTCTATAAATCTATACCTTGCCACGTGGCTCGTGGCTTACCGGCATCTTCACATGCTGCTTGTCCTGGTGGCGGCTGGCAGTGTCTCTGACTCAGCCTTCCACTTCCCAGAATTCTTCTCCTCCTTGTCCCGCCTATACTTCCTCCTGCCTGACTACTGGTCAATCAATGTTTTATTTACTAACCAATCAGAGCAACACATTTGCCATACAGAACATCCCACAACATACAGCATTCTAGAAAGTGTATGCATTGCTCAGCTCAGAAGGCCCCCTGACTATCTCAGTAAGAGAGCATTACAAAATACTAGCAGGCATTTGTTTTGCATTTGGTGGTGCTGGGGTCATTGTAAGAAAGCAGGTTTTATCCTGCATTGGGTCATGTTGGTAAGGGTAGGTGATGCTGGGACTGTGAAATCTAATGATCTTCCACAGGAGAAGGAAGATTGCAGTGAGGTCAAAGACATTCGTAATTGCTCACATTGCAGCATGCCCTCCTGTAGGCAGGACACAGAGATGTTGGCCATTATGTCATCTGGACGATTCCTTCTTCTGTCTTGTTCAGTTGTGATCACACAGAGGACTGCTTTTCGTCTTGGTCTCTCACAGAAGGGTCTCTAATGCGTAAGTTCTCAGATATTATTTATGCTGCTTAGTACACCAGGACCCAATTATGAAAGTCAGGCTGGGTCTAGACAATTTCCCAAAGCTTATGTGTGTGTGTTTGCTTGTGTGTGTGTGTGTGTGTGTGTGTGTGTGTGTGTGTGTGTGTGTGTGTATGTGTGTGTGTGTTTGTGTATGTGTGTTCATGTATGTGTTTATGTATGTGTAGGTATGTATGTGTGATTTTGTGTGTATGTGTGCATGTGTATATGTATATTTTTGTGTATGTGTACATGCATATATGTGTAAGGTGTGTGTATGTACTAGAAGTTCAGTGTCAAGTTCAAATTTCTTAAACTTAAACAGGTTGAATTCTCATATACGTTTGTTAGTAGACATTCAATCCTGCACATTCAAGAATAAACCAAATTTTGAAATTCCTACTTTATATTTGTATTCCCTTCACTTATTTTGTTTTATTATTATGGGTATATAAATTTGAACATTACAGTTATATTATTATCAAGCAAATACATTTGGAATTAAAATTATAACCAAATGTTACAAAGACCAAGCAGAAAAAAATTAGTTTTCTTCCAAAGGGACAAAAATTCAAACATTTTATTAGAGTAAATAACTAAATATGATTTGTATAGACATTTTTTCTGAGTTCTGGTTTGATTCTGTATTAAACTACTCTGTCTGCCAACTGCCACAAGTGAGAGAGAGAGAGAGAGAGAGAGAGAGAGAGAGAGAGAGAGAGAGAGAGAGAGAGAAATTGTATTTGTGGGGCAAAGAAGAAATAATTATATTTCCAAAACATATTTATCCTAATATGTAGCCCTGAACGATGCTGCTTAGATATAACAAACCCTCCTCATTCTTTGCCATGCTTGCATTCTACACCAGACTATCTATGCCAAATGGTCATTTTTCTCACATTTATTATGTTAACAGGATAAATGCCAACATTTGTCAACATCTTGTAAATAATGAGTCTTAATGAGGCAAGCTACTGTTTCCCTCCTCAGAGGAATTTCATAGCAGAATAAGCAAAATATCAGGTCAGAGCAAGTGGGAGGGGATCCCGGAGTGCAAACCTTTCTGCAAACATATATTCCTGGAGGTTTTACCCAGAGTGGATTCTAGGAGCTAGGCCAACTTGGCCTAAACCTGTAGAAAACATTTTAATTGTATTTTAAACAAATCCTTCAAACTGAGATTCACATGAAAATTCAAGGCAAAAATAAAGAAAGGTTTAACTGTGAGTGGAATCAGAAAACAGAAAGAGGATGATTTTTCTGGATTTGGAAGTGTTGCCAAAAGCCAATGGATATAAGAGTTTTGATATTAGAAAGAAATACACACTGGAGTAAATCCAACGAGTTGGGGATGAGACTGCCTCACTCTAGAATAAATAATCCAAGGAAAGTTTTATGGGGCACATGTGCTAGACACAGAAGTAGAAAACGTGGCATTTACAATCAGAAGTTTATAGGAGGATGGCTAATGCCTCAGGTTTCAAGTTGAAAAGTTTTAATTTGTGTTTAAATCCTGACTCTCGTAATTACAGGCTAATATACTGTATGCATGGCTTCATTTCCCTCAGTCTGGATCTCTAGCTGTTGATGAGGGACAATAATATGTACAATAAAATGTGTTTCAATAATCAGATAAGGTGACACACAGAATGTTTGGCAAGTACAGTTATTGCCTTGAACATATTGCATCTTGTTATATTGAATAACATCATCTCTGGTAGTAAAATAAAGAGCAAATGACTACTGTCCTATATAAAAATAAGAATTATTTTATTGCATTGTGTGCACTTATGTGTTATAAGTGTGTATGTATGTGTGTGTGTGTGTGTGTGTGTGTGTGTGCATGCACGCATGCTGAGAGAGCAGAGATTCCCATGTAAACCTTGAATCTTTAGACAACAATGAATAAGCATTCTGATTCGTTATTGAGCACTTCCCCCTAGCAATAATTTTTGGGCGGTATTCTAAATAGACTTTACAGTATTGCTAGAAATAATGGCAAAACATTTATTCTATGTTCCAGTTCTCTTAGGATTGAGATGGCTGCTGCTGTTCTAGAACTGTCCATGCCTCAGGTGAGGAGAAGAAACATGGCAACTTCAAATATAAGCCTCAATGAGTTCCTGTGAGCCCATGAGATTGTCTTATGTCCACCCTTCTTCTGAATCAGAACTTGGAAAGGCTTCCTCTAGCTCTTCCTCAGCCATTGTCTTTAGGGTGCTGATCAGAGCTGAGCCATATGTTTTCTGGTGCTCTATATTCCTTAACCTCCAGCAGCTCTCAGCTTATGGATCACAACTCCTTTGGAGGAGGGTCACATATCACATATCCTACATATTAGATATTTATATTAAGATGCACAAAAGCAGCAAAATTGCAGTCATGAAGTAGCAACAAAATAATTTTATGGTTGGGGTTCACCACAGCATGAGGAACTGTATTAAAGGGTTGCACCATTGGGAAAGTTGAGAACCACTGCCTTACTCTTTGTCTGAAGTACCTTATTTCTATTCACCATGTAACTGAATTTTAGCCACATGGCTGACCTAACTCAAAAAGCATTGCTCTCTCTCTCTCTCTCTCTCTCTCTCTCTCTCTCTCTCTCTCTCTCTCTCTCTGTTTCTCTCTGTCTCTGTCTCTCTCTCCTTCTTTCTCTGTCTCTGTGCCTGTGTGTCTCTGTCTCTGTCTCTGTCTCTCTCTCTCTTTCCTATGAGTTGATAATAAAATTCTTTCGAACTAAAATAACTGAACTTTCTCAGCAATCACAATGGATCACATATATCACATGCCAACTACTAATTTGTGTTTTGTGATAAACTAAGTATTTTGCCATCACAAACAGAATCATAGCTGTTAGTAATACTGTAAGAAATTGATCATCTAGAAAGTAATTAAACACATTCATCTGGGTGTATTAGGTGAGAGATAGAAGGCCATCGGAAAAGAACAGAAACAAGTGTATATGAGTGTCCCTAAAGCAAGAGAGAAAATGACATTCAAGGCCTGTTGACTGGGACTTCTAACAAAAAAAAAAAAAAGAAAAGATTAATTGGAAATCTGTGATGCTGAAGCAATTATTATCTTTATCTTTAGATGTACTTTACAAATAATCCCTCTGGTAAAACACTGAAAAATGGAAGGTGTAGATAACTGGGTATTCTTAGGAATGGTATGGGTTTAGCTTTGGCACATGGAACATAAAAAGCTCGTTAGTGCTACTATTAGTTTTCCAAAAACTGTTCTGCAAACATAAGTCTAAAGGCCATTAAGAGATTGGAAAGGTAAGTTAAAGGCCATATAAAGATCAGATTGTAGGCGATGGTTCTGCAATAGAAATCACCAAGGCAGTGAGAATGGAAAAAGAGTACAGAAGAGAATAGACAGACTCCACAAGATAAGTAGAGAAAAGGTGATTAAGAATAGCAGTGTGCATATGTGTGGCAAGGCTGTTCCCTGGAACAAGGAAATGTCTGAGAAAGAAGTGGAAAGGAGGCTGTAAGGAAATAATGGATGGGAAAGGAAGTAATGAGAAAGCCAGAAAAACCATGCCATTGAAGATGAGAGAGGCAGCCAGGATGGGTAACTTATGACCAAGATTTGAGGTTTAAAAACCATCAGATATTTTTGAGTACTTACTGTGCATCAGACCTTATAAGTCAGGATTCAGTAGACCTTTCCATAAAGATGCTGTTGTGGTTCCAGGCAGCGCAAGCTCTGCTCCATTAGGGAGGTCAGTGGACTATCAGCCACAGACAGCATATGAAGGGATAAGGATGCTGAGTTGTAGGAAAGTTTGACCTACAAAGTCAGGCAATAGCTGGTTGATGTTTGCTGAGCCATGTTTCTCAATATGTTCCATCAATGAAGACAGTCGAGCTAGATCTAATCTATGATGTGATTTTATCACCACTTGACCAAGAACCAGAGACTTCAAGGCATCCTTGTAAGACAAGAGGACTTGCAAGATATGGAAGTGTACTTTGGTCCTGAGCAACTGGCTCTATAGCTTATATTTTCTATATCAATAAGTTATAACTCTTTAGCCATGAAGGCCTTTGGTACCACAGAAGGGACAAGATTTAAGGCAGTGCCCCAAGGTCAGCTGTACTTGCTGTTGGGAAAGGAAGGAACCTTGGACTCCACAGCAGTCCAAGAAATGAAAAGAAGGTATCTATAGAGAAAGAACATGGCTTCTAAAACAAACAAAGGGAAAAAAACAGAAATGCTACTCTGTATATATTTAAATGATAAACAGAAGAATGACAAAGAAGAGATCACATATAACGTCTCAGGTGCCACAAGAGGGCAATTCTGAGATTCATCCCAAGTGTCTATGAAAGGCACACACACCTTCATGCTGGGTTTGGTGGAAGAGGGGTGATAAAGCTCAGGCTATATTTCCATTCTCTTTCCTAAAGAGAACAATTAATAAGAACAGAGAAGCAAAGTTCATCAAAGAACAAATTAGGAAAGAAACACCTCTGTCACCAAAGTGAGTCACCATCTGTGTGACACACAGGTTAGAAAATGTGGAAACTGGCACAGGCCTGAGGTAGACACATGGGTGAACAAGAACACTTGGGAATGGAAAACCACAGCCCTGGAAGAAGCAGGCCACATCTTTGTAGTCAGAAGTTTTCTTGTGTCCTGCCCAATCCTGCAGCTGCTCAAACCCAAGTGACCACATGGAGACTTATATTAAGTATGAACTGAAAAAAACTAATGGCTCAGGCTTCTCTCTAGCTAGTTCTTATAACTTAACCCCTTTCTATTAATCTATAAGATGCCAGGTGGCTGTGGCATTACCAGTCTGCTGGCATCTTGCTTCTCCTTCAGTGGTTACTGGCGTCTCTTCAGACTCTACCTTTTTCTTTCTCATCTCTCTCCTTGGATTTCTTGCCTGCCTCTAAGCTGCTTTGCCATAGGCCAAAGCAGCTTATTTATTAACCAATTGGAACAACATATATTCACAGCATGAAGAAAGACATTCCACAGCACATCTTCTTTCATTTGGCCATTTAAATGGAATTGTTGATGAGCCCAGTTGTGTAAGAGGCTGGATTAGGCCATGGGAATAGTCTACTTTGAGCAAGTTGGAACAGTTTTGTAGGTGAGCCCACAGAACTGAAAGAGAGAAGGGCATGCACCATGTCACAAGAAGTCCTTAAAAATGTTGAATGGCCATGGTCAGCCAACTGTGTTCTTCTAGTGCCATCACATGTCCACAAGCACAAACATGAACACAAACATCCACAATCCAAATACATGTTTTATATTCTTTTTCTTTTTGGAGAATCAGAGAATGCAAATTTCCTTCTTGACTAATTTTGCTTCCCTGGTCTAAACATTCTTGCTCCTTGGACTTAATCTCTTTGTTTTTAGTCCTCACCTTCTTTAAAAGGTGTGGCAAAATGAATTTTGACTATGTCCTGAAACTATTCTGCCTTCAAAAGATGTCAGCTGTCTTGGGAGATAACAACCAAATGGATATGTCTGGGGTTCTGACAGTGAGTAGATGGCATTTTTAAAAGTATACAGTCTTCTAAAGTCAATTATTTTGGAAATGATAGCAGTAATTTCATGTTCCAGTTCTGTGTTATATTAGTAGCAGAGACCATACATCTCTTAAGGAACCTTTGTTTTGCCTTCCTTCTTGGAAGAGTTTTCAGCCACTGCAGTAGTCATAAGAAGATCACTGGTGATGGGAGGAAGATTCCATGAAGAGTAATGTGGTGTAGCAAACTGAGCTGACAGCCAGTGACCTGCAGCCACAGAGCAGGTGGAAGAGGAGTCAGTCTTCCTCCCTGTATCCTCCTGTTGATCCCTTCCTGAAGGTTCCTTATTGAAAGTACTCTGCAGAACAGTGTTGTAAAGGGTTTCCAAGATAAGTTCCTGGTACCCCCGAGTCATTCCAACTATATACCCTTCACTTGAAGAATCAGAGAATCACCACACATATTGATTATAGATGCAGCTTCAGAACTACTCCCATGAGATATCATCCATGAAATAATAACGGAGTTTAAAACTCTAGAAAAGTGATTCTCACATCTCTTCCTAATACTGGGGCCCTTTAATACAGTTCCTCATGTTGTGGTGACCCCAAAACATAAAATTAGTTTGATTCTACTTCCTAACTGTAATTTTGCTGCTGTTATAAGTCATAATGTAAATAGTTTTTGAAGGTAAAGGTTTGCCAAAGGGGTCATGACCCATAGGTTGAAAAACACTGCTATAAAATTTAACATCTTTCACTTGAATCCAATCTTGACAAATTAGAAAATACAAAAGTAGACATGGTCAAATAAACAGGCTGTGATAAGAATATGGGAGTTACCCTAAACAATACATTAGCTGCCTTATTCCTTGTGTCCTTTGTTGATCTTAAAGCCCTTATGGAGAAGAAATTATGCCAAAATTACACCACATCAGTGTTTCCAAAGTCTGTCTTTCCAAAAATGAACACTTGTCACAGAGGCCTATTGGAATGAGCAGAAAGTATAAAAGGTGACTCGAGCATGATTTTATTCTTATTATCACAGAGGTACTAAGGGTTTCATTAAACATCTTTTATTTGCACTTTCAGAATATTGCAAACTTTCCTTGGCCTTTTATGCTCTGAGTGCAATGACTCTTAATGCCCAAGATAACTAAGTCATTATTGTTCCCGTGAAGAAGAAAATGAGTTTGGAGGTTAGCTCATTTCAGTTCCATGTTAGCGAGTTCTAGTTAGCTCATTTCAGTTCGTGTGTGCTTGTATAAATTCTGTAGAAGGGGAAGGAAATGGGTGATGAAAGCAGTGATCACTGAGCAAAAGAGAAGCCCATATTGGTTAAAAGAAGTAGAAGAGGATAAAGGTGAAATAAATTAATATTGTATGACTCACAAAGAAACTATGTTTGACAATGTCAGTCTTGCTGAAATTGTTGAAATACAAGAATTCAAATGTGGTTAATGACAATGTAATCAACTACAAGCACTTTAAAGGACACTTTGGACAAAATCAATTTTATACAAAAAGGAGCATATCAAGAAACTTCACAATTCCAAAGAGGGACATCTTGAGATAAGAGATATCAGAAATAGCATGAATAATCATTGTCCTTGTCAAGAACACCTGTCTTTGTCTTAAGTATTCAGGAAAAATTATGCCAGAGAAGGCCACTCATCTCATGGTGATCAGGATGCTATAATAGGGAACATGACAGGGAGGGCCAAGGTCTCCATATCACCTTCAAGGGCATGCTCCAATTATCTAACCTCCACCAGGACTCACTTTCACCTTGTTACTTTGAAGATTCTATTTTGATTTTCGATGCATATTTGTATAT